>NC_136069.1:1625207001-1625891721 GCF_964261635.1 Lissotriton helveticus
GTGCAGGGCAACAGAACAAGGCATCTTCTCTGACATGTTTCGTTCCATCTAGAAACTTTCTCAAGGTAGTGCCTGCCACCAAATCGATCCGTTAGCTTGTCACAGGTAACATTTTCAGAGTTTTAATGTCTCTAATAGCTACGGCCATTTAGGAATCACTTCCTGTTAGATTTGCATTATGGTACCTGTGGTTTTGCGTGCGTCCGATCTTAAATTATAAACCCTCCAGTGGGTGGTGCATATTTGTCCCATTGTGGTAACAAACCATTCGAAAACCTCTGCTCCGATGTTATGATGCAGGTCCCCTCAATGTCAGTCAACTTTTCGGACTGACCGAGGGCAAAATACCGGAGTCCAGTCCCCGGGAGCACCGCAAACCCCTAATGCGTGTGACGGCTTCTGACAAGATGGTTCAGGTGCGGGGCTGCATGGCGATTCATTTTGCTGTGCTTCCTCTTCGGCGGAACCAAGCCGATATGTATTCAAGCAACCATCTCCCTCGAGAGACAAATGAGTCGCACAGAAAGTTGCCTTTAACAATTTATTTTGTGCAGGGCAACAGAACAAGGCATCTTCTCCGACATGTTTCGTTCCATCTAGAAACTTTCTCAAGGTAGTGCCTGCCACCAAATCGGTCCGTTAGCTTGTCACAGGTAAAATTTTCAGAGTTTTAATGTCTCTAATAGCTCCGCCCATTTAGGAATCACTTCCTGTTAGAATTGCATTATGGTACCTGTGGTTTTGCGTGCGTCCGATCTTAAATTATAAACCCTCCAGTGGGTGGTGCATATTTGTCCCGTTGTGGTAACAAACCATTCGAAAACCTCTGCTCCGATGTTATGATGCAGGTTCCCTCGAATGGAAGCGCACACAGACGCCAGCTTCATTAACGACGGCATACAGCATTTATTATGCACAAAGTAAATTGTCCTTGCCTTACGCGTTTCGGGGCTTCAATCCCCTTGTTCACAGGCGTTAACATACAATGTGAGAGATTTTCTCATTTTGAAGACGCATTGCACAGCACGTGACTTGTAAATGTTCTTCAATTGGTCACAGTTAGTTGCAGCTGGAAAGAGTAGTTCATTCAGTTTAAATAACGTTTGCAAATGTCTTTTCATAGTTAAATTACCTTAGTAGGCTCTGTCTCATTGTATTAATTTGTTCAGTGAAAACCTTTAGTGGGCCTTTAGCATAACTTGCTGTATCTTTTGAAGCCCGCCGGCATCCCATGGACGGGGAACTTCGAACAGTTCAGTTGTCCCCCTCGCGGCTTCCAGACTTCAGGAATGGTGCGCTTCCGCAGCAGAGATGCCGCCGCATAATTTATTTCATCCAAACGCACCCTCGAATGGAAGCGCACACAGACGCAGCTTCATTAACGACGGCATACAGCATTTATCATGCACAAAGTAAATTGTCCTTATATATATATATATATATTACCTACTGGCGATAGCCAGTAGGTATATATAGTTAGGATTGTTTTCCATAGGGAAATCGCAACATTCTATTGGGAATAACTTTGGCGCCGGTTGAGGAATCTTCCTGAAATTTTCCTTAACTTTGCCTCGCGGCGCTCCGGTCCTTCCCTGACAGTTTGGGGGGGATTTGTCAAGCGGGGGCCGAGATAAAAGGGGGTCCCAAAACGTGTTTTCCCCATGTTAATTTCCATAGGGCGGTTGGACTCACTTTTAGCCCGAACGGCTGAATGGTTTTCCACCAAACTTGGCAAAATTGTAGGGACTGGTAGCCCGATGTGCCTTTGCTATGTCTCAATATATGTGCTCCAGTGGATTTTGAGTAATTTAGGTTAAAAAAAATATATATATCTATAGCAGCTTACCCGTGAGCTCACCCGTACGCTTACGGTACGCTTACCGTACGCGTACCGTACGCGCACGTTGGGTACGTGCGCGAGCTGCATTCTGATTGGCTGCCAATGTCTGTCAACACTCCAAAACAGAAACTGTTGGCAGCCATCTTGTGCCTCGGTAGACTGAGGTACAGGAAAGCAAAAAAACAAACGTGTAGAACTCAAAAAGGGGGCAGGGTAGAAGCACCCTGACCCCCTAGACCTGCTCAGGGGGTCCCACAAGGGGATGTCATCAGTGATGTCAGTGATGTCACTGACCATGTCATGAATGATCTAATATGTGACATCATCAGCAGTGGATTGTGGGTGCGCGAAATATAGTTAATACAACTAACTATATAGGAGCAATTTCAATGGTTTTGTATGAGTAAAATGTCCAGCTAACTATAACATCACTAAAACTTATAGTTTTTTGAGTGAATTTCAAAGGTTTTTTAAAAGCTAATTCCTAACTATATAACTCCTGAAACCTATGGTTTTTTCAGTGAATTTCAAAGGTTTTTTAAAATGCTAATTCCTAACTATATAAGGCCTGAAACCTATGGTTTTTTCAGTGAATATATATATATATATATATATATATATATATATATATATATATATATATATATATATATATATATATGTATATATATATATATATATGTATATATATATTTTACGAACAGAGATCCAGAGAATCAGAAATCAGGCGAGCCCACACGATGGATGCAGCAGGTAAGTTTATTCCTGGCAGTAAAAACGACGCGTAGGTAGTTATAGTTAGGACCTTGTTACCGTAAGAAAATTGCAATATTCTATTCCCAATAACTTTGGCACCGATTGACGAATCTTCGCGAAATTTTCAAAACTCGTGGGGCTCTCCAGGCCGCTCCGATCTTGAAAGTTTCAGGGTGATTTAGCAAGCGAGGGCCGAGAAACCAGGGGGGTCCCAAAACGTGTTTTCTCTATGTTATTTTCCATAGGAAACTTTAGACACGGCTACAGCCGAACTGCTTAATGGAATTACACCAAATTTCTCAAAAAGGTAGCCCTCGGTTCAGAAAGAACTCTTTTTGTTAAATGGTGTAAATCTGTTCATTAGTTGCTGAGAAAAATAAAAATTAAAAAGATATGGATATACAGAGGCGCGCAGGATCCGCGCACACTCCCCATCACCTGGTTCATGCTAATTGGCTCTCAACACTCGAGAACTGAGGCAGAAGAAAACAGAAAAACTAAGGCGCAAAACAAGAAAAGGGGGCAGGGTAGAAACACCCTGACACCCTAGGCCTGCTTAGGGGGTCCCACAAGGACCCCAAAAGCCCAAACAATTTAAAAAATAATTTTTTAAATCACGGGATGCGCGGAGGATCCACGGATCCGGAGCAAAAATGAAAAAAAAAACGATTTGTTTAAATAAAGCCCCAGGTGGTCCCGGATGCAGGAAAAAAAGATTTGTAAGGGGGCCCTAATCCCCACACACTGGCCCGGGGACCGCCACCCCCCGGGGCTTTGCACAAAGATTGGCGGGGGCACATGGCCCCCGAGAGCACCCTGGACCACCACCCCCGGGCTTTGATTTTTTATGTGGGGGGCATCCAAGCCCCATCCAAGCCCCAGGGACTGCCAGCACATGTCCCCCCTGCTGCCCTGGAGACTGCCACCTCTTGGGGCTCTTATTTGTTAAATTATTCCTGTGTGGGGGGCTCGAGCCACCCACATGCCCCGAGGCTCTAATCATTAAAATTGGGGGGTCCCTGATGGACCCCCAAGCCCCGGGGACCACCACCCCCTGGGGCTTTGCAAATGGTGGTAGGGGGTTGCGCTGCCACCCTCCTGGAGCCTTTGATGGCCCTGGGGACCACCAACCCCCAGGGCCGGCTCCTGCAGTGTCCCGGGGTGCCCACTCCGGGACACTGCTGTTTGCAATGACAGATTGCAAACTGCTTTGCTTCATTGAAGCGAGAGCAGGGAAACCTGCTCTCGGTTCAATGAAGCAAAGCAGATTGCTTTTCCATAAGGTGAGCTGCATGTCAGCAGCCCCCCTTGTGAAAAAGCAATGCCAGCTCCCGCATGATGCGGGGAGCCGGTGGACCGTTGGAGGATTGGGGACCGCCCCACGATCCCCAACGGATAGGGCCAGTCCCGGAGGATGGGGTCCTCAGGGGCAGAAGTGGCCCGGGAGAGGGCCACAAAGCCTCCCTCCCCTACAAATTAAAAAGAAAAGTCAGGCCGGCCTCAGGGGATGGGGTCCCCAGGGCCATAATAGGCCTGGGGCCACGCGGCCACCCTCCCACAATAAATAAAAGTGAAATAAAATACAAATAAATAAAGGCCAGGAAAGGGGTCACCGGGGCAAATAGAGGCCTTAGGAGGGGGCCACGCAGTCCCCTACAAAATAAAAAAAAATATTTGGCCTTGCCCCGAGGGATGGGGTCCCCGGGAGGGTGGCCCACGCAGCCTCCTTCCCGTAACATTTATATATTTAAAAAAAAATGGGGGTCAGGCCCAGGAAGATGGGGTTCCCGGGGCCCATAAAATAGAAAAGGAAGGGGGGCCACACAGCCCCCCTTCTTTAAAAAGTAAATAAAAAAACAGCCCGGCATCGCTCCGGAGGCCCCGCCCCCTCCCTGCAGCACTCTGTAAACGCACCCCCTGGCGCGTTGTAAGATGGGGAAGTGATTCTCATTGAATACTGGAGGTCCCTGGGGGCCAACTAGCCCACCAGGAACCTCCAGTTTGCGCCAGGGAGCTGCGTTACAGAGAGGGGTTCAGAGGTCATGCCCCTTTTTACACCTCTCTGCAACTCAGCTCCGTGGCGTTTACTGGAGATACCTGGTAGGCTAGTTGGACCCCAGGGACCCTCAGGATTCAAGGGTACTTAATCCCCCAACTTAAAACGCACGACGGGTGCGTTTGCACAGTGGTGAAGGGAGGGGCGGGGCCTGAGGTGATATGTGTGCAAACACGCCCTGTGTCGTGTTTGAAGTTGGGGAATTAATCAATCCTGAGGGTCCCTGGGGGTCAACTAGTACTGGGGGTACCTTGTGGGCTTGTTGGCCACCAGGGATCCCCCAGGATTGTAGAGGAATTAATTCCCCAACTTAAAATGCGGCACTGGGCGTGTTGCAAACATGTCACCTCAGGCCCCGTCCCCTTCCTTCACCACTATGCAAATGCGCCCCCTGGCAAGTTGTAAGTTGGGGAATTAATTTTCCTTGAATACCGAGGGCCCCTGGGGGCCAACTAGCCTTCCAGGTACCTCCAGTATGCGCCAGGGTGCTGCGTTGCAGAGAGGTGTTCAGAGGCTTTGTCCCTTTTTACACCTCTCTGCAATAGAGCTCTGTGGCGCTTACTGGAGGTACCTGGTGAGCTAGTTGGATCCCAGGGGCCATCAAGATGCAAGGGGACTTTATTCCCCAACTTAAAGTGGTGTAGGGAGGGGGAGGGGCCTGAGGTGACATGTGTTCAAATACACCCTGTGGCGCGTTTTAAGTTGGGGAATTAATTCCTCTTCAATCCTGAGAGTTTCTGGGAGCAAACTACCCCACCACTTACCTCCTGTAAGCGCCAATGCACTGAGTTGCCGAGATAGGGCCCAGGCCATGCCCTTTTTATACCACTCTGTTACATAGCTCCGTGGCACTTACTGAAGGTAAGTGGTGGGCTAGTTGTCCCCCAGGGACCCTCAGGACTCAAAGGGACTTAATCCTCCAATTTACAATGCATCAAGCGGGGTGTTTGCACAGTGGTACAGGGAGGGAGCGTGGCCTGATGTCACAAGTGTGCAAACGCGCCCTGTGGCGTGTTTTAAGTTAGGGAATTAAGTTCCCTTGAATCCTGAGGTTCCCTGGGGGCAAACTATGCCCACCAGGTACGTACAGTAAGTGCCACAGAGTTGTTTGGCAGAGAGGTGTAAAATGGAGCATGGCCTTGGACCACCACTCCTCAGCGCAGCTCTGCGGTGCTTACTGGCGGTACGTGGTGGGCTAGTTGGACCCAGGGACTCTCATGATTCAAGGGGACTTAATCCCCCAACTTAAAACGTGCCATAGGGCACCTTTGCACAGTGGTAAAGGGAGGGGGCGGGACAGAGGTGACATGTTTAAACACACCCCGTGGTGCATTTTAATTTGGGGAATTAAGTCCCCTTCAATCCTGAATGCCCCTAGAGGTCAACTAGGCCACCAGGTACCTCCAGCCCCTTTTTACACCTCCGTGCAACGCAGCTCTGTGGTGCTTTCTGGAGGTACTTAGTGGCCTAGTTGGACCCCAGGGACCCTGAGGATTCAAGGGGACTTAATCTCCCAACTTAAAACAGCCACAGGGCATGTTTGCACACATTTCACCTTAGGTCCCCCTTCCCTTCAACACTGTGCAAACGCACCCCATGGTGTGTTTTAAAAGGTTGTTTTAATCCCCCTGCCCTAATATGTACTAGGGACTTACAGAGGAGGTCATGCTAATCACAGGGGTACCCCAATGCATAGTGTTCCCTAGTGTATGTAGGCGGTTTCACTGTATTCTAAGTGTCTTTTAGCATAGCACTGGCTTTAGGCCTGGTTAGTCAGAGTCAGTTACCACCGGTATCCGGCTGAAAAAAGTTGTCGGCACCGGATGATTTTGCAACAAGGACTCTTTCTGCATTTCTAATGCTTCTTTCTGTGAGTTTTTTCTTCTTTCTTCACATGTCCAACCTCTGTAGGCATAGTTAGAAATTAGCATTTAAAAAACCTTTGAAATTCACTTGAAAAGCTATAGGTTTCAGGCACGTTATAGTTGAAATTAGCATTTAAAAAACTTTTGAAATTCACTGAAAAAAAACCATAAGTTTTAGACACGTTATTCTTAGGAATTAGCATTTAAAAAACCTTAGTAATTCACTGAAATAAACATAGGTTTCAGGGATGTTATAGTTAGCTGGACATTTCACTTATACAAAACCATAGAAATTACCCCGTTATAGTTAGTTCAGCTATCTATAACTTGCACCCCCGCAATGCACTGCTGATGATGTCACATATTGCATCACTCATGACGTGGTCAATGACATCACTGATGACACCTCAAATGACATCACTGATGACATCACTGATGACATCATTCATGTGATAATTTCATGCATCTTCTCGCACCCTAACATAACTTTACATACACCCACTCTAAATTACAGACTGCCATTCTCAATACCATGGACACTCCAACACCAATAACTACATGCACACTGATTCTTAGGTCTACTCACACATCAACTCACTCATCCGTACAGTCACTCATACTTATGGTCACTCAGTATAGGACTATCATATGCACTCATACACCTATATAGACACTCACACACCGCCACTCATCCATAGAGGTACTCACACACCTAGTCAGTCATGCAAATAATTATTCACACTCCTGTATACTCACCTACACAGTTATACACACACCAGCTCACTTAGTCATACAAATACTAGCACATCCTTACGATCTTATACCATCACTGATACAAGCAAACTCTCTTCCATGCAGCCACTCTCACAATCACCCACTCTCACTTATAGCCATTTATATACTCAAACACACATATATACTGCCTTTCATATATGTAGTTACTTACACATGTACAAATGAGATATACTATCACTCACTAACACGCCCATACACACACTGACACACCCATACAGTCCATCATAGATGCGCACTTCAAACTATGCACCCAGTGAATCACCCACTCACACATCTATACACAGAGTCACACACACACCACCCACACAAACACTCAGGCACCCATCCAGATACTCAGACAACCAATCAATAACTCATATAGACACTTATGTAGATATTCATAAATCCATGCAGTCACTTACACACCAACAGACAGACATATACAGAGATTCACACAGTTTAGTCACTGACCCATGCATTCAGTAACATATGTTTAACAACTCACTTATAGAGTCAGTCACGCACCTACTAAAACATCCATTCAGACACTTATACACCCACTCATTCTTCAATATGCCTTTCCCTATATATATTAAACATGGATGACATCAGTGATGTCATTTGAGATGTCATCAGTGATGTCATCAGTGATGTCACTGACCATGTCATGAGTGATGTAATATGTGACGGCAGTGCATTGCGGGGGCGCGAGTTATAGTAAGCTGAACTAACAATAACGGGGAATTTCTATGGTTTTGTACGAGTGAAATGTCTGGCTAACTATAACGTCCCTGAAACCGATATTTTTTTCAGTGAATGACTATATATATATATATATATATATATATATATATATTACCTACTGGCGGTCGCCAGTAGGTAGTTATAGTTAGGATCGTTTTCCATAGGAAATCCGCAACATTCTATTGGGAATCACTTTGGCGCCGAATGAGGGATCTGCCTGTAATTTTCCTTAACTTTGCCTCGCTGCGCTCCGCTCCTGCCCTGAAAGTTTCGGGGGGATCCATCAAGCGGGGGCCAAGATAAAAGGGGGGTCCCAAAATTTGTTTTCCCCATGTTAATTTCCATAGGGCGGTTGGACTCACTTTTAGCCCGAACGGCTGAATGGATTTCCACCAAACTTGGCAAAATTGTAGGGACTGGTACCCCGATGTGCCTTTGCTATGTCTCAAGATATATACTCCAGTGGTTTTTACAAAAATTTACTTTGAAAAAATATATATTGGGCTACATTGGGCTATATATATGTTAGAGCCCAAATGTAGCCCAAAGATGGCCACCAGAGACAAAAAAAACAAATGTAGCCCAAATATCAGCCAGATGTCGCCCAACTATAGCCCAATGACAGAATGTCCCAGAGTGTTCTAAAGAACAACTAGAGCGCTAACAGTCTTACTTATGACAAAAGTATGGCACACCTGAAGTCATCTTGATTGGAATAAAGTGTTAACACTTAAAACATTTAATTTGCAAAGGAACAAAATGAGGGTGTTCATTTTGCCATAGAAATTATGATTAGTGCTGAAGAAAGAAAAATTAGGGCACATTTTGAGTGACTTCTCAAATCCTCTTATATTTCATTAAAACAATTCTGATATGCAGTCTCCCAAGATGGCCACCAGAGACAGAAGAGCCCAAATGTAGCCCAAATATCAGCCAGACGTAGCCCAACTATAGCCCAATGACATAATGTCCCAGAGTGTTCTAAAGAACAACTAGAACGCTAACAGTCTTACTTATGGCAAAAGTATGGCACACCTGAAGTCATCTTGATTGGAATAAAGTGGTAACACTTAATACACTTAATTTGAAAGGGAACAAAATGAGGGATTTCATTTTGCCATAGAAATTTTATATATATATATATATATATATATTCACTGAAAAAACCATAGGTTATAGACCATATATAGTTAGGAATTAGCATTTAAAAAACCTTATTTTACTCACACAAAACCATTGAAATTCCATATATAGTTAGTTGCACTAACTATATATCGCGCACCTGCAATCCACTGCTGATCATGTCACATATTACATCATTCATGACATGGTCAGTGACATCACTGATGACATCACTGATGACATCTCAAATGACATCACTGATGACATCACTGATGACATCTCAAATGACATCACTGATGAGATCACTGATGACATCATCCAGTGACTGTGTGTTTCTGTAAAGTTTAAATATGTTTTACATATTGAAGAATGAGTAGATGTATAAGTGTCTGGACGAAGGATTTAGTAGGTGCATGACTGAATGTATGAGTGAGTGATTAAATGTGTCTCACTGAGTGCATGGGTTAGTGACTAAACTGTCTTAATTTGTGCATCATTATGTCTGTTGTTCTGTAAACTGCTGCATATGTTGATCAGTAGCTATATGATTAACTATATGGGTTATTGATTGATTGTCTAAGTATTTGTATGGGAGACTGAGTGTGTGTGTGGCTGGCTGGGAGGTGTGTGACTCTGTGCAGATCAATGTGTACTTGTATCAATGATTGTATAAGAAAGTAAGTATGTGTTAGTATATGTTTGAAAATGTAAGGTGCTCTATGTTTAACTGTATAGACAAAAAAAATGGAAGTGTGATTGATTCTTTACAGGACTGACTAGGTGTGTGAGTAACTCCATGGATGAGTGGCAGAGTGTGAGTGTCTGTATAGGTGTATGAGTGCATATGATAGTGTTGTAAAGATGAGTGATTGTATGTATGAATGATTGTATGGGTGAATGAGTGAATGTGTGTGTAGACGTAGGAATCAGTGAGTACGTATGTAGTAACTAGTATTGGTGTGTCAATGGTTTCAAAAATTATACTCTGTATTTAACACTGGGTGAAACAGAGGTTATATTAAAATGTGAGGAGATGCATTGTATTGTCACATGAATGATATCATCAGTGATGTGGTCATTGATGTCAAATGAGATGTCATCAGTGATCTCATCAGTGATGTCATTTGAGATGTCATCAGTGATGTCATCAGTGATGTCATTTGAGATGTCATCAGTGATGTCATCAGTGATGTCACTGACCATGTCATGAATGATGTAATATGTGACATGATCAGCAGTGGATTGCAGGTGCGCGATATATAGTTAGTGCAACTAACTATATATGGAATTTCAATGGTTTTGTGTGAGTAAAATAAGGTTTTTTAAATGCTAATTCCTAACTATATATGGTCTATAACCTATGGTTTTTTCAGTGAATTTTCAAGGTTTTGTAAATGCTAATTCCTAACTGTATATGGTCTATAACCTATGGTTTTTTCAGTGAATTTCAATGGTTTTTTAATAGCAAATATCATAAGCTGTCGAATGTCAAGTACGTGGTAAGTGAAAACATTTTCGTGTTTATGCACACTGATCTGCTTTGAATGGTGCCCCCCCCCCCCCTCATTTCTATTAGGAGTACTCTCTGTTTGCAGATAGTGAAAGGTAGTTAACGCAGGTCTTTGCCCCCATTGTAATCCGTCGTGCCTGCTTCTCTCTCCATTTGATTGATTGTTATCCAAGTATTTACTGTTTTAGAATTAGTTCTCTTTGGTTCATTCTCTATTTACAAACAAACACAGAGTCGCAATACTCTGTTTAGTCTTTGCAGATAACGAAAAATCGTGTAAAAAAAAAAGAAAAGGAATCGAGCAAAATCAGTAGGCCACTAATGGGATCTCTTTTTGACCTCGCTAAAATAGAAACATTAGGAACAACCCCTCATGACAAATACAAAACTAGTGAGATGAACTGAACTCCACACAATGATGGCTGCAAAACAGCTCGGCTCCGCCACCCACCCCGCCCAAAATAACGATAAAGAACGGCTGCCATGATTGGTTGCGGAATGACCACGACGGAGCTACGAAATGGTGCTGCTCTCATGCTAACCCCAGCTTCAGTCTGAAACATCCAGAAACACTGTAGACTACCAATTCGATCAGTTCCGGTAGCGCCCCAATGTAACCCGGTAGAGAAGAACTAGCTCTCCCCTCTTTGACTGATGGTTCTTGTTGCCTGTCCCTTCTGTTGTCATTTAACAGAACTATTTAGCCTGCTGAAAGGGGTTGTGTTCCGACCGCTGGTTGGTGGAGACATTTTGACTATATTCTGTACCTGCGTTGTCGCGTAATGCGTCATATGACGCGCCGCGTTAGCGCATCCGGAAGTCATCCGGGGCGCGCAGCGCGTAACGTAAGCATAACAAGTCATGTGACTTGTTAATAAAACTTTTCATTGGTTCATTTTACTTTTCTTATTGTAATGATGAAAGGCTTGGTCATATGACCTAAAAATTACGCTTTTCATTACTTCCGAACATTATTTTTTCTTAAATATATGTTATAATGTTCCAGGCTAATGTACTTTCCCGGAAATTTTACAACTGTCCTGCAAGTAAAATATATTCTTTTTTCGAGAAAAAGAGCGTTTCTTCGTCCCATGACGGAGCCGTTGAGCAAAAGAGGGTCGACCTGCTGTCTTAGTCGCCGATACGCCTGAATATGAGATTCTTATCGATCACTTTATGTTGCAGGAATAGAAAACACAACAGCCCTTGACCATTTATCTTTACTGCGTTCCTTCGTATTATACCTTTTACCCTTCATGTAATTGGTCTGCTTTATTTCACTTGCCTTTTAATGATTCTAAAACAGTCACTATTATTAAAAACTTTACCAATGTATATACTACTACCATGTTTTCTTTTAAAAACCTTTATTGTGAAAATTTCATTATACAAATACGAGCCTATAACCACGTGGGCCTGCCACAGAGCAAACTGTAATCGTATATGATGAATAGACATTTACACTGTAGAGGAACGTAACGGGCGGGCCATTAGGTTGCAAGAACTAAGGTGTCTAACAGTTACGGAATCGGTGGACGTACATTTTATAATTAAAATACGACAGGGCCAGTTACAATAAAATTATCTAGATATACATTTGCGGGCAAGTACCATGGGTGACGTTAATTCGAACTTTCAACAGTACAGTAATCAATAACGCATCAGAACTTAATATCAATAGGGATGTCGAAATATTCAATCAATTCTCGTCCCCGCCCGCCATGTGCTTCAAAACTGCATACGTATCTCGTGATTTCAAGGTTCTGCAACCAGTACACAACAAGGAGTTACGAGTCCCATTTATTCCGGCGCCATTTTGGGCGAGGACGGGCAGGTCCAGGATATAGTCAAAATGTCTCTACCAACCATCGACTATGATGATGTTCATATGCTGTATTTATTAGAGTAACACTCATCTGTCCACATGAAATTAATTTGCCACAATCTAAACATGTCATTTTAATCTTTCCAAAGTTCTTCTAAATATTTGGGACCGTTTCCCTTGCCTCTGAAGCTCTCAGTGCCACTTCTTTGATGAATGTACTAGCAGGTCAGGGGTTCTCCTCCAAATCTCTCTTTTATGCAGCACTATAATTAATTGGTGCCACCTCTCCATATGACGATGCATGGTATAGTTACCACAACTATATTTTTTTTCGGTTCCTCTGGAGAGTTCATCGTGGCCGATGAAGCGTGTAACGTACCGGGCATTTACCTTTTTTTGCATGTACAGGAAAGGAAAAAAAAATCGAGCGTCCGAGTTCTAAGGTGTCCCAGGGCCATTTTGGTGGACCAGGCCCAAATCCAAAGAACAGCCATCTCACAGGCTAATGGGGCGACCCACGCCGAGTTTCAGCATTGTAGGATGACCACACAAGTACAGCAACTTGCTAGACATCACCTCGGTGCCATCCGGATCTCGGCGCCCCACTGCAGATGAAGTGCCTCTCAACTATGAAACCACCACGGTGACATCCGGATCTTGGCGCGTTGTGCTGCCTTCGGCCTATTCGCACATCGGTCCGCTACTGACGCCATCTCACAGGCTAATGGGGCGACACACGCCGAGTTTCAGCATTGTAGGATGACCACACCAGTACAGCAACTTGCTAGACATCACCTCGGTGCCATCCGGATCTCGGCGCCCCACTGCAGATGAAGTGCCTCTCAACTATGAAACCACCACGGTGACATCCGGATCTTGGCGCGTTGTGCTGCCTTCGGCCTATTCGCACATCGGTCCGCTACTGACGCCATCTCACAGGCTAATGGGGCGACCCACGCCGAGTTTCAGCATTGTAGGATGACCACACCAGTACAGCAACTTGCTAGACATCACCTCGGTGCCATCCGGATCTCGGCGCCCCACTGCAGATGAAGTGCCTCTCAACTATGAAACCACCACGGTGACATCCGGATCTTGGCGCGTTGTGCTGCCTTCGGCCTATTCGCACATCGGTCCGCTACTGACGCCATCTCACAGGCTAATGGGGCGACCCACGCCGAGTTTCAGCATTGTAGGATGACCACACCAACTTGCTAGACATCACCTCAGTGCCATCCGAATCTTGGCATCTCAACGCCTAGTGGTATCTTCCATACAAAAAATATTGTTACGCTGCCTTTGGCCCCATTCGCACATCAGTCCGCAACTTAGACATCACCTCGGTGCCATCCGGATCTTGGCATCTCAGCGCCTTGTGGTGTCAGTCAGAAAATATTGTTGTGCTGCCTTCGGCCTATTCGCACATCGGTCCGCTACTGACGCCATCTCACAGGCCAACGGGGCGCCCCACGCCGACTTTCAACATTGTAGGATGGCCACAGAAGTGCGACAACTTACTAGACACCACCTCGGTGCCATCCGGATCTTGGCGCGTTGTGCTGCCTTCGGCCTATTCGCACATCGGTCCGCTACTGACGCAAACTCACAGGCCAACGGGGCGCCCCACGCCGACTTTCAGCATTGTAGGATGGCCACACCAGTGCGGCAACTTGCTACACACCACCTCGGTGCCATCCGGATCTTGGCGCGTAGTGAAGCTGCAGCAGCTGCAAATAAGCTTCAGACAGTGTTACAACCGCTGCTCAGAACTCTCAACTATGACACCACCTCGGTGCCATCCGGATCTTGGCGCGTTGTATTGCCTTCGGCCTATTCGCACATCGGTCCGCTACTGACGCCGCCTCACGTGCCAACGTATTTTCTCCGCATTTTATACCCTATGCCGCATAACAGGTCATGTGACTTGTTTATAAAACTTTTCATTGGTTCATTTTACTTTTGGTTTCCGAATGATGGAAGGCTTGATCATATGACCTAAAAACAACACTTTTCATTGGATGAAAACTTTTTTTTTCCCCCAAACGATGAAAGCCCCACCTTGTTTCTGGATGTTTCAGACTAAACTGGCGTCAGCATGAGAGCACCACCATCTCGTAGCTCCGTCGTGGTCATTCCGCGAGCAATCATGGCAGCCGCTCCCCACCAGAAGCCTGCAGGAGTCGGGGCCCCCAAAACTTTTGATGAATTCTCAAGGCGGAGGGGACGCTTTCGAGAATGGGGTCCAAGACCTAGCAGACAAGCGTCCGATTTCCAAGGTGTCCCAGGGCCATTTCAGTGGACCACGCCCAAAAAGGAAAGAGCCTGCCGCCATTTTGAGAGTCCTGTGGCAGCCGCCTATCGCTGCACCGCAAGAGTGGGTGCAACTCAGCTGAATGGCGGATTTTGACACAGTGGACCAAAAGCGGACGGAATGGCAACTGAAACGGTAAAGGGGCGCCCCACTAAAACAGATGAGACTCCACCTGGAGAGGCCCGTTCACGCCGCCTCCCCCGGGGCGCTCCACGCCGTTATTCGGAGCAGCATTGTAGGATACCAAAACCAGTGCGGCAACTTACTGGACATCACCTTGGTGCCATCGTTCTGCTGCCTTGGAACTATTCGCACAACAGTTTGCTACTGATGACCCACCCCCCGCGACGCCCCACGCCGTTATTTGCTGGGTGGCAACTTACTAGACATCACTTTCGTGTCATCTAGATTTCGGCGCGTTCTGCTGCCTTGGAACTATTCGCACAACAGTTTGCTACTGATGACCCACCCCCCGCGACGCCCCACGCCGGAAATCTGGACGTTGTGCTGCGTTGGGACTATTCGCACAGCCGACCGCTACTTCGTTGTTTTTCTCTAAAAATGTTTATATGTTATTACTATTTTTGTTTTCTTGTATATATTTATAAATTATTAAAGTTTTATAATCTTACTACTTTGTCGGAGTGCTATATATTTTTAATGTGACACATAATTGTAAAAACTTTGATGTACAAAGAGTCATCCCTGGAATCTTCCGCTTCACGCTCGGTCCCCTCCCCAATCACAATACAGGATGGTTTTCAGATAATAGCAACGCTTCTGCTGTGACGGATCTCATCGAGTGTGGGCCTTGATCTACTATAACTCCTTTGAAGAGGGGTGATTCTTTACAGCTGTGGCCATAAACTACATCTGCAGGGCTAGCTGATAGCCTAGGACCGGCCTGGACAATCGGACACAGAGGAAAAGGAGTGTCAGAGGGTGCGGTAGTGAATAGGGCGAAAGGGAGGTGTCGGGCGGGCACAGGGTGTGATTCTCAGGGAAGAGCAGCGCAGATGGGGGGAGGTTTATTACCCATGCATAAGACAGAGAGCGGGGTGACCACTGCCTGGGTGAGATGCTTGCGAGGGTGGGGAGCCATGCTAAGGATCGACAGCGTGCACAGAGTGGGTCTGGTCAAGGCATCTAAAATGGCTGCCGTGCACGACAAAAGTGTGGCATTTGAAAAAAGACAAGATGGCGCACACAATGTTTTTCAACAATTCCTGATTTCCTTCGAATCGAACGTTAACAGACGTTGGGGCATATTACCAAAGTTAAGCGATATTTATCCCTAACGATGCATTGCAAAGATTTTTTTACCGTCAGAAATTATCGCAGATAAACCTTGCTATTATCAAGGTTTATCGCAAATACGATAAAAAACGAGCGCAATGCATTAATATCGCTGAAAACTCCGCGATATTCATGCATTACCGAGCTAATGCTCTTAGCCATGTTATCCACCTCCCATTGGATAACATGGCTAAGAACTGCTCAGGGCAGCTGTTACTTTTTGGAGATATTCGCGCTTATCTCGAATATTTCCAAAAGTTGATAATAGGAGATAGCGATGTTAGCGACTGTTTCCAGTCGCTAACATCTTGGCATGCCCACTTTGCATGTCATTAGTGATAAATATCACTCACATGCAAAGTGGGACCCAAGATGGTCGCTATCTCCTACTAGCCGTCGCTAACTGGTGTTAGCAACAGCTAGGTAATACAGATATAATTTTATCTCCGCGAAGCGGAGCGCTGTTACAGATATATATCTTGTTTTTGAACGTTAATTTCTCAAAATGCACTGAAGCACATATATTGAGACATAGCAAAGGCACATCGGGCTACCAGTCCCTAATATTTTACCAAGTTTCGTGCAAATCCATTCAGCCGTTCGATTATTATTATAATTTTTTTTTTTTGCCCCGCGGGGCCCTTTTAAAACCTCCACATCAAACCTAGGGGGTCAGCGAGGATCTACTATGCCCCCTTATGGTCATTTGCCCCTTCGCTTTGGCCTCCTCTTGTCTCTCGATCCTACCGAGAGACAAGATGGCGGCCGCTACGTACTGTTTGGAATGTTTACAGACACCGGAGAGCCAATCAGCTTCGCTTCGCAAAGCTCCGTAACGCGAAAAGTACGCGAAGCGGTGCGCTGTTACAGATATATATCTTTTTTTGAACGTTAATTTCTCAAAATCCACTGAAGCACATATATTGAGACCTAGCAAAGGCACATCGGGCTACCAGTCCCTACAATTTTGCCAAGTTTCGTGCAAATCCATTCAGCCGTTCGATTATTATTATTATTATTTTTTTTTGCCCCGCGGGGCCCTTTTAAAACCTCCACATCAAACCTAGGGGGTCAGCGAGGATCTACTATGCCCCCTTATAGTTATTTCCCCCTTTGTTTTGACCTCCTCTTGTCTCTCGATCCTACCGAGAGACAAGATGGCGGCCGCTACGGACTGTTTGGAATGTTGACAGACGCCGGAGAACCAATCAGCTTCGCTTCACAAAGCTCCGTTGCGCGAAAAGTCCGCGAACCAGAGCGCTGCCCGGTCCGCTGTTACAGATATATATCTTTTTTTAAACGTTAATTTCTCAAAATCCACTGGAGCACATATATTGAGACCTACAAAAGGCACATCGGGCTACCAGTCCCTACAATTTTGCCAAGTTTCGTGCAAATCCATTCAGCCGTTCGGGCTAAAAGTGAGGCCAACCGCCCTATGGAAAACTCAATGTTAAAAACACGTTTTGGGACCCCCCTTTTTTCTCGGCCCCCCCTTGACGAACCCCCCCCAAATTTTCAAGGGCTGCTCAGAAACAAAATGTGCCATTTTCCTGAAAATTTCAGCCAATTCCGTCCACAAACGCCAAAGTTATTAGACATAGAATTTTCAAAAAACCCATAGAGAAAAAATCCTAACTATATATACCTACTGGCGACCGCCAGTAGGTAATATATATATATATATATATATATATATATATTCACTGAAAAAACCATAGGTTATAGACCATATATAGTTAGGAATTAGCATTTACAAAACCTTGAAAATTCACTGAAAAAAACATAGGTTATAGACCATATATAGTTAGGAATTAGCATTTAAAAAACCTTATTTTACTCACACAAAACCATTGAAATTCCATATATAGTTAGTTGCACTAACTATATATCGCGCACCCGCAATCCACTGCTGATCATGTCACATATTACATCATTCATGACATGGTCAGTGACATCACTGATGACATCACTGATGACATCTCAAATGACATCACTGATGAGATCACTGATGACGTCATCCAGTGACTGTGTGTTTCTGTAAAGTTTAAATATGTTTTACATATTGAAGAATGAGTAGATGTATAAGTGTCTGGACGAAGGATTTAGTAGGTGCATGACTGAATGTATGAGTGAGTGATTAAATGTGTCTCACTGAGTGCATGGGTTAGTGACTAAACTGTCTTAATTTGTGCATCATTATGTCTGTTGTTCTGTAAACTGCTGCATGTGTTGATCATTAGCTATACGAGAGGCTATATGTGTTATTAATTGGTTGCCCAAGTATTTCTATGGCAGATTGAGTTTGTGTGGGGGTGGCTGGAAGGTGTGTGACTCTATGCATAGATGTGTGAGCAGTTTATTCACTAGGTGTATGAGTTCAAGAGTGCATGTGGAAACAGCTACATGGGCAGTTGACTGTGTGCATGAGTGTATTGATGAGTGAATGGATATCTCAATGCTACATGTCATAGTAAGTACATATGTAAAACACAGTACATGTGAGAGTTGGCATATATAAATAACTGTGCATGAGAGCCACTGAATGAGTGAGTGGTTGTATCGATCATTGTGAACTTGTATCAGGGATTGTATAAGAGAGTAAATATGTGTTAGTATATGTTTCAATAAGTAAGGTGTGTTTAACTGTATAGTTGAAGAAATGGAGGTGAGATTGTTTCTTTGCATGACTGACTGGGTGTGTGAGTAACTCCATGGATGAGTGGCAGTGTGTGAGTGTCTGTATACACTGAGTGTATCTAAGGTTATATTAGAGTCTGAAGAGGTTTATCGTATTAGCACAAGAATGATGTCAAATGAGATGTCATCAGTGATCTCATCAGTGATGTCATTTGAGATGTCATCAGTGATGTCATCAGTGATGTCACTGACCATGTCATGAATGATGTAATATGTGACATGATCAGCAGTGGATTGCGGGTGCGCGATATATAGTTAGTGCAACTAACTATATATGGAATTTCAATGGTTTTGTGTGAGTAAAATAAGGTTTTTTAAATGCTAATTCCTAACTATATATGGTCTATAACCTATGGTTTTTTCAGTGAATTTTCAAGGTTTTGTAAATGCTAATTCCTAACTATATATGGTCTATAACCTATGGTTTTTTCAGTGAATTTCAATGGTTTTTTAATAGCAAATATCATAAGCTGTCGAATGTCAAGTACGTGGTAAGTGAAAACATTTTCGTGTTTATGCACACTGATCTGCTTTGAATGGTGCCCCCCCCCCCTCATTTCTATTAGGAGTACTCTCTCTTTGCAGATAGTGAAAGGTATCTTTGCCCCCGTTATAATCCGTCGTGCCTGCTTCTCTCGCCATTTGATTGATTGTTATCCAAGTATTTACTGTTTTAGAATTAGTTCTCTTTGGTTCATTCTCTATTTACAAACAAACACAGAGTCGCAATACTCTGTTTAGTCTTTGCAGATAATGAAAAATCGTGTAAAAAAAAAGAAAAGGAATCGAGCAAAATCAGTAGGCCACTAATGGGATCTCTTTTTGACCTCGCTAAAATAGAAACATTAGGAACAACCCCTCATGACAAATACAAAACTAGTGAGATGAACTGAACTCCACACAATGATGGCTGCAAAACAGCTCGGCTCCGCCACCCACCCCGCCCAAAATAACGATAAAGAGCGGCTGCCATGATTGGTTGCGGAATGGCCACAACGGAGCTACGAAATGGTGGTGCTCTCATGCTAACCCCAGCTTCAGTCTGAAACATCCAGAAACACTGTAGACTACCAATTCGATCAGTTCCGGTAGCGCCCCAATGTAACCCGGTAGAGAAGAACTAGCCCTCCCCTCTTTGACTGATGGTTCTTGTTGCCTGTCCCTTCTGTTGTCATTTAACAGAACTATTTAGCCTGCTGAAAGGGGTTGTGTTTCGACCGCTGGTTGGTGGAGACATTTTGACTATATTCTGGACCTGCGTTGTCGCGTAATGCGTCATATGACGCGCCGCGTTAGCGCATCCGGAAGTCATCCGGGGCGCGCAGCGCGTAACGTAAGCATAACAAGTCATGTGACTTGTTAATAAAACTTTTCATTGGTTCATTTTACTTTTCTTATTCTAATGATGAAAGCCTTGGTCATATCACCTAAAAATTACGCTTTTAATTACTTCCGAACATTATTTTTTCTTAAATATATGTTATAATGTTCCAGGCTAATGTACTTTCCCGGAAATTTTACAACTGTCCTGCAAGTAAAATATATTCTTTTTTCGAGAAAAAGAGCGTTTCTTCGTCCCATGACGGAGCCGTTGAGCAAAAGAGGGTCGACCTGCTGTCTTAGTCGCCGATACGCCTGAATATGAGATTCTTATCGATCACTTTATGTTGCAGGAATAGAAAACACAACAGCCCTTGACCATTTATCTTTACTGCGTTCCTTCGTATTATACCTTTTACCCTTCATGTAATTGGTCTGCTTTATTTCACTTGCCTTTTAATGATTCTAAAACAGTGACTATTATTAAAAACTTTACCAATGTATATACTACTACCATGTTTTCTTTTAAAAACCTTTATTGTGAAAATTTCATTATACAAATACGAGCCTATAACCACGTGGGCCTGCCACGGAGCAAACTGTAATCGTATATGATGAATAGACATTTACACTGTAGAGGAACGTAACGGGCGGGCCATTAGGTTGCAAGAACTAAGGTGTCTAACAGTTACGGAATCGGTGGACGTACATTTTATAATTAAAATACGACAGGGCCAGTTACAATAAAATTATCTAGATATACATTTGCGGGCAAGTACCATGGGTGACGTTAATTCGAATTTTCAACAGTACAGTAATCAATAACACATCAGAACTTAATATCAATAGGGATGTCGAAATATTCAATCAATTCTCGTCCCCGCCCGCCATGTGCTTCAAAACTGCATACGTATCTCGTGATTTCAAGGTTCTGCAACCAGTACACAACAAGGAGTTACGAGTCCCATTTATTCCGGCGCCATTTTGGGCGAGGACGGCAGGTCCAGGATATAGTCAAAATGTCTCTACCAACCATCGACTATGATGATGTTCATATGCTGTATTTATTAGAGTAACACTCATCTGCCCACATGAAATTAATGTACCACAATCTAAACATGTCATTTTAATCTTTCCAAAGTTCTTCTAAATATTTGGGACCGTTTCCCTTGCCTCTGAAGCTCTCAGTGCCACTTCTTTGATGAATGTACTAGCAGGTCAGGGGTTCTCCTCCAAATCTCTCTTTTATGCAGCACTATAATTAATTGGTGCCACCTCTCCATATGACGATGCATGGTATAGTTACCACAACTATATTTTTTTTCGGTTCCTCTGGAGAGTTCATCGTGGCAGATGAAGCGTGTAACGTACCGGGCATTTACCTTTTTTTGCATGTACAGGAAAGGAAAAAAAAATCGAGCGTCCGAGTTCTTAGGTGTCCCAGGGCCATTTTAGTGGACCAGGCCCAAATCCAAAGAACAAGCCGCCATTTTGAGAGTCCTCTTGCAGCCGCCTGTCGCTGTAGCATCAAGAGCAGCCGAAACTCAGCTGAATGGCAACTGAAACGGTAAATGGGCGCCCCACTACATTTCAGCATTGTAGGATGACCACACCAGTACAGCAACTTGCTAGACATCACCTCGGTGCCATCCGGATCTCGGCGCCCCACTGCAGATGAAGTGCCTCTCAACTATGAAACCACCACGGTGACATCCGGATCTTGGCGCGTTGTGCTGCCTTCGGCCTATTCGCACATCGGTCCGCTACTGACGCCATCTCACAGGCTAATGGGGTGACCAACGCCGAGTTTCAGCATTGTAGGATGACCACACCAACTTGCTAGACATCACCTCGGTGCCATCCGAATCTTGGCATCTCAACGCCTAGTGGTATCTTCCATACAGAAAATATTGTTACGCTGCCTTTGGCCCCATTCGCACATCAGTCCGCAACTTAGACATCACCTCGGTGCCATCCGGATCTTGTCATCTCAGCGCCTTGTGGTGTCAGTCAGAAAATATTGTTGCGCTGCCTTTGGCCCCATTCGCACATCAGTCCGCTACTGACACCATCTCACAGGCCAATAGGGCGCCCCACGCCGACTTTTACCATTGTACGATGGCCACACCAGTGGCACAACTTGCTAGACATCACCTCGGTGCCATCCGAATCTTGGCATCTCAACGCCTAGTGGTATCTTCCATACAGAAAATCTTGTTACGCTACCTTTGGCCCCATTCGCACATCGGTCCGCAACTTAGACATCACCTCGGTGCCATCCGGATCTTGGCATCTCAGCGCCTTGTGGTGTATTCTCTTCAGAAAATATTGTTGAGCTGCCTTTGGCCCCATTCGCACATCGGTCCGCAACTTACACATCACCTCGGTGCCATCCGGATCTTGGCATCTCAGCGCCTTGTGGTGTCTTCTACTCCGAAAATATAGTAGAAAATATTGTTGCGCTGCCTTTGGCCCCATTCACACATCAGTCCGCTACTGACACCATCTCACAGGCCAACAGGGCGCCCCACGCCGACTTTTACCATTGTACGATGGCCACACCAGTGCCACAACTTGCTAGACACCACCTCGGTGCCATCCGGATCTTGGCATCTCAGCGCCTTGTGGTGTCTTCAAATCAGAAAATATTGTTGCGCTGCCTTTGGCCCCATTCGCACATCGGTCCGCTACTGACGCCATCTCACAGGCCAACGGGGCGCCCCACGCCGACTTTCAACATTGTAGGATGGCCACAGAAGTGCGACAACTTACTAGACACCACCTCGGTGCCATCCGGATCTTGGCGCATTGTGCTGCCTTCGGCCTATTCGCACATCGGTCCGCTACTGACGCAAACTCACAGGCCAACGGGGCGCCCCACGCCGACTTTCAGCATTGTAGGATGGCCACACCAGTGCGGCAACTTGCTACACACCACCTCGGTGCCATCCGGATCTTGGCATCTCAGCGCCTAGTGATGTCTTCTATTCCGAAAATATTGTTGTGCTGCCTTCGGCCTATTCGCACATCGGTCCGCTACTGACGCAAACTCACAGGCCAACGGGGCACCCCCACGCCGTCTTTCAGCATTGTAGGATGGCCACACCAGTGCGGCAACTTACTAGACACCACCTCGGTGCCATCCGGATCTTGGCGCGTTGTGCTGCCTTCGGCCTATTCGCACATCGGTCCGCTACTGACGCAAACTCACAGGCCAACGGGGCGCCCCACGCCGACTTTCAGCATTGTAGGATGGCCACACCAGTGCTGCAACTTGCTGGACACCACCTCGGTGCCATCCGGATCTTGGCGCGTTGTGTTGCCTTCGGCCTATTCGCACATCGGTCCGCTACTGACGCCGCCTCACGTGCCAACGTATTTTCTCCGCATTTTACACCCTATGCCGCATAACAGGTCATGTGACTTGTTTATAAAACTTTTCATTGGTTCATTTTACTTTTGTTTTCCTAATGATGGAAGGCTTGATCATGTGACCTAAAAACAACACTTTTCATTGGATGAAAACTTTTTTTTTTTCCTAAACGATGAAAGCCCCACCTTGTTTCTGGATGTTTCAGACTGAAGCTGGCGTCAGCATGAAAGCACCACCATCTCGTAGCTCCGTCGTGGTCATTCCGCGAGCAATCATGGCAGCCGCTCCCCACCAGAAGCCTGCAGGAGTCGGAGCCCCCAAAACTTTTGATGAATTCTCAAGGCGGAGGGGACGCTTTCGAGAATGGGGTCCAAGACCTAGCAGACAAGCGTCCGATTTCCAAGGTGTCCCAGGGCCATTTCAGTGGACCAGGCCCAAAAAGGAAACAGCCTGCCGCCATTTTGAGAGTCCCGTGACAGCCGCCTATCGCTGCACCGCAAGAGTGGGCGCAACTCAGCTGGATTGCGGCTTTTGACACAGTGGACCAAAAACGGACGGAATGGCAACTGAAACGGTAAAGGGGCGCCCCACTACAACAGATGACACTCCACCTGGAGAGGCCCGTTCACGCTGCCTCCCCCGGGGCGCCCCACGCCGTTATTCGGAGCAGCATTGTAGGATACCAAAACCAGTGCGGCAACTTACTGGACATCACCTTGGTGCCATCGTTCTGCTGCCTTGGAACTATTCGCGCAACAGTTTGCTACTGATGACCCACCCCCCGTGACGCCCCATGCCGTTATTTGCTGGGTGGCAACTTACTAGACATCACTTTCGTGTCATCTAGATTTCAGCACGTTCTGCTGCCTTGGAACTATTCGCACCCCCCGCGACGCCCCACGCCGGAAATCTGGACGTTGTGCTGCGTTGGGACTATTCGCACAGCCGACCGCTACTTCGTTGTTTTTCCCTAAAAATGTTTATATGTTATTACTATTTTTGTTTTCTTGTATATATTTATAAATTATTAAAGTTTTATAATCATACTACTTTGTCGGAGTGCTATATATTTTTAATGTGACACATAATTGTAAAAACTTTGATGTACAAAGAGTCATCCCTGGAATCTTCCGCTTCAGGCTCGGTCCCCTCCCCAATCACAATACAGGATGGTTTTCAGATAATAGCAACGCTTCTGCTGTGACGGATCTCATCGAGTGTGGGCCTTGATCTACTATAACTCCTTTGAAGAGGGGTGATTCTTTACAGATGTGGCCATAAACTACATCTGCAGGGCTAGCTGATACCCTAGGACCAGCCTGGACAATCGGACACAGAGGAAAAGGAGTGTCAGAGGGTGCGGTAGTGAATAGGGCGAAAGGGAGGTGTCGGGCGGGCACAGGGTGTGATTCTCAGGGAAGAGCAGCGCAGATGGGGGGAGGTTTATTACCCATGCATAAGACAGAGAGCGGGGGTGACCACTGCCTGGGGGAGATGCTTGCGAGGGTGGGGAGCCATGCTAAGGATCGACAGCGTGCACAGAGTGGGTCTGGTCAAGGCATCTAAAATGGCTGCCGTGCACGACAAAAGTGTGGCATTTGAAAAAAGACAAGATGGCGCAGACAATGTTTTTCAACACTTCCTGATTTCCTTCGAATCGAACGTTAACAGACGTTGGGGCATATTACCAAAGTTAAGCGATATTTATCCCTAACGATGCTTAGCAACGATTTTTTTACCGTCAGAAATTATCGCAGATAAACCTTGCTATTATCAAGGTTTATCGGAAATACGATAAAAAACGACCGCAATGCATTAATATCGCTGAAAACTCAGCGATATTCATGCATTACCGAGCTAATGCTCTTAGCCATGTTATCCTCCTCCCATTGGATAACATGGCTAAGAACTGCTCAGGGCAGGTGGTAGCTTTTGGAGATATTCGCGCTTATCTCGAATATTTCCAAAAGTTGATAATAGGAGATAGCGATGTTAGCGACTGTTTCCAGTCGCTAACATCTTGGCATGCCCACTTTGCATGTCATTAGTGATAAATATCACTCACATGCAAAGTGGGGCCCAAGATGGTCGCTATCTTCTACTAGCCGTCGCTAACTGGTGTTAGCAACAGCTAGGTAATACACATATAATTTTATCTCCGCGAAGCGGAGCGCTGTTACAGATATATATCTTGTTTCTGAACGTTAATTTCTCAAAATGCACTGAAGCACATATATTGAGACCTAGCAAAGGCACATCGGGCTACCAGTCCCTACAATTTTGCCAAGTTTCGTGCAAATCCATTCAGCTGTTCGATCCTACCGAGAGACAAGATGGCGGCCGCTACGGACTGTTTGGAATGTTGACAGACGCCGGAGAACCAATCAGCTTCGCTTCACAAAGCTCCGTTGCGCGAAAAGCTGTTACAGATATATATCTTTTTTTAAACGTTAATGTCTCAAAATCCACTGGAGCACATATATTGAGACCTACAAAAGGCACATCGGGCTACCAGTCCCTACAATTTTGCCAAGTTTCGTGCAAATCCATTCAGCCGTTCGGGCTAAAAGTGAGGCCAACCGCCCTATGGAAATTAACATGGGAAAAACGCGTTTTGGGACCCCCCTTTTTTCTCGGCCCCCCCTTGACAAACCCCCCCTGAAAATTTCAGCCAATTCCGTCCACAAACGCCAAAGTTATTAGACATAGAATTTTCAAAAATCCCATAGGGAAAAAATCCTAACTATATATACCTACTGGCGACCGCCAGTAGGTAATATATATATATATATATATATATATATATATATGAATATATATATATATATATATATATATATATATATATATATATATATATATATATATATATATATATATATATATATCTTTTCTCCTTTGGCCCGGGTTCAGGTTATGTCGGGCGCTCTCCGACTGTGCAAACGAGCCACGGCAGAGCCCAGCCGTTAAAAATGCATTCCTGTTATTCTCCGCGGAGAATTTTGCTCGTGCACTCCAGAGTCAATATTTCACAAACAGCGATTACTCCCAAATCAGTGGTTTAGATTTCTTTAATCATAACAGCTCAGCCAGCAGCAACTCTACGCGTTTCAGTCTTAACCAAGACCTTGCTCACGAGACTGACATGGCAGTCTCGTGAGCAAGGTCTTGGTTAAGACTGAAACGCGTAGAGTTGCTGCTGGCTGAGCTATTATGATTAAAGAAATCTAAACCACTGATTTGGGAGTAATCGCTGTTTGTGAAATATTGACTCTGGAGTGCACGAGCAAAATTCTCCGCGGAGAATAACAGGAATGCATATATATATATATATATATATATATATATATATATATATATATATATATATATATATATATTCACTCAAAACTATAAGTTTTAGGTTATAGGTAGCTGGACATTTCCCTCATACAAAACCATTGAAATTGCTCCTATATAGTTAGTTGTACTAACTATATTTCGCGCACCCGCAATCCACTGCTGATGATGTCACATATCACATCATTCATGACATGGTCAGTGACATCACTGATGACATCTCAAATGACATTACTGATGACATCACTGATGACATCATCCACGTGACAAACACATACACCTTTTCATACACTAGTAAAATCTTTCATCACTCTTTGTAAAATACAGAGTATCATATTTGAATCCTTTGTTACAGCAATGCAAGTATCTAAAAACCCACTCAGTGATTCATAGATGTATACACACATCTAAACACTTACCTACACTCATACATGCTGTCAATGAACAATAGAACACTATAAAAAATACTTATACACCTAAATTGACATTACACACCAGCACACATCCTATTAACATATGAAGTCATCCTACTCACTTATACAAACAATGGATCATACTTACATATTTACTTAGGTACACACTTATACAAACACAACTTCATCTATACATTTAGATAGTAAGTCATACTTAGTGAATTATAAAATCATTATAACAAGTATAAAGTTATCCATACAGTCACTCACACAATCTTTGAGTCTTATGTATACTTATTAATATACAACAACTGACACATAAACTGCCTTTTATTTTTCTAGTTTGTTGGACATGTACCATTGAGAAATATATTTGCTCATCACCACACCCATAAAGATATTCACTCACCCAAACAACTGTTAAAACATGTAGTTGTAACTTCATATATCTAGTGAATCAACTATTCACACATCTTTGGGCAGTCACACCCCCCACCGAACCACACACACATTCACTCTCCCATACAAATACTCAGTTAACTAATCAATAACTAATACAGACTTTCACATAGCTAGTAACCAACTGGAGAACCAGTTTACACAACAGCTGACAAAGTGATACAGATATTCAAACAGTTTAGTCACTATCCACTATATTTAGTGAGACACTATAAATTGGTCAAGTAAACAGTCAATTACACTGCTACTAAATCCCCCATCCAAATATTTATTTTTATATATCCACTCATTCTTCAATGCAAATTGCTATATATATAATTTATATTTAAATAACGAAGCAAACCACATTCACTGGATGATGTCATCAGTGATGTCATCAGTGATGTCATTTGAAATGTCACAGTGATGGCACTGACCATGTCATGAATTATGTTATATGTGACATCATCAGCAGTGGATTGCGGGTGCGCGAAATATAGTTAGTACAACTAACTATATAGGAGCAATTTCAATGGTTTTGTATGAGTGAAATGTCCAGATAACTATAACACCCCTAAAACTTATAGTTTTTTGAGTGAATTTTAAAGGTTTTTTAAATGCTAATTCCTAACTATATAAGGCCTGAAACCTATGGTTTTTTCAGTGAATTTCAAAGGTTTTTTAAATGCTAATTCCTAACTATATAAGGCCTGAAACCTATGGTTTTTTCAGTGATTATGTATATATATATATATATACTGTTTGAGAGTGTTAAAGCGACCATTGCATGAAAGACTGAAAGGATTCTGCCAGCGCGCAAGTATAAAAAAGACTATTTTCGTTTCTCCTGCTATTTGAATCCCAGCGCAGTATTTGTTCATCTGTGAACTTATGAACTTTTTCAAACTGAGAAACGATCTGTTAAAGATGGCAGCCAGTGATTGTGGAAGCAAGACATTATATGAAGACAATCCTCTGTTTATGGTGATGCTTTTCCCTCCCGAGCAACTGCTTAAAATCATTGTGTTACCTGGAGTGCAGTATGGTGTTCTGTGTTTAACTGTATAGATGAAGAAATGGAAGTGTGATTGATTCTTTACAGGACTGACTTGGTGTGTGAGTAACTCCATGGATGAGTGGCAGTGTGTGACTGTCTGCATAGGTGTATGAGTGCATATGATAGTGTTGTAATAATGAGTGACTGTATGTATGAGTGATTGTATGGGTGAATGAGTGAATGTGTGTGTAGACGTAGGAATCAGTGAGTGCGTATGTAGTAACTGGTATTGGTGTGTCATGATGTCATCAGTGATGTCATTTGAGATGTCATCAGTGATGTCATCAGTGATGTCATTTGAGATGTCATCAGTGATGTCATCAGTGATGTCACTGACCATGTCATGAATGATGTAATATGTGACATCATCAGCAGTGGATTGCGGGTGCGCGATATATAGTTAGTGCAACTAACTATATATGGAATTTCAATGGTTTTGTGTGAGTAAAATAAGGTTTTCTAAATGCTAATTCCTAACTATATATGGTCTATAACCTATGGTTTTTTCAGTGAATTTTCAAGGTTTTGTAAATGCTAATTCCTAACTATATATGGTCTATAACCTATGGTTTTTTCTGTGAATTTCATTGGTTTTTTAACAGCTAATATCTGTAGCTGTAAAATGTATTCTTCTTTAAATCCAAAAATATATTTTATATGTTTATGAATAATTTTTTTTTAAAATATTTTTTTTTCTTCGTTCCCGCTTCGCAAATCAGGAAGCTTCCCGTTAGCTGACCTTGATGCCGCGAAATAGACCGCGAGCCGGTAAACGTTTCTTTACCGCAAGTGCCGCGTTAGAAAACAACATCGTGACGCCTCCCGTCCGCATGACGTTTCACGTTGTCGCGTGATACGTCATATGACGTGCTACGTTAGCGAACTGGTACGCGAAGCGAGTCGCAAAGCGCAGGTTTCTGGAAGCAAACCGGGAGGCCCTGCAAAGCGCTTAACATAAACACAGCAAGTCATGTGACTTGGTAATAACACTTTTCATTGGTTCATTTCACTTTTGGTTTCCTAATGATGTAAGACTAGGTCATATAATCTAAAATGAACACTTTTGATTGGTTGAGAACTCTTGTTTTTCCCAAATGATGAAAATCCCTCCTTCTTTCCTCACTCTGACTTTCATCATTGTGAGAGAAAGACCCTTTGTGATCACTGAGCAATGGCTTCTTTAGTAGCTTCAGCTGGTGCTTCCCCACCACCTCCACCACATCCAAGGAAGAGTGGACCACCTGCTCAAGTTATAATTCAACAAGAAGAGGAAGAAGAGGAAGAGGAAGAAGAGCAAGAAGAGAGGCAGTTTTTGCCTGAGCAGCCCAGGACGTCTCACCGGAAAGAAAACTTCATTTGGCAATTTTTTTAAATTCCCAAAGGTCGGAAAAAAGTAAATGCAAGGTACGTAACTTGCCTTATATGTCAAGATAGACTGTCCAGAGGGACCGACAAAAAATACAGTTTCGGAAACTACACAATGCATCGCCATATGACTAGGTGGCATCCTAACAACTACAGTGCTGCACAGTTTCGGAACGACCTAGATAATCTCCCTATTATGGCCAGAAGATCTGTTGTACCGGAAGTAACGGGACCAGAGGGCAGGGAGATGGTGCCAAATATACAAATGAGATTTGGTGAAGTAAAACACATCTGCGTATATTGCGATGGATTCATTTGCTACGGAGAAAGAAGCATCACTCTGATCAACAGAGCTATTGACTATCATATGCAAGTTTGTACGAAACGCCCAAAATAATAAATACTTTTTTTTTGTTTTGTTGCTCCTGTTGAGCCCTTTACAATGAATCGTTTTCATTGCCCCCTCCAAGAAAAACCCCAAAAAATATAAAACTGTTCAGAAAAATTCAAAAAAAGTAAAAAAATGTTCCGAAAAATAATAAAAAAAATATAAAACAACAAAAACAATAAAAAAAAAAGTTCTTTTCAGAACTACCTCCCCGTTATTAAAAAATTGGTACAATATTTGGAACTGTGCCAACCTCTATTTCTCTTAGTTCGCTTCCCAGTTCGCTCGCCGGTACGCGAACCGGAAGCGAACCAAAAACAGTAAGTATAAGGGAAGGAAACAGACACTTATGTTAAAAGAAAGACAGCTATAGGGGAGTAAACTAGAGATACTATTACCCGTAATCCACTGCTGATGATGTCACATATTACATCATTCATGACATGCTCAGTGACATCATCAGCAGAGGATTGCGGGTTTTTTGGCAACGTGCCTTATCCACGGTTTAATAACGCTGCCTTTTGCTTTATATAAGTTTTCAAATTGTATGAAATATATACCAATAGGTCGTTATGAACCTTTAGGTAGTGCTTTTCTTCATGAGGTCTGGTCGCTTCCATACACATACAGATGTTTCAAAGATGATCAAGAAGTTTATCTGAATGGAGAGGAATGCACTGAGACGCCAGATCATTCACTAATGTGTAGGCACATACAGTTACACGGTTCATGCAACAAACACCGACCAAATATGGCTTGCGTGTTGCAAGGCACGCTAGTTCCTGCTATCATCCCCACGTTCAAGTTGTTGGAAAATGGTAGTTATTTGATGCTCAATAATGAAGATTGTTCTGAGTTAATTAAAAGTATTCCTTTTATCGTAACAGTAAGTGAACGGGTTATTTGCTGCAGAAATGTTCTATTTCCTCCCACACATGAACATAGGGAGTTTTCAATCTGGCCACAAATACCAACCTTGGGACAGATTTCAACGGCATGGCAAGAATAAGAGCTCTTTTGTCTCAGAGAGTGGTGGCCTTGAGTTCGGCCCGTGAAACTTTCGTGCTTCACATAGCGAACACCCGTACAGAGGTGCACACACTTTTCAATTCAGATTTGCCTTTCAAATTCAGCAAGATGGTTCAGACTATCTTTAACGCATCCTCCACAAAGTCCCTGGCGCACTTTTTTAAAGTTGTTACCAGTGGTCTCGTGACTTCATTTGAGAAAATCTTTGGAGTCATCCCTGCTTCCTTTCATTCTATTTTCTCCACTCTGGTTCGTGGATTGGCATTTTTACTTGCATTACCAGCGGACGCTCTTGTGCTTTTTTACATTTTTAAATATGGATGTCCCTCCTATGCAACCTCCCACCCTGCAGCTGCTGACACTGTTCCGCAATCGCATGCTAGAATATTATGGCACAATGCCGTTGGCGATATTAAGCACGGCATATGGATTATCTTTTCGATTCTCCTACTTCACCTGTGTCCAGCCTGTATTTCACTGCCTGACCTGTGATTTCGATTGGGCCATTGATTTGTGTCTCTGCGGACCGGTTTCTCCTGACGTCGACTTTAATCAGCTGATGACTCCTATCATTACTCACGAGTTGGTTTGTCCTGGCGAAAGGATTATGGCTGTGGCATTGATGCATGGAGTACTTGGTCCCTGGAATTTACTGGCGGCAGCACAGTCTTTCTTGGAACAGAGCTTTCTTGAAAACCCACCAAGCTGTCCTCTGATGGTGATAGAGGATCCGGTGCTGGGAGAGCACGTATGTTCTTTTCCGCTTTTAAATTGGATGGCTGAACTGTTTTCGGATGAAGACGGTGACTTCCTATTGGAGGCTGTTGCAGCTTATTTTGCATACACAGTTATGTCATAGACCTTTTTCATGTTTGATATGCTGAGTACTAGCATTTCATTGACAATTCATTGACTTATTTGTCAAGTTTTTATTATTTACCTTGCCTATTGGCTTAAGACTCGATAAAGTACTTGGCTGTTTTATTTTTCTTTAGCATTAAATTTTCCTAGTTTTTAATGCTTTACCTTGCGGACCGTCCACATATAAACTTGCAATCTGCTCTCATGAGATGGCACTTCTATTATCTTATTCAGTTCGTTTCCGGATCATGGGGAGGTGTCATCTAGGTCCTGGATATCTTTACACCGTGTTAAGTTAGCATGGGCTCATTACCGGTTTAAACGCCATTTTTCCTTTTTTGCAACTTCTGCACACGACACTTAGTTGTTGCTTTAGCTTTCCACCTAGTAGTTCATCGTGGTTTACATGAGAATAATATGTTATTGCTCTACTATCTGCTTTGCTTGTTAAACTATATCTGTACAGCGAGTGCTAAAGTTTCAAGAACAACACGATACAGAATTGTTATGAGGTCTGATCTCCACGACTTCATACTCATAACATAAGTGCAACTTCTGCCAATTCTGGGCATGAGGCGGGTTTTATATTGCTTTGCCGAACACACATACACAACAGTTGATGCGGCTCACATGAAGAGAGAGCTGGTGTATGCTGATGTGATTCCTTCAAATCTAAGACACTAAAGTATGGGCACGCCCTAAACCAACACAAAGAGACCTTCTTAGCAAATAATATAATATGTGTATTAGGGAGGGTGAGATATAAGCAGCCGCGGGCCGTGGAGGGAGTTACGGTGAGGCAGGGAGGCGGGGAGGGGGAGAAGCAGGGTGGAGCCCTCTCTACCCTGCCCCTCCCCCTCCCCGCCTCCCTGCCCCACCGTAACTCCCTCCACGGCCCGCGGCTGCTTATAAGTGTTGCTAACTCTTATTCATTTACAGCATGTTAACATACTATCACCATTCGCTTTTTATGTACTAGTAACTATGCTGGTAATTTTGCTACTGATAATATGTGTACTTGTATTATCTAAGATACTACGCCTGTGAAGACGGCATTAGTAAATAAACATTTCAAATACACATGTGTTCTTCTTAACTCCATGTTCTGGTTTCTAAGAAATATATAACGACCGACTGTTCATGAGTTCCACGTATCCGGAGGTACTATAAGTTCATATTCTGGATTGTCTAAACATTGAGAGTTTGTTATATCCAATGTGACACTGTACCTAGCTTGCTAAGGAGTTTTTGATTACTAACGTGAGTTTTGGGACACCCTAATTCGCCGAGGTTCCAATCCTCTGTCCACAGTTCTGTGTGAGAACAGAAACCCTGCGACAGGGGCACCCCCGACCCTTGCTGGAGCTTCATCACACTTGCGATACAACTCCAGCAATGCGCCACCTTTACGGCACAGATACATCACGCATCTGTGCTGTTTTTGCTGCCCCACCGTAACTCCCTCCACGGCCCGCGGCTGCTTATAAGTGTTGCTAACTCTTATTCATTTACAGCATGTTAACATACTATCACCATTCGCTTTTTATGTACTAGTAACTATGCTGGTAATTTTGCTACTGATAATATGTGTACTTGTATTATCTAAGATACTACGCCTGTGAAGACGGCATTAGTAAATAAACATTTCAAATACACATGTGTTCTTCTTAACTCCATGTTCTGGTTTCTAAGAAATATATAACGACCGACTGTTCATGAGTTCCACGTATCCGGAGGTACTATAAGTTCATATTCTGGATTGTCTAAACATTGAGAGTTTGTTATATCCAATGTGACACTGTACCTAGCTTGCTAAGGAGTTTTTGATTACTAACGTGAGTTTTGGGACACCCTAATTCGCCGAGGTTCCAATCCTCTGTCCACAGTTCTGTGTGAGAACAGAAACCCTGCGACAGGGGCACCCCCGACCCTTGCTGGAGCTTCATCACACTTGCGATACAACTCCAGCAATGCGCCACCTTTACGGCACAGATACATCACGCATCTGTGCTGTTTTTGCCCCATGATGCGCCGCATTGTAAATGCAGCACACCATAGGTGACGGAACAGCGGCACAGAATGACTAACACATCCCTGGTGATGCGCCAGTCATCATAAATGTATCCCTATGCTTCTTATCTTGTTAGAGATGAACCGCCATATGTATCATCAAAGTTTTTTGCATTTCCTAAATAGCGAACTTTAAGGAATAAATAGCGATTCTTTACCATTCCTAGTTTGCGATGAGCTATTTGCTAATTACAAATTACCCATTCATTTCCTTCATTTCCATAGGGCGGTTGGACTCACTTTTAGCTCGAACGGCTGAATGGATTTCCACGAAACTTGGCAAAATTGTAGGGACTGGTAGCCCGATGTGCCTTTGCTATGTCTCAAGATATATGCTCCAGTGGTTTTTACGAAAATTAACTTTGAAAAATATATATTGGGCTACATTGGCCTATATATATGTTGGAGCCCAAATGTAGCCCAATGTAGCCCAATGTAGCCCAAAGATGGCCGCCAGACACACAAAAAAACAAATGTAGCCCAAATATCAGCCAGATGTAGCCCAACTATAGCCCAGTGACAGAATGACCAATCAGCTTCGCAAACCTCCGTTACGCGAAGCGGAGCGCTGTTACAGATATATATCTTTTTTTGAACGTTAATTTCTCAAAATCCACTGGAGCACATATATTGAGACCTAGCAAAGGCACATCGGGCTACCAGTCCCTAATATTTTGCCAAGTTTCGTGCAAATCCATTCAGCCGTTCGATTATTATTATTATTATTTTTTTTTGCCCCGCGGGGCCCTTTTAAAACCTCCACATCAAACCTAGGGGGTCAGCGAGGATCTACTATGCCCCCTTATAGTTATTTCCCCCTTTGTTTTGACCTCCTCTTGTCTCTCGACCATGTCATGAATGATGTAATATGTGACATCATCAGCAGTGGATTGCGGGTGCGCGATATATAGTTAGTGCAACTAACTATATATGGAATTTCAATGGTTTTGTGTGAGTAAAATAAGGTTTTCTAAATGCTAATTCCTAACTATATATGGTCTATAACCTATGGTTTTTTCAGTGAATATATATATATATATATATATATGTATGCTCCTGCTTGTGCCTTCAATAGAGAGTCACTCGGGCAGAAAGCGCGACCTTCAAGCATCGGTCGATTTGCAGGTATGAAGGATTGCTGCATGCTGTTCTCTTTAAGCAGTCTACACCAGCTGCCTGACGCGTTTCAAATTTCTTCTTTATCAAAGGCTCTGTGGTGAAAGTATTGCGCAAACCGGTCCCCGTTTTCAGTTTCCAAGATATACAGGATGGCACGCCCTCTGTGGTTTGTTCTGGATGAAACTGCGCCTAGTACTCTGGAATTTGTAGTCCCGGTTTCTTGCAGCGTTCAATATCCTGCTGAATTAAAACCCTGGATGGGCCCCAGCCGGCAGAACCCTTCTCTTCCTCTGCTTACTGTCCCACGCAGTAGTGGCCTGTGAATACGGGTCACTGTGGCCCCCCTCTGTAGGTGGAGTGGTGCGCTCTCGGCGGCAAGGCAGCCGCCCGAAAATGTATGCTCCTGCTTGTGCCTTCAATAGAGAGTCACTCAGGCAGAAAGCGCGACCTTCAAGCATCGGTCGATTTGCAGGTATGAAGGATTGCTGCATGCTGTTCTCTTTAAGCAGTCTACACCAGCTGCCTGACGCGTTTCGAATTTCTTCTTTATCAAAGGCTGTGTGGTGAAAGTATTGCGCAAACCGGTCCCCGTTTTCAGTTTCAATATATCTTACCTTTCCAATCTTTATTTCGGCCATTTTGCCATAAAAGATACACAATACACATATACAAATTAAGAATCAGTGCATTACAATATAAAACATTAGAATGATATACTAAAATGCATTAAAAACTGTGAGTCTTAAAATTTAGGGAGAAATCAGGGTCTTTAAAATGCGATTACGAGTGTACCAGACATTAGTAAGGTATTTAGCCAAAGCAAAGACAGTTGGACCTGAGACGTCAGATTTTAAAATCCTGTACATTGGCGCATATTCCCTGCAGCCCATGTTTCTGATCAGCGGCAACAGCCAATATTTCCTTGCAGCCTTATAGGCTGGGCAGAAAAAAGCCACATGTAGATCAGTTTCTTCCTTGGCATCACAGGCCGGACACTGCTTGGTGGAAGGGGGGGATGACCAGGAACTAGTAAATGATCGAAATGGCAGCGTGCCGTATCTCCATTGAAGGAAGAGCTTTCTGGCCAGCACAGGGGAAATGTCATCCAGGACCCCCTCAAACCTATATAGGTCCTTGCTTTGTACAAATGCCGACGATAATGACCCTTTCAATATATATATATTCCTCCAATCCCGCCCTGGTTAAGAACGGGTCCGACACATGCTGGGGTTGCTCAACATTAATTTAATGCCACCTAGATACAGCATAAATAGCGCGATGTGCACACAGTTCTCTGTCCCTGGCAGACGCGTTTCGGCGGTTGACTTCTTCAGTGCCGGGTGTCTGGTGTGTGCTTCAAAATGATAGACTTTCGCGGAGCTTTTTCATAAGTCCTGCCGAGGACTCCCATTGGCTGGATGTTGTAGCGATAGAAAGCGGACAGGGAAAGTTCCATCTTTCGAGTGTTTTTGCCGCTTTCTTACTCTGAAGTCCCCAGATGCTGTGACCAGATCCCGCTACCTGGAACATGCCCTTGAAGTCCAATGCAAGGTACAGTGACCCACCCTGGCATACAATAATGTTCTCCAATATGGCGCTCCTATAACTTAGCAGGATCTGCTTGGCGGATTGCATCATTGCCAGGACACCCCGTCAGCAGACCATCTGCTCCCTCTCCTCGATACCTTTACCAACAGTCCAGGTCGGGGGGGCGCCACGTTGTGCAGTCCGTGCACCAAATCCAAGAAAATTGCCGGCATACGTGGAGCTCCTGAACGAGGGGCGTGTCGGAAATGCCTAGCCGGCCTCTGCTTCCATACTCCTCCAATCCTGCCCTGGTTAAGAACGGGTCCGACACATGCTGGGGTTGCTCAACATTAATTTAATGCCACCAAGATACAGCATAAATAGCGCGATGTGCACACAGTTCTCTGTCCCTGGCAGACGCGTTTCGGCGGTTGCCTTCTCCAGTGCCGGGTGTCTGGTGTGTGCTTCAAAATTATAGTCTTTCGCGGGGCTTTTTCGTAAGTCCTGCCGAGGACTCCCATTGTCTGGATGTTGTAGCGATAGAAAGCGGACAGGGAAAGTTCCATCTTTCGAGTGTTTTTGCCGCTTTCTTACTCTGAAGTCCCCAGATGCTGTGACCAGATCCCGCTACCTGGAACATGCCCTTGGAGTCCAAAGCAAGGTACAGTGACCCACCCTGGCATACAATAATGTTCTCCAATATGGCGCTCCTATAACTTAGCAGGATCTGCTTGGCGGATTGCATCGTTGCCAGGCAACCCCGTCAGCAGACCATCTGCTCCCTCTCCCCGATACCTTTACCAACAGTCCAGGTCGGGGGGGCGCCACGTTGTGCAGTCCGTGCACCAAATCAAAGAAAATTGCCGGCATACGTGGAGCTCCTGAACGAGGGGTGTGTCGGAAATGCCTAGCCGGCCTCTGCTTCCATACTCCTCCAATCCCGCCCTGGTTAAGAACGGGTCCGACACATGCTGGGGTTGCTCAACATTAATTTAATGCCACCAAGATACAGCATAAATAGCGCGATGTGCACACAGTTCTCTGTCCCTGGCAGACCAGTTTCTGCGGTTGCCTTCTTCAGTGCCGGGTGTCTGGTGTGTGCTTCAAAATGATAGTCTTTCGCGGGGCTTTTTCATAAGTCCTGCCGAGGACTCCCATTGGCTGCATGTTGTAGTGATAGAAAGCGGACAAGGAAAGTTCCATCTTTCGAGTGTTTTTGCCGCTTTCTTACTCTGAAGTTCCCAGATGCTGTGACCAACATTGTGAACCTGTGCAGCTGCAGCCTCAATTAAATTGAAAACAGAAATTCTCACTCGTGTGGGTGCCATCATTCGAGGCAACTCTGTGTGATTTATGTGGAGCGGCGAGCCCAGCCGCGATGAGAGCCCCGCTGCTGTTGTCGGACCCTGGTGATGCCAATCCGGTCATCACCTTCCTGGGACGAGTACTGTGATTGAGACTATTTATGGCAGCTTCGCAATGTTTTTCAAGCGCAAGCCACCCACTTGGGCTATTATTTGGTGATAAACTACAGCGCACATGCCAAACTCACTTGAGAAACACTTTTACGAGCCAAGACTACGAAGACCATTAGGCTGCGGAAAGGCAGCCACGCCCACTGAGGCAGGTACTGTTTAAATGTCGAGCTCAAAATTGGCGTGTTTGCATAGCTGTTCAGAAGTCAGCCTAAGACAAAGGGCAGGAGCCCGAAATGCGTCGGCAAAAAGACTTTGATAACACGGTGTTGTATGCTTTGAACCTGTGCAGCTGCAGCCTCAATTAAATTGAAAACAGAAATTCTCACTCGTGTGGACTCCATCATTCGAGGCAACTCTGTGTGATTTATATATATATATATATATATATATATATATATATATATATATATATATATATATATATATATATATATATATACATATATATATTCACTGAAAAAACCATAGGTTATAGACCATATATAGTTAGGAATTAGCATTTACAAAACCTTGAAAATTCACTGAAAAAACCATAGGTTATAGACCATATATAGTTAGGAATTAGCATTTACAAAACCTTGAAAATTCACTGAAAAAACCATAGGTTATAGACCATATATCGTTAGGAATTAGCATTTAAAAAACCTTATTTTACCCACACAAAACCATTGAAATTCCATATATAGTTAGTTGCACTAACTATATATCGCGCACCCGCAATCCACTGCTGATGATGTCACATATTACATCATTCATGACATGGTCAGTGACATCACTGATGACATCACTGATGACATCTCAAATGACATCACTGATGACATGACTGATAACAACATCCAGTGATTTTTTGTTTCTGTAAAGTTTAAATATGTCTTACATATTGAAGATTGAGTGGATGTGTAAGTGTCTGGACGAAGGATTTAGTAGGTGCATGACTGACTGTATGAGTGAGTGATTAAATGTGTCTCACTGAGTGCATGGGTTAGTGACTAAACTGTCTTAATTTGTGCATCATTATGTCTGTTGTTCTGTAAACTGCTGCATGTGTTGATCAGTAGCTATATGAGTAACTATATGGGTTATTGATTGATTGCCCAAGTATTTGTAGGGGAGACTGAGTGTGTGTGTGGCTGGCTGGGAGGTGTGTGACTCTGTGCAGATCAATGTGTACTTGTATCAATGATTGTATAAGAAGGTAAGTATGTGTTAGTATATGTTTGAAAATGTAAGGTGCTCTATGTTTAACTGTATAGACAAGAAAATGGAAGTGTCATTGATTCTTTACATGACTGACTAGATGAGTGAGTAACTCCATGGATGAGTGGCAGACTGTGAGTGTCTGTATAGGTGTATGAGTGCATATGATAGTGTTGTAAAGATGAGTGATTGTATGTATGAATGATTGTATGGGTGAATGAGTGAAGGTGTGTGTAGACGTAGGAATCAGTGAGTGCGTATGTAGTAACTAGTATTGGTGTGTCAATGGTTTCAAAAATTATACTCTGTATTTAACACTGGGTGAAACAGAGGTTATATTAAAATGTGAGGAGATGCATTGTATTGTCACATGAATGATATCATCAGTGATGTGGTCATTGATGTCAAATGAGATGTCATCAGTGATGTCATTTGAGATGTCATCAGTGATGTCATCAGTGATGTCACTGACCATGTCATGAATGATGTAATATGTGACATCATCAGCAGTGGATTGCGGGTGCGCGATATATAGTTAGTGCAACTAACTATATATGGAATTTCAATGGTTTTGTGTGGGTAAAATAAGGTTTTTTAAATGCTAATTCCTAACGATATATGGTCTATAACCTATGGTTTTTTCAGTGAATTTTCAAGGTTTTGTAAATGCTAATTCCTAACTATATATGGTCTATAACCTATGGTTTTTTCAGTGAATTTTCAAGGTTTTGTAAATGCTAATTCCTAACTATATATGGTCTATAACCTATGGTTTTTTCAGTGAATTTCAATGGTTTTTTAATAGCAAATATCATAAGCTGTCGAATGTCAAGTACGTGGTAAGTAAAAACATTTTCGTGTTTATGCACACTGATCTGCTTTGAATGCTGCCACCCCCCTCATTTCTATTAGGAGTACTCTCTCTTTGCAGATAGTGAAAGGTAGTTAACGCAGGCCTTTGCCCCCGTTGTAATACGTCGTGCCTGCTTCTCTCTCCATTTGATTGATTGTTATCCAAGCATTTACTGTTTTAGAATTGGTTCTCTTTGGTTCATTCTCTATTTACAAACAAACACAGAGTCGCAATACTCTGTTTAGTCTTTGCAGATAACGAAAAATCGTGTAAAAAAACAAAAGGAATCGAGCAAAATCAGTAGGCCACTAATGGGATCTCTTTTTGACCTCGCTAAAATAGAAACATTAGGAACAACCCCTCATGACAAATACGAAACTGGTGAGATGAACTGAACTCCACACCATGATGGCTGCAATACAGCTCGGCTCCGCCACCCACCCCACCCAAAATAACGATAAAGAGCGGCTGCCATGATTGCTCGCGGAATGGCCACGACGGAGCTACGAAATGGTGGTGCTCTCATGCTAACCCCAGCTTCAGTCTGAAACATCCAGAAACACTGTAGACTACCAATTCGATCAGTTCCGGTAGCGCCCCAATGTAACCCGGTAGAGAAGAACTAGCCCTCCCCTCTTTGACTGATGGTTCTTGTTGCCTGTCCCTTCTGTTGTCATTTAACAGAACTATTTAGCCTGCTGAAAGGGGTTGTGTTCCGACCGCTGGTTGGTGGAGACATTTTGACTATATTCTGGACCTGCGTTGTCGCGTAATGCGTCATATGACGCGCCGCGTTAGCGCATCCGGAAGTCATCCGGGGCGCGACGCGCAGCGCGTAACGTAAGCATAACAGGTCATGTGACCAGTTTCTGCGGTTGCCTTCTTCAGTGCCGGGTGTCTGGTGTGTGCTTCAAAATGATAGTCTTTCGCGGGGCTTTTTCATAAGTCCTGCCGAGGACTCCCATTGGCTGCATGTTGTAGTGATAGAAAGCGGACAAGGAAAGTTCCATCTTTCGAGTGTTTTTGCCGCTTTCTTACTCTGAAGTTCCCAGATGCTGTGACCAACATTGTGAACCTGTGCAGCTGCAGCCTCAATTAAATTGAAAACAGAAATTCTCACTCGTGTGGGTGCCATCATTCGAGGCAACTCTGTGTGATTTATGTGGAGCGGCGAGCCCAGCCGCGATGAGAGCCCCGCTGCTGTTGTCGGACCCTGGTGATGCCAATCCGGTCATCACCTTCCTGGGACGAGTACTGTGATTGAGACTATTTATGGCAGCTTCGCAATGTTTTTCAAGCGCAAGCCACCCACTTGGGATATTATTTGGTGATAAACTACAGCGCACATGCCAAACTCACTTGAGAAACACTTTTACGAGCCAAGACTACGAAGACCATTAGGCTGCGGAAAGGCAGCCACGCCCACTGAGGCAGGTACTGTTTAAATGTCGAGCTCAAAATTGGCGTGTTTGCGTAGCTGTTCAGAAGTCAGCCTAAGACAAAGGGCAGGAGCCCGAAACGCGTCGGCAAAAAGACTTTGATAACACGGTGTTGTATGCTTTGAACCTGTGCAGCTGCAGCCTCAATTAAATTGAAAACAGAAATTCTCACTCGTGTGGGCTCCATCATTCGAAGCAACTCTGTGTGATTTATGTGGAGCGGCGAGCCCAGCCGCGATGAGAGCCCTGCTGCTGTTGTCGGACCCTGGTGATGCCAATCCGGTCATCACCTTCCTGAGACGAGTGCCGTGATTGAGACTATTTATGGCAGCTTCGCAATGTTTTTCAAGCGCAAGCCACCCACTTGGGATATTATTTGGTGATAAACTACAGCGCACACGCCAAACTCACTTGAGAAACACTTTTACGAGCCAAGACTACGAAGACCATGAGGCTGCGGAAAGGCAGCCACGCCCACTGAGGCAGGTACTGTTTAAATGTCGAGCTCACAATTGGCGTGTTTGCATAGCTGTTCAGAAGTCAGCCTAAGACAAAGGGCAGGAGCCCGAAATGCGTCGGCAAAAAGACTTTGATAACACGGTGTTGTATGCTTTGAACCTGTGCAGCTGCAGCCTCAATTAAATTGAAAACAGAAATTCTCACTCGTGTGGACTCCATCATTCGAGGCAACTCTGTGTGATTTATATATATATATATATATATATATATATATATATATATATATATATATATATATATATATATATATATATATTCACTGAAAAAAACATAGGTTATAGACCATATATAGTTAGGAATTAGCATTTACAAAACCTTGAAAATTCACTGAAAAAACCATAGGTTATAGACCATATATAGTTAGGAATTAGCATTTACAAAACCTTGAAAATTCACTGAAAAAACCATAGGTTATAGACCATATATCGTTAGGAATTAGCATTTAAAAAACCTTATTTTACCCACACAAAACCATTGAAATTCCATATATAGTTAGTTGCACTAACTATATATCGCGCACCCGCAATCCACTGCTGATGATGTCACATATTACATCATTCATGACATGGTCAGTGACATCACTGATGACATCACTGATGACATCTCAAATGACATCACTGATGACATGACTGATAACAACATCCAGTGATTTTTTGTTTCTGTAAAGTTTAAATATGTCTTACATATTGAAGATTGAGTGGATGTGTAAGTGTCTGGACGAAGGATTTAGTAGGTGCATGACTGACTGTATGAGTGAGTGATTAAATGTGTCTCACTGAGTGCATGGGTTAGTGACTAAACTGTCTTAATTTGTGCATCATTATGTCTGTTGTTCTGTAAACTGCTGCATGTGTTGATCAGTAGCTATATGAGTAACTATATGGGTTATTGATTGATTGCCCAAGTATTTGTAGGGGAGACTGAGTGTGTGTGTGGCTGGCTGGGAGGTGTGTGACTCTGTGCAGATCAATGTGTACTTGTATCAATGATTGTATAAGAAGGTAAGTATGTGTTAGTATATGTTTGAAAATGTAAGGTGCTCTATGTTTAACTGTATAGACAAGAAAATGGAAGTGTCATTGATTCTTTACATGACTGACTAGATGAGTGAGTAACTCCATGGATGAGTGGCAGACTGTGAGTGTCTGTATAGGTGTATGAGTGCATATGATAGTGTTGTAAAGATGAGTGATTGTATGTATGAATGATTGTATGGGTGAATGAGTGAAGGTGTGTGTAGACGTAGGAATCAGTGAGTGCGTATGTAGTAACTAGTATTGGTGTGTCAATGGTTTCAAAAATTATACTCTGTATTTAACACTGGGTGAAACAGAGGTTATATTAAAATGTGAGGAGATGCATTGTATTGTCACATGAATGATATCATCAGTGATGTGGTCATTGATGTCAAATGAGATGTCATCAGTGATGTCATTTGAGATGTCATCAGTGATGTCATCAGTGATGTCACTGACCATGTCATGAATGATGTAATATGTGACATCATCAGCAGTGGATTGCGGGTGCGCGATATATAGTTAGTGCAACTAACTATATATGGAATTTCAATGGTTTTGTGTGGGTAAAATAAGGTTTTTTAAATGCTAATTCCTAACGATATATGGTCTATAACCTATGGTTTTTTCAGTGAATTTTCAAGGTTTTGTAAATGCTAATTCCTAACTATATATGGTCTATAACCTATGGTTTTTTCAGTGAATTTTCAAGGTTTTGTAAATGCTAATTCCTAACTATATATGGTCTATAACCTATGGTTTTTTCAGTGAATTTCAATGGTTTTTTAATAGCAAATATCATAAGCTGTCGAATGTCAAGTACGTGGTAAGTAAAAACATTTTCGTGTTTATGCACACTGATCTGCTTTGAATGCTGCCACCCCCCTCATTTCTATTAGGAGTACTCTCTCTTTGCAGATAGTGAAAGGTAGTTAACGCAGGCCTTTGCCCCCGTTGTAATACGTCGTGCCTGCTTCTCTCTCCATTTGATTGATTGTTATCCAAGCATTTACTGTTTTAGAATTGGTTCTCTTTGGTTCATTCTCTATTTACAAACAAACACAGAGTCGCAATACTCTGTTTAGTCTTTGCAGATAACGAAAAATCGTGTAAAAAAACAAAAGGAATCGAGCAAAATCAGTAGGCCACTAATGGGATCTCTTTTTGACCTCGCTAAAATAGAAACATTAGGAACAACCCCTCATGACAAATACGAAACTAGTGAGATGAACTGAACTCCACACCATGATGGCTGCAATACAGCTCGGCTCCGCCACCCACCCCGCCCAAAATAACGATAAAGAGCGGCTGCCATGATTGCTCGCGGAATGGCCACGACGGAGCTACGAAATGGTGGTGCTCTCATGCTAACCCCAGCTTCAGTCTGAAACATCCAGAAACACTGTAGACTACCAATTCGATCAGTTCCGGTAGCGCCCCAATGTAACCCGGTAGAGAAGAACTAGCCCTCCCCTCTTTGACTGATGGTTCTTGTTGCCTGTCCCTTCTGTTGTCATTTAACAGAACTATTTAGCCTGCTGAAAGGGGTTGTGTTCCGACTGCTGGTTGGTGGAGACATTTTGACCATATTCTGGACCTGCGTTGTCGCGTAATGCGTCATATGACGCGCCGCGTTAGCGCATCCGGAAGTCATCCGGGGCGCGACGCGCAGCGCGTAACGTAAGCATAACAGGTCATGTGACTTGTTAATAAAACTTTTCATTGGTTCATTTTACTTTTCTTATTCTAATGATGAAAGGCTTGGTCATATGACCTAAAAATTACGCTTTTTATTACTTCCGAACATTATTTTTTCTTAAATATATGTTATAATGTTCCAGGCTAATGTACTTTCCCGGAAAATTTACAACTGTCCTGCAAGTAAAATATATTCTTTTTTCGAGAAAAAGGGCGTTTCTTCGTCCCATGAAGGAGCCGTTGAGCAAAAGAGGGTCGACCTGCTGTCTTAGTCGCCGATACGCCTGAATATGAGATTCTTATCGATCACTTTATGTTGCAGGAGTAGAAAACACAACAGCCCTTGACCATTTATCTTTACTGCGTTCCTGCGTATTATACCTTTTACCCTTCATGTAATTGGTCTGCTTTATTTCACTTGCCTTTTAATGATTCTAAAACAGTGAGTATTATTAAAAACTTTACCAATGTATATACTACTACCATGTTTTCTTTTAAAAACCTTTATTGTGAAAATTTCATTATACAAATACGAGCCTATAACCACGTGGGCCGGCCACGGAGCAAACTGTAATCTTATATGATGAGTAGACATTTACACTGTAGAGGAATGTAACGGGCGGGCCATTAGGTTGCAAGAACTAAGGTGTCTAACAGTTGCGGAATCGGTGGACGTACATTTTATAATTAAAATACGACAGGGCCAGTTACAATAAAATTATCTAGATATACATTTGCGGGCAAGTACCATGGGTGACGTTAATTCGAACTTTCAATAGTACAGTAATCAATAACACATCAGAACTTAATATCAATAGGGATGTCGAAATATTCAATCAATTCTCGTCCCCGCCCGCCATGTGATGCAAAACTGCATACGTATCTCGTGATTTCAAGGTTCTGCAACCAGTACACAACAAGGAGTTACGAGTCCCATTTATTCCGGCGCCATTTTGGGCGAGGACGGGCGGTCCAGGATATAGTCAAAATGTCTCTACCAACCATCGACTATGATGATGTTCATATGCTGTATTTATTAGAGTAACACTCATCTGTCACCATGAAATTAATTTGCCACAATCTAAACATGTCATTTTAATCTTTCCAAAGTTCTTCTAAATATTTGGGACCGTTTCCCTTGCCTCTGATGCTGTCAGTGCCACTTCTTTGATGAATGTACTGGCAGGTCGGGGGTTCTCCTCCAAATCTCTCTTTTATGCAGCACTATAATTAATTGGTGCCACCTCTCCATATGACGATGCATGGTATAGTTACCATAACTATATTTTTTTTCGGTTCCTCTGGAGAGTACATCGTGGCAGATGAAGCGTGTAACGTACCGGGCATTTACCTTTTTTTGCATGTAGAGGAAAGGAAAAAAAAATCGAGCGTCCGAGTTCTAAGGTGTCCCAGGGCCATTTTAGTGGACCAGGCCCAAATCCAAAGAACAGGCCGCCATTTTGAGAGTCCTGTTGCAGCCGTCTGTCGCTGTAGCATCAAGAGCGGCCGAAACTCAGCTGAATGGCAACTGAAACGGTAAAGGGGCGCCCCACTACAGCAGACGAGCCTCCACCTAGGAAGGCCCGTTCACGCCGCCCCCCCCCCCCTTCGGGCACCCCACGCCGTTATTCGGAGCAGTATTGTAGGATGGCCACACCAGTGCGGCAACTTGCTAGACATCACCTCGGTGGTAACCGAATCTCAGCGCCTTGTGGTGTCTTCTATTCAGAAAATATTGTTGCGCTGCCTTTGGCCCCATTCGCACATCGGTCCGCTACTGACGCCATCTCACAGGCTAATGGGGCGCCCCACGCCGAGTTTCAGCATTGTAGGATGGCCACATCAGTACAGCAACTTGCTAGACATCACCTCGGTGCCATCCGGATCTTGGCATCTCAGCGCCTTGTGGTGTCTTCTAGTCAGAAAATATTGTTGCGCTGCCTTTGGCCCCATTCGCACATCGGTCCGCTACTGACACCATCTTACAGGCCAAAAGGGCGCCCCACACCAACTTTTACCATTGTAGGATTGCCACACCAGTGCCACAACTTGCTAGACACCACCTCGGTGCCATCCGGATCTTGGCATCTCAGCGCCTTGTGGTGTCTTCTATTCAGAAAATATTGTTGCGCTGCCTTTGGCCCCATTCGCACATCGGTCCGCTACTGACGCCATCTCACAGGCCAAAGGGGTGCTCCACGCCGACTTTCAACATTGTAGGATGGCCACACCAGTGCGGCAACTTACTAGACACCACCTCGGTGCCATCCGGATCTTGGCGCGTTGTGCTGCCTTCGGCCTATTCGCACATCGGTCCGCTACTGACGCGAACTCACAGGCCAACGGGGCGCCCCACGCCGACTTTCAGCATTGTAGGATGGCCACACCAGTGTTGCAACTTGCTGGACACCACCTCGGTGCCATCCGTATCTTGGCGCGTTGTGTTGCCTTCGGCCTATTCGCACATCGGTCCGCTACTGACGCCGCCTCACGTGCCAACGTATTTTCTCCGCATTTTATACCCTATGCCGCATAACAGGTCATGTGACTTGTTTATAAAACTTTTCATTGGTTCATTTTACTTTTGGTTTCCTAATGATGGAAGGCTTGATCATATGACCTAAAAATAACACTTTTCATTGGATGAAAACTTTTTTTTTTTCCCAAACGATGAAAGCCCCACCTTGTTTCTGGATGTTTCAGACTGAAGCTGGCGTCACCATGAAAGCACCACCATCTCGTGGCTCCGTCGTGGTCATTCCGCGAGCAATCATGGCAGCCGCTCCCCACCAGAAGCCTGCAGGAGTCGGGGGCCCCCAAAACTTTTGTTGAATCCTCAAGGCGGAGGGGACGCTTTCGAGAATGGGGTCCAAGACCTAGCAGACAAGCGTCCGATTTCCAAGGTGTCCCAGGGCCATTTCAGTGGACCAGGCCCAAAAAGGAAAGAGCCTGCCGCCATTTTGAGAGTCCTGTGACAGCCGCCTATCGCTGTGGGCGCAACTCAGCTGAATTGCGGCTTTTGACACAGTGGACCAAAAGCGGACGGAATGGCAACTGAAATGGTAAAGGGGCGCCCCACTACAACAGACGAGACTCCACCTGGAGAGGCCCGTTCACGCCGCCTCCCCCCCCCCGGGGCGCCCCACGCCGTTATTCGGAGCAGCATTGTAGGATACCAAAACCAGTGCGGCAACTTACTGGACATCACCTTGGTGCCATCGTTCTGCTGCCTTGGAACTATTCGCACAACAGTTTGCTACTGATGACCAACCCCCCGCGACGCCCCACGCCGGATGCCGAAATCAGTGCGGCACCCAGGCAACATCACCTGGGTGCCGTCCAGAAATCTGGACGTTGTGCTGCGTTGGGACTATTCGCACAGCCGACCGCTACTTCGTTGTTTTTCCCTAAAAATGTTTATATGTTATTACTGTTTTTGTTTTGTTGTATATATTTATAAGTTATTAAAGTTTTATAATCTTACTACTTTGTTGGAGTGCTATATATTTTTAATGTGACACATAATTGTAAAACCTTTGATGTACAAAGAGTCATCCCTGGAATCTTCTGCTTCAGGCTCGGTCCCCTCCCCAATCACAATACAGGATGTTTTTCAGATAGTAGGAACGCGTGTGCTGTGACGGATCTCATCGAGTGTGGGCCTTGATCTACTATAACTCCTTTGAAGAGGGGTGATTATTTACAGCTGGGGCCATAAACTACATCTGCAGGGCTAGCTGATAGCCTAGGACCGGCCTGGACAATCGGACACAGAGGAAAAGGAGTGTCAGAGGGTGCGGTAGTGAATAGGGCAAAAGGGAGGTGTCGGGCGGGTACAGAGTGTGATTCTCAGGGAAGAGCAGCGCAGATGGGGGGAGGTTTATTACCCATGCATAAGACAGAGAGCGGGGGTGACCAGTGCCTGGGGGAGATGCTTGCGAGGGTGGGGAGCCATGCTAAGGATCGACAGCGTGCAGAGAGTGGGTCTGGTCAAGGCATCTAAAATGACTGCCGTGCACGACAAAAGTGTGGCATTTGAAAAAAGGCAAGATGGCGCAGACAATGTTTTTCAACACTTCCTGATTTCCTTCGAATCGAACGTTAACAGACGTTGGGGCATATTACCAAAGTTAAGCGATATTTATCCCTAACGATGCTTAGCAACACATTTTTTACCGCTAAGCATCGTCAGAAATTATCGCAGATAAACCTTGCTATTATCAAGGTTTATCGCAAATGCGATAAAAAACGACCGCAATGCATTAATATCTCTGAAAACTCAGCGATATTCATGCATTACCGAGCTAATGCTCTTAGCCATGTTATCCACCTCCCATTGGATAACATGGCTAAGAACTGCTCAGGGCAGGTGGTAGCTTTTGGAGATATTCGCGCTTATCGCGAATATCTCCAAAAGTTGGTAATAGGAGATAGCGATGTTAGTGACTGTTTCCAGTCGCTAACATCTTGGCATGCCCACTTTGCATGTCATTAGTGATAAATATCACTCACATGCAAAGTGGGGCCCAAGATGGTCGCTATCTCCTACTAGCGGTCGCTAACTGGTGTTAGCAACAGCTAGGTAATACAGAGATAATTTTATCTCCGCGAAGCGGAGCGCTGTTACAGATATATATCTTTTTTTGAACGTTAATTTCTCAAAATCCACTGAAGCACATATATTGAGACCTAGCAAAGGCACATCGAGCTACCAGTCCCTACAATTTTGCCAAGTTTCGTGCAAATCCATTCAGCCGTTCGATTATTATTATTATTTTTTTTTTTGCCCCGCGGGGCCCTTTTAAAACCTCCACATCAAACCTAAGAGGTCAAGGAGGATCTACTATGCCCCCTTATGGTCATTTGCCCCTTCGCTTTGGCCTCCTCTTGTCTCTCGATCCTACCGAGAGACAAGATGGCGGCCGCTACGGACTGTTTGCAATGTTTACAGATGCCGGAGAACCAATCAGCTTCGCAAAGCTCCGTAACGCGAAAAGTACGCGAAGCGGAGCGCTGTTACAGATATATATCTTTTTTTGAACGTTAATTTCTCAAAATCCACTGGAGCACATATATTGAGACCTAGCAAAGGCACATCGGGCTACCAGTCCCTACAATTTTGCCAAGTTTCGTGCAAATCCATTCAGCCGTTCGATTATTATTATTATTTTTTTTTTTGCCCCGCGGGGCCCTTTTAAAACCTCCACATCAAACCTAGAGGGTCAGGGAGGATCTACTATGCCCCCTTATGGTCATTTGCCCCTTCGCTTTGGCCTCCTCTTGTCTCTCGATCCTACCGAGAGACAAGATGGCGGCCGCTACGGACTGTTTGGAATGTTTACAGACGCCGGAGAACCAATCAGCTTCGCTTCACAAAGCTCCGTAACGCGTAAAGTCCGCGAACCGGAGCGCTGCCTGGTCCGCTGTTACAGATATATATCTTTTTTTGAACGTTAATTTCTCAAAATCCACTGAAGCACATATATTGAGACCTAGCAAAGGCACATCGGGCTACCAGTCCCTACAATTTTGCCAAGTTTCGTGGAAATCCATTCAGCCGTTCGGCCTAAAAGTGAGGCCAACCGCCCTATGGAAAACTCAATGTTAAAAACACGTTTTGGGACCCCCCTTTTTTCTCGGCCCCCCCTTGACAAACCCCCCCCAAATTTCCAGGGGCTGCTCAGAAACAAAATGTTCCATTTTCCAGAAAACTTCAGCCAATTCCGTCCACAAACGCCAAAGTTATTAGACATAGAATTTTCAAAAATCCCATAGGGAAAAAATCCTAACTATATATACCTACTGGCGACCGCCAGTAGGTAATATTTATATATATATATATATATATATATATATATATATATATATATATATATATATATATATATATCGCAATCTCCGCCTGATGAGACCGCCGCCTCACCACTACCAATTTCTTTATCAGCAGCTATGGATTGCGGGCGTGCGAGTTATAGTGAGTACAACTAACTATAACGAGGAATTTCAATGGTTTTGTATGAGTAAAAGGTCCAGCTAACTATAACTGGTGTGAAACCTATGATTTTTTCTGTGAATTTCAAAGGTTTTTTAAATGCTAATTCCGAACTATAACGAGTGTGAAACCTATGGGGCACTATTTACGAGCCCCTTGCGCCTCCAGAACGTCACTTTTTGGATTTGGATTATCATGTCCTATACTTTGGAATTTTTGAAAGACTGACTTTGAGGATGCTATAAATTACTCAAGTCTGCCCGAATTGTGTGGGTAAAATTGATACCTAGTCACTTTGAATAAGAATGTACTTACGGCTTGTCTAACATTTGGAAGAAATATCTAGTTATATGACAACAGGATACCGACATAACTTGAAGGAAATAAGAATGCCCTGAAGAAGTTCTGTTGTACAGAACGAAATGCGTTGGCTGGCTGTGGTACATAAACTTAAGGAAAATAAAAGCATTTGAATATACACCAAGATTCAGCGCTTCAATAAGGACTCTAAGTGATATGATTTGATTGGACTTGTTGTGCAAGTGGTGCTGTGCCAAACTTTGGAATATTCTCCACTACTCTCTACTACTCACTCTCTACTACTCCACTACTCTCTAATACTCACTCTCTACTACTCATTCTCTACTACTCTACTACTCTCTACTACTCTCTCTCTACTACTCACTCCCAACTACTCACTATCTACTACTTTCTACTACTCACTCTCTACTACTCTCTACTCTCTACTACTCACTCTCTACTACTCTCTCTCTACTACTCACTCTTTCCTACTCACTCTCTACTACTTTCTATTACTCACTCTCTACTACTCTCTCTCTACTACTCACTCTCTAGTACTCACTCTACTACTCACTCTACCACTCACTCTCTACTAGTCACTCTCTACTACTCACTCTCTACTACTCTCTCTCTACTACTCTCTACTACTCACTCTCTACTACTCTCTACTATTCTCTCTCTCTTCTACTCACTCTCTTCTACTCACTCTCTACTACTCACTCTCTACTACTCCCTACTACTCACTCTCTACTACTCACTCTCTACTACTCTCTACTACTCACTCCTTACTACTCTCTACTACTCACTCTCTACTGCTCTCTACTACTCATTCTACTACTTACTCTCTACTACTCTCTACTACTCACTCTCTACTACTCTCTACTACTCACTCTACTATTCACTCTACTACTCTCTAATACTCACTTTCTGCTAATCTCTCTACTACTCACTCTCTACTCTCTATTACTCACTCTCTACTCTCTACCTCTCTCTACTTCTCTCTCTACTAGTCTCTACTTCTCTACCTCTGCCTCTCTACCTCTACCTCTCTACCTCTACACCTCTACCCCTCTACCTCTCTCTACACGCACACATATACACATATATATATATGCATATATATGCATATGCATTTATATATATGTATGTGTATATATAAACATAAATATATAAACATATATAATCTGCATATCTATATAAATACAAATATAAATGCATGCATACATATACATATATGCATACATATGCATGTTATTTGCATGAAAGTTTGAAAAACACTAATAAAAGCAAAGCTAAAAAGCCACCTCATTACAAACAGAATGGCTTTAACTTAAACGAGGGCGAGATCTATTGAATTTTCAATGCTTGTTTACTTTGGTTCCATCAAGAAGGCATTCAGATGTGTCACACATTTGCCATAAAGTCTGAATATTAGCACTCTAGTTGCTCATTAGATCACTGTAGTAAAGCTACTGCTCACCAGGGAAGTCTGCTGCAGGTATTCAAAGTGCATGTTTCAGTCTACATGTCAGAATTATTTTAATGAAATAGAAGAGGATTTGAGAAGTCAAAATGTCCCCTTATATTTCTTTCTTCAGCACTAATCATAATTCCTATGGCAAAATGAACCCCCTCATTTTGTTCCTTTGCAAATTAAATGTTTTAAGTGTTACCACTTTATTCCAATCAAGATGACTTCAGGTGTGCCATACTTTTGTTATAAGTAAGACTGTTAGCGCTCTAGTTGTCCTTTAGAACACTCTGGGACATTCTGTCATTGGGCTATACTTGGGCTACATCTGGGGGATATTTGTGCTACATTTGGGCTCTTTTGTCTCTGGTGGCCATCTTGGGAGACTTATTTGTTATGAAGCTTCCTAACTTCCTCATTTACTACAGTCTCCTCAGTAGGAAATACTTTCAGTTTTCTACTTTGATTCCATCAAGAAGGCATTCAGATGTGACGCACATTTGCCATAAATTCAGAATGTTAGAACGCTAGTTTCTTATTAGATCACTGTAGTAAACCTACTTTTCACCAGGGAAGTCTGCTGCTGGTATTGAAAGTCCATGTTTCAGTCTGCATGTCAGAATTCTTTTATGAAATAGAAGAGGATTTGAGAAGTCACTCAAAATGTGCCCTAATTTTTCTTTCTGAAGCCCTAATCATACTTTCTATGGCAAAATGAACCCCCTCATTTTGTTCCTTTTCAAATTAAATATTTTCAGGCTTACCACTTCATTCCAATCAAGATGGCTTCTGGTGTGCCATACTTTTGTCATAAGTAAGACTGTTAGCGCTCTAGTTGTTTTTTAGAACACTCTGGGACATTCTGTCATTGGGCTATACTTGGGCTACATCTGGGTGATATTTGGGCTACATTTGGGCTCTTTTGTCTCTGGTGGCCATCTTGGGAGACTGCATGTCAGAATTTTTTTATGAAATAGAAGAGGATTTGAGAAGTCACTCAAAATGTGCCCTAATTTTTCTTTCTGCAGCACTAATCATACTTTCCATGGCAAAATATAGCCCCTCATTTTGTTCCTTTTTAAATTAAATGTTTTAAGAGTTACCACTTTATTCCAATCAAGATGGCTTCAGGTGTGCCATACCTTTGTAATAAGTAGGACTGTTAGCACTCTAGTTGTTCTTTAGAATACTCTGGGAAGCTGCAGTAGAACACAAAGTAATCAACTGACAGTCTCTGTCCGTATTGGATGTACATGGTTTACTGAGAATGTCAGACTTCATTCTCACATGACTGAAAATATGCTTTCAGTTTAGCTTATAGATCCCCTTCCAAACCACTGTGGGAAAAGCATGAGATAATAGTTTTCTTTCAAACATGATTCATGATATCCCAGCAGAAGGCTTTTTCACATGGTAAAATCACCTTAGAACACACCACAATTCCTAAAATGAGTATGGTACCATCAACAAATGATTTATAATGTAACTTAAGTCCTAAAACCTTCTATTAACTGCAATGCTTTTTAATGAGGTGCTATCATGTATATCGGTCCCAAGATGGCTGCCAATACTTCTTGGATGAAGTGCTGACAGCCAATCAGATCTCACGATGAGATGTGTGGTTAGGCTCCGCCCAGATACATATTTTTTTTCTTTTGATTTTCTCAGGAACTACTGGAGGGATTTACACCATTTAACCAAAACGGCGATCTGCGTGCCAGACCCTACAATTTTCCCAAATTTGGTGTAATTCCGATCAGCGGTTCGGGCTGTAGCCGTGTCTAATCGCCCTATGGAAATTAACATGGGGAAAACACGTCTTGAGACCCCTCTTTTCTCTCGGCCCCCGCTTGACGAATCTTCCCGAGACTTTCAGGGAAGGAGCGGAGCGGGCCATCTTCTTTGAGAAATTCGCGAAGATTCAACAACCGGCACCAAAGTTATTCCCAATAGGATGTTGCCGAATTCCTATGGAAACTAGGTCCTAACTATAACTACATACTGGCGACCGCCAGTAGTTAATATATATGTATATAGCCCGATTGTCCCGAGAGGAAGAAATTATAAAAAAACGTAAAAGCTTCAAGTTCCAAAGGGACTGATTGGATTATGAAAACGGGCAGGTCTTTACGTTTGCCAGGAAATATGTCAACGTAAAGGCCAAAAAGCAGCAACAACAACAGCAAACTACAGGGCCAGCTCAGCCTGCTATGCTAACGGAAGTGCCAACTGCCTTAACCGCATCCGCATCTGATTTAGGCTCAGCAATCGACAGTGGCTCTGACAATGAGACCACCCGAGCTCAAAGGATGGGGTTTCACAAATATACCCTAGCGCAGGAAGTGGACTGCCTAAGGCAGGACAGGCGTCAAACACTGCGCTCCGGGGCAAAAGGTGCGCAAAATGCTCAGCAACAAGCACAAGGAATCGTAAGAGATGGGAGCGGCGGCAATGCCACAAACAGCGGTACAATACCAAAAAAACTATACACCAAGAAAACAAAGAAACAATGGAGTCGGTAAATGCGAGACACGAACGCATGGAAGAATCACAAACTGTCATAAATTTAACGGACATACAGCTATCTGCGAGTGAAACATCTATTCTATCATTGGGTTTGTCATTTTGTCCTAAGGGAAATTTTATCTATGCAGATTGCCGGATTGATGTATATAAGTTTATACGAAAAATCAAACTGAAGAAGTTTCATTTGTTATAAGGAACAGGGAAAAAGAAAATACCATTGGCTGTAACAAGTGCAATACCATCATGCATAACAGTACAAGATGCAGGACTCATGCAATATCTACATGAGCTACGTGACGAAGGCAAGAGCCTCTCAGCCAAATACCCAGGGAATACGCTCAAGGACCGTTAACAAAATTTAAACTAAAATCCAAATTTTGCCCAGTGATGATACGAGATAATATCGATATCTTCCATGACAAGGTGACACAGGAACTCAAAACTTTATACAAGAAGCAAAACGAAGACAAAAGGAGGTACACGGCAAAGGATGATGCGTATTATTAACTCATGAAAAAGTTGAAATCCAACAAAAACATAATAATACGCCAAGCTGACAAAGGAGGAAACATCGTCCTCTGGCCACATAATATGTATATGGCAGAGGCAACCAGTCAGCTTGGTGATACGGACTGCTATAGGCGCTGTGATATGAGAACAGTAAAAGCCTCATGGGACAAATTTAATCGTGCCTAATAGCATGGAAAAGTACTGGGTTGTTGTCAACAGATGAGTTCCGTTTCCTTGAAAATGACAATCCAATAATGCCAGTGGTATATTTCATACCCAAAATCCACAAAAATAAGACCCATCCTCCGGGCAGGCCAATAATATCGGCGTGTGGCAGCATTATGGAGAATGCAAGCAAGTATGTGGACTACTTCCTTCAGGAGTTTGTGCGAACATTGCCATCATTCATTTTGGACACAGGTGACTTGCTACGAAAATTGGAAAGGGTGGTGTGGAGTGATGATATGCTACTGATTTCTATGGACGTATCTTCATTGTATACTAGTATACATCATAGGGACGGCCTTAAAGCAGTAGACCATTTTCTTAGAAAACGTCCTATTTGTTACCTTGAACACAACAAAATGTTGATGGCTATAATTACTATGTGCCTTGAAAATAACTACTTTTTGTTTGCCAAACAGGTGTATCAGCAAATCAGAGGCATAGCTATGGGGGCATGCTTTTCCCCTAGCTACGCCTGCCTGCACATGGGGCTTTGGGAAAAGCAGGTTCTAATGACAGACAACAATCAATTTGTGAATACCCAGATAGCTCATATGTACAGATATATTGACGATCTGTTGCTCATCTGGAAGGGTCCAGAGAGTGAAGCTCAGATCTTTATTGACTCTCTAAATGTGAACAACATGAATCTACACTTTACTAGCCACATTAGCAAGTCCACAGTGGTTTTTCTTGATGTAGAAATATTTATCTCAGAGAATCTCCTGAATACCAGGTTCCATAGGAAAAGCACAGCGGGCAACTCTGTGTTACATGCGGAGAGCAATCATCCTGCCCATTTGATCCGCAGCATCCCCTATGGGGAGATGCTGCGGATCAGAAGGATTTGCAGCCTTGACACTGACTGTATCAGAGCACAGAGGGAATGTCGCTCTAGATTCATTGAGAGAGGATACAGTCCAAAAATGATTGATAAAGCCACCAATAGAGCTAACACACAGGGTAGATCTCAGGAATTGGTGACCAGAAGTGCAGTCAGGAAGATCCCTAGTGAGGATCAACTGTTGAGGCTGATATTGACATACAGTAATCAACATCTTGCGATCAGAAGAATCATCACTAAAAATTGGCCTCTCATTAGGAATGATCCCACTCTAGGGGAGAAACTTACACGCTCTCCCAACCTGACATTCAGAAAGGCTAGTGCTATGAGCAATACACTGGTCACTAGTAGTCCAGAGGTAAAAACCAGTGACTTATGGATCTTGGGAAGCAAAGGGTTCTTTATTTTTTTTTTTTTTTTTTTTTTACTGGAAAGATGGTACATATAATGACATATTTCATAAATTATTACATACATGATAAGAACATTTCTATACATTTGATATATTTACAAGCATTTTATCAAAGAAGCTTATTAGCGGGAGCAAGTAAGATAAATATGAAGGGATAGGAAGCAGTTTCAGTTATAATTAATTAAAATTGATTAAAAGCAGGGAACATTTTAACCATTTCTATCTATTCTCCAATTTGTTACAGGAGCCCACAAGCGTATACCCTTCTTTCGCTCCCTCTTGCCCTTAAATTCATAAAGACAAGATTCTATGTTATGAATTCCTAACAATCTTGAGAGCCACATCTGGAAGGATGGAGGATTCGTATCTTTCCACGCCACAGAGATTAAGATTCTGAGCACAGCAACAGATAAAAACACTAAATCTCTTTCAGCCTCCCCCAGACCCAACCTGGAATCTATACCGAATAAAATTAAGGTAGGGGATAGGTCGATGGGCTGACCTAGCAGCCCCTCCATACATTTCATTATCTCTTTTTTAACAATATCTAGCTGTTTGCAGGAGGAAAACATATGCATAATATCAGCCTGACTTTCATTGCATCTGGGACAATTATCATTTTCGCTTAAACCCCAAGCATATATCTTCGCAGGTGTATAATAAAGATTAAAAATAGTCTTGTAATGTTGTGAGCGAAGATTTGATGGCCGGAATATTTTTTTATTCAATAAGAGAGCGAGATTTAAATCGACATCAGGATCTCCTAATTTTAACGCCCAGTTGGACTCAACCTTCTCGATATCGTCCGGGATTTGGTCCAATAAACAATTATATATATTCTTAATCTTCCTACAACCTCTATTTAATAACTCAATCATTGGGAAGTCTGCTGTAAATGAAATCCGTGGCCTAACTGCCTTAATTGCCCTGGTAACTTGACCATATACCAGCCAGTGACTATCGGGAATACCAAATCTTTCCTGTAAGATTCCAAACGCCAGGATTTCGCCTCCCTCCATCAAATCTCCCAAGGATCTGAGCCCCACCCTTTTCCAAGTCAGCAAGTTTCTATCATTTTTTAGTTGGGGAAATAGAGACGAGTTATATAATTGCATATAGGAATTAACTTTCGGGATATTAAAGATTTTCAAAATTGCTTTCCATGCCTGCCATGCTCCAAGCAATGTCTTCAATCTTGTTTTTTTATAAAAGCTTCGTTCCAATTCACACTGAAATAGGTTTATAGCTTTTTCGCCCAATAGCATCCTATATATCAGCGGAGGACAGTGTTGATCTATAAATCCAGTTACTGTATCAGGTAAGGATGCCGATTGGAATAAGGCAGTCATTTGGGTTAAGAGACAGGCCCAGTGATATAACTTTAAATTCGGTAATCCCATCCCGCCCCTTTCTCTAGGTAACGCCATTAAATTTGTAGATCGCCTTACCCTTCCATATTGCCATACAAATCTAATAAACATAGATTCGAGTTGTTTCATGATCTTGTCCTCAATTAATAATGGGATGGCGCGGAATAAGTAAAGAACTCTCAGAAACATAGACATTTTAACTGCATTCACCCTTCCTATTAGTGATAGATGCAGTACACCTATTCTTTTTAATTCCGTCTCAATATTCTTAATGAGCGGCAGATAGTTCTCGCATACAATTTTCTCCACATTGGCATTAATTTTCACCCCTAGATACGTGGCAGAGTCGACGAATCTATAATCAATTTTGGTGATATTTTTGGAGCAAATAACCTGCGTTTTTGTTTCATTAAGAAGATATCCTGACTCTTCCCCAAACAGTTTAGCCATCTGAATCAAAATAGGAAGGGTTTGTTGAGGGTTATTTGTTATCACTGCAAGGTTGTCTGCATAGGCCAGAATTGTATTTGAATAACCATTACATGTCACCGGAATTATCTCTGGACAATCAAGGATACACTGGATGAGGGGGTCAATGTACAGCGCAAATAAAATAGGGGAGCAGGGACAACCTTGCAGATTTCCTCTCTTTATATGTATAACCCCAGATTTTTCGCCCATTGCTGTCACCTTAGCCGTAGGTTCTACATACATAGCTTTAAGGGCACCTATAATATTGGGACCAAATCCCCTCGCCTCTAAAATGGCCCGAGAAAGCTCCAATCCACGCGATCGAACGCCTTCTCTGCGTCGAGGAGGATCATGGCCATCTCCTCTCCCAAGGCAGCCATGGCGTCAAACAAAGATATTGCCCTACAAGTGTGATCAGTTGTACCCCGACCGGGGACAAACCCATGCTGCCATGGGGAGACGAGACCGCCAATGACCCTGCCCAACCTCTTTGCCAGAATTTTTTAATACAACTTGGTATCAGAGTTTATCAGTGATATGGGTCGATAAGATCCAGCCTTCTCCACTGGTTTTCCCTTTTTATGGAAAATTGCTATATTTATCTCTTTGCAAGAAGCGGGTGTTAATCCTGTACACATAACCCCATTAAACAAATCTACCAGGAGCGGAGTGATTTCGGTTTCTAATGTTTTGTATACTTCTAAAGGAATCCCATTGGGACCTGACGCTTTACCAGAGGCTAATTCCCGTAATGCTAATGTTACCTCTAATAATGTAATTTCCTCATCCAGTTTTTTTTTACTGACTCCTCTAATAGGGGACCCCGATCTCGTATTCCATCCCCTGGTTTTTTGATTGGTTCTTCCTGCTCATAAAGCTGCTGATAGAATTTCTCAAATACTCTTAAAATGTCCTTACTTTCTGTAAACCTGATCTCATCCTCTTCAATACATACAATGGTATTTCTTGCTTTTTCCTGCCTTAACCGGAGGGCGAGCGCTCTCCCTGCCTGCTCCCCGGTCTCATATCTTTTGACCCTATTTGACTGATATTCTCCTGTGGCTTTTATAGTTACCTCTTTCTGGAGTGCGGCTTTAATTGCCAGTAAAGCTTCTTGACTTACAGTGGTGTTGGCCCCTTTTACTATATCCTTCATATGTTGCTCTTCTACTTTCATTAACCCCTCAATCTTATTTCTATCTTCCCTCCTTAAACTTGCTGAACAACTAATAGTTTCGCACCTCAATGCCGCTTTGAAGGTTTCCCAAACCATATTTCTAGAAGCGCTATACCTATTTGCTGCGAAAAATTGTGGGACCCATTTTTTCAAATGATCTATAAATCTGTTATCACTGAGGAGCTTTTTCTCAAAAGACCAAGAATTAATTTTCCTTTTCCTCTGACCTACATTGTATGATAAAATTAGTGGGTTATGGTCAGAGACCACTTTCGGAAGCTTAAGAATGTCAACTTTAGGTAGCTCAGAGGATGAGATCAGGAAATAGTCTAGCTTTGTATATTTTTGAGCAGGGTTAGAGAAGTATGTAAATCCGGGATCCAAAGGGTTTTTGGCCCCCCATACATCATGCATCCCGTGAGAGCCTAAAAGTGATTGAATAGATTGATAAACCTTGGGTTTGCGGCCTACATATGGTTCAGATCCAGCCCAATCAGCAGTAATTTTGAAATCCCCTGCTATTATTAACGGTGTAGGCCAGCCCACAAGTTCAGTTTCTAAGAAATCAAATATTTCGGGCTCATCCTGATTCGAACCATACGTCACACATAACGTAAAACCGAGGTCTAAATCTGCAATTGCCCATCTCCCATTACTATCTGCTTTCACTTTTCTTGCTTTGCCTAGGGAGCCGCGAATCAGTATAGCCACACCCCGAATTGTAGACGTCTGTGTAGAACAGGCTACTAATTCAAAGCCGCCCAGGAAAAGTTGCTTGCGTTTAGACCATGGGAGATGGGTTTCTTGTATACAGATAATATCTATTCTTTCGTGCCCTACTAAGAATGCCAATCTCTGTCTTTTCCTCCAATCATTCAGACCTCCCGCATTAATAGTACATATTCTAATGCTTGCCATTTGGTTGTTTATGTATCTCAACACTTAAATCCTTGACCATGTTGTTATCCTTCTCATCATTTCTTTGTCCAAAATTGTACCACTTTCCTTTTTTTCCCTTTTTCCACCCATCCACCACCCTGGCCCACCCCGCAGCCCACCCTCCTCCCCTTCTTCCTTGATCCCTACCCGCCCACCCTCCCAACCCCCCCTGCGCTCCCCTTTAAGTGAGGCACACAGAACTGGTCTGTGTTGGTGATGGAATACAGTGATTCCAGTGAGGACGCTAACATCAGTTACAATTATCTACAAAAATTGTGGAGCCCAAAACAAATCTACTTAATAAAACGATAAGATATCCAAAATATCAAGCGTTTTAAAGACCTACGCTGCTACTGCTTATATCGGCTCCTTCCTGGGTGTAGCACGGTTACAACGAATTTTTTACAACGCACTACCATTACATCGCAACTTTTACCACGCAAACCATTACAACGCAATGCGCTGGGGGGCGCTCTAGGATAGGGAATGTATTTAATATACTATCCAACACCTTCCCTGCTATCCACGGGGACTGGAGTTGGAATAGTAAATTAAATAATTCACTATCCAGCGCCTAAAAGCATTATGCGTTGTAACGGACTGCGTGGTAAAAACCGCATTGTAAAGGCATGCGTGGTAAAAGCATGCGTTGTAGTGACACCAATCCCCTTCCTGCATTAAGTATCGAACATTGACAGTGATAATCATAGGGAGTCCAGATATTCTTGTACTTTGATCTCTGACGTAAAGAATAGAGTCTTGCCCTTATTTACTATCTTTAGCTGTGCAGGATTCAACAAAAAGGCTTGCAAATTCCTTTCCTGGCAGGGCTTAATCATCCCTCTCAGCCGCCATCGCCTCTCCACAGTAGTGTGGCAGAAGTCCGGCCTGACAAAAAAGGATATTCCTTCGGCATTTCTTTTGGTATTTGGTCTTGCAAGGTCTGATATAGCTTGCCGTAGAACAAAGTTCCCAATATAAATCAATACAGCTCTTGGATAGCCCCCCCCCTTCGTGTTCTTTTTAATGTTAAACAGAATACGATGAACTCTTTGAACTTCCGTGGTCCAGTCCCATCCATTTAGTTCGGGAAAAGCCTGAGCGAATAACTTGATTATGTAAGCCTTAATGTCAGACCCTTCGTTTCCCTCCGGAATTCCAAGTACGCGCAGGTTATTCCTACGAAGTCTGTTTTCCATTTCTTCCAGTTTCCAATGGATATCAGTCATCTGTGCATCATATGACCCAACTTTAGAGACTGCAGCTGCCACCTCAGTCTCAGTAGACACAATCCTGTCTTCTAGATTTGCCAATCTATCACCTGTAGTAGCGCAAACTTTAGATAATTTTCTGACAACCCCCTGCATTTTGTTCATGGCAGTATGAGCTTTCTGATTCTCCCTGCGGGTTTCCGCCCTGTGAGCAATAATCTCTTGGTGTATTCTCTCTAGGAGTGTCATCTGTGCGGACTCCAGGACAAAGCTATCTTGTGATGAACTATCCAGAGGCTGATCCCAGCTTGGCTCATGTTTGCTATTAGTGCCTGAGATTTTTTGGGCTGTTGCCGGTTGCTCTAATTCATGGTCACTTTCTGAGTCTACATAGGAAGAGCCAACCTCTTCATCCTCAGACCATTCTTGGCCGTCGGACACGGAGTAAAAAGCCTCACTTGTGGCACTTTCCTTCACGGCCCCATTTTGTTCTCCGCCCGGTAGAGCGTCTGTATCACATTCTGTACCAATATCACCAGTTGTCAGATTTGCTGTCACATTTGTAGCTTCATGGTTTTTTTCCACTGATTCAGATGGAGTTAGACTATTAGACTTGCTTTGCAGTAGTTCATTGTCAACCCGCTGTGTCTGTTTTAAGTTTAAACCCTCATTGTCATTGTCTAAAGCATTAAAGTTTATACTCTCACCCTCATTTTGCAGCTCTCCCTCTTTTGCTATAATTGCAGATTCTGGGGAGTCTTTAGTGGAGTCTTTAATGGGGTTAGTAGCTTTGCTAGAGACAGTGCAGTCCTGGGCGCAGATTGTTGGAACCTCGCTGGCATTTTTAATTTCAGCAGCTTTTACATTATCACCCACTCCTTTCTCCTTACCGGCTTTTGCAAAGTGTTCGGCAATAGAAGTTGTTGTTTGCCGTGTTCGTACACCCGCCAGCTGCTGCTGCTGATTCTGTGGTTGTTTCTTCCTGCTTCGTTCGTCCGCAGGGGGAGTATGAATTCCCCCGGGCTCGGCACATTCCTCTCCTCCAGTCGTTTTCTCTTTATCCTTCTGTTTTCTCCTTGCGCCAAGGGATTTATCAGCAGGATTTACTTTAGGGGCCATAACGCTGTGTTGAGTGCGTTTCTTCAATAATACCAGCGAGGTGTCGTCTTTTCTCGCCTGTTTCCTGCTACTGTTACAGCTATCGGCATCCACAACGTCTCTCAGCTGAGAGCATACACGGTTCTTCCCCTTTTCCTTACTCCGCCTCCCGGAGGCAGCCAGCCGTTTGCAACCCGGGAATACAGCAGAAAAGACGACTATCAGGTCCCGCAGGTCCCGCAAGATCTGTTTAGCGGACCCACGGCAAGCACTACAAGTGAGTACGGGCTGCATTAGCCCAGATATCCCATCCGCGATGATCACACAGCTCACTGAGTGGAACCTTCAGGCTGTCATCGTTATCAGTGACGGGGACAGAACGGTGGGTCTAACACTTCACGATCCCTTCCTTGACCAGGTAGCAGGCAGCAGCTAGCACAGTGGACACCTCGGCATTAGAACTCCGTTTCGAGACGCGCCCTCACTGCAGCACTGTTTCGGCCACTAGTGAGCGGTCGCCATCTTGCCTCGTTCTCTTACGACTGTACCCTTTGGGAACCAAAGTGTTCATTAAATGCGCCACATGCAAGGCATGCAAACAGGGTGTAAACAAGACTGAATATCATAGCCCCTTTAAGAACAAGCCTATCAAAATAGATAAGAAACTGACATGCCGAACAGAATTTGCTGTATACGTGCTGGAGTGCCCTTGTGGTTTAAAATATGTGGGGAGCATAAAACCCCAATGGCACAAAAGGATACTTCAGCACTTACGTGCAATCAAAAATGGTGACGATTTGTACCCAGTGGCTCGACATTTTGAGGCTATGCATGCCAAGAATCCAGATGAGCTAAGATACTATGTGGTGGATTGTATTCCCCGTTAAGACGAGGAGGAGATAGATATGCAAAGCTGAGACGGTTAGAAACAAAGTATATACTTGAGATGGACACAAAAAGTCCTAATGGATTGAACTCCACCGAAGATTTTTTTACGTTTTAATGATAATATTCTGTTTCTAAATGTAAATATATTCGATTGTTTGTCATCAATGAATTTATATTTGCTGTTCGCTCAATATGAAATATAGTTTTTATTCACTATTTTTTACAAATTTTTAGGGTTGGTACACATAATACAATAACACTTTGCACTTTATCTTGGATAATTCCTGCATTGCCCACTGGGGCTTTATTAAGTACGTGGTCCTGCCACTGATGTGTTTGATGCTGCTATTTTCTGATGCGTGAAAATATGGTGCTTCTAAAATATGTTGTGATTTTGCCAATTCGGAACTTCTTCTACAGATTTTATTTAATCGTGTTTATAATTTTAGATTTTCCCTTTTATGACTTTTAAATCACACCTAGTTTGATCTTAAATATTTATTATAAATATTTATTGATGTATTTGCACAAAGCATTAGCAGACATTTGCACACTTAACATATCGTATTTTACAGGTATAATTGAGATGTGGCAGGCATTCAGTCTGTTGTCCATGTTTATTGCACAAACATTGCACTGTCACTTTAAATAATGTGAGCTTCCCCATGTAACTTGTCATGTGATCATATATATCCAATTGCAAGAGCCAAAACATTGGAAAACCTCACGTTGCATGTTTAAAAGACTTCTTTAATGACACCATGCTGAAACCAAACACGGCAGCTTCCGTAATTAAAATGTTCAAATACCTCGTTGCGCCAGACGCGTTTCTGGAAAGATTTCCCTTTCTCAATGGCTTGGTACTCAGGGAACACAGAGGGCAAGGTTTGCGCTGCACTTCCTGCTTGTTTTTTCAATCTTTGCCGCAGTGGGCGTGGCTTGAGTGCATTATGGTAGTTGGAGTACAATGTTTGTCAACCTTTCGTAGGTGCCTCCTGTAACGTTCCTCAGTAAGTATACCTTTAGTAGAATCCTCGGTAACATTCGTGCAGGTATTCAGCCTTCTGCAGCAGTGTCCAAATGTCTCACGCAACTCCGTAGGCGCCACTGACTTTCATCGGCGCCCTGGACTTCTGTAGCAGTGTCCAAATGTCACATGAAAATAACCACAACTGGTGGACAATATTGGACAAAATGCATAACCTCACCAGACTGGAGACAAGGAGGTGTAAGAAGGCAAAAATAAATGCTTTCTTTATTCTCCCAGGATCCAGATCAACATCTCCACCAATATCAGAATAGCTCCAAAACTCCTGTAATTCAGAAGGAAGCTAATGCTACTTCACATCATGGAGCTCTACCTCCCATACAATAGGACTCAGCTAGTCACTGTATCACTGTAAACAATTCAAATGGAACACTTGGGTCCCCACCTGTTGCGTTGTGCTCTATTGCTTTCCATCTAGGTCCATGCTATACCAGTAGTGCTGCATACTTATATGCATACAATATTATGAACAAAAGAGCAGAGTCAAATACAACATAACACAGTATAAACAAATGGAGATGGAGGCATGAAGAAACGTTAGAATTCCTCTAGGAAATAGCCATATTACTCTAAATAAGAAAGAATGAACTCTAGAAAGAATAATTGTGGCAGGCAAAAATGAAAGATATGGGAGCTATTGCAAAACAGTGGGCTGAATGAAAAATAGTTTTCTAAGCCCCAGACATGAATGAAATGAATGGAAATAAATGTTACATTTGGTACCAGATGAAAATGCTTTACAAGTAGTCCAAATATGCTACATTTCAGAAGCTCTATGATTTGGAATTCTAAGCTAATAGCTGATCCACTGACTTACTGAAGAAATGGGTTTGTTTTGAAGCTTGGAAGATCTTTCAATCGCTCCACTTCAGATGTAACACTTCTTCCATTCCGGCACAAACAAAAAGGTTTAGGGTTTGATTACCAGTTTGGCGAACCTGTGGTGGAGGGGCAGTGGATGTTGTAGACCGCCGCACCAATGGTCCAACTGCCGTATTACGAGTACGGCTGTCGGAATGTGAGATGACAGCCACAACTACCAGGGATCCTCGAAGGTGGTCCTAAGGCTGTAATATGCTTGAAGGGCTGCTGCGGCCCTGCAAAGCATATTACAAGTTGTTCTCACTGCCACGATTTCATGGAGGTATTCACACCATGAAATTATGGTGGTTGGGAAACAAAGGGGGAATGACAGGGTCCCCTATTGCCTCAGGGCCCTTGGGTGCAAGCATGGGTCCCCCCTGTGTGCATTGTCCCCCTTTCCTGCACGGCATGGGCACAACAGTCCCTGCCATGCAGGAAAGGTCTTTGGCGTTCCCATAGCAGTGCCTTTTTCAAAGGCACTGCTGTGGGATTGCCAAAGGACCGCCCAGCAGACCAGGAGAAAACTCCTAATCTGCAAGGTGACCAGTGGTCGAGGTTGGCAGTGTGGTAGAGGGGCGGTGGTGTGCTGCCCCACTCCCACACCACCAAACTCGTAGACCGCCACACCAGAGGTCCGACTACCACACTCATAATGCTGTGAGGGAGTCATCGCAACCATCGTGGATCCGTGATCCCCAGCGGCGGTGCTGCCCTCCTGAGGTTGCTTGATAAGGCCACAGCAGCCCGGCCTAGCATGTTTTGAGTTTTCCTCACCACCAGTATTTTATGTTGGTGTTCATGCTAATAAATTCTTGCTGTGAGGAAACAAAGGGTACCCTACCAGACCCCTTGTTGCCTCTGGGCCCTTTGGTGCATTCAAGGGGGCACACTGTGTGCCCTCCATGTGAATGCACCCCCTTTCCTGCACTATACAGTCCATGTTATGCAGGAAAGGGTTTTGGCGTTCCCATTTGCTGTCATTTTATTCAAATGCACCACCAGGGGAATGCCAAAGCACTGCCCGTCAGACCAGAAACAGACTCCTAATCTGGCGGGTGGGCAGCAGTCAAGTTTGGCAGTGCGGGAGTGGGGCGGTGGCATGCTGCACCGCTCACACACCGCCAAGCTCGTAATCAGGCCCTTAGTTTTTCCAAGAAACTTTAAATCGGACTCTGTGTATTTCTCAGGCATCTCATTAAATTGATTGCTACAAATGTGGAGTTCTTTATGTGCTAAAAGAATAACATTCCATGTACTCATGTGAGAATTGCATTGTTTTCATTGCAGGCATAAACAACATTTCATAGTTCATCAGGATGCTTGTGAATGACACTGGATTCACACCGTCAATATTTATCCTGGATGGCATTCCTGGCCTGGAGGAGTACCACATGGGTTTTGCTGCCCCATTGACAGCCATCTATATTATCACGATTCTGGGAAACTGCACACTTCTGTTAGTTGTGAAATCAGTGATGAGCCTTCAAAAACCCATGTTCCTATTAATTGCCTTGCTCTCCTCTTCTGATTTGTTTTTGTCATCTTCCATCCTTCCAAAAATGCTCTTAACCTTCTGGTTCAATGACAGAGAAATCAGTTTCATTGGCTGCTTCATTCAGTTGTTTTTCGTGCATGCTTTTGCAGGAGTGGAGTCTGGAATCCTCACAGCCATGGCAGTCGACCGCTACGTCGCAGTGTGCAACCCTCTGAGATACTCCACCATCATAACTAATTCACTGGTTGCAAAAACAGGCATAGGTTCCGTGGTAAGGTCAGTGATTATTGTTGTTCCACTGACGACCCTTGCAGCAAGACTGCCATTTTGTAGCAGATACATACCGCATTCATTTTGCGAACACATAGCTGTGGTAAAGCTGTCATGCGTCGACATCACTTTCAACAGTACGTATGGTGCAGCTATCACCCTTGCGGTTGGAGCAATAGACCTTCCCACAATAGCAGTATCTTATATTCTGATACTCAAGGCCATACTGCGGCTTCCACGCAAAGACCGATTCAAGGCCTTCAACACTTGCGTTGCCCATGTCTGTGTGATGTCCCTGTTCTACATCCCCATTCTGTTCTCCCTAAGCCTGCACAGATCCCACACTAGTATTCCACTTTATATTCACATCCTTGTGGTTAGTGCTTACCTGCTCCTCCCACCCGTAGCAAATCCTTTAATTTATGGGGTGAAAACAGCAGAGATCCGGCATGGTGTGAGGCAAATGATCCACAAGGGAAAGGCCAGATTCTTACTTTGCAGCTACTAAAAGTGGTCACCTGAAGTCCTGAAGAAGGCCACAACTTACATATGATTACCAACACATGTGTCTCCAATCTGTCTATGACTTTTCTTTACGGCCATTTGTTGTTGTTTATGCTAGTGATGCAAACATGTTAATCATAATCTATGTATCTTAGTAACACTGGAATCATTAGCGCATGTATGTTATGCGTTTAGACTGTCACTTTTTTCAACAGGTAGATTTATTGAGCTAAATAGTTTCTCAATGCAAAATAAATTGCTGCAGAGTGTTTGCACACATTTCATACATAAATGCTGGATAAGCTAATGAGGTCATTAAATTGAAATTGAAACAGCAGTTAATAACATGCAGCATTGGATAAAACAATACAACAGAGATTCACAACAATAAAATAAACATTAAGGTTATTAAGGTAAAAATAAAAAGCATAATGACACAAAAGGAAATAAACAGTAATAACATCTAGCATCAGGTAAAATATGGAAACAAACCAAAATCATAAAAGGCCTGATTACTAGTGACCTGTTAAATTAACATCCACACTCAAACATCAGTTTTTACAGGGATCACATTTATAAGTGATAAGAGGGGGTGACAGAGAGAGGGACTCAAGATGTCGGCTCAGAATGCAAGCTCTACTCGCCTGAATTTAATAGATGCTCCCCTGGCCACCGTAAGCAACCATCCGCACTTTCCTGACTGAGCTGTCGTAGCCTATGCCACCACTGGGTCCACTCCTAGTGGGATGGCCAGCTGGTTGCATTGAACCCATTTTGTTCATCTCTAGCCCTGGAGTTCCTGCTGTGGCAGGGTGCCCCCCAGGATCATCATGATGACATCTGGGTGAGTATACGCCACTACACCCAGGCAGGGCCATCAGCCAATAGCTTTAGCTTCTCTTCTAAATGGGCGACTGTGGCAAGCTTGGGGTTGCCCTCTGTGGCACTGAGGGGCCACCTGGTCTTTCTGCATTCCTGTATCTCACAGGGCACTAAATGGACCAGCATCTCTAGAGTGTCTCCTTGTGCTGCTTCAACTGTGTGAAGTGCCACAGGTGCAAACCCGTGGCACTTCACATAGTTGAAGCTGCACAAGGAGACACTCTGTAGATGCAGAAAGACCAGGTGGCCCCTCAGTGCCACAGAGGGCAGCCCCTAGCTTCCCACAGTCGCCCATTTCCTCCAGCAACACAGCACCATGGTCAAAGAGGACTGCAGACAGTCTAGGCTGTAGTTGGAAAAACAACATGGAGGACCTTTGACAACACCCTCCCAAGAAACCCCCTCCAACAATGCTACTGGGAATGTTACAGTGCTTTTGCAAGTAATGAGGAAGAGCCTTCATTCTACTGAAAGAAAAACTGACACCAGGACCAACATAAAAAACAATTTTCAGGACAAAATGGCTAATCAAGACTACAGAATCATGCATGCTGAATCTAGGATATTGGTCATGGAGAATTTGCAGAAGCAAACAACCACCATGCTCGCCCGCTTGCCGCAAGCCCGCCAGATGGTGAAAGCTAAAAATGAGACCTAGGTGAGCAACTCCCTTCACAAAAAATTCTACAAAAATATCTGCATACTGAGAATTACTGAATCTACCAATATTTTCAATATAAACTTGTTGTGGATCATCTTGTAGAATTCCTCTTTGGTCGTAAATCCTTCCCTGCAGCTTTCCATCTGGAACGTGCACACTGCTCTTGGCCCCTGCACTGCACCCAGGACAACCGAGTTATTTTTCTTAATACGGACACCTGAAATCTCTACTATGCTGGTTCCCCAGTTGCTTCTCATATGGATTTTACTCTCATGGTTCAGGAGGCTAGAAGATCCTTCCAAGAGGTCAGAAAAATACTATGTGTAAGGGACTCCAGGTACTGTTTACCGGTCCACCTGAGTGTGGAACACAATGCTAAAACTGATTCATTATACAACCTGACGCTGCTATGAAGTTCATCAACCTTCATATTAAATGCAAGGATGCCACTTGATCGGCCATAGGCAATCCTGCCTCTTCTAGGGGATGTCACCCACATGGTGACTCAAATCTTAATGCCAGTGATTACATCCATTCACTTCATGTTCGCTTACTGTACAGTCTCCTTTTACCAACTCTCAATATGCTATTTTCACAGCTTGTTGTTTGTTGTTGTCTAAGTGGTTCTTGGACTAATTTAGATACTGCTTGCCCAACATTTTACTATCATCGGTTTATCAAGGTGGTGGGCCAGTGATTGGGGGAGCGGTTTATACTTTCCGGTACTGCTATGGATATTTCCCAGGGCCGGTCAATGCTCCCCTGCAAGGATCGCTTATTCGGCATCAATGATTGATGCTTTTGAGGGTTCTCTTTCTTTGCTCCTTTGTAATGGGATGTTTGCTAATGTTCGAGGTTGGAAATGGTGGAGTATGGGTAATTTAGGGTGGCTTTTATTCTCAAACACACTATTGGCAGTGACATTACAGGCACCCTACATTGGTCATCACAGATTGACCCTTCCTCAGGTGCAATATTCTTTGTCAATATTATCACTATATTCATCTCCAACAAACACAATGGTGTTGTGCTTTAGTTGGAATATATGAGGATTGAATAACCCCGCAGAGCTTGACATTTGATGGCATACCCGGACAAATACAGGGATGTCATTGCACTGGTCCAGGAGACCAATTTCTTGCCATCTCATAGCTCTGCGTTCACATACTCCTTGGGCTCACTTCATTACTTCCCCTACCTGACCTATTTGCGTGGAGTGGTGACATGAATCAGGAAATATCTAGAATTTGCCCATACAAAGCTCATTGCTAACACAAATTGTAGACCGGTGGCAGTGGTGGGTCTGCTTTACACATGACCGATTGATCAAGGCCTATGCTCCGATTCTGGATGACCCTAATTTTTTTTAAATAATCATGATCAAATACACTACAGGCCCATACTAGTGTGAAGCAATTTCAATATGGTCTTACATCCAAACCTGGACAGAATGTCTTACTCTAGTTGGCACCCTGTAAGGGCTGGAGCGACGGTGCTGCACGTGTTACACATGAATGGCCTAGTCGACATGTGCAGAGCTCTCAACTTAAACTACTCTTGTGTTTTTATGATATGTCCTACTGGATATGATATGCGACTGTCATCCTGAACCCTCCTGCCTGAGGTGCATGAAGTCCACATCCTGCCCAGGATTCTTTTCAATATCTAACCAGCCCTGCTCACCTTCGGGGACCCTGGTCCACCCCCACGGTTGATGCCTGAAAGGATACAAGCATTGAGACCCAGTGTTCTGCTCCGATGGTAAAGCTGCCATCCTAGAGTATTTTCAACTGAGTGAAGATTCCATGTTGGCAGTCGAAACCGGGTGGGAGGCCTTTAAAGTTCCATAAGTTCGGCAACTCTCAGGAAGCAGGCATCCTTAAATCTCTACTCTTAGGCTCGATCACCTGGAGACAGAGCTTAAAAAGCTTTGAAAATCAGACTGGCCAAGACCCAGGAACGGATGAAGGAGGGTGTGAGGAGATTGGCTGAGAAGTACTATACCTTGGGAAGCTTGCACAAGCCTGTAAATTTGGTGAGGGAGACAGTCCCTGGAGAAAGTTGACCTCTGTAATTAGAACTGCTGCAGATCATTCCCGCAACCCCTGTATAGAAAATGACATTGATAATATCTTGAATGCTCCATCAGATGTCCTAAATGTGTTTGTTCAGTATTATAAAGAAATCTATGCATCTAAATGTTACTGTCACCCCACTGAGACTGCAATGTATTCGGACGCCATGACCCTGATTTAGGTTGAGGCAGAGTTGCAAGAACTCCTCAACTCCCCACTGACTCCTGTGGACATAGAAGCTGTCATCAAGGATCCCACTAGCAGTGAAACCCTAAAGGATGGCAGTCTTCCAGTTGAGTTTTATAAGGAACTTGTGGATATTTTGGCCCCAAGAGCACAAGTGGTGTAATGCTTGGATCTATGATCACTGTTTGCTTCAAGCCTGTCAGTGACTAAATCTCCTGTGCCCCTTACAGGCTGTTATCCCTTCTAAATATGGATAACAAAATGTTCACAAAAAGTGTGGTTCAGGTCTTACAGGCACTCATGCCATTTTTGGTGCTGCTGGGTGAAGCCAGTTTTATACCTCAAAGATCCACTGCTTTTAACCATCGCACATTAATGTCTATACTGCACTATGTCGACCAACATCTTCTCACCATGGTGGTTCATTTGAATGGCAAAAAGGTGGTCAGTGCTAAGGAGTGGCCCTTTATGCATGAGGTGCTTGGTCGTCTGGCACTTGGTGTCCAATTCTTGAGGATCATTATTAAAAAGCCCCACAGTCAGAGTCAGGAGTACTAGACAACGTTCAGTTTTGATAACAATTGGACCGGCATAAGACAGGGTTGTCACTTTTGCCCCTCATCTGTGCTCTGGCAGTGGAGCCCTTGCCTTGTGTACTTCTCGAATTTCATTTGCCGTATGGGCTATAGATTGGTAACCGCTTATTAATATTCTTGCTGTATACAGAGGACATCTTCCAGTATACCCAAAAAACCATCCCAGTGATTAGGCAGATTATAAAAGTTGGTGGGTTCCATGGGCTTCTATTCAACTGGGATACATCTGAAATGTTCATGTTGATGGACACCACCACAGGCCATATGTCGGAGTATCCCCTAAATTGCAGCAGTGCCACTGTGAAGTCCTTAGGTATTCACATCCCTAGGGATGTCCCTGAACTGCTCCAGGGCAAATCTGGGACATTATTAGAAAATATTTCAACTCGTGTTGAGCGTTGGCTGCACTGACTCTTCCTAATGTATGGATGTATTTCCCTAATTGGGTTGGTGGTACTAACAAAACATCTGCACCCTTTGCAAACATTCCCATTCACATTCCTTTGGAATTCTTTCAGTAGCTTAGACAGTTGTTGATGAGCTTGATTTGGAGAGGACAGCAATGCATACAATGGTATGTACTCATTATGTCGATGAAGGCTGAGACCCTCTCAGTCCCTGTCCCCTAAACGTATTACCTGGTGGTATAAGCTCAGTATGAGAAACGCTGATTCCCACCACGACCATCCCTCACTCACACCTGCATAGTACACACTTTGTCCTGTCCCGCTTCCTTCCTTGCCTCCATTTGCTGTAGTTCAATGATTCAGTAGGCTATCTATTAAGAAAGAAAGTCCATACTCCTCCTAGTCTTTAGAGAAGTCTCACTGGCAATTTTAGTTGTTTTGCTTCCTTTAAATAGCATTAGAACATTGGAAAGTCAAGAGTTCCTTTGAAGACAAGGGAATGTCTTAGGGTCTCTAATGGTTGGTACACTCCTTCTGCTCCAGCATTCTAATATCTGTGTAATTGTTTCTCCTTTAATTTAGGATTCCGAGGACAAAGAGAGTAACTCTGGGGAAAGAGCATTTAGCATGGCAGCTGCCCACCTCTGGAATCGTCTTCCTTTGGAAATTTGGAGAAAACAGGACCAGATGATGTTCTGTAGGAAAGTCAAGACGTGGCTGTTCCCTAAAATATGATTTTCTGGCTCAGCTCTGTAGCTTCACCCGCCAGCTTTTTCTGGTGTCTTAGGGCCAGGATGCCCACAGGGTTACAGCGCGCTCTATAAATGTTAAAAAATAAATAAATAAATGAACATTCTTCCCTCAGCGGGTCGAATGTTCTAATGGCATTAGAGACCTTCTGGCTAGGCGTATAACAATAGGCAAAGGCCATAACAATCATTATAGGACCTCACCTTTAGCTCAAGCCTATAACTTGTGTTCAGTGCCTTTAACAACTGGTATAGCTCCCAGAAGTGGACCCTAAGATATAATAGGAGCATTTCTCTTTAAGCCAATGGGCAGCTTTCCTTTCAAATATGTTTTCAGCCAACACTAATTGGTGTACCAATTATTATTTTAAATCCTTTCTAAATTGTAGAACTTAGATGAAGGACCATTTGGTCATTAGTGGCATTTGTGTCATACAACTATTCATAAAGTTCTGATGTATTCTGAGAAGATATAGAGTTTTGCAACCTATTTCCTGTGTTTCTCCTTAGTCTTGCATACATTTGCGCTGCCATCTGGTATTTCTGTCACTAATGCTCATCTGGTCACTTACATACTGTTACTAGTTCTGAATTGCATTAATTGCCACATTGACAAGGATGTCACATTGACCTAAATAACATAGGTAACTATCTAGAGTGCATGACAGTTTAATTTTATTTTATCTGGTTTCTCTAGAGACTGTTTTCACAGCCAGTGAATATGAACATCACACATGTCAGCTTCAGGAAATAGAGGCATTTAAGTTGACCTAATAGCATTAATTACCAATATATAACCTGCATATGTATTTATTACTGATGGAAATTAATGATATATCTCTGAGAACCCCATCTTGACTCACTAATCTATAACTGTTGAATTGGAGACTTGAAACAATAAATATAATGTTAGGATGTTTGGTTTTCAAGAATTGACTGATTACAAAGCACGTATATAGAAATGTGCACCTGGTCTCTTACAGTTTACAGGCTTTTAAAACAGATAAGGCTAGTTGTATCCTTTCCAAGCAACATTTCTGAGTCACTAAGCACAGACATGTCATTATCAAAATGTTGAGACTGAAGCATGTAACATCTGCACAAGTTTTTTGCCTTTGACTGTTTTTGGAACAAGAATCTTCATCCTCCAAGGTTTTACTAAGCAGACTGTCAACGTATTTTGATATAGCCAACTAAAATTCAATTCTTTAAAGCACAAATATAGCTTGCATGGTGTAACCAGTATGATAATTTCCCTGAAGGGTAACACTAAATAATGTTGGCTCCTTATAGACCTTTATTAGTTTAGAGTATGTCACTGTTAATTAATTGTAGAAGTCTCATCCTACAGCAGGTTTGATGTGCTATCCGTGATATTTACTACTGTTTCAAGCACACATTCAGTTGAGGATTGACTGGCTTATGTAGAGTCACTGCTGGCATTTTTTCATAATTGTACCATCATTCGTTAAACTACATGCATTTGTCATGGCTATGTACTTATATGTGTAGATTTTCAGATGTTATTGGGACATGAAACTTCTTTATTTATGCTGTTTCTTTCTTTTTATTTGGTTTATGGATAATGATTATACAATTTAAATTGCAGGCCTAAATGTAAATGCTTGAATCATCCAGCAGACAGAAGTTAGATGTCTAAATCTTCTAAAAGATTAAAATGTAATATTGTGTTATGTTGCGAAACAGATATTTCTTATAATATGATGTTACCCATGAGTATTGTATTAAATGGAGCATTTATATTGCATTCCACATCTTTAATAGGCTATTAGGATGTAGTTTGGCCTATTACGGTAGAGTTGGGTTACATATTTGTGACATTCAATGGCATGTTTCAAAACTTGTGTGTTTAACATTACTTCACAATAAACTAGGATGTTGTGTAAAATTCAAAAATAGACACAGTCATGCATATCACTTATTGAGACCATCATGTACCATAGCATGAGGACAGTAAGGGTCCACCAGACAATCCACAGGGAATACTCTTACTGGAGTGCAGCCAGAAGTAATAAAGGTCCATCCCCTGATCTACTAATAAACTATCAGGATATATGACCCTCCCCTAAAGATGTTTGCCACAACTTATGTGGCACTGTTAAACAATCAGGTTACTACCATGAGCTGTCCACTCAGAAGAAAACAAAGGAACAACCGTTGGCGGTGATGTTAAGTATCCCAGGCACTGTGCGGGGTCCACCTAGCGAGAACAGGGACACTACCTTCAAAGGCACCCTTAGCAACCAGAGTATGAAAGAATAACATAAATGAAATAGGGCCTACTGCTGTACAGTTTTGACTCCTTAGAGAGTTAAGAAGTGAGTGAGAGGTCAAAGACGGCAACTGGACACAACTACACAAGCTTTAACAGCTTTTATCTATGGTTCACAAGCGGAGGAGGTCACATTTTTTATAAGGGGTTTATGCCACAAACCATGGCCATCCTCTTAAAGTCTACCCAAGGTTGGTAAGCTATAGTTGGAGTGAGGATTAATCATGTTCTGGCTTACACCTTAGCAGGACTGGCATCCTGCATATGTGAGGGTGAAAAAGGAGCACTTGGAAAGTTGTTGCATTGATAAAACAAGACTGACTCAATCTACACCATGTTTCCTTGCTATCTTCACCCATCTGTATGAGACCATTGTGATCTTTTAGATCAAAGAGGATATTGATATTTCTAGTTTGCATGAAGAGACATCCTCCTGCCCTTTTAAGGGAAAGCATGGCATTACAATGTATACCTTTTCCACACAAGTCTTTGCAATGCCTACACCATGAAATATAAGTATATGTAAGCTAGTTAAACATCCTCTTTAATTAACTTATGCCCTAAAGTCATTATAGCTCATGCCCCTTTATGCACAATGTTCTGAATTCAATATGGGAGGTGAAGAGCAGTGTATGGCGAGATCGCAAGTTCTAGTTACTTCAGGGTACAAGCTATAGTTGCTTGAGATACCTATAACTGGAGCATTTTAGTGGTTTTGAGCTGACTATAATGTCCCTTTAACCTTTTTTTTTCAGTAAATTTAAAGATTTTTTAACATAAAAGAAGATGTCCATCACTGTGTACAGTGTGGGGTTGGGCACCCAGCACCCATGGGTGCTCTACTCCCACCAGCCCATGGCTTTCGGATATCCACAGTGTGCTATTGGGGCCATGGCCTTGCCACAAACACCCAACCCCCTTGTATGCACACGACTGACTATACGACCGCAGCAGACAGAGTCAGAAAATGAACGGTAAGGGAATGGAGGAGATAGAGAGAGAGAGAGAGAGAGGCAGCATGCTCAACATTTCTTCGGCACTGCTCTCACTGGTGTGATATCTCTGGTCACAGTGCAGGTTCTCATGAATAGTCTCAGGTGGTAGTGTGACTCACTAGTCAAAAATGTGATATGTGTTAAACAAAAATGCATGCTATTCTAAACAAACATATACAATCATTGTTTTCTCACCAGCTTCTGAAAAGCAGGACACAGTGAATCTAAGATAAGAAGAAGTGACTTAGCAGATGGGTTTCTGCATCACAACGGTGACAGATAGCCTGTCCTGCAAAATATAATTCCCATGGGATATAATGGGATTTACATTTCAGCGGATGGGCTATCTGTCACCGTTGTGACAGAGTAACCTGTCTGCCAAGATGTAAATCAGGTTTGCACACTATTCTGAAATTATTGTAAAATGCCCATTGGTTCCTTATCCATGATAAGCTTTGTGGAAACCAGTCTGATGTTCTTGACGAGAAATCACTTACCTATAATTCCCTTCTCATTGCTCTGTCGCCACCCCTGCAGGCCAAGAATAGGTGTTGGAATTCAGTATATCCTTGACTGGCAGCTGCCAATCTGCTCACACCTCAGACATGATAATCTTGAGCTCTTTTAAGCCTCAGTTTCAAACCAGCTTGGTTGCTATGGTAGTGTTCCTGTTCGGCTGGCCATCTGTTTCCAGAAAGTTCTGTTTTCTTGAAATATTTCTAATCCTTGTTTCCAGAAGATTCCTGAGTAATGGCTCATCCTTTCTCCTTGCACTAGTACTGGCCTGCCCTGCTTCCTTGATACCTGTTGATACTCGGTCTTAAGTACCTACATATATCAGCCTACATGGACATTTTATGTTGTACATGCACCACTAAGGCCCTGCTGACAAGTTTAGGAGTTATTTATCACACATGATAAATAATGATACCAGGGGTGTTTTATTTATGATGGGGATTTTGGTATTTAATACACCAAAACTTGCATGGTACGGTAAATACCATAAAATGGCCCCTGTTTAATTTCGGCAAATTTTAAGGACAGTTGAGGTATTTAACATGTCCTATAATCAAATGTGTTAAATGCAGCCCAACTTGTCATTCCGACTCATGCAAGAACAAAGTTTTACTCACATGTTGGAATTTACCAGTTGATTGTCATCAAGGCCTTAAATCTATACGTATCATGTATTTTACCAGTCACAAATGGCCCGATTTGCAGAATTGGGCCATTTGTACCAGTAAAATGCATTTGGTATGTATGAATTTCAATTAGCGATTCAGTAACATGCTACCGAATTGCAATTTGGAATTGTGAATCCATACCGATTCGGTATTAGAAAGGAGCATGTTTAGTGTATCGCTTCCTAAAACTGAATTGTAAGAATGCGGTCACAAAAAAAATCAAATTTTACCAGCAACTTCAAGTAAGGGGTGACCCATTCGCAAATGCGAATGGGGTCCCTCAAGGAACCCTTCCCCTTTGGAAATGGTAGAGAAAACGTTTTTTCAGAGGAGGTAGTAGTCCTACGGACCACTGCTCTTAAAAAATTAAAAGAAAACTTTTCATTTTTCTTTTTTAAAAGCAACCGGTTTCCTTGAAGCAATCACAGACATGGTAGTAAAAATGCCAGCATTTGTAAAGCGCACAGCTGCCTCCAACGGAAGTGTCCCGGCGCTGTCCGTATACCGCTTAGGAACCCTTCCTGGGTTGTTCCCTCTGAAATGTCCACTCCTGGGCACCCCCAAGGTGAAGCCAGACATCCCCGCGCTGTTGGGGCCATTGTGGAGATTAAGCAAGCTATTGCCCAGAGTTGCAGAGTGGGACCCATGATTACAATAGGCACCGAGGCGAGAATTATCAGGTCCGAGGAAATTGAGCCCATGACCCTCCGAGGCGGGTATTGAACCCTGGTCCCAGACCAGACCTCTGCATCAGGGTCAGCCGCTCTTACCATTGAGCCACACTTCTCCACTGCTGACCCCAGCATACCTCCATCACTGTGATTTTAGCGATTCCTAATGAGTTGCAAATTGCGAACTACCTCATTAATATTCATCAGTTAGATCGATTTGCAACCCACTAGGAATTGCTCAATGAAACTCATGGAGTACCATACATTAGGAATAGCAATTACCTAATTGAGATTCTCAGGGAATCACAGTTAGGTAATCACTATTACTAATAATGATGCACTTAGCCCTTAGTGTTGTAAATAGCGACTTAGTTTGATCGCCTTTAATCTGTGTTGGTAATAGTGCGTGTCTCATCGCAGCGAGTGAAATGTAGAAATTTAAAAATGCATTGGAGCCATTGAAATTTTGATATAGTTATGTACATAGTGTTGCACCTACAGGAGGAATTGGTCTTCTCCTGTTTTGTTTAAAAAAAATGGTAACCATTAACTTAAGGTTACCCTGTCTTTGATTTCCAAAATAAAGGTTTTCCCAGACACAATGACTTGATTTATTTGTCTACTTAGAAAGACAAACTATGTTTAGTGCCATTTCTTTTCTTGCATAACATGCTCTTAATTTTTTTTTCAATATAAACATTTTGGCCCCCATTAGGATGGCGGGCGGACTTTGCCCGCCCGCCATCCCTGTGCAAAATGGGACCGCCCCCCATAGGAGCGGCTGTCCCGCCTTGGCAATTAGGATGCGCCCGCCACACTGGCGGGCGCATCCTGTATTTTTACCATTGCGGCGGGCAGTGCTGAAAGCGCCGCCCGCCGCAATGGTAAAAATGCACGTTGTGCATTTCAAAGCACAACTTGACAAGCACCGCACGGTGCCTGCCATGTTGCACTTTGAAATGCGGGGGTGTACCATAGGTACCACCCATGTTCACCCCCCACCACCTGGAGTTCCCACAGGGCCCACGCAGGGATTCTTTGCATGCCTTTCCGAAAGGCATTCAAATGTGCCCATCATAATATGGCTGGTGGTGTATGAAAGACACCGCCACCATATTATACCTTTTCCGCCTTGCGACCGGGCGGAAAAGCGGCAGACGGTCTTATCATCTGCCACGGTCCCCCCGCCATCGTAATATGGTGGGGGGTCTTTAGAGCAAGGATGGAGGGTGGATCGCCCCCGCCAGGCCAGCGGTGGCTACTGCCAGCCTGGCTGGGGCGATCCGCCCGCCATCCTAATGGGCCCCTTATTTTCATCTTGCTTTTCACTTTTTTCTTCAAAACCAGTCCCCGCTCACTTTCCAAATTATTCACTTTATCAGAAGTTGAGCTGTTCATTGCCATTTCCTTTATTGCATAACACATGTTTAAAAAACTGTTAAATGTAAACATTTTATTTCATCTTGCTTTTCAATTTGTTCTCCAAAACCAGTCCCCACTCACTTTCAAAGTTATTCACTTTATCAGAAGTTGATCATGCGGGAGAAGCTGTTTAAAGGATTCAGTGTGAACAAGTTATATTTGGAACTTTGTTTACTGATTTCATTCTGCTGTTCAGTGAGTTTTTGTTGGACTCAGAAATGGTGTTGAAAAGGTTGGGCCCATAAGATCTGGACCTGTTACAGAATCACAATCCAATGGTTAATTTTTAGCAGCATGTAAGCGTAGAGGGGATAAAATTATTAATAGTGCCTATCAATTCAACAGGAATTTCTCTGGACACATAGTAACCACAGACAAATACGTATGGTTAGGTAATTTATTACAAAGCCAAAAATAACTGGACATAGAGATACCTCAACATGAGAGTGTAAAAATATATTTGAATCAGCATAAGGAAAAATCTGTGAATGAAGTGGAGTCGTTGCAACATGCACAATTAACTCAAGAAATAGAATGCATAGGATCAGAAAGCATCCATCCAAATTTCCCTGCATCGAGGGTTGATGATTATAAACATCAATCTATCCCTACATGAGCTCTAAAATGACAACCTTACTTAAGCATCCTCAGGGCAAGAAATAAAAGGTGTCAGCATGTGGAGTCTTCCTACAAAGTCTCTCCACCATCTAAAGGTTGGTAGCATAAAGCTGTTGAGACAGAGCTCATTCTGAGATGCTCTTTCTCTAAAGCCAGAGAAAAAGTGAGCACTTTCCCTACTTGCAATGTTTAATATTACAGGTATCTTCCCAAGAGTACTTGTGGGTAACGCCATTCGCTCTAACCACAATCTCATATGTACTTTTCCAAGGGACTGTGATGTTCCTGAACTGCAACTGGCTATCCTTTATTCCCAGGCCTTCTCCAGTGTGAAAACACAATTCCACTAATCAATTTTAGCACACAATGTATCTCCATCTCTCCTTGCCTAACTAATAAAACAAAGAGATCATTCTAGTCAGTCAGTCAGTCAAACCACTTTATCGGCTAACAAAAGCTATAAAATTACACCATACACAATTATCATAAAATGAATACATACAGTCATTTAAGTACATTTTGGGTTCAGTAGAATATGCCAAATACAAACAATAAAAAAATACTGATAAAAGGGTCTTATAAATCATTGATCAGGCATTAAAAGCAGTTATATCTATATATAATATCAAACAACATTTTAAGATTTCAAGCACCCTTTCTTCCTATGTCTAACTGCCGCAACCAAGAAATTTGCCACGAAAAAAAGTCAAATAAAAGAGTGGAATACTACGTGCTGCGGACACGCCATTTAGAATCTTTCGCACTGCAGTGCCGATTTCAATTACACAAACTTCTAGCTTTCGTGTTCTATAACTCTCACCATCACTTTACCCCGTTTGTATTTCCGCACCACGTGGCCACATACACGCGTTGCCATTTCGATTTTTCATTTGTTGTGCACCCGTTGGTACGTTTCTTATATTTCTCGGAAACCTTTTTTCACCTTTAGTCTTTTTATAACCGTGCATCCTCTCGTTTGCACTGCTCCTTTCATTTCACTCCGTTTTATATTGATCATGGCTTTGCCAGTAGACAGGCACCCTGTTCACCAGCAAGTTCAAACGCATTAATTCACCCACCTATATTAAATTAGATCCATTCTCCCCAGGCTTTTGTTACTTACATATTTGTATTCTGTTTCTTTGTAGAATATTCCCCCTGAAGAAGAGCTGCGGCTCGAAATGCATTGGGGACTTTTTTTCAAACGCTTTGAAGTTAAAATGAAGGATAACTCAATATAATTTTCATCAATGTTCTTACATGATTGATATATATTAATGGATGTCCCATCATATGACGCAATATGATTTATATCATCGGTTAAATTAAACAAGATAACAATTGGAATACACCTTTCGTTACATTCATTTTCATTGGCATACGGCAACTATTTTGCTTTAAGGAGTGCTCGAGTTCTCAACCTTACACGTAGTAAGGTCCCCTGGATTTAGAGCCAACAAACCACCGGACCCAACCCAATTAGATCCTCCACAAAATCACTACCCAACTCTTGATGAATAGCATAGGTAGGGGTAGATTCGGGAACCGCAAGTAGATATCTCATAAATGTATTTTCAACTTGCTGAAGTTCTACTACTGATTTTTATCCCCAAATCGCAGAACCATACCTTGCTATAGCAATACTTGTAGATCTATAGATTCATTTTAGCTAACAAGGGTTCTTTTTCCACCTGCAACACGAACGTGAGGAAGAACGAAATCCACAACACACATGAAATTCAAACTGATAACTCTAACGCAAGAGCTTTCAGGGAATTTGCATTTCAGGCCAACAATTGCATAGGAAATAAGGCATGTTCTGTTAATATTCCTAATTACATGGAAAATTACACATTAATAAACACATCCAGTAAACAAAGGATTGTCAGTTGCACAAAACAAGTTTTTCACGTTAGTGTTTTCTGCTAGTTACATTTACTTTCTACATTAACTCTTCACCTTTACTATTCAATGGCCTAAATACATCACGGTTTTTGTTATTACATTTCAAGATACTAACACTTTATGTTAACACAACAAAGGATTATATGTAGATGCGCTCTATATGTGTGATTATAATGTACCCCTACAAATAAAATGAAATTCCGCTACATCAGTCTCATGTTCTCTGAACACAGTATCATGACGCTCACAGAGCCCCAAACTGGGTGGCCCAGAGCAATAATACGTGTTGTAGTATCTTATGCAGAGGAAAAGGTGTACTGTTACTAAAGGGACCAATGAGGAGTTGATTCTCAGTCATGACAGTGTAGGACATTGTGAGAGCTGGTGAAACTCTGAGGGCCGGCCAAGCCCAGATCAGAGTGGGACTTGTCAGACCTTAAGCAGCAATAGGATGAACTGCTAAACATACATGAGCAGGTATACTAACTTTCATGCATCCCAGCACAGCAACCAAAGTGGCTGCAATGACTTACAGGGGCGTAATACAGGCCCCCGCAGCCCCCATGGCGCGGGCAGGGCCCCCTCGCTGCAGGGAGCCCCCTCAGCACTGTACTCAGGCCTGACAGCTCTCTATTAAATCTGGAGTGGGGGCCCCTCTGTGTACCTTGCAGGGGGACCCTTTCAACTTTTGTGACCCCCACTGATGCCTTACCTGAAAGGTCTCTGACATTGTACTATTTTCCTCTCGCCCTGCACTGGTGCACTTTTGGTTGCCTTGTGCCAATTTTGTATGTGTGCAGTTGGAATAATTTGGAGGCTTTTGATGCAAATACATATTAACACATATTAGTAGATAGGGATGTATGAAAAATCCCTTGGGTGCTTGCATGAGAACATCCAAATACCACCAATGGTACACCCCCTTGACACAAAGCAGTGCAAAATCATGATTTGCTGTGAAAGTAAATCCCACTGAAATCTTTTTTCTGGTTTAGCATGACTTTTGTGATACAAACCTTGCACAAAGTGGTAGGAAATCTGGGCCATAATGTCTACCAGAACCAAACTGTATTCTGTATTTTTCCTCAACTCCATATGTTGGTTTCCTTTCTCTCTCTCACAATTGCTCTCTCTCCTATCTGACTTGTATCACTGTTATTACATTGCAGCCTCTTAGTTCTGTCACACCATTTTGGACAAGTGGTATTCATGAGGTACTTAGTAAATAACAGACAGAGGGGGCGTATTAAGAAGTAAATATACTTTCTTTGTGGTCTAATCTGCTGGGCAGTTAGGGCCAGTGGCAGCTCCCACTTTAGCTGCTTAACTGATTGGCCTCCCCAAACCACTGCACATAAAGCACAGAAAGAGACAGGTAGCACAGAGAGAGGGTACACGTAATATATGTGCATATATCCATTTTGAGTATGCATGCATCAGTACGTTAAAGAAAGACCTATTGGCTTTGACAATGCTTGTCTGAGATTTAGTTCACATGTAAGAAGACAAGGTGGCTCCGTCAGTTAAATACTTGCTACTGTCATCTGCAGCAGTTTGCAGCTCACAAACCTGATGTATGGTAAGTTCAACTCGGCCTTCTATAGTTCCAGGGTTGATACATAGATCACTATCAAACTGGTAATATATGTACACAGAGAATGTGTGTGCATGTGTGTGAGTTGGTGCGTGTCTGTGTTTTACTGAAACGTCTGGGCTTCTTTGTTTTTGAGGGTGCAACAATGTACACATTATAACTGGAGTATTTCTTTATAGGAGTGTGTTTGTTAGTGTGAACATGTGAGTATGAGAATGATTGTGAGAGGGATGATCTTAAAACTGACATCCTTGGATAAGTACCCTCCTGTTTACTGAATTGATTATTGTTGGCTTTAAGTCTCTTTGAAGTTTACCACTGCTAACCAGTGCTAAAGTGCTATTGATCTCTCCTTCAAACAAGATAACATTTGTCTGCACCTAACTGTCACAATTCATTTACTGGTAAGTCCCTAGTAACTGCTAGTACATGTACCCAGGCCCTCTACATTAAATGCTCCTAGTTGGCCTGCAGCACTCACTGTGCCATCCACTGAAGTAGCACTTTACAAACATGTCTCAATGCTGCCACTGCAGCCTGTAGTGACTTTTGAACTGCCATTTAAACCTGGCAAAATAAACCTTAGGTGTACTTAAGTTTTACAAGTCCTGACATTGAAAAACTACTGAAATCTATTTTTACTTTAGTAAGGACTATCTCTCCAAGTGACTAACTCTTGGTTGGCTTACTACATTTAATAAGTGCTAACTTTGGATTCAAAGCAGATAGATATGCTATTTAGACTCAAATAAATTGTAAATCTTTGTATTTTTAAGCCACAGTTCTAAAATTGACACTTTTAGTCAGTTGACATTTTCTAGTCCCATTCAACTTTGATTTTCTGCCAGTATCCTCAGTCACATGACTATGGATGGCTCAGCTGTTGGCGTTTGTGTATTGCTTTCAGACAGTGAGACAAAGGGGGCTTAGGTGTGGACAGGAATGGCCATCCACAGAGGATAACTGTGGAGGGGCTGTACCCCCATTTAGGCTTCCAAGGGCTTTGGCTACAACCCAAACAAAGGAAACTAACGCAATGCATGCACTTTGCTTTGTCACCCTAGACAGTTTGGAGCCTTGACAAGGGGACGGAGAACAATTTTAAATACCTAATTGTGGAGGTAGGACAGGAAATTTCCCTACAAAAAGCTGTCTCCACCTCTGGATCTGTGGAAGGCTGCCCTGCTGCTTGATCGACTGCCCTGCTGTCTAAGGAAGGAACACTAGACCTGCTTGTTTGACCCTTTGCTAAACAAAGTGATTCCAAGGGTCAGTTTGCTGACCTTCTGTGTGAGCTATAAGGACATACCTAGCCGGGGAGAGGAATTGGCCTAACGGCTAGGGCGCTCGACCTCGGACCTGGGGAACTGGGTTTGAGTCTCGGTAATGACGCTAAAATCATCCTGTGGTTCTGAGCAAATCACTTAATCTACCCGTGCCTCAAAAAAATGAATGTGTGTCCCATTGTAACGTAACTGGCTCTATGTAAAGAACTCTGATACCCAATTCGGGTCAAGTTCATGCTATATAAAACTCTGCAAAAAAAAACAAAATGCTTCAGAGGCCTCGCTGCAACTGCTGAGCTGAGCAGCTGCAACTAGACATGAGTGGAACTGCAGGAGGTCTTCTTCAGGCCTCTAATGGGGTGAGTCTTGATCACCAAGAGGTGTGCCCTAGGTCTTGGACCATTGAGTGGAATCATTGGAAGCTCCTCAAAGAAAAATGTAGAATTCTTCAGGGTTGGGCACCTCATGAGTTTGTATGGGCTAGCTCGAACCGAAACTCTGACGCCAGAGACGGCCTCCAACATGAAGCTCTTGTGAGACCTGCTCTTCGCACCCACAAGGACTATCTGCAATGACCGACAATGTGAGATCTGCAGTTCAAGCTACAGCATTGACAGCATGTGATGACTGTCAATGCGTGCTTCAGCGATGGCTTGATCTTCTCACTACAGCAATGACTGCCTGTCACATTCATCCTGGTCTTTGTGCTGGAAGCCTCCTCCTTGCAGCCTCCTCCATCCCAAATGGAACTTTTTGCACCAAACTTAGGAAGGTAACTTTTCAGGATGACTAACCTGGTCCCTGCACCTGGCCAATGAACAATTGCGATCGGCCTGAACTTGTGACTTTTACTCTACTCTAGCACGACCAGATGACTGAATGCTGCTTGTGCTTTTTGGTGCTATTGTAACTTAAAACTTTAAAGTTGAATATCTCTGGTTCTACTAATTAGATCTTTTTCGATTTATTTATCAAAATCTAATCTATTTTCCGAAATTGGTTTGGGCTTTTTCTAGTGTGGTGTTTTCACTTTATTGTTTGTGTGCTTCATAGTTACTTTAGACATTGCCTCTAAGTTAAGCTTGACTGCTTTCTTCTAAGCTACCATAGGGTCATTAGGTTAAGCAAAGGATACATTTTTGTGGTTCACCCGGACAATGATAGTGGTTGTTGCCTTGGTGGGGCTTATACCCCCTCCAACCATTAACCCAATGGTTTACAGATACTATGGGGGTCATTAGGATGACGGGCGGACTTAGTCCGCCCGCCATCCTATCGGAAATCGGGATCCCCGCCATAAGGGCGTGGGTCCCATGGATGGTATTAAGATGTGCCCGCCACAGTGGCGGGCACAATCTGCATTTTCATCATTGTGGCGGGCGGTGCTCTTAGCACCGCCCGCCACAATGATAAAAATGCACATTTGCATTTACATTACCAAAGCGACAGGCACCGCGCGGTGCCTGCCGCTTTGTGAATGTAAATGCAGGGGGGTACCACAGGTACCCCCGTGTGCACCCCCCACCTGTCCTTCACTCCGGGGGCCCGCAGGGGGCCCCCGAAGTGAAGACCGCATGCCATTCCGTGGCGGCATCGCTGCCATGGAAAGGCATCTATTTTGGGCAATGTTAATATGGCTGGCGGTGTCTAATAGACACCACCACCATATTAAACCTTTTCCGCCCCGGCCGCAAGGCGACCGGGGCGGAAAAGCGGCGGACGGTCTTTCCGTCCGCCGCGGTCACCCCCGCCATGCTAATATGGCGGGGGGTGATTAAGGGTAGGATGGCGGGCGGATCACCCACGCCAGGCCGGCGTTGGCTACCGCCAGCCTGGCGGGGGCGATCCGCCTGCCATCCTAATGGGCCCCAATGTGTGGGCATTTGCATGTGAGTGCCTATGTGAGTGTCTGAGTGTGCATCAATGTACTAGTATAAACAAAATACAGTCCAAAAAGATGTGTGAGTGACAATAACGGAGTGTGTATGAATAAGTGCTTGAATGGATGTGTGAATAAGTGTGCATGAAAGCTACATTGTGTATGCATGAGTGCCAGAATGTCTTACTGAGCAGTGATGAGCATACAACAGTAACAATCTAATAATAAAAAAGCACTGAACTCAGAAGGATAACATTAATGCTTGACCTGGCCCAGATATCCTGCAGTACCCCATCACTCCATTCACAGCTCCTAGAGCTATGAGATCTAACAACCTCTTCCTTCTTGCTGTTCCTAGAATTAGAACAGCTATAAGTGGAGGTCACTCATTTGCTTACCTATTCTCAAACTATGGAATTCTCTCCCTGTGCAGGTCAGATCAAACAAAAATCTGTTAAATTTCAGAAAGCAACTAAAAGCATATCCTTTCAGATAACTCTGTGCAAGATGCTATTTTTCCTGTCAGTGCTGGGAAACCTGCCTTGGGTAGCTGTGCGCGCTATAAAATGTTTAACATAATATAGAACTGAGTTGTATTTTTTGGGATCCAGCACAAAGGCATGACAATTCACTGCTTACGACTATTGATGAGGATCAATTACAAGAGGAGCAAAAGGTTCTTATTTCTAATCCTAGTTCTTTTCCAAGGAATTTCTCAACAGAGGCATAACTAACCCCCTATCGTCCCAGGACAAGATGTTAAAAGCAAAGGTCCCTCTAATTTACCCAGGATGCTTTTAGCTCTGTAAAAATGAACTGACCGAGGTTGGATTCCAAACCATGGCAAAAAGCAAGTTCTAGAGTGCCCAAGCCATCAATCAGTTATAAACTCCCATGAGACCACTGACATATCAACCTATGGTCCCGATGTACTAAGTGTTAATGCCCTAATTTAGTGTTTGCAACCATTAACATGTGTTTTCTTATTTATTAATCCATTTCGGAGGCACATTTTGTTTCCCAACTCATGAAATGGAATTGTGGTTCGACATCTGGAAGGGGTGTATATTAGGCAATGCTTCTAAATACCAAATTAGTATGACTAGTATCAATATTCTATTACCAAAATGTGGTTGTAAAACATTGATATTTTATCAACACCTTCAAGGAGGTGGTAGTGCCCTTTGTGAATGTAAAACAGCAGTTATTTGAAGATGATTCACCAGTTCATAGAACCACCGCTAACTTTTAAAACCAAAAAAATTTAACTTTTTTAATGCAGTTCGGTTTCTTCTAACAAAATCGGCATCTGTCGAAAAATGTTTTTCTTTATTGAAAGACAATTATAGCCATGGTGGTCTGATGGCCTCCAATCCTAGAGGGTCATAATTTAGAACCTACATCAATGATCTTCATGAGGTAGGTCAAATTGCCACTATGATTCTGTTTTTTAACAGCTGACCTGACAGTACAGAGGCTGGTTCTAAAAAAGTTTGCTACCAGATATTCATTCATATTGTCCTTCGACCTGGACTTCTGCTCTAAAACTGATGACACAGTTTAAAAGCATGCTTCAGATTTCTTCCTAAACAGAAGAAGTCACTTTAAAATAAATTATATGTTGTTGATGGGGTATAACGTAGAGGGATCTTATTTAGCCGGCAGAGACTTCTCGATGCCTTTATCACATAATGTTCAGACCCTATGCAGTTCCTCCTGGAAACTGTGAACTCATCCAGTTATATAGTCTGTTTAAGATGAAGGAGGCTAATACAAATGTGAATCAACATGAATGAAAGTCAAATATACCTACGGATGGGGGGATACAAGAAGAAACTGGTTGCATCTAGTCAGTAGTTGAAGCTCTTAAACAGTTTGCCCTCTTTTACCCCCTTTTGCAGGCGATTGTGGATGATTTCCCACTTTTTCTGTCTTTGGCATTGGCCATCATTGCAGCAGATGAAGGGGATCTGCACACCCTCAAAAGCCAAGGAAGCTACACACATGCCATGCTCTGGAATAGGTGTGCAGCAGTAGATTCATCATGGCACTAGGAAAGGATTGTTCATTAAGCCCAGGAGGCTGATGGGGGTCAATGACCTGGCTAATCACTGTAGAGTGGCACATGACTCAGCAAACTAGTGTGTTGGCTGACTCTGGCGCCATTCTGGAATGGGGCATTTTACCATTGCCTGCCCATATAAAGTGACATTTTTAGTGCAGTACAACAGTTGTATCATGCTATTAAAACAGTGACAGTCATGTTTAAATACTTCTTAGGCCAAACAATGATTGTACTGAGCTAAGAAATATTTTAAAAGCATGGCTTCTCATGCACTGAGCATAAACCTTCAGGTTTATGAGGTTGGGCATGATGCACAGTTTGACCTTTGATAGCAGCACTCTTCTGGAAATTCCCCTCTTAACCAGCAATGAAGGTTGTCAGATGCTGGGAGGGGTGGTGTACATTCATTGCTTAGGAGTAATGGCATTTGTAGGCAGCTGTGTTCAGGGACAGAAAGGGAAGAACATGTCTGTGGACCTGGACAAAAAAATAAAACTATTGTCATTCAAAGAAAGCGGAGACAGTTGCTGAAGTTGGCTGACATAAAGGACCCCATTTATTTTCTGGCAGGCAGAGTATTCTCCCCCTTTGCCTGGCGTGGAGCTTTACGTTTGCCATGCCGAGACTACTCTGCCTGCCAGATATATCAGTGACGGACTACCTAGTGGTCATTCATTAAGGCATTAGCTGGAACCACTGTCACAGTAGTTCCTATGAATGCATTATACTGTTTGATACAAGGCTACCTCAGAAGGTCACTATCCTGTAACAAATAGGAAATAGGATTTTTTTTTTAAAGAAAAAGAGTTGTGTGCCCCTTGCCATTGGAGGCTGCTCTCATGGTGGGGAAGCATTATAATATTTTTCCGCTTTCTTTCCCACAGTTGTTATCTGGCGGTAAGGAACAGTAAGAAATGACTACCAGGCGCATGCATCAACATTTAATTTTGCGATTCGTTATTTGCGAAAAATAAGGAATCGCAAATAAGGAATCGCAAAATGAAATGCATCAATTTTTTCTTATTTTTTTGTGATTTGCTAAAAATCGCAATTTTTAACGAATCGCAGGAATAATGCGAATTCTTATTTGCGATTTCGCAATTTGCAAAGTCGCATTCTTCATGCATTCTAATGACATCACATACAGGAAGCCAGGAAACTAATCACAGACACCTGTAGCCTTGTTTAAACTGGAGGAGAGGCAGTTAGCAGTTGGAGCTCTGCCTGCAGCAACTGAAGGAGTGTGTTTGTCTGCTGTTAAAGGTGAAATGGCCTCAGAAAATACTGTTGAGGACCTGCATGCCAGGAAAAGGAAAATAAAATTCAGTGACCAGGAGCTGGAAATACTGATTGAAGAGGTCACTTTGAGACAGGACCAGCTGTTTGGAAAGCAATCTCTTAAGGTTCCAGAAGGAGTAAAGAGAAAACTTTGGCTTGCAATACAAGCCAAAGTGAATGCAGTGGGGGTTACCCACCGTGATATTACTAATCTACAGAAACGCTGGTATGACCTGCGCAGTCGTGCCAAGGAAAGAATTGCTAATCGGATCAAGGCTGCAAAAAAGACTGGTGGTGGCACACCCAGGGATAGATCTAATACCCCCTTGAGGAAATGGTTGAAGGGACACTTGCAACTGAAGCAGTATTGGAGTTATACAGATTGACACCTCAGAGCAAACAGGCCCATCACAAGGTAAGGATACATACAATTCTTTTTATTGTACATGTGAGTGGAAGAGACCCCTAATATTTTTCAATGTCCTCAGTAAAAATGCCCCATATATTGTATTTTGTGGGGTGTAGGAGTGCAGAATGACACTTTTCATGAAAGCAGCAATGCATTATGGGAGTTGTAGTCCCTGTCAATTCTAATTGAGAAATATCACAATAATTATTTGAAAAATCTAAGTAACACATCAACAATGTTAGAATAGGAGACCAGCTATGATGCATGTGTATTAAATTTCAAAATAACTTTTTTGAATGTCATAAGAAGTGCAAAACCAAAAAGTAACATACTGTTTTTACTCTCTTACTCATAGATGCAGAACAGGACACTCATTCCAATGAATATGCAGAGACATTACTCTGGAAATGCAGAGCACTGCAGAAATTAATTCAGATACTTCTTCACCCACTGTACAGCCAAGAAATCAAGGGAATAGAGTGCCCCAACTGCAGCACTCAGGCAGTGATGAAGACCCAAATGTCCATGTTCAAGAGCAACAGAGTGCTGAAACCCCTGCAACCCAACAAACTCAGATAAGCAGGCGTCATAGGCTCCAACAATTTTATAGGTGCAGGGCACGTCCAGCACAACAAAGATCATCCTTAGAAGTTGACAGCAACGCCAATGTTGTTGAGTGGAATCTGCTGAAAGTCCAACGCCTGCAAGGGAAAGACATAAGGGTTATGAACGGCAAACTGACTCACATCAGTCAAGATATTAGTGGTATCAACAGAAGTCTAACTCAAATGACAGATGTAATTGAAAAGGCACATATGGCGTCATCAGAAACACTTGACCGTATGGCAACAGCTGTTGAAAAAATGTGTGAAGCTATGATGCAACAGCAAGCAGGGAGTGCCAGTAGGCATAATAGGTCAGTGACCACCATGCAGGCTTACAACAGGGCAATGATTCGTCTGTCCAATAACACTGCACATCTAATCAAGCAAACAGTTGGCATGCAAAAGGAGATGACTCAATGTTGTGGGGAGATTTCCAGCGGAATTATGTCACTTAAACATGTTGTAGATGAAATGCTACATGACAAAACAACTGGAAACTTACTACCAGAGGGGGGTAGTGATGTGTGCTAAAAAATCAGTAGCCAAGTTAAAAACACTCAAGCTGGAGAACGCCGTAGCTCCAGAAAACAAGACAATGCAAGCAGCATACCTATGGGTGCAGGAAGTCTTACAGGCAAGGCTTTAGGGGTGCGAGGACGCAACAAGTAACTTTGAAAACTACTTGCATGCCTTCTGAAGGACATTTGAAAATCTAACCTTTGCAATGACAGAGGAAAGTAAATGCAAAATAATTTACTGTTTGAACCATGCATGCATGAAGATGTCCTGAGTACCATGTTTTTTTTTTAAATTTAAAGAAATAAAAACATTTAAGTTGTGCACAAGACTGATTTGTATATTTCTTACCTCTTTTAAAAGTAATGTTGAGTTATCTCTGCTCTTCTTCTCCTCCCCTCTGCTGCGTCAGGAACTTGTAATCTTGGTTGGGGTTGTTGAGGCTGGTTGTCAATGTTAGGTAGTACATCCTCCACCTCCAGTTCGAGCCCTCTCCTAGTGGCTAGGTTGTGCAGCATGGCACATGTTGCAACTATTTTACAGCAAACTTCTGGACGATATTGTAATGCTCCGCCAGTCTTGTGAAGCATGCGAAACCTAGACTTCATGACACCAAAAGTCCTCTCTATGACATTGCGGGTTGCTATGTGGGCATGGTTGTACTGCTGTTCTTTGCGGGTTGCTGGATTGAGATATGGTGTGAGTATGAATGACCTCCCAGCATATGCACTGTCACCTATGGAATGGGGAAATGGGAGACACAAGGTATGAATATACTGGGAAAGCATGGTACCAAGAGAAGTAATACATATTTTAAATGTTTTTACCAAGCAAATATCCATCTCTAAAATGTCCAGCAAGCAGTCATGTGTGGATGGCACTATGTCTAAATATATATGAATCATGGGCACTTCCAGGGTAACTTGCAACTAAATCAGTGATGATAGTTTTTGAATTGCAAATGGCTTGAATGTTCAGAGAATGGTAACAATTCCTGTTGCGGTAAATGTACTCATTTTCAGAAGGGGGACAAATGGGAACATGTGTGCCATCTATACAGCCAATGACATGGGGAAAATGAGCCATGTTATAGAAGTCTAACTTTGTTTGCAGCAATTCCTGCTGGGTGGTTGGAAATGTAATGTGATGCCTTATCCTGTGCAACATGGCATTGAGAAAATCATTTAAAAATCTAGAAAGGGAACTCTGGGACACACCACCAGCAATGGCTATGGCACCCTGAAATGAACCAGAGGCAAGGAGGTGGAGGGAACACAATACCTGTACATGGGTAGGTATGGCTTGGGTCCCACGTGTTTGTCTCTGCAAGATTGGGTCCAATTCAGCTATCAAGTCTAAAATGGAGTCAGCATTTAGCCTATACTTATCATAAATTTCAGCATCTATCTGGCCTAGTAAAGTGACGCGCACTCTGAATATTCTTTCTTGGACCATCCTTCTCCTCCTTGCTGCTGCTCTCAACCTCAACCTACGTGCCAGGACAATGACTGCTGCCATTCTGAAAGAGTTTGAGATGCATTGTGGAACCCCTTAATTGCACTCCAAATGAGTTTCACCTGTTTTTTTTTTTTTTCATAATTACCACTTGGTCTGACTTCTTCTAAAAATAAGAATTCTAAATTGCGATTTTTTAGAGAATCGCAAAATGAGATTTTTCATGCATACACGTTTTTCTTCATTTTTAGCCGTTCCTTACGTTTGCGATTTTTTCAGGAATCGCAAAAACATTTGCGATTCCTTATCTTGCGAAAAAAGACTTTCAAAATAATGCATCCCAGAAGATGAAATTGCATTCGCAAACGGCTGAATTTTGCGATTCGCACCGTTTGTGAATGCAATTTCCATTGATGCATGTGCCTGTACATGTCTACAAAATAAATAGAGCTAGAGGATAGGTAACAATTTCTCTGAATGCCCCAACACCGCAAGGACGTTAGAGGGAATTAATTATGACTGAGACAGTGTAGTATCTGCCGTAATTAACCCTTAGATCCTTCCCCATATAAATGTGGTGGGCAGACCAGTATATTGGCGGGTAGGAATCTCCATCGCCTTTGTGATGGAGTTCCCTCTCTGCCAATAGATAAATCAGGTCATTAGTCTCTTTCTGTATTCTGTGGTCATGGAAGCAAAATGAGAATGACAGCAGAACAGACCAATGGAAGTAGAGAGCTGGCTGTATGACCATGTATAAATATGTATGTGTATGGATCTTTCAAGAAAAAAAAAAATAGCAAGGTCTAATATTATCCTCAACAGAAAATGATCACTTCAGATTGAGTTGACTACACATATAAGTACACAGCTAGTTTCCATTCAACACACCTGACAATAAAAAGGGGGTTGGATGACATCTTGACTCCACAACACACCAATCATCAGCTGAACCACAACACACTGCAAACCAACCAGACACAGGCTAGTAACATTGGGAGGTAAACCACGACAAACCAATTATTTCACCATTTAACTGAATGTTTTTATTGAATTTTCTATCATTTTGAGGAACAAATGTATGATGAGGAGAAAGAAGATACCTAGGTAGAGGATCAATATATTTAGTATGTGCAAGCAACTATTACACTATGGAACTTTATGTGAGCTCAGATAATGACTTTGGAAGATATTGACTCATGACCTAAACCCATCTCAACACACCAATGATAGTTACATTGATTGCATATATAAATTAAATGTCTGCAACATTCTCATGGTAACAACTATAAAATAGATATCACGTTTTACTAACGATTTTGAGCCACTGGAATCAAGCTAGACTGTCTGATGAGGGGTAAAGCCCCAAAACTGGACCCATGATGCTTGTTTAAGTCCAGGGAGGACCTAGCTTGGCAGTTCGGCTGGACTGTTCCAATTGGAGCCGGGTCAAGACTGATTTTTATATGGCTGGGTCCAAACTGGGTTGGGGTGGTGAACAAAAGAACTATGGATTAAACCTAGATCTTTGTGACTGGGGGTGAATGTTTGCATTGTTCAGCATTCATCATTTGTTTCTTTAACAATGCAGGTGTTGCCCCCCCGCCCAAACAGGATGCAGGCCCATTTCCTCTCCACTGGAGCTGATTTACTATATATGCCCTGGAGCCGCAGGCCAACATGCCTCTCCACCAGGTGGACCTAAGGCTTTTGGCGATCTAAAGCCCGCCTTCTCAGTTGCAGCTGCACAAGCTAGGACTCCCACAACCGGGCCTCACAGTTTTCTTGTCCCCTGCTGTCTACCGGCCAGCTACTCCCACAGTCATTTATGTACGGGTCCGCATTGCATTGGTGTTTCACTTCACAGGGGCCCTCTTTTAACTTGGGGCCGCCATCTTGCCGAGGCCCAGGTTGGGAACCAGGGATATTTATTTTGTTGTCCTCCTTTATCAAGTCAAGTCAAGTCAAAAAGGCTTTATTTCGATAAAAGTTATCATAAAAGCTTCACAATAAAAATACATGAATTCATTTGATTAAAATAGGGGAAGGAAAATACAACAATTTAGTTGAAGACAATATTAAAAAGTTTCAATTTCATTTAAGAGAAGCCTTTCATAAATAAATAGTTAAAAAGAGATTAAACAATTGCTTTTAGCCTTTTGCTTCTGATGGACCATGCCCATGATAAAAATTTGGAAAGAGTGCAAACGTACAAGGTGCGACAGTCTGACATTAATATGCGTAGTGCCTCCTCATGGCGCCTGGTCCCCAACAGGCGGCACAGATGCTTGAGCCATTTTTTCCTCGGTAGGGCATACTACCGGTATTCAAACAGAAAATGTGCCACTGACTCTGGTCTAGATGTGCACGCTAGACAGTACTCTGTAGTTTGAGCTGGCGATTTCCACCTGGATGTGAAGGCATGCAAAGGGAGAGTTCCTGTTCTAAATTTGAAATAAAGGGCCCTATCAAATGGTTTCTCAATGATGTCTAAATAGAGTTCCCGAAGTGGTAGGTCCTTAAATTTCTAAAAATCCTCCGTGAGTCTACCCAGAGAGCAATTAGTGCTCCGTTTGGACAAGATCCAGTTCCAATAGAGCTTCTTGAGCGTTGCCTTCGGGGGGGAAGATCTATTTATCCAGGCTTCGCTCAGACCCAAGTTGAACAAGAGGGATTTCGTATCTCTTAATCATTTGATTCTATGCCATCCTGGTGATGCCATTATTTCTAGAAGCCCTTGCGCATATTTGGCAAGCTCCGGAACTCACCACAGACGGGCCCAAAGCAGAAGAGGCCGGAACTTAGCTAGATCTTCAATGGGTCGGCATCCTAGATCGAGCATTAATGGAACCATGGGAGTGCCTTGGGGAAGTGACATGATGGCCCTCCAGAACTTCCTCTCAGATCTTGGCAGTTCGTTGGTAATACATGAGCCCCATAGTTCTGCCCCGTAAAGAGCCGAGCTAACCCCCTTTGCTGTATAGATTTCAATGACAGGGGCTATAGGTTTAAATGCACAGGAGCGTTGTTCTTTCAAGAGAGCTCCTGTTACCCTCTTGTGAGCTAACAGCATTTTGTCTTGGTGAGGGGCTCACTGCATATTATGCGACAAGGGGATGCCTAAGTAATCAAATACTTCTACCCTCCCCAAAGGTACAGCATTCAATTTTGGGGGACATACAGATTTTTGGGGGGATTCATAACAAGGTATTTCGTTTTGTCAGTATTGATTACTAGGCCCCGTTCTGTGCAGAAAGACTGAAAGTTAGTGAGAAGTTTTTGAAGGCCCCTTGGGGTTTTCGGATATCAAAAGCGTATCATCGGCAAAGAGAAGGGTGGGTATACGCTCCCCCGCCAGGGATGGTTCATCTGAAGGATCTTTCCGAAGGTGCTCGACCACTCCGTTGATATATAAAGAAAAAAGAGTAGGAGCTAAAACACATCCCTGGCGGACCCCTCTCTCAACCGGGATACTACTAGTTTTTTGGCCTTCTGTGCCCCATCTAATCTGGGCGAAGCTGTTTTCGTGGAGCCTTATAAGAAGCAAAAGAATGTAGTGAGGCATCCCCATCCCAGCAAGAACTCTCCATAGGGTTTCCCTGGGTACTAGGTCAAAGGCAGTCTTTAAATCGATAAAAGCGAGATAAAGACTGCCCTTGCCTATGACCACCACCTTCCAGTACACCAGCATCAATCTAAAAGCTTGTTCGATTGTGCCAATGCCTGCTCTGAATCCTGCCTGGTAATCAGAGAGAATATTGTTATCATCAATCCACTCCAATATTCTAACCAATAAGACCTTGCCAACTACTTTTTGGCTGATGTCCAACAAGCTTATGGGTCTGTAGTTGGACGGGTCATCCCTAGCACCTTTTTTAAAGATAGGGACGACCTCCGCTCCTTTCCAAGATGTGGGAATCGAAGCACCCCTGCAGATGGCACTAAGCAGGTGATGAATGAATTTCCCCCATTTCGGAATGTCTGACCGCAGCAGGTCTCCAGGAATGCCATCCGGACCTGCCGCCTTTTGGGGCATGATGGTGCTTATGGCATACTCCACTTCTTTAATTGAGAAGTCAGGCTTAACTGAATGAGTCACCCAATCCATTTGGATTGTAGTTAAGGCCGTCTCCCATCCCTGATCATCGTTGGGTTCATCTATGGTGTTAAGGCCTAGTTGGTGAGTGTATAATTTTGAAAAGTGGTCAACCCACGCTTGGCTGGAGATGTTACAGGTAATGAGGTCACTGTCCGGTCTGTTTCTGGCTCTAATTGTGTCCCAAAAACACTTTGGATCTTTTTTTAGGCTCGCCTCTTTTAGAGTGCGCCAGTACTCTTCTTCCCACTCTTTTTTTGCACATACCAATGTTCGCTTGTGCTCTTTCCTGGCTATCTGTATCAACGTTTGGGATTTGCCTCTAATAGCCTTGATCAGGAGCGACTTTGCCTTTCTGCATGTGGATGTGTACCAATCGTGCTTGCCCCTAAGATTCCGAGGTAACACATTCCTCTCTGTGCTGCCCTTTTTCAGGAATACATCCCCTGTGGACCTGAGTGTTGCCTCAAAGATGGGTGTTGCTATTTCAGTTAGCGAAGCCGGATTTCTAGTATCCAGTTTCGATTGTGAGGCCATGAGTAATTCGTTAATGATGGCAAGTTTGGTTTCGTCAGTGGAGATTTTGTTCCACTTCAGGCATCTTCATCAGGAGGAGACAGAGATTTTATGAGTTTGTTTAAGGGGTACTGCCGGAGAATTATTGGGCCAGGGGTCTATTAGAGATAAAGAGAGCGAATTATGATCGCTTTCCACAGTGGGTAAGACTACCATATCCTGCACTAATCCCCATAATTTAAAGTCCAACAGAATATAATCAATCCTTGAAGTGTGATTGACTCTGTTAAAAGTAGCAGCTCCTAAATGATCTGAAATTGTGCGGCCATTTGTGGCTCTTAAGCTGAACTCCAATGTCAGAGCATTTAGCTGGATTGCACTATGGGTCCATCTTTTAATCGGGGGGATGGTTAAAGCTGGAATACCCCATCTTGCGTCATCCTCACCTAGGTCCATATTATCGTCCATAGGGAGTGGCTCATAAGTACAATTAAAATCACCCGCAACCAAAATTTGAGCACCCTCAGCATTTTCTCTGAGTTCTGCTTCGAGGGTGGTTACTATCGGGGACAAAGACCCATGATTGGTACCTCTGATACAAACATTATACAAAGCAAGGACCTCTCAAGGAAATTCCTAGAATGTCAAGGCTATTAACCTGCTTGGGTGTTATACAGCAGTTAAGGGAAATGCTTACCCAAATGAGCAGGCCACCCGAGGGGCGACCCTTCCCGTTTTTGGCTTTTACTGCAGGCGCAAAGTATGTAACATAACCAACTCGATGGCGTGGTTCTAGGGTCCACGTCTCCTGGAGCAAGCAGATTTTGTGTGCCTCCACTAGGTCATTCCACTCTGGTGAGGCCAGTTTCCTATGAATGCCTGCTAGGTTCCAGCTAAGAATCTTCAGTGAGCCCTTGGCGTCATCACCATTATAATTATTGTTATTTTGGGGGCCCAGACAATGTACTAGCGGCGAGGGAGCAATTGTAGGTGTTGACTGAATTTTTCTGGACTCTACTACAGGGGCATGGTAGGGGCGCAAGGTTGGAGTTTCCTTCAACATGCGCCCTTCCTCCCCCTGTCTCGTGTCCAAGGGTGAGATGGGAGTTTCCTCAAATGTGAGTCAATCCACCTCATCCAAAGCACAGAACCTATTCCAGTGTGCAAACTGATATGTAAAGGGATCAAACTCAAGGGTGGCTTGCCAGGGTAGTTGCCAATGCTGGAGGCTGTGTTGGGGTTCTTGTTGGTAAGCCCTGCTCATGGGTATTCTGTTTCTCGGGATTTGTCTTTGGGGTATGGACGGATAGAAGTACGACAGATGGACAGGGTGGATTTGTGTGTTAATTCCACTAGGGGGTGCATTGCATATGTAGTTCACTGCCGCTGTATCTCTAAAGTTGATGGTTATGATGTCCCCTGCTATTGTTTTTATGTTTCTGCCTATCCATTCCCCTCTTCTGACCGCGAGAATTTCCCCAGAGATATTAGGAGGTAGGGGTCTATTTAGCTGTAGCCATTGAGCACATTTATTTCTAAGCTCAATTTGGGTTTCCCTTTTTCCCTCCTTCATAGGTGGGACTCCTGTTAGTACGACCACAAAGGGCGAGGATTCAGGCGGCAGGTTGATTGTCTTAAAACGTGCCGGTCTTGCCTTAGCCTCTTGGTTTTTTGTTAGGGGGGTAGCAGTGCTTGTGGTTTTTTGTGTGATTTGGCCGTCTTTATCTACAGAAATTGGGGGATTTCCATTTCCTGAATTATGATGAGCCTGCCGAGTGGTGCTAGCAGCATTGGCATTCAGGGCTGCAGCAGCTTTCTTCCCAGTTTGGGCCGGATGTTGCATAGCTTTGTCAGCTGGGGGCAGGTTGGAGTGTGCTAGAATATCTTTAGGTAGATTGCTGGTGGTTCCCCCTTTTGATCCCACTTTGGACCCGCCTTTAGGTAGTGTGCCCTCTTTAGTTAGTGTGCCCTCGTTACCCACTTGCTTGTTGGGACCCAACCCTTTGGTGTTTATTAAGGAAGTCAGTCTGTCGATTTTTGACATAAGTGGCTTAATGTGGGCAATATTCGTGTGCTCAAGGTCTGCTTTGAGGTCAGCTACCATGTTTGCTACCCAGCAAGGTATGCCTGGTGAGGAATTAGTGGTTGGGGTCACTAAGTTGTGGTTTAACATGTTGTGTTTGGCCTTTTTCTTTTTCTTGTGTGCACTAAGTGCACTACCTTTTTCAGAGACTGTGTTACTTGAGTTCGCCGTTCCGCAAACCCGTGCAGGACTTAAATCTAACTGGATGTTTTCTAAATCCCCTATTACCTCAGTGTGGGGCTGAGCACACGGGAGCTCGGCAAAGGAGGCAGTAACCCCAAGACTAAGATCTGACTCATCATTGACGTCTAGAGGTGTTACCAAAGGATCATCTACTGCATCCTGAGAGTCGTGCACAAGTGTTATAGGAGGTAAGGACATCCTCCTTTCTGTATTGGCTATGGAAGTGGATACAGCCCCTACAGTCTGTTGCAGCATGATATCAATTGCTGTAAGAGTGGGGACAGGTTGAGGGGTAGCCTCCTTAAGTTTGTTGTTCGATCGAAGGGTAGGCATCCTAACAGTTTTTGGACCCTTCCTCATGCTACCTCGAGTCAGGGTGGTATACGTGGCACTAGAAAAAGAGTATAATTGTGTTTAGTTCTTGCTGGGGCCCACTCACTTAGGATTGGAAGAGAGCAGTACAGCAATGAATGTTTACCTGCTCATTTGTAAATGTGGAGTGAGTGGGGTGGCCCAGCCCAGCCTCTTCTGGCCTCGGAGGGCCGTAGAGGGCCCGCCCTTTGCTCGGGCTTCGCCTGGCGTCCCGCGAAGCGGGCCTCTGCGCCGCTTTTGTGCACCTCCTGGTGCGGGCGCATCGTCAGCGGTGCGCGCCGCCGCAGAGCCTGCCGGGAGTTGTGGTCCCGGAGCGGCGGCGCGAAGGATGGTACAGCTGACTCTCGGCCGGTGGCGGCGTGGGTTCTGCTTTCTCGTTTTGGCTCCCAATGACTCTCAGCGGTGGCGGCGTCCCAGTGCTGCTTTCAGGTAAGTGTCACCCTCTCCGCCGGCCTCTGCGCCGCTTTTGTGCACCTCCTGGTGCGGGCGCGTCGTCAGCGGTGCGCGCCGCCGCAGAGACTGCCGGGAGTTGTGGTCCTGGAGCGGCGGCGCGAAGGATGGTACAGCTGACTCTCGGCCGGTGGCGGCGTGGGTTCTGCTTTCTCGTTTTGGCTCCCAATGACTCTCAGCGGTGGCGGCGTCCCAGTGCTGCTTTCAGGTAAGTGTCACCCTCTCTGCCGGCCTCTGCGCCGCTTTTGTGCACCTCCTGGTGCGGGCGCGTCGTCAGCGGTGCGCGCCGCTGCAGAGCCTGCCGGGAGTTGTGGTCCCGGAGCGGCGGCGCGAAGGATGGTACAGCTGACTCTCCGCCGGTGGCGGCGTGGGTTCTGCTGTCTCGTTTTGGCTCCCAATGACTCTCAGCGGTGGCGGCGTCCCAGTGCTGCTTTCCGGTAAGTGTCACCCTCTCCGCCGGCCTCTGCGCCGCTTTTGTGCACCTCCTGGTGCGGGCGCGTCGTCAGCGGTGCGCGCCGCTGCAGAGCCTGCCGGGAGTTGTGGTCCCGGAGCGGCGGCGCGAAGGATGGTACAGCTGACTCTCGGCCGGTGGCGGCGTGGGTTCTGCTTTCTCGTTTTGGCTCCCAATGACTCTCAGCGGTGGCGGCATCCCAGTGCTGCTTTCAGGTAAGTGTCCTCATTTATCCACATTATGCTTTCAGTTCAAGAAAAAAAAAGTGTTCCGATCAACTCAAGTAGCAGAAATATTATGTAACCCCGGCCACTCCACAAGGGAGAGAAAGATAGCATATATCTCCGGGTCCATAGCCCCGGCCTCTTGATTGGCGTCTACCACTTATTCTTGATTCCACTCTTAGGGGCCAGATGTAGAAGCCAAAATACCGGTCGGTAACGGCCGATTTCGGCCGTTACCGACCGGTATTTAAGAATTGGCATGTAGGGGCCCTATTTTACCGATTCGGTAAATTTACCGAATCGGTAAATTTACCGAATCGGTAAAATACCGAATCGGTATTTTTACCGATTCGGTAACTTCAAGATGTAGGTGGGACTCTTCTGAGTCCCACAGGCCTTACCGATTCGGTATTTTACCACCCAATCCAATTGGGTGGTAAAATACCGAATCCAGGTGTGCATGCACATGTGTGCATGCACACCTATGCCATGTGACAGACAGACATGCCCTTTAGGGCATGTCTGTGTGCCACATGGCACACATGCCTGTTTTTGGGGTGCTAGAGGGTGTCAAAGTGACACCCCCTGCACCCTTGCAGGAATCGGTATTTACCGATTCGGTAATTACCGAATCGGTATTTCCCATTGATTCCTATGGGCTTCACAGCCCATAGGAATCAATAGGAAATACCGATTCTGTATTTACCGAATAGGTAAATACCGAATTTTAAAGAATCGGTAATTCACTTACCGATTCTTCCTAAATCTCCCTCCTTCATATTTACCAATTCATAAATACCGAATCGTTAAAATTCGGTATTTATGAATCGGTAAATAAGATTTTCCTACATCTGGCCCTTAGTCTGTTGCTATTCTCCTCTTTAAGATGAAAGTGGCCCAGCCAACAGGCAACCTCTAAAGCATATTCGTAATCATTGGACCAAGTACACAAAAAAAAGAAACGCAACAAAAATAACAGAGAGCAACATAATACCAGTGAAAGGAAAACAGGGAATATCCAAATAATATGTAATTGAATTATGTTCCCTTTGAAGTGCCGGACTCCACCCATTTATCCCAAATTTCCCAATAATTTATTTTTCTATTCTGTTTACAGGATTGATCTAATAAGGATACCGGGAACCAGGGATCTTGCGCAATATGCAAAAGCTCTTCTTTCGATGTTCCCGGTGCTCAGCAGGCCTTCAATAATTTCTTGAATGGGAATTTGACCATTGAGCTCATAGGGGCACCTTCCTTTGCCAAGATACTGTCGGATACTGCTCCCAGCACAAGGAGCATCACATGGTGCGGCATCTTGGGGCCAGGCACATCTGTGTCCTCTCAGACAAGTGCAGATATGAACAAACTTATCAGCGTGAATGGAAGGAATAGACAGGTTATGACATACAGATCAGTCCAACGTACGTGGAGATAATGGGCCAGATGTAGGTCGGTCGGTAACGGACGAAAATCGGTATTTTCGGCCGTTACCGAGCGGTATGTGGGTGACAGGTATGTAGGGGGCATTATATTAACGAATCGGTAAAATTACCGATTCGGTAATTTTACCGATTTGGTAAAATAAAGAATCGGTAAATTTACCGATTCTGAGGCACCGAGATGTAGGTGGGACTCTTCAGAGTCCCAGAGGCCTTACAGAATCGGTATTTTACCATCAAATCCAATTTGATGGTAAAATACCGATTCCGGTGTGCATGCACATGTGTGCATGTACACCTATGCCATGTGACAGGCAGACCTGCCCTTAGGGCATGTATGCCTGCCACATGGCACCCGAGCCTGTTTTGGGGGTGCCAGAGGGTGTCAAAGTGACACCCCCTGCACCCTTGTGCAAATCGGTATTTACCGATTCGGTAAATACCGAATCGGTAATGCCCATTCATTCCTATGGGCTTAGCCCATAGGAATGAATGGGCATTACCGATTCGGTAAATACCGAATTCTTCAGAATCGGTATTCCAGCACATCTGGAATACCTACATATCCACCCCTTAGATTTACCGATTTTTAATTACCGAATCGGTAAAATTCGGTAATTAAAAATCGGTAAATCTATTTTACCTACATCTGGGCCCTAGTGTATTAGGCATGTAACAAACCTGCCACAGAAAGTCAGGCATTTGGATGTATTTTTGTGAGTTTTGGCAACTTTAGCACAACTACAAATTCAAAATAAATCCACACTGCTCATTTTAAAGGCTTTATTTTATCCAATATTAGTGCAGAAGAATTGCAATAGTATTATCGCAGCACTCAATAACAATACAGTGAATAGGAAACCATAGAATGTAAATATTTCAAAATTAGACAACATAATTATTCACTGCATTTTCAAGTATCAATTCCTTATTTTTAGCATCAAATTATTGGTTTTTTTTGGAGTAACATCAACTGAGTTACAAAACCTTACTTTGAACTTTCAGATGAAGCTCGATAATTCAGTGACTTCCAGTGATACCCTGGAGTGCAATGTGGGATGGTGTTACTCATAATGTTGCTTGTGAATGCTCACCCAGGTGAATACAGCTTAAATAGTATTTGGGTGCAAGAAGGCTAATGTGACCAGAGAATTCTCTCAAGATCATGCATGAAGGTCCTGCCTGACCACACTATTTTTAGACTTTGTCTTGAATTTTGAGCATCCATGCAGATTCCAGCGAGCACTGTAAGTGGATTTCAATTGCCAAATAATCAACAAGCTCGGGGAGGGCGTTATGCAAGGCCTTTCATGGTATTAAGAATGAGGGACTGGGATATTGCCATGACACATTGGCATTGTTCTGCTATGGCACAGATATCAATGTTACCCAAATCATGGGGCAAAGTTATGGCTTGGACATGTGGGCATAGATCAGAGAACTACTTTGCCACCTGTCACTTCCCTCATGTGTCACAGCATCTTTGCTCAGTAATCGTGATGGAATGTTGTCGCAGCAGGGAGGTTGTAACAAGGGTCTTGGATTTTCATTGCATAGACCATTTGCAAAATTGGTAAGTATTCAAACTAAATAGTGTTGTTGATGTATGCAAACTGTGAGCTATTTCTTGAGCATTTTATCTAAAGTCTCACAAGACTTGGAGTTGTTACATCATGGTTAACATTATTCTGTGGCATCATAGGAAGGACTCTTAGGCCAGACTATATTTCACATGTATATTTGAAAGTCACGAACAATGTATTGTAGTTCAAGAATGCACTTATGAATTGCCACAAATAGTGAACAGAGTAATATTGCTGGTTATTTTGCAGTTCAGCAGAAGTCATGTGGAACCTATAGCTCATCCTCAGTAAGAGATTGTGGAAGCTTGAGGAAGCTATTATAAACACAGAGAGATGTTCAAATGTATATTTATTTGGGGCACTATTTTCTTTGTGTGTTCAATTTTCAGGATCACACAGTTTCACATCAATATACAGAGGGTTGTTTACACCAGGATAGTGCTAAGGTATATCCCTTCACTTCTACAGTTAATCTTAGGAAACCTAATAAATTACTTGAGATTATTTTTCTCTTGCAGATATCCCTTACGCTCTGGAGACATTCTAGCTCAATTAAAGTGAAGAGTTGGGAACCTGTGATAAAAGTTATGGTTTGGTGACAAATGTGTCTAGAATGTGACATGTGTTGTAGTTAAGAGCTCGTGAAGGATGACATGCGTTGATAAATACTTGCTGCTTGTAGGGACTTTATAAGGATGGTTAGTTTGTGAAACGAAAAATGGTAATGTAATTTGGGTGGATAATCTTTTAGGATGATAATACATCAGCTGTGAATGATTTGGCAGTGATTTTGTAGAAATTGAAAGTTATGACAGCGATTACATGGATTTAATGGAAAAGGCATAATATGGTGACACTTATAATTATCAGAATCGTCAGTGATTGAACTTTGAGAGGTACGAAATATGCAATATGTTTTAACATAGATACTTATAAGAGTCATTTTCTGGGAATACAGATTACATCGGCCTTTGCCCTGTAGGTTATATGAGTATAACGCTTGTAAGGACATCATTAATTTAAAGAATTAGTGACTTTAATACAGAAAATGGCTTTGAGACCTGTTGGATATTTACACATGGTACCCTAGAAATACTTGTTTTCATTGATTTTAAGGTAAGAAGTAGGGGTGGGCAGAACTTTCAGAGTTCCACTGAGTTCCGCAAATGAGTGGAATTAGGCATGTTGTATTGATATATAGATTAAAAATTGAGCGTATGCCACAATGCATCCACCAGAGGGTGCTGCTTCTCGAGCTGATGCTCCACTCCAGTGGCAGCTTCCTGACTGTGTAGGTCACTATCTGCCGTAAACCGCCTGCGTTGAGAAAATCTTGCCAGATGCCCTCGTAACAACCAAAAATCATGTTAGGGAACACCAAATCCTACTTGGGATGGTTGGTGGAATTTATTTCCCACCCCAGTACTAAGGTTATTGCAAGTAGTATTAATAAGATACAATATGTCGTATAGGTTTGGGACATAAGTAGAAGTGATAACCCGTTTTGTATTAGTGCATACTAATACTATCGGGCCTTTGAAGAGCAGGGGAGGGGCATGTTGTTCAGCGTGGTGTAAGCACTTTTTCACACGAAGACTCTTTACCATAAAGTGTCTTCATTGATGAGGTACTGCCAGCATGAGGGCGGGCTCACCCTCCCTGTAGCAAGGGAAAGTGGCTGCCTAGCCCTGGCTGCGGCGGGTGGTGTTGGCCCCACCGGACATGCATGTTGTTTGAGAAGCAGAAGGACAGGGTGGGCATGAATGTGCGCCTGACATGCTTATAGAAAACCAACAGGTTGTGCATGAGTGCCCAGATGGAAAGGAATATTGGGCTGCTGCAGTTAGGTATGACAAAAACTTACTGTAAACATGAGTGCAAAGGGGAGTATGCATGAGCCAGATTTTGAACAGGCTGATTTACTTTCGTTTCCAGATGAGGCACAAGAGCAGGAACAGAGTAGAGCAGTAACATGTCATACAGGGGCAAGCAGATTTGTTTTGATTCCTGGAAAGCACAAAGGGTATCAGTGTGGCAGTTTTCAGAGGACAGGATACATGTCCCATCAGGTTGGGGTGACCTTAAGGACACTGCAGGGAGAATGCTGGATACAGACCCCTGGCATACTTTACACCACCCGGTCAGGTAAATGCAGCCTGTTCGGGCCAAAAGAGTGAGAGAGGTCTAGTGTGTCTCTCCTGACATGGGGGATGAACAAAGAACCGGTAGAGCTGGAGGTGTGTCAAAAACAGATTGGAAATTATATGATGGTGTGTGGAAGATGGTTGGAGACCTGGCAAGAGTATGGATGCTAATGTGTTTTGTCCGTGGAAAAAGTATTGGAATTGGATTATGAGGGGGAAAAAGATGAAAAAGGGAACATTCCTCATTGGTGTGAAGCTGCAGGCAGGAGTAGGTGAGATTTGGGATAAGGCACAGATGAGATCAAATAACGTGTCTGGGAGTGATGTTTTTTCAGATGCCTAGTAGCAAAATGCATACAACCTTCGAGACCAGGGAGAAGATGCATGGAGGAGTGGGAGGAACACGTGGCAGGCAACAGGCTAGCTCCCAACGGCATTTAAATGTAGGTAAGATGAGTTGGTATAATTGCTGGGGCTCTGAGGAAAAAGCCACAAACATAACAAAAGTTCATAAAGTGTTGAGTTTGGATGTTGCGGACAAAGAGGTAAGTACGGAGGTTATGCTGGACGTAGCTGGCTCAGAAGCCCAGGAACAGAGTAAGAAATGTCGTAAGTCTACAGGTAGGTCCCATCAGGCCAGGAACTCAGCAGAAACTGCAGTCAATAGACAGAGAAATACGGTAAAGAAAAGGCAGACATTTTCAGTTGCCTTATATGGGGTTGGCTATGCCACTGGAAGCTCATCTTTACCAAACAAAGAAAAAAATAAGTAAAGGTCATTTTGTGGATGGGTTTAAGCTACTACACAGGGATATACAATCTAAGGAAGGGTCAAAATAGGAGGCATAGGTATTGGTGAGAAAAGGTAGAGCGCCACAACCATTGACACTCGTAAATGTGCGTTTTTTTACAAATTCCCAGATAGGTCGGTATCCATTTTTAAATGCAGAGATATTATACAAAAGCTCACATGTATTTTGGATGATATGTGTGGTTGCATTATGATGAGGAGTATGGAGTTAGCCTGAGTTTGTCGTCCAATAGGCCTTGGGGAGAGGTTGATAATGAGCATGGCTCCAATGATGTACCCAACACGCACCACACTTTATGCTGCCAGAGGTGCAATATAAGCCCTTTCTTGGTAGGCCATCCCTGGGGTAAGTGGGCTGCTGGGGCAGGTTTTCAACACCCCACACAGAAGCATGTTGGAGCTTTAACAAGGGACATTGCCCCTGAAACTCATGTAAGTATAAACAAAAATTTGCAAAATGTGGGGGTAAGCATGCAGTCTTACAATGTTTTGAGGAACAAGCAAGTCATGGTCACAGTGTGAAATGCAGTGGGCAGGACGGCACCCTAAATCTCATCGCAAAGTCCTTTACAGCAGTTATGTTGGAGGCCTTGTATGGCTCATTGGAATTTTATCCACAGTGGGAAAATGCTTAGTTGCTAGAATGGACATTTGGAGAAGGATTCAGACTGGGCTATCAGGGCCTATCGGAAAGACAATTTACTGACAGTTTGGGATACACCAGAAAAATGCCTCAGATGGTGGGTGATAAATTGGGAAAAGAGGTGACTGAAGGTTGCATTGCTGGCCCATTTGATTATCATCCTCCGCCAGATCTAATGATTTTGCCTTTGCAGATTTTGCCCAAGAAAACACCTGAGAATTTAGACTGATTCATCATTTGTCTTGGTCTGATGGCTCTTCAGTAAATGACTTTATTGCAAAAGAGGACACAACAGTGGAATTTGCATCCGTTGACATCGCAACAGGGTGCGGGACAGGGACTTGTACTTCTACTTTACAAAATGTTCAGATCTTAGCTATTGGGATTGGGGTCCCTTTAGCATCAGGGAAAACAGAAGGCCCGAACAAGGTTTTAATTTTTCTGGGTATTGAACTTGATACTCTTCGCAGGGAAGCCAGGGTACTTGTGACAAAAATACGAGAAATCCTTCAGTTGGTGAATGAAGCCATTGGCAGTTAAATCTGATGCAGAAGTTGTTGGGTCATCTTACTTTCGCTTGTAGGTTGGTGAGAGCAGGCAGATCGTTTTGTTGGCATATTGGTTTTGCCATGGCAGGGGTTCAGCTTCCCCATCATAGGAACTGAGTTTCAGCAGCACTAAGATCAGATCTTAAAGTGTAAAGGACGTTTTTGAGAGCTTTTAAAGGAGTTACAATATGGTCATTTGAGGATTTTATTATAGGATTGACATTTTTTCGGGTGTGGTGGATGCTGTTGGGTTTGATAGGGAAAGTGGTGTTCAGAGCATTGGCGAGACACTTGGAATACTGAACGTTGAAACATTTTGCATTTTTTTCACTGCTTGTAGCCCTGGCTTTATGGGTATGGATCTGGCAAATAAGTTGGTTAATTTTAATGTTAGCAACAGCACAGTAGTAGCTTTAGTGAATGATTAGTTAACGAAAGATAAAAAATTACTTAAGTTATTACAGTTATTCATGCTCGGTTGTTTAATATTCAACAATGTATTTGGAGCCAAACACGTGCCGGGTGAACAATAACATTCAGGTGCTTTATCTCTTTCACAGATGCAGAGATTCGATGGTTTGGCAAATGGAGCAGTTCTGCACAAGTTCGAGGTACCACCGGAGATATGAGACCTGGGTGATTGAGGGTAATACAATTGGTCGGGAACTCCATTGTAAGCAGTAGCAGGACGGCTAATAAGCAAGCTTGGGTTGAGTTTATGAGTAGCGATGCAGGTAAGGGAGGTCAAGGGACAAGTGATATGACGGACAGATGACAGGATTTTGTGAGATTCCTCATGAGTAATGTTTCCAGAGGCATTTCTGCCACCAAAAATGCAGGGAGCATGGTAGGGATCAGTTTCTATAGGAAATTCTTTTGGTTTACACTCCTGATGCGGGGAAAGTGAGGAGAAGGATTCTGGAAGGTTGGTCAAAAGAACAGAAGAGGGTGGATCTGTTATATGGTTCCTTTGATTTAAGTAGGACTGTATATCTGGAAAACATAAACATCAAAATATGGGGACTCGGGTAACACATATCATCAAAAAATGAAGCCCTAACTTCCTAGATAGCTCACAGTGTCCCATCTGAACCCCTAACCTTACCAGGGTACCAGATGGTTTTAGCAACCTCAAACACAACCACGCTTATTCCACAAGGAAATCGTGGAAGCAGGTCTATCCTTTTGCTTACTTTTGGATTTCTAAGGTAAACACAGAAACACATGAATTGGATTTTCAAACATTTATTGAAACAATCGTCATCTTGTATAGGAAGCGTGCATTGCAATTATTAGGCAGATGAAGCAAAGCATTGCAACCAGTATTATGTAAATGGGTGAAAATAAGAAACATTGCAACCATGATAGCTTTATTGGTTGATTATATTTCTAAATAATACTACCTCGACTATCGAGAGATTAGAGGGAATACCCTCTGCCAGATCTAGTGGGATAGACTCACCCCCGTATCTGGGTATGATGTATCAGGTAGCCGTTCTGATGTAGAGCAGACTACAGTCCTTTTTAGGATAGAGTTCAGAGTCAGCAGGGCTGCACCTCAGTCACAGTGTGTCTCATTTCAGGATAATCCCAGTCGAAGTGCTCCTCTCCTGAAAGTGGTTCTTTGGCTGTTTATATAATAAAAGCACTGTGCCAATCGCACTGTGGCAAAGGTGCATAGCTGATGCCATGATTGTTCTGTAAGCCCAGAGCTGTCTCCAACCGGACAACCTATTAAGAAATTAAGTGTATGTGCAACTACTTCTTAGTATATTATCGTATAAGTGTAAAACATGTAAACAGTCACTTATTTATAAGCAGGTAAGTTCAAATTTGAAACTAAAATAGAGATTTAGAGTGGGCCCTAAGGTAACCTTACGACAGATCAGAAGAGAGACTCAGCGACAACTTTGAGATTAGTTAAATTGTTACGAGGCCGGCAAGAGGTATGTTAGTCAGTTTTTGAAGTAAGGTTGTTTCAATTTTGCATGTTGTGGCTGTTTTTCGGAGCCTTACTTGTTTCAGACTTGTCTGGTACATGTTTGGATGTGGATTTGAGGGTGTAGAGGGTGTCAAAGTTCAAGGGAATACATTGCATATCTTTCCAAAGAAATGTAAGACATATCAAAAGGGTGGAGGATCAAGGGTTGTTTTGCATGGGATAGAAAATAAGGTGTGTCCAGTTCAAACATGGCACAACTTTAAGGACTTTAAGGGAACTCTGTTCAGTTTTGTGTTTTGTCTTAAAATAGAAATATGCTATTAGCCTCTGAACTGTTAGCTGTGATGAGAAAAGTGATTTTGATGTTGTGGGAGAGACCTATGGATTTCTGTACTCACTCTTTTTGGATTGATGATGCATCTGAGGCCGCCAGGCTTAGTATCTCGATGGAGGAGGTCAAGAGGCTGTGGAGATGGTCATCCAGCTGGTCTTTATGCTATATCAGGGATATTGAAATATTATACAAGCCAGAGCTTTACAATAACATTTTTCCTTATTGGATGCATAGGTGGACCATGGTCAAGAGGTTATCTGTGTTTGGATTATTGGCCACTCATTTGTAAAATGGGCTGCAAAACAACTGAAGACTCACCCTTTTAGTAAGAATTCAGGTTTCAGCTCTGCAGAGAGCTGGATTGAGTGGTTGGATACAGGGGGCATGAAAGGGGGTCAATTACTGCCATGGTTATATAATCTAGTTTCTCGAAAACCATAGCCGGACATTCTCCTGCTCCACCTTGGGGGAAATTATTTGGTGCAGTTATCTGGTTTGGGGTTGCTTGCAGAAATACTTGGGAGAATGTGGTCTCGAGGATTTGCTTTTTGGGCAGCACTGGTGGCAAGAAGGGTCTAGCGTGGGGTAGTAAAATACTGTGCGGTAGATAGAGCAAGATTGAAGGTTAACAGAGAGATACATAGGTTTTGCCAAGGTAGGGGATTTAGGTGTGGTTGAGCAAGGGGGATATTAAAAGAGAATATTTCATATTATATCACCAGATAGGGTTCATTTGTATTTCATGGGGAATGAACTTCATTTGATTGACATTTTATTTTATTTTATTTTATGTGCTTATATAGCGCATGAATAGACCCCCGAAGGGGTATCTCCGCGCTTTTCCATACAGAAGGAAACATGTGCTGTGCCAAGTCATTACATATAATAGCTGTGTCATGGGGGGAGATTAACTGCTGTTGAAAAGGTAGGTTTTAAGGGATTTTCGAAAGGACAGATGGTTGGTTATGCATTTTAATGTGAGGGGAAGGGAGTTCCAAAGAGCTGGCCCAGCATGAGCCAGAGCACGACCTCCTTGTCGGGATTTCTTTATTTTGGGGACCTGTAATAACTGAAGGTTACTAGAGCGTAATGAGCGACCTGGGACATAGGGTAGAAAAGCTTTTGTGAGATATTTTGGGCCATTTCCTGACAAACATTTATGAATTGTACATAAGATTTTAAACTTGGTGCGTTGTCGCACTGGTAGCCAATGAAGTTCAGCCAGTAGTGGACGGGAGGGGGTCCTAGATGGTACGTTGAGGACTAACCTTGCCGCCGTATTTTGGACTACTTGTAATTTGTTAAGTTGGCCTTCATTGGTGGATAAAACGAGGCCATTGCAGTAGTCCAATCTACTGATGACTAATGCCTGGACTAGGGTTTTTCTATGGTTGTCGGAGAGATAAGGAAAAACTCTTCGCAATAGCCCAATGGCCCTGAAGCAAGTACCGGCAACTTGGTTGACATGATCTTTGAATGTCAGGGATTGATCGAATAACACTCCTAAGTTTTTCACGGTCTGCTTTGGGATGGGAGCTGGTCCCAGTTCTAAGGGCCACCACTCATCAGACCATAGAGTCACTGCATCACCAAACATAAGAGATTGCTTGGTGAAAATGCTGTCAATTTCAAGTTGAGTTTCATTAGGGCAATGGAATAATTACCTATTCAGAGAGGCTGTTAGGAGGGCAGTCAAGAGACCTGTCCACAGTGATACCAAAGCAGTTGGGGGGGAAAGGAAACATGTCTTTTTAGTGTTTTTTCCTGTATGGCAGAAAAGCAGAGGGATCAAGAAATGAGATGCAATGGTTGAGGGTTGGCCATTCCCTGGCAAGGGGTGCAAAAGGGAGTGAAGGTTGAGAGTTGTATGAATGCAGGGCAAATAAAATGACATGCATGGTTTGTTAGGGCTTTGTTCATGTTCCGTTAGAAGATTAAGGGCGGGGGGAGTTAACTTGAACATTGTATTAGTGGTGTGGGTAAGTTAAATATGTTGTAATGTATATCAGCTTTCAGCTGCATGCCTGTCCTATTGGAGCTGCCTTTTGTTTTCTAAATTGGAGTAATCATCATGCACCATCTTGCCCAAATAATCTTTGGAACTGGAATGGATTTTAATATTTATTCATGTCGGATAGGAAGGAGTTCTGTTTATATTAAAAAGATTGTATGCATATTTGACATTCTTGTTTTTGATACACAATCAAGATAGTTATAGATGTACTTTTTCCAATAAGGAAATTAAAATTAACAGCTTATTTTATGAGTTATAAGTAAGAAATTAAGTTGAAAGTAGGTTTAGCTCACTAAGGGCTTATGAATATCAATTTAGTATCTTAGTTGTCAGTTGGGTTACTGACTCAGTGGGTAGAAGCCATGATATCAGTCAAATTACCATTAACCCCTCCCATGCTCATGAAGGGATTAGCTCGTCATGAGCCACGGTTCTCGTGTGCTCATGACAAGCTGAACTCGTCACGGCCGTTAGAGCGCTCGCACGCGGGAATAATTCCCCTGCTGTGCTGAGCGTTCTAAGGAAACGGGTGTGGCCGTGACGAGCTCAGCTCGTCATAAGCACACAAGAACCGTGGCTCATGATGAGCTGAGCTCGTCACGAGCACCGGGGCGCTGTGCGCGCCCCCCTCCCCCAGCACAGTGGGGGAATCCGCCCCACAGCGAAGGGGTTAAACTGATTGCCATGTCCTGTGGGCATGTCATCAACAGCTGTGAAACCCATCTCATGAATTGACACGAATACCTCCTTAATTACAATGCTATACACCTACTTTGTCCTCAAGTCATACCCACTTAACCAAAAACTATAAACATGTTTTCACCAATGGTATGACTACTGCAGACTCCAAGCAGCATTTGGAACAATGAGCCATACTCTTAGGTCACGTCAGTGCAATAGAAACCTTCTTAAAATGAAAGTCAGTGCCCCGCTTCTTTGAATACAGTAAGTGTGTCTGCATGAATTTAATATTCCAACTAATGAAGGCATTTACTGCCTCTTCAGGTGACCAGGTGTGCGTGCATGTTGCACATCACATGCTACTGCTGCTGCGGATGAACAGCTGTGCTTGCATGCACACTGCACATCACATGCAGTGGTGCACACTCACCCAGCATGGAAAATCTCAACACGCCCCAGAATTTTTCACACTCAGGGAGTGAAGACAGTGCTTGCAGCACCCATTCTGCCGTGTTTACACAGGTTAATGCCTTGCAGCTGAGCAAACCGCCCCCTGTACTAGTCTCTAAAACAAAATGTTAATGTCATTAAAAAAAAAGAAAAGCTACATTTGAAATGTAGTGGTTGGATTACCACCAGGAATGGGCATTGTTTAGCATCCGTAACTGAGGGGCATATTTACAAGGCCCCTGGGGCACTTTTACACCACCGGAGTTTCACTTTTTGTGACGCTACGGAGGTGCAGTGTGCCAGCCCATATTTACAAGGCCATGCAAATCCACCCTTACTCTACATGGAAGGGTCGTTCAATGCGTGTTGCTGTGGGTGTACCCACTCAAAAACCAATGGTTTTTTACACTGCCCCAGATTTACAACATAGCATAAATTTGGGGCAGCGCCAAGACTAATGCCTTCCCAAAGCAGGCATAACGAGGAGAAACGTTTACATTATCCTTGTTTTTTCCTCTTTCCACTTGTGCTGCATTCTGCAGTACACATAAATGGTGCAAGGGTGGCTGCACTGGCACTGTGCTGCACTTTGTGTGTCAGCGCTGGCAGAAAGGAAATATAGGATGCATTTCTGCCATTTTCTTTTGATGTAGTTCAGCGCAGCTAGATGGCTTGTGGAGCTGCCCTGCGCCAAAATATTGTAAACATGCCCCTGAGAGTGTGTAGAGATTCATCCTCTCTCTGTCCTTACCACCAGGAGGGCCCTGAACACTGCGGCCTTGGGTACCTTTCCCTCATCCCTCTATAGTGCTGTTAACATCCTTCCCTAAACCTCTTGCACTGTCTGTTTTCCTCTCTGTTTCATCATTGCTGGGCCGGCTCTAGGCTGGTACGATCATTACCACCCACCGGGTGCTGACTTGGGGTGGGGGGCGCCATGTGTATTGTTTATGAAGCACCAGATGCCACGTTCTTTGCCCCCGCAATTTTGAAGCATCTATAAAAATGTCACAATAGCTGCAGTGATTAATGTTTTTCCTGTAGACAGACCTGAGCTTTGTCTGGTAGAGAACGTTTTGACCCATAACAGCGCAGAGGGTTAATATGCCTGCTGCAAAGAATGTGTCCCATTCCGATCACAGACTACATACAGTATAAATAGGTCAATGGGTTATCGCTTTATAAGAGAGATCCTTTTGTTACCTGCAGTTTAAAAGTTAAAATCTGAATATAAGAATAGTGAGCTATTAACTGTCCTCAAAGAGCTGCATGCAAATTGCAAGGAACACATTACAGCTGCATGTTTTTTACCCAGTCTTTTCAAAATCTCGCGGTACGGGTTCCTTTGGGTAGAAATCAATTCTTATTATTAAAGGAAATCCCAAACAATTGTGTAACACCTTCAATTCTGAATCTTTGCTTTTCCAGGCCAAGGACTCTTAAACTATACTGCCCAGCAGAATGGATGCTATGTGACTCCTACACCTTGTAGGCCTCTGTCTTATGTAACATTTCCTATACACTGATTTACACATGTATGATTGTCTCCATGCAATATATGTGTGATTTAAAGTGCTCTGACCCCGTGCACTGGTAAGAGACAGTGGTTATGGAGACTTGGGGGGCATTGCCAAATGGTGGTGGTGTGCCTTCCCTCCAGGGGATGTGCTTCCGGCATACACCTAAACATGTCTTCAAACAGCACCTATAGGTGGAGCAGCAGGGGCGTAGCTTGATCAGTAACAGTGTGGGAGGGGACTTTCAGATTTCCCAACAAGCTCATTGGTTGAAATACATTCTATGAGAAAAGGGCAGAGGAGAGCCTTACAGAACAGTAGGCAGGGAGAGGACTGCAGATTACTAGGGGCACTATTAACTCAATTTTTTGTAAAATAACAATTTTTAAAACAGAAACAAGAGTGTGGTGCCTGCTTCTATCTGCATATGTATGTAGAAATTCCAAGTGAAATCCAGCAAACACCGCACCATACCCGACTTAAAGCATCTGTACCCAACTATTTAGTACTGAATCCATTTATTATGGGGTGTAACCCACCAAACCCCCCTGAAGTTGCCCTCCTTGGTGCAGCCACTATTACAATCCTTACAAGGCTGAGGAAGTGAGACTTCCCTCTTCCATCTTTTTACCAGATATACTTCTACAATGGCACACATTAATCAAGAGACTAGTTTTGTGCTGTCAATTCATTATTTAAAAGAGCGCCTTTTAAAGTAATAAAAGGCATATAAAGGTCACTGCAGAATCAAACTGATTCAAATGGAAACTCAGTTGCCAATGAATGCTTCCCATTTCAAATCTGGTGAGGAGTGAAAGTTCCCAGCAATTAATTACCAGATCTCAATATGGTTCCAAGCCAGTGAATGTTTGATTACTTCATAATCCCTATTAGAGGGTCTTCTGAGATTCAGTGCACTTCTCTCTATCCTCCAAGCAGCTATAAAGATCTGCCTCACCCATGTTTAGTCAGTTCTGGAGATTGTTAATTATGGGTGACCAAACCTGTTCTGATAAAGGAAATCCAGGAGATCTTTGCTCCCAATTCACAGGTAAGAAAATCCTGTTTTCAGTGTGGTGTACTGTTTACTCTACACAGAACATCACAGCAACATTGGAGCTAGCTTGATTGAGCCTTCATATACGCTGTACCTTATTCCACATATACTGCAGAATTTGAGGTACTCAGAGGTATCCCTAAAAGGAATCGCAGGATGCAATTTTCTTCCGTCTGGAGACAACTCACATCCATGAAATGTCAGAAGCCAGACCCATACATAACATGGGCAAACACATACGATTGTACATTTCCACAAGTCAATGAATCAGTTTGTGGCCAGTACTCATAACCAGGTTGAATAGAAAGCCTAGAGTTTGGGCAAAGGACTGTTTCCTTTTTGACAGACAGCACCATCAAAAGTTACCAAATACAGGAACTGGTGTGGCCTTTCAAGCTGGTGACGCTTGAAAGGCTCTAGTTTTCAAATTTCTACATCCGCAATCCATATAAAACTCAAATCATCCATAATCTAGAAAATTAACAGAAGTATTAATCAATTTTTTCATGTAGATAGGGGCCGTAGTGATCAGGAAAGCATCGACAGCATTAAGGATTGCTGGCAGAGGCTTTTTATTGACTAACGACATGTTGTGACCAAACACAATATTTTGCGCCTCTAAGTCGGTAATGCATAACAAAATAATATTGGTGAGGAAACGCACCCTTGTCAGACACAACAAGCTAAGGAAAAAAAATGAGAGCACTTCCTAGTCTCCCTGAAGAGGACTGAGGCTGAATGGTCATAGTGTGAAGCTCAGAGAAAAATAACCAAGGCTTCTTCTTAGCCTTAAGCAAAACAAATGGACCACCATTTGGTACTAATTACACCATCAAAGGCGCAGGACAGATCATTGAAAGAAAAATAAATGGGGACAATTATTAGCTACAGTGTATATACTAATTATCACAGAGAGGTTAAAACATTGTTCATTTGTCCAAACTCCATCATTGAACCAGTATTGCACCTCTGACCAGATGGACCATTCTTCAACCTAGTTCATCAACCTATGCAGCAGGTAAACATCCTTCACAACGCGGTCAAAACACTGCGGTGCCATTACGACGCATCTTTTACAACGCAAGTCATTACCACGACTTGCGCTGGAGGGTGCTCTAGACTAAGGAATAGTAGATTTACTATTCCAACACCTACCCTACTGTTCGTAAGCTGGAGTTGGAATAGTAAATCTTACTATTCCTAAGTCCAGCACCCTACAGCGCAAGTCGTGGTAACGACTTGCGTTGTAAAAGATGCGTTGTGATGTACCGTGATCATTTTGATCACGTTGTAACATCATACATCCATGCAGCACAACCCTACCAATAATTTTCAGTGAGGAATATAACAGGGAAATTGGTCAGTAGCAGCGTGGGTCATCTCGACCGCCCTTCTTAAAAATTAGGACAATGATATCTGCTCTCCAGGACTGTGGAAGTTATGTTTTGCAGGCCAAGTTAAAAATGCTAGCAAGCAGGGTCCCACAAAGGTCTAGTGAATGCCTGAATATGTGCAGAGGGACCCCATCCGAGCCAAGGGCTTTGTTGGAAGTGTTTCTTGAAATAGCAGACATGACTTCAGCCTCCATAAACTGAAAAGAGAGTAGATAGACTGGAGGTGACAATTCCAGCACATCCTCATTTATCGCCTAAAACTATGTAGCATTGTGAAGTGGCTTGGCAGTGGATATCTGAAATCTTGCAGAATTGGTCAACTTCCAAAAGGCACCTGTACCCAGGGCAGGCTTTAGCGCTGGTCGCGTCCAGGGCAACAGTCTTATTTGCTCCCCCCCGTGATCTCGTCTTCGGACTTCCTCCCTAACATCCTGCAAAAGTGCCACTCATCTCTCCATGGCCCTTAGTTCACATACATTTCATTTGTTTTAAAGTGCTGGTAAAGGCTGGCTTTACTAATCCCCTCAGGTACCCATATACAAAACAGATCTGTTCTTCACAGCAGGTATACTAACCCTCTGCACTACTTTATGGTGAGTCAAAACTGCCCTTAGTCAAAACTCTGATCTCTCAGAACGTTTATCAAAAGAATTATCTTTACATTACTATCGCTGCCTGAATGCTGGACCGTCAAGGACTTCTGCAGCAGGCACTTTTAAATCATAAGGTATTGCTAAACACAGCGTCACCCTCCCCCCAAATCAGTGCTTTATAGTGTAGCAAGAAGGTTCCCACACCTCCTGAGACAAAGACTCAGGTTACTGCAGCCCAGTGGCCCATCAGCGGTCTGTGGTTCCTGCATTGTGGGACATGTAGGAGCACTTTTTATTGCCAAGAGAAGGATCCCACTCCTTCTGAGACAAAGCACAATGGTACTGTAGGCCATGGGGCCAACCAGAAGACTCTGCCTAAATCTTTAGATAATAAACACATACTATAATAAGTCTTTTTTTTCTAACGTTTAAATTAAAAAAAAATTCCCACCTGAAGACAAAAAAGTTATTATGCATTAATAATTATTAAACGTAATGTATAGCATTTATTTAAATGAATGTAGTTGTATTTTAATAAAAGTATTGTTACGTTACTTGTTAAATTGTATACGTTTAAAGTGTAAATTTTAATTGTGCTCTATATCTTTTATTTCTTTTTCTTATATGTTTCAACATTAAGTTATATTTATTTATATTTTTGAAATTTCAATGAATTAATTAATTCAACGTTATTTCCAATGGGGATTTATTTTCATTTCCTAACTCCATATTTTTTTGTGAGCGGGTAATGTAGTGCTTAGCCATGTGTGGTGCTGGATTTACTACTGTTTTTTTGTTTTGTTTTTTAGTAGTAGCTTTCAGAATTTGTAAATAGGAAAAAAGTAGTAAACTTATTCAAAAGTGACATTTTCTCAAAATTGTAATTTTCCTTTTTGGACCAGGCCCATTGTAACCTTAGGAGTTATCAATAAGGTTTCTAAAGTGTTATCTAGTTACTTTTTTCTGGAATTAGTTTGATGTATCATTGAACAGGTAGTCTATTTTAATCAATATTAGTTTGGGTGCATTCCCGGCTGTAACATTTTTACATGAGTATAAGAGAAAAGCATAAGATAGATACCCAGAGTATGTTAGCTCTTATTGGCTGGCAAGTGTGAGGAAGTCTTAACAGAGCAGTTCCAGAGAGATATTTAGAGGGTCAGGTATTTGCTCCTATTTGGGGGCTGGGCAAAGTTCATAACAAGAGGTTGTGAAGTGCTACAATGAATCAAGGGAGGGAACATCCTTTACCACGCGGATTTTACTCCGCAGCACCCTTTCAACGCGTCTTTTACAACGCAAGTCGTAACCACGACTTGCACTGAAGGGCGCTACAGGACAAGGAATAATTTAATTTACTATCCAACACCTTCCCTACTGTACGTAGGCTGGTGTTGGAATAGTAAATTAAAAAATTCCTAAGTCAGCACCCCTCCAACGCAAGTCGTGGTAACGACTTGCATTGTAAAAAACGCGTTGTAACGGTACGCGTGGTAAAACCATGCGTCGTACATCCAATCAAGGGTGGTGCCTGTGGGATGAGCAGAGGAAAGTAGTAAATAAGGTCAAACATGGTGAGGAGTCCAAGAATGGGATTTTCTTGAACTGTTGTGTCATATCTGAAGGTGTACCGAAGTCCCCAAGGAAGATATTTGTTGAGTGTGGAACCATCAGAAAAGTGGGGATAATAGTGGTGTGAGTAATTAAAGTCTTGTATCCAGGTTATCCATATTTGTAGGTAGATGGTACTTTTATAGCACAAACATAGTCAAAAGGCAGTGATAAACTGAGAAGGAATGTAAGATGTAGTGGAGATCTAAAGAGAAAGAGGAGGCAAGCAAAGATATCTAAAAATATTGACCACAGTCAGGGGCGACAACCACCAATCGAAAGTGGAGTGGCTACTGGGGAGTGGGGGGTTGGAGGTGGGTTAGGGAAATGCACATCAATACATAAGTGAAGAATTACCTGATCTAACACCACCTTGCCTCTCCTCTCCAGCTCTCCTCCGATCTCCCGGCAGTACATGGACCTCAGTACAGGCTCCCCACCCAGTCCAGACACTGCTCTCATGTTAGAATGACAGAAACACCTGGACTGGCCAGACTGTGCTAGCCTGATGCTTGCTCATGCACAGGGAGCCTGTGGCTTTTCTCCAACCCGGCTGTGAAAAACAGCTGATTTGGAGAAATAAAAATGTGCATATCTGTTTGGCCAGCCTAAGAGTCAGTACTACTACTCTGGCAGCAGAGGACACGCCACCTTTTTTTCCTGACTCAGGCAAGCTGCCGGCTGCAGCGCTTTATAGTGAAAAATAAAACAGCAATGAAATCATTTCAGAGCCATTTTATTTTTCACGTTTAGCATGCAGGTAGCTGATGCTGACTACTGCCATATTTAAAAGGTTGCAGGACCATGTGGAGTTGTGTGTAGTAGTTTGTCCACCACCCATTCGGTGGTTGTGGTCTAAATTGGCAATCAATGGTCTGCTGGGATTAAAAGTCCAAACAATTTACAGGGAACTGCAAGGGTCAGGCTGGGTCCCCCAAAGCACACTCTTGCATGAAATGGAGGAGGGGCTAGCAACCACTAATTACTTGACCAGCTTTTTGCTAGTGACACTGGACTCTGTGAACGATCTCCTACTGACCATTAAGTCTGGCTCTCCGGGTGATCCGTGCCGCCGCACATCATTCATGGTGTGTCGAACGAAATTAGCTCGCTACTCGCCCCCCTACTTCAATACTACCATAAGGTTTGGGGATTTCCCATCAGTATGGAAGAAAGGGTGCATTAGACCCATTCTAAAGAAGCCCTCCTTGGACACATGTTATGTTGTTCGGCACCGGTTCTCTCATTTGGAAATCTGCTAGGTGGATGGCAGTGGCAGGAGTCTGTCGGCCACTAGTGGCCAAAATGAGAGACCTGTGCGTTGTCTGGGACACAAAACTCAGTTTCTCAGGACATATCAGCCAGATTACCTCGACCTGTTACTTCACGTTAAAGATACTGCGGAAAATTCTACTGTTTCTTCCAATGGAACTGAGGAAAACTGTTGTGGTAGCACTTGTGTTATCTCGGATTGACTACTGCAACGCCCTTTACCTAGGGGTTGATAAATGGCAGTTAACCAAACAATAATCTTTGCAGAAAGCCGCAGCCCGGACCCTACTGAAAATCCCTAAATACAATCATATATCATCTGGAATTTCTACTGGCCCCCAATCAAGGAGCGGATTGAATTCAAGGCACTATGGGGCCGATTATGATGGTGGACAGACCTGAGTCCGTACGCCACCATAGAGTACGAGGGACCGTCCGCATGGGCAGCGGCGGTCCCTCCATGCAGATTAGGATGTGACCGCCAGGGTGGCGGTCACATCCTCTATTATTAACATTGAGGCTGCACCCGCCGCAATGTTAAAAATGCATGCACGGCATTTGCGTGCACAAAGCAGCAGGCACCGGATGGTGCCTGCCGCTTTGGCCACGCAAATGCAGGGGGGTACCATAGGTACCCACCATGTGCACCTCCCACCCCCCCTTCACCCAGGGGGCCCGCAATGGGCCCCCGCAGTGAAGGTCCGTATGCTTTTCCACGGCGGAAAAGCCGCCGTGGAAAAGCATACTTCTTACTCCATCATATTATGGCTGGCGGTGTCTGATAGATACCGCCAGCCATGTTAATGCTTTTCCGCCGCGGTCGGAAGGCGACCGCGGCGGAAAAGCGGCGGACAGATTCAAAGACCCACCAGCCATCCTAATGTGGCGGTGGGTCTTTCATTCATCCGCGGCGGATTTCCCGCATCCTCCGGGCCGGCGGTGGCTTCCGCCCGCCCGGAGGATGCGGGAAATCCGCGATCCTAATGACCCCCTAAGTCTGGTCCTTAAAACCTTGTATGGAGGTGGACCAAAGGAATATCACAAACTTTTCTAATGGTACACCTATGGATGCTTACTAAGATCACCCAATCAGGCACTGGTCAATGTCCCAATGATCAAGAAGGCAAAATGGGGAGGTAGATGCCTCTCCAATCTAGCTTCCAAGATCTGGAACAAGCTGCCTCTTTACATTGGATCCCAACCTGATCGGACAAAATTCCGGGCTTTATTGAAAACCTGGCTCTTTCCCACTTGGTAATGATCTGACCTTTCTGAGTTCCACATCACACCTTTGTCCCAGCGCCAAGACTTCTCAGCAATCGAGCACTTTATAAAACTCTTACTTACTTACTAATTTGATTAGGATGGGACATGAGTTGATGGTGAGCTAATATAAGTGACTGTGTGTCTAGGTCATGTATTATGGAGAACATTAGTACGGATGGCTCGAGTAACATAATGCTATTGTTAAAAGTACATATTACAATTGATACGTCACTCTACACATGCAGATACAAAACCTCTGTCTAAAATGATCTTTGCTGACACATCTTGCCTTACTAAAAACAAGCAGAATTGTAGAACAAACAGTCTCATGCAAGATTAATTTACTCCACACTGCGGACTCTCATATTGGCATATTTCACCCGGTGTAATTAGCTTCAGATCCTTTCATCAGGACCTATGTGATGTTCATTTAACAATTTTTCCATTGTATTATTGACACACAATGCATAATAATAAAATAGCATGTGGTAGGTGACATTAAAATGCCCACATGTTGTAACCTTAATTAATTCACATAATTAATTTTAGAATGTAGAGGAGCCTCAATATGATATTCCTATTCACATATGTGTGGGATGCACATGCACTGCTACAACATGTCCACGGAATATGAAAACCAATTATCAGGCGACTATTCCTGCCTTGTTCATTATCAGGATGCATATGATACGATTGGCATTTTCAATGAACAGATATGTGAGGAAAATGTGCATTTAAAGCTCTAAAGACTATCTGGTACCTTAATTAAGCAAGCGGTGTTTTCTTAGAACAATTGCCCACCCTCTCAAGAAGTCTGGTCTGTACTTTTGTGACCATTTGCTGCACACCTTGTCGGATTTCTGACATTTTCAGCGCATAAATGATGGGGTTTGCCACTGGTGGGAGGAGCAGGTAGGCATTTACCACAAGGATGTGAACATACGGTGGAATGTTGCTACGGAATCTATGAATAATAAGTGAGATAAGGATGGGAATAAAGAACAGAGACATCACAAAAACATGAGCAACACAGGTGCTGAAGGCCTTCAATTGGTCTTTGCGGGGAAGATGCAGCACTGCCCGAAGAATCAAAAAGTAAGACACCGCAATCGAGGAAAGGTCCATTGCTCCAAAGGTGAGGGTAGTAGCCAACCCGTACATACTATTGAGAGTGATGTCAGCACAAGAAAGCTTTACCACAGCTATGTGTTCACAAAATGTATGGGGAATGCATCTGCCACAGAATGGTAGTCTTAATGCAAGCAGTGACTGTGTAAGGACTGTAACCACTGCTCTTGCTAGTGCAGCTGCTGCTATTTTTGTAATGAGTGAATTTGTTACTATAGAAGGGTACCTCAGTGGTTTGCAAACTGCAACATACCGGTCGAAAGCCATTGCTGTGAGCACACCAGATTCCACTCCAGTAAAAGTATGTATGAGAAACATCTGGAAGAAGCAGGAACTGAAATTGATTTCCCCAGTGTTGAAGAAGAAATTGCTAAGTATTTTTGGAAGAATGGAAGAGGATAACACCAGGTCACAGCAAGACAGCAATGAAATGAATAGGTACATGGGCTTCTGAAGATTCAGAACTGTCTTTACAGCTAACAGCACAATGGAGTTTCCCAGAAGAGTGACAATATACATGGCCAACAGTGGGGCAGCAAACCAGATGTGGAAAGCTTCCAGCCCAGGAATGCCCATCAGGATAAAGGAAGAAGGTGTTAATCTGGTGTCATTGGCTGGTGTCATGATTTGTAAATATCACTTGTCATGAAAATGCTGGCCATGCCTGGGTATGGAAAAGAAAACAGAAGACATGATTTTATTATACTGCACTCTTTGCAACCACGTAAATGATTCAAGGAATACAACAAACTACACATATATGTCAAGTCTCAAAACTGAATTTTCTGTGTAGTTTACAATCTGGTTGCAATTTTGCTTTACATCTAAATATCAGGATTTTATTTTTCAGACTGACTCCACTTTGTATCCATTATGTTTTTTGTACGATATTCTGTTTCATGGCCAGCTCCTCATTAGGAACTTGTTTTATAAATTAGAATTACAAATTATTATCTCCAAACTTAATCCATCAAGTCTCTTTCTGAATATATAGCCAGCTAATTTACCAAAAGAGATGCAAAATGTACTGTTCTGTAACTGGTCCAATCTCATCAATCTCCTATCACAGCAAGGAATATTTCCTGACTTCCAAAAGTCTTCAAGTTTTTCTAAAAAACTGATTCACCCTCACTTAAAAAAACACAACAATGACCCAGAGGATTTTACCAAATACAGCACAAGATCAGGACTTTCATTTCTTGCTAAAATCTTATAAAGTGCAATTAACACTCAGCCAAATGAATTTGAAAGGGGAAAGAGCCAACTTGATCAGCACTGGCCTGTTACCAGAGATGGCCGCATCACTGAGACTGATATCTTGCAGATGAGGCCCTCAACTCCCGCCTGCTAGCTCTTTAAGTCCTCTTGAAGGAGTCAACCATGAGGTGCTCCATCACACATTAAAAGAGCAGAATGGCTTCACAGAGTTAGTCCTGAAATGTTTTACATTGTACCTTGGGAACCATTCTCAACCTTGTCATTTTACATCTTCTTACAGTTGTAGCTCCCACCTTGTTTCATCTATACCTTGAACCCTTGCGTGAATGGGTTAAGAACTCAGGCAAATCCTAACACTAATTTGTGGATGACACCCTGTTATACATGAACGTCTCTTCCCCAAATGATGCATCCAGATTTGCATCAACCCTGGACAATAGAAACATGGTTTAGTCTACACTACCTCAGGTTTTCTCCCCAACAGTTCCTTCTCTTCTGACAGCAGGTTACACAGGTACCTGTCCAAGCAAGGTTGGATACAATGACTATTCTAGAATTAGGAAGTTGCATCTCCATCATTTACAGAGGCTTTATCTTGGACAACTGGAATAATTGCCACAATAATATCAATTTATGGGCAAAAAATTCTACGTTCCAACTGAAACTCTTCAAAAGGATAAATCCCTCCCTGTACAACTTGAATTGAGTCATCCCAGTAATGGCCCTCTGTAGGCTTGCTAAGGGACTGAAATCTGTGCCTGTATTCCCAAAACACATTTAGCCCTGATTAAAGCCTCCTTGCATGCTGAGCTCATCTGTCATCAGGGATCAACCATATTGACCATATTGCCTCATCTTCTCTTCCATGAGTTTGCTTCTTACTAAGTAATTATCTATGCTTTAAAGTTACTTGCTTACTCCACAAACCTATACACTCTGATCAGACTCACTACCTCAACAACAAATGGAAATTATGCAGTGGATCTCGTCAACTCAGAAGCACAGACTCACTTTTTCTTGATGTGCCAGCCTCCAAGAAACAATGCATTTTAAAACAATCTGTTTCTGTTTGTGCTCCCAGCATTTGAGTTTCTACCACCTGGAAATCCAGACTTAAGCTTTCATTCCAGCTTTCAAAAAACAACTCAGTGCCTCTCTTCAACAAATTATTTCCCTATTCCCCAACTACAGATCAATTGGTACTCTGTACCAAGATATAAGTCTTGATGTCTTTCAAAGGAGTAGAACCTCCATGTCACATTATGATGGATTGCTTTGTGGTCTTATTTCCCAGTTTTGTGTGTTGAAAAAAGTACATTACTAATTGGGGTGAATGGGTGTAAACCACAAGAAATAAGGATACAAGCTTGTTAAGGTAAAACACAGTTTCAGTAATTTCCACCTGGGCTCAAAGCACTGATTAGGTATAGCATAGTACAGACAGGCTTAGTTTAGGAACATTTATAAAGTATTTCGATGTAACAAAACATTAAGAAAGATAAAATACAACACAAGAAAAATCCCACAACCAATTAATAGAAATAGTGAGAAATTTAATAAGGAAATGGCAGCACACTAAATTCCAACAAGAGGAACTAGAGATATGAATTTTGAAAGGTGTAGGACAAAAAGCTCCAATACAAAATATAATGCTAATCAGTAGTCCCTTTTAGTGGTTGCTCGGTACCTAGGTGCAATTTAGGGCCAACCACAATGGAGTGCAGGCTGGATACACCAAGTGGGTTTGTCTTGGTAAAGATTTCAACTTTCAACTCAGTCTCTGATATGGAATTCCAAATCCTCCAGAGAAGTAAGGTTGCAAGTTGTATCCACTTTAGTCCACGAGCAAGAAAAAAATCAGACTTCCACAGGATCGTGGTTAGAATTGCTGATATTTTTATCAGGGGGGGTTCTTCTGGTTCCACCACACATTTCCTAGGGGGACAAGCTATCTCTACAATATTTTTTTGTTTACTTCAGGACAGGGAGCTAAGTCCCAGAGTCCTTTGATGGCCGCCAGAATCTTTTTTCTTATATTGCTGGCAGTCAATCAGAGTGCTGCTCCCACAGCAGTCTGACCCCCACAAGAGACAATTGGCCCAAGGGAAAATAAATTGCTAGGCTAATCAGAAAGCCATATGTTTTTTAAGTTAGATTAAGGGTGTCTCATGTGAGTCCCTCATTCTCAACAGCCCAGATATTCAAATATTTTGAACTTTAATTAAGGTACTGAACAGATTTACCGCAAATCGCAAAAAGCACAATCTGAGTACCAGGATCTAGCTTCCTGCCAAATTTGGTGTAATGACATCAAAGGTATTAGCAAACCAAAAAACGCCACCAGCAACCAAGTGCACAACACACCAGACCTTCAGGGTAACAGTTACACTTTCATTTCAGCAATGTGGCAACTAGCTTTAAATCCAATATATATGCATTATAGGTATTGCAGTTGTTTATATATTCACTGAAAAAACATAGGTTTCAGGGGGCGTTATAGTTAGTTGGACATTTCACTCGTACAAAACCATAGAAATTCCCCCGTTATAGTTAGTTCAGCATTTCTAAGGTTTTTTAAATGCTAATTTCTAACTATAACGTGCCTGAAACCTATGTTTTTTTCAGTGAATTTCTAAGGTTTTTTAAATGCTAATTTCTAACTATAACGTGCCTAAAACCTAAACGTGCCTAAAACCTATGGTTTTTTCAGTGAATATATATATATTAATTATACTATGTATACATGTGAAAATGTCTCTGTCCGCTTGTTTGCCTCGGTGGCATGGAAAAAATGGGTGGAACTGACGTCAGCACGCCGACGAGGTCCTTTTATGGCTCCGATGACGTCATACGGTGTCGCGAGCGGAGCCGTGCTATTATGACGTCCTCGTCGACGTGTGAGAGCTAGGAAAGATTTCCGTGGAATGCTGGTGCAGGGGATATTCCCCTAAGTGTTCAGGCTACTCCTTTGGTAGCAACTGTTTATGGTGCCACTCCAGAAACCAAAACCAGTGATCCGAGGGCAGAGGCCCTGCAGATGGCACACAAGGTGGAGTGCCCAGTCGTGTGCACCGGCGGGACCGGGAAGTGACAAGCACAACAACCCACAAAAAAGGTAATAGGGCACTGAATAACATAGGATCTTCTCTTTGTATCTGGCAGGAACAACAAAGTTAAAATACCCTAGTACCAAAATGTAGAACTAGTGCTACAACGGTCTTCAAGAGGACAACAACAGAACTCCTTTAGATCCAAACAGACTCTTCCACTCTCTCACTGGAAGTGAAACCAGGCCACGCGGACACTTTCACAATACAACAGCCAAGAATACACTTTTTGGTAAAAAACACATTCCTTCCTCCTAATTAATCAAATAAACGTCTCACTGAAGGACAGGGGCCAGCTTCGATCGGTAAACAGCCATGCATGCGTTGTACATCGCGAAGTCATTACTACGCATTTTGTTAGAACGCATGGTCTTTTACCACGCATGCCTTTACAACAAATTTTGTTGTAAAGGTATGTACTGTAAATGACCATGCGTTCTAAAAAACATGTAGACGATTCACGTCATTGTAAGGAAACAGAGGCTGTTCCGTTTCCTCACAACGATGTGCACCGCTCCTCAGAGAGGACGTGAAGCAGGAACCACGAGGATAGAGGTAAGAGGTGTGAGAGGTAAGGGGGAATGGGCATGTGGTGTGGGTTTCATTTCTAGGGTTTAGGGTAGTGCAGTGGTGTTTGCGTAGTGTAGGGGGTCGTGCTGGGGGTAGTGTTTCAGGGTTTAGAGTAGTGCAGTAGTGCTGGGGGTCGTGCTGGGGGTAGTGTTTTAGGGTTTAGAGCAGTGCAGTGGTGTATGGGTAGTGTAGGGGGTCGTGCTGGGGTAGTATTTTAGGGTTTAGGGTAGTGCAGTGGTGTTTGAGTAGTATAGGAGGTCATGCTGGTAGTAGTGTTTTAAGGTTTAGGGTAGTGCAGTGGTGTTTGTGTAGTGTAGGGGTTCATGCTGGGGGTAGTGTTTTGTGTGTTAGGGTAGTGCAGTGGTGTTTGGGTAGTGTAGGGGGTCGTGCTGGGGTAGTGTTTTAGGATTTAGGGTAGTGCAGTGGTGTTTGTGTAGTGTACGGGGTAGTGTTTTAGGGTTTAGGGTAGTGCAGTGGTATTTGTGTACCGTAGGGGGTCGTGCTGCGTTCTACTGTTTTAGGGTTTAGGGTAGTGCAGTTGTGTTTGTGTCGTGTAGGGGGTCGTGTTTTAGGGTTTAGGGTCTTGCGGTGGTGTTTGGGTAGTGTAGGGTGTCGTGCTGGGGTAGTGTTTATGGGTTTAGGGTAGTGCAGTTGTGTTTGGGTAGTGAAGGGGGCATACTGGGGGTAATGTTTTAGGGTTTAGGCTCGTGCAGTGGTGTTTGTGTAGTGTAGCGGGTCATGCTGGGGTAGATTCAGGGTTTAGAGTAGTGCAGTGGTGTTTGGGTAGTGTAGAGGGTCTTGCTGGGGGTAGTGTTTTAGGGTTTAAGGCAGTGCAGTGGTGTTTGTGTAGTGAAGGGGGTTGTGCTGGGGTAGTTTTTTAGGGTTTAGGGTAGTGTAGTGGTGATTGTGTAATGTATGGGGTTGTGCTGGGGGTAGATTAAGGGTTTAGGGTAGTGCAGTGGTGTTTGAGTTGTGTGGGGAGTTGTGCTGGGGGTAGATTTAGGGTTTAGGGTAGTGCAGTGGTGTTCGAGTAGTGTAGGGAGTCATGCAGGTGGTAATGTTGTAGGGTTTAGGGTAGTGCAGTTATGTTTGGATAGTGTAGGGTGTCATGCTGGGGGTAGGGTTTTAGGGTCTAGGGTAGTGCAATGTTGTTTGTGTAGTATAGGGGGTCATGCTATGGGTAGTGTTTTAGGGTTTAGGGTAGTGCAGTCAATTTTTTTGTAGTGTAGGGGGTTGTGTTTTATGGTATAGGGTAGAGCAGTTGGGTTTGGGTAGTGTAGGGGTCATGCAGGGGTTCGTGTTTTAGGGTTTAGGGTAGTGCAGTGGTGTTTGGTTAGTGTAGGGGGTCGTGCTGGGGGTAGTGTTTTAGGGTTTAAGGTAGTGCAGTGGTGTTTGTTTAGTGTGGGAGGTCCTGCTGGGGTAGATTTAGGGGTTAGTGTAGTGCTGTGGTGGTTGGGTAGTATAGGGAGTTGTGCTGGGGGTAGTGTTTTAGGGTTTAGGGTAGTGCAGTGGTGTTTGGGTAGTGTAGGGGTAGTGCTGGGGTAGTGTTTATGGTTTACGGTAATGCAGTGGTGTTTGTGTAGTGTAGGGGATCATGCTGGGTTTAGGGTAGTGCAGTGGTATTTGTGTACTGTAGGGGATCGTGCTGGTTTCTAGTGTTTTAGGGGATTAGGGTAGTGCAGTGGTGTTTGTGCAGTGTAGTGGGTCGTGTTTTAGGGTTTAGGGTTTAGGGTTGTGCAGTGGTGTTTGGGTAGTGTAGGGGGTCATGCTTGGGGTAGTGTTTTTCGGTTTAGGGTTGTGCAGTTGTTTTTGGGTACTGAAGGGGGTTGTGCTGGCGGTAGTATTTTAGGGTTTAGGGTAGTGCAGTTGTGTTTAGGTAGTGAAGGGGGTCATGCTGGGGGTAGTATTTTAGGGTTCAGGGTAGTGCAGTGGTGTTTGTGTAGTATAGGGGGTCATGCTGGGGATAGATTTAGGGTTTAGGGTAGAGCAGTGGTGTTTGGGTAGTTTAGGGAGTCATGCTGGTGGTCATGTTTTAGGGTTTAGGGTAGTGCAGTTATCTCTGGGTAGTGTAGGTTGTTGTGCTGGGTGTAGTGGTTTAGGGTTTAGTGTAGTGCAGTGGTGTTTGGTTAGTGGAGGGGGTAGTGTTTTAAGGTTTAGGGTAGTGCGCCCAACCAGCCACAAGATCCATGGAAAAAGGGGATCCTGACTCTTTTGAACGCTCCGCAAATTGAATAATTTGGGTCAAGGGCCCTACCACGTCCAAGACCTATCAATTCCTTTCTTGGGATCCCTCATATACTTGTAAAAAAAGGTACATAGTTTCTCATCAATTTCAGGCGTGTGTGCCACCTTCCCCTTCAGTGAGGCCCTGGGGCATTCTCCCCTCATGCTATTCCTGACCTCCCATTCAAGGGGTTGATGGATTTTCCCCACCACATACTCTACCACTTTGGTGACTGGGGTCCACTCCGCCGACCTAGGATGGTCAATTTGGGTAGGCTCGAACATGTCCGAGTGGACCCCGTCCTCAACCGGGGACTGAGAGGAGTGGAACTCTGGACGCCCGGGACGCCCGGGACGCCCGAGTCCTTACCCTCATCAGAGGAGAAATCACCCTCTGATACACCCTCTAAGGGAAACCCGCCGTCGGGGTCTACAATAGTGGTGACAGTGTCGCAATTTTCTCCAGGCTCCTCCTCCTCCTGGCAGGGTGCATTTGTAAGCATTGGCGCACTCTTGAGGAAGGTCTCCGTAAATTTATCAAATCCTTTCAAGTGCCCCGCGTTATGCTTAACGGCCCTTTTATTCACCATCTGGGAGCTACTGGGACCCGCCACCACCAGATCTGGGTCACTGAACACCCCATTGATGCTTTTCGCCAGCTTATCAACCTGATCCCTAAGAGGAGCCAGCGCCCTAGAAATAGCCAGAGAGAGGGCCTGGTCCACTGCTGGAGGGAGAAGTTGGGGCGGCATTCCTCCTCCACTTCCTTGAAGGCGGAGTAATGGTCTTTTGGCAAAGACATGATAGCAGAGGATATGAGCACAGAACAAATGCCCTTAAAATCTTTTAAGCGATACAAAAGGGGATGATGGACGGAGCGTTTGAGCAAATCAAACACTCACCCCCAGTCAACTGATCTGGGTTTAATCCATCACCATTCTTTAGCCCACTCAGCCACCCCATTTCAGACTTGGCTATATGCAAATCAGTCTGACCCTGTGCCTCATGGGAACAGTCCAGCCCGAACTGCCAAGCCATGTCTTCCATGGACCGGAAACAAGCATCCTGGGACCGGTTTCGGATTCATACTCCTCATCAGCCAGGCTATCTTGAATCCAGTGGCCAAGTGAGCAAGGGACTCACGTCTGAGCATACCCTGCCACACTTAGGGCGAACAAAGCGATACAAAAGGGGATGATGGACGGAGCGTTTGAGCAAATCAAACACTCACCCCCAGTCAACTGATCTGGGTTTAATCCATCACCATTCTTTAGCCCACTCAGCCACCCCATTTCAGACATGGCTATATGCAAATCAGTCTGACCCTGTGCCTCATGCGAACAGTCCAGCCCGAACTGCCAAGCCATGTCTTCCATGGACCGGAAACAAGCATCCTGGGACCGGTTTCGGATTCATAATCCTCATCAGCCAGGCTATCTTGAATCCAGTGGCCAAGTGAGCAAGGGACTCACGTCTGAGTATACCCTGCCACACTTAGGGTGAACAAAGCGATACGAAAGGGGATGATGGACGGAGCGTTTGAGCAAATCAAACACTCACCCCCAGTCAACTGATCTGGGTTTAATCCATCACCATTCTTTAGCCCACTCAGCCACCCTATTTCAGACATGGCTATATGCAAATCAGTCTGACCCTGTGCCTCATGGGAACAGTCCAGCCCGAACTGCCAAGCCATGTCTTCCATGGACCGGAAACAAGCATCCTGGGACCGGTTTCGTATTCATAATCCTCATCAGCCAGGCTATCTTGAATCCAGTGGCCAAGTGAGCAAGGGACTCACGTCTGAGCATACCCTGCCACACTTAGGGCGAACAAAGCGATACAAAAGGGGATGATGGACGGAGCGATTGAGCAAATCAAACACTCACCCCCAGTCAACTGATCTGGGTTTAATCCATCACCATTCTTTAGCCCACTCCGCCACCCCATTTCAGACATGGCTATATGCAAATCAGTCTGACCCTGTGCCTCATGGGAACAGTCCAGCCCGAACTGCTAAGCCATGTCTTCCATGGACCGGAAACAAGCATCCTGGGACCGGTTTCGGAATCATAATCCTCATCAGCCAGGCTTTCTTGAATCCAGTGGCCAAGTGAGCAAGGGACTCACGTCTGAGCATACCCTGCCACACTTAGGGCGAACAAAGCGATACAAAAGGGGATGATGGACGGAGCGTTTGAGCAAATCAAACACTCACCCCCAGACTGATTTGCATATAGCCATGTCTGAACTGGGGTGGCAGAGTGGGCTAAAGAACGGTGATGGATCAAACCCAGATCTTTTGACTGGGTGTGAGTGTTTGATTGGTTCAGATGCTCCGTCCATCACCACCCTCTTTTGTACCGCTTTGGCCGCCATAAGTGTGGCAGGGAATGCTCAGACGTGAGTCCCTTGCTCACTTTGCCACTGGATTCAAGCAAGCCGGGCTGAAGATGGCTGTAATGCCAGAAACCGGTCCTCGGAAGCTTGTTTCCGGTCCAGGGAAGGCATGGCTTGGCAGTTCGGGCTGGACTGTTCCCATGAGGCACAGGGTCAGACTGATATGCATATAGCCATGTCTGAACTGGGGTGGCAGAGTGGGCTAAAGAACGGTGATGGATCAAACCCAGATCTTTTAACTGGGTGTGAGTGTTTGATTGGTTCAGATGCTCCGTCCATCAACACCCCCTTTTGTACCGCTTTGGCCGCCATAAGTGTGGCAGGGTATGCTCAGACGTGAGTCCCTTGCTCACTTTGCCACTGGATTCAAGCAAGCCGGGCTGAAGACGGCTGTAATGCCAGAAACCAGTCCTCGGAAGCTTGTTTCCGGTCCAGGGAAGGCATGGCTTGGCAGTTCGGGCTGGACTGTTCCCATGAGGCACAGGGTCAGACTGATTTGCATATAGCCGTGTCTGAACTGGGGTGGCAGAGTGGGCTAAAGAACGGAGATGGATCAAACCCAGATCTTTTGACTGGGTTTGAGTGTTTGATTGGTTCAGATGCTCCGTCCATCACCACCCCCTTTTGTACCGCTTAAAATCTTTTAGGCAGCCCCCTCGCCGGTGCTCCAACAGCTGGGCTTTCCCCGAAGCTGTTATAAGAATAGACTGAGGTGCAATACCAATTACCACCACCAGGTGCAGGTCACTAACGTGGCCGTAGCGGTGTCGAAATTACCGGATTCCCAAAAGCACGTAAAGACCAGCAGGAGCACTTGACGGAGCTGCCTCGCTCGGACCAGACGTGCCTGACAGGATCTCACCGCACGCAGAACGCACAGCGGGAGAAACTGCGAGGGGGAGAACACGCTCGGGCAAGAGCCTGCTGCGCAGGGAACATGAAACAATACAAAGGCAATAATGCCAATAACGTGCACAAGAAACCGCTATACAAACAGCAACAACGCCAGATTAAGCCTAGAATGTAATGAATGCACGTAACTGATGAGCAGTGAAGAAAGAGGAAGCGGCAGGGACGTCACAATATTATATACGATGGACTGTGATACGATTGCACTATAGTTGCCTTGGAGACTACCCCCCTAATGGTTCATGGGTTGTGTAGTCTTTTGTTTAATGATTGTTGTGTTACATTTTCTTTGAACTGCTATGCAAATAAAGTAAGGAAAGATAAGCATAATCCTCGCCTCCGCCCTGCCATAGAATTCATTAAACTTTATTTGATCTGATTTAGAAACATAGACCATAAACATGTACATAAATCCTCTTTCCTAATACAATACAGTGAGAATGAATTAAAATCAGTAGGTAAAAACTGGTGTTACAAAGCCCAGTTCAGACCAACTTCAGGTTAACAGAATCATTTGCAAGATCAAACTCATGTACTTCGTGCAAAATACGCAAAAAGGGGTCCAAGTAAGATGTAACGCTCCGATACCTGACCAGTATGCACTATATAAAACTGCAGAAAAACTCAAAATAAAAAATGTTTTGCACACTTCTGTCATTGGGCCATATGTGGGCTACATCTGGGTGAAATTTGTGCAACATTTGGGTTCTTTCTTCTCTGGTGGCCATCTCGGGAGAATTATTTGTTATGAAGTTTCCTAATTTCAATATTTACAGCAGTCTCCTTAGTAGGAAATGCTTTCAGTTTTTTACCATCAAGAAGGCATTCAGATGTGTCACACATTTGCCATAAATTCAGAATGTTAGCACTCTAGTTGTTCATTAGATCACTGTAGTAAAGCTGCTGCTCACCAGGGAGTTAACGGGAAGTCTACTGCTGGTATTGAAAGTGATTGTTTCAGTCTGCATGCCAGAATTTTCTAATGAAATAGAAGAGAATTTGAGATCTCACTTAAGGCATGCCCTAAATTTTCTTTCTGCATCACCAACTATAAGTTCTATGGCAAAATGAACCCCCTCATTTTATTCCTTTTTAAATTAAATGTTTACCAGTTTATTCCAATCAAGATGGCTTCAGGTGTGCTATACTTTTGTCATAAGTAAGACTGTTAGCGCTCTAGTTGTTCTTTAGAACACTCTGGGAAGCTGCAGTAGAACACAAAGGCATCAACTGACATACTGCTCCTGTTGAAATATAACAGGAAGATATTTGAGATCTCACTTAAAACATGTCCTAATTTTTCTTTCTACAGCACTAACCATAATTTCTATGACAAAATGAACCCATACATTGTGTTCCTTTTTTAATTAAATGTTTTAACAGTTACCAGTTTATTCCAATCAAGATGGCTTCAGGTGTGCCATACGTTTGTCATAAGTAAGGCTGTTAGCGCTCTAGTTGTTCTTTAGAACACCCTGGGAAGCTGCAGTAGAACACAAAGGAATCAACTGACAGTCTCTGCCCTTGTTGGATGTACATGTTTTACTGGGAATGTCAGACTTCATTCCCACATGACTGAAAAAGATAATGTGAATTTTCCAGAAAATATGCTCTCATTTTAGGTTCTGGAGCACCATCCAAAACTCTATGGTACAAGCATGTGAAAATAGTTTTCTCTCCAACATGATTCATGATATCCCAGCAGAAGGTTTTTCACAGGGTAAAATCACATTAGAACACACGACAATTCCTAAAATTAGTATGGTACCATCAATAAATGAATTATAATGTAACTAAAGTCTGTTTTCAACCTTTATAGTTCTCTTTTTGGTAACCCTCAAAATTTTTGATTCACTACAATGCATTTCAACGGGGTACTATCATGTCTATTGGTCCCAATATGGCTGCCAGCATTTCCAGGATGAAGTCCTGACAGCCAATCAGATCTCACGATGACATGTGTGGTTAGGCTTCGCCCTGATATCGATATTTATTCTTTTTCAGATTTCTACTGAACGGATTTACACCATTTAACAAAAAGAGTTCTTTTGTAACCTAGGGCTATCTTTCTTCCAAATTTTGGGTAGTTCCGTTCAGCAGTTCAGGCTGTAGCCGCGGCTAAAATTTCCTATGGGAAATTGCATAGGGAAAACACGTTTTGGGACCCCCCTTTTTTCTCATCCTCCGCTTGCCGAATCACCCCGAAACTTTCAAGATAGGAGTGGACCGGAGCGCCACAGCAGTTTTGAAAATTTCACGAAGATTCCGCTATCTGCGCCAAAGTTATTGGGAATAGAATGTTGCGGTTTTCCTTTGGTAACTAGGTCCTAACTATAACTACCTACTGGCGACCGCCAGTAGATAATATATATATATATATATATATATATCAGCATCGCTGAGGGAGCCTGTTCGTGTGTTTGGCTGCTGTCACTGGGCAAGGACAACAGGAACCAGAAGTCCCTGACACCACCTGGCCCTTGTTAAACACCTCGCGGGACCCGCTTCGTGGGAGCCGTATAATTGAGGGAGCCTATTTGTGTGTTTGGGTGCTGTCACAGGGCGAGGACTACAGGAACCTGAAGTCCCAGACACCAACTGGCCCTTGTTAAACACCTCGCGGCACCCGCTTCGCGGGACGCGCGCGGGCGCACGCCGGGCAAAGCCCGAGCCAAGGGCGGGCCCGTCTGTGCCCGCCAGGGACCGGAGGAGGCCAGGCTGGGCCTGCCTCCCCTGGTCCTGCTTTATCATCTCACGGCTGTGAACGGTCTGGTTTGGTGAGTACCTGAAAGCCATTCGGCAAGACTAGCTTGAAGTCCTCACTCCTGTGAAGCCCTCTAAAAATCTGAACTGCCCACTTTTAAGAAATTTCTACAATATCTTGGTTTAACTAAAATCTGGTGACCTGTTGAAAGCATTACAGTACTACCTACTTTGCACTACCAAGATGGGGAAACGAAAGACAGAATCTGATAAAATGCAAGTGAAAACCCTGGCTCCAAAAAAGGACCCTAAAAACTGAACCGCTCTACTGAACTATTTGACGGGGGCCGTGGGGGCAATTGAAAAGCAAATAAGCTCAGTGGAAGAGACACTTAATGCAGAAGCCAGGGGAGAGACACAACCATCAAGTACTCAAGCTGAAATAGGGCATGTAGAAAAATCTGTAACGAAAACGCAACCTAGAAAACACTGTGTCCAATTAACAATGGACCAAGTGTGGGTTAGTGATGAAGATGAGGAAGGGAATCAAACGCCCTCCAAACGAATGAAAAATCCTGAGGGTGGAAAAGGGTCTGAAAGAGGGGATTTTTCAGGTTCTAACATAACCTCCTCAAGACAACAGAAAAAGCACCAAAAAGAAAAAGAAAAAAATCAGCCCCAAACAAGATAGACGGGAAAAAACCCCCGCAGAAGGAGCCAAGTCATAGTCACAGTAATAGCGCGGCAAGTGAATTTCCATCGCTGATAATGGATTTACAGATAGTAATCAAATAAACACTGAGTAAAATGGATGAAAGATTAAAAAATATCGAAATAATCCTAGAGAAGATTCAGGGAAAAAATATAGGGGCTTATTTACATGTCCCTTGCGCCACTTTTGTGTCATTTTTAATATGGGAAAAGTGACGCAAAAGTGGCGCAAGTGGCTTGTAAATCTGCCCCATAGTATATAATGACCAGGGGAATAGTAAAATTGAGGCTCAAGGAGACCTAGATTGCATGGAATAGCGACAACGAGTTCGCCAGTAACAAGCAGCTTAGTAAATAAGAATAATGTAGACACAAGAGAAAGACCTGAACCAGGAAATGACAGGCAGTATGACCCCCTGGGTTTTAAGGAACAAAGAATGCCAACAGCCCAAAGTTTCCCACCACAGTATATTAGGAGACAAATAAATGATGGGCATAATCTGCTGAATACGAAATTGAGAGAAGTTACCACACATTAACCCCGAGCTAGCCAACCCCCCCATGCCATACACAGTCTAAATATGGGCAAAATATAAACTGCTTAGAACTCCCTCCAGAAGCAACTCCATACTCTATAATACTAACAAACGTCCTGCAGTTAACTAGCCAAGAAAGAGAATCTTGGGAGACCCTGACTAAATACAATGACAGGATTGGATAGAGCATTGTTTCTGGAGTTTAAAATGGTGAGAAGAAAAGCATGGGTGGGGAAAACTCCTAAAAACTTAGAAGGGGATTGTATAGTTCCAACTTTTGCTTCAACATATTTGGTACAAACAATATTGGAACGCCTTGGAAGCAGTGCGATAAATCCACGAGGCATAAATGTGGTCCCACTTGGGTATTTCTATAAACCACCCCAAGAGCGGGAATTTATGAACTGGGCTTATCCGACAAATTCTCGCTACAATATTACAACTACAAATAGATTTGAAAGTCTGCATAGATTAGATGATCAAGATTGACTCGAAGAAAATAGAGTAACACAAACACAAAGTTTAAACATGGTCTCAACTAATATACCGGCAGTTGTTTCTTCTGCCTCAGAACTTAAGGTTAATAACTCAGTGGTTGAGGCAGACACTTTAGATGGATTATGCACTGATCATAATAGGTTGCTAAAAGTGAATTTCTGGAATGTGGGAGGCCTACAAACTAAGTTAGAAAACCCAGAGTGGTGAAAATGTATAGACAGGTTTCAAATGATATGTTTGCAGGAAACATGGTTAAAAGAGCCTGCACATCTGAGTGGTTGTCACTCTTATCTTATGCCCGCAGTTGGAGGAAAACATGGGAGGGGAAAGGGTGGGCTCGCTATCTATGTGTCTAAGATGCTAAGTATAGGGAAAATTACATTAAAACTTGAAGATGACAATTATCAATTGTTGGAGATATGTATGGGGAACAAGCAAAGATTGATGTTAATAAACTTTTACAACAATGAACAGTCAGATAAAATAGCTGTAATTATTTTGAAACTTCTAAATGTCCTAGTAAAACTTGCAAAAGAAGCCAGAGGGGATATGTTTATCATTTGGGCAGGTGATTTTAATATATTGCATTATGCCCTAAAAATGGTACTAATATCTGTGGGATTGTGAACGAAGACGGTGAATTTGAAACCAATTTCACACACACTCAATATTGGAATGTTTTAAATGAAATGGTATGTGAGCTTGACTTAAGTTATGCAAATGAAATAAGTAAAAACACAGTACCTTTAACGGACATTCCACGGGAGAGGGTGTTCTACTGTGATAGATTATATTTTACTCTCTTCTAATTTGGCGTCAAAAACAAATCAGTTTGCTACTCATGATGTTACTTTGAGTGATCATTGCCCTTTGAGCTTATCGCTGAACCTGTGGACCAGTAAAGCTAACCAAGATCTTAATAATGTCTACCAACTGAACAACTGGCAATAATCAGAAAAAAATGGATATGCATTAAAATAGCAGCTGGTAGATCCACTAGAAATAACACAAAAAGTAGTGGTAAAAAGCATTTCCCCAATAGAAGCCATATTCAAGGAAAATGCAACAAATGAGTCAGTTCTGGCATCATTCCAAGAGGTTACCAGAGTAATAAATGAAGTGTTATGGAGAACTAGTAATAACTCTGAGAAAAAAAACAACGGCTGGTTTGACTCAGAGTGCTCTAAAGCATATTCTATATTGAAAAAAGAGACCCACAATATCCCAAGGAACCCAATTACATTGAGGTAGGCAAAGAAGGCCTATTCAAATGCTTTAAAATAACGTAAAATGGAACTCAAGGAGGAGCTCTGGCAGATCCTACAGGAAGCGGCTAAATCAAAGGATGGGGCAACTTTCTGGAAGGCTGTTAGTGCACCCTTTTTGGACACAGTGGACACTCCCAAAATAGAAAGAGCCATAACAGAAGATCAATGGGTAAATCACTTTGCCACAATCTTTAATAACTATGATTCTGGTAATTTGATAGAAACTATAGAAAAAGAAGGGGACAAGCACAACCCCATCCTCGTGCACCTATAAATAACCTCCAAATTACCCTAGAAGAAGTCAACATGGCCATTCTGGCAAGCAAGGGGGGCAAGGCACCAGGCCCTGACAGGATCCCCCTAGATCGGTATAGGGCAAATATAGAGTTATGGGGCCCTATACTGATGCAAATACTAAGGGCTAGCTGCTCCTCAAAGCATATTGAGACCTGGACCGTCTTAATCTTAGTCCCAATATTTAAAAAGGGTAATAGACATGACCAGGCATGTCATCGCCCAATATCTTTATTAGATTCCTCCGCGAAGTTTATAGGGCGTATTATACTGGGAAGACTACAAGAGTGGGTGAGGAAAATCGACTACTGTCTGATTTGCAATACTGTTTCTGTAAAGGTTTGGGAACCGTAGAACAAAGCCTAAATTTGAGTATTTTAATCGGGAAGTGTGTTAACCTAAAGAAAGGAAGGCTATTTTTAGCCTTCATAGACCTAAGCGCAGCCTTTGACTGCGTGGTGCATGAGAGGCTATGGGAGATCATCCATGAAATAGGAGTGAATGATAACATCATAGACTTTCAGAAAGAAACGTACCAGAATGCAAAGGCTAAAGTACGTTATGGCTAAGACGGAGAGTGTACAAGATTTTTTCCAATAAGGAAGGGGGTCAGGCAAGGCTGCGTCCTGGCCCCCTATTTTTTAATCTTTACACAAATGGTTTAGAAAAAGCTTTGCTCCAATCAGGTCAAGACTTCCCAGTAATTAATGATCGGGCCATTCCATCTTTAATGTACGCGGATGATGCGGTCTTAATGTGCCGAACTCAAGTGGGGCTACAAAGACTATTAGACGGTTATGTGGTATTTATTCGTGGCCTGGGATTAAGGGTTAATACATCAAAAACTTTTATTATAAGGTGTGGTAAAGGGAGCAAAAAATGCAGAGATATCTTTATAGATAACTACAAAATCAATTGTGTTAATACTTTCAGCTACCTAGGTATCTTATTTGATCACAATTCTACATGGGTCCATGCGGTCCAAACAAGAAGACTCGCCTTTTTAAAAACAATTGCTGCTTTATATAACTTCTCGAAGAAATTAGGTACAAGGCCCCTGCAAATATTGTTACAAATTTACAGAGCTAAATGTATAACTCTGGCTATGTATTGCTCTGGACTATGGGGGCACTGTAATGTTCAACCACTTCAGTTGATAGAAAATACATTTTTAAGATATAACTGGCACTCCCCAACAGTACATCAACATATGTCTGCCATGCAGAATTGGGTGTCCCATTTCTAACAGACATAATTAAAACAGAGCCAGTGATGCTGTGGCACAGGTTGCGGATTAATGGGGAAACCCATGTAAATCGAGATGTTTTTAAGGATGTAATGGGAATGGCGGATGTAATGAATTTGAAGTGGTTAAGATATGTCTGGGATTTTCTGAACGATTTAGGTTATACTAATTTTTATAATGACCCTTGCACCATGAGAACGATATCTAGGAAAGAGCTAAAAGAGAAACTGTATGGCACTACTTGAATCACGTCGGCTATCAAAGGAACTAGTAAAGCCGGCCGTAGTGCAACATCAACTGACAATGATCACATACAGCATGCAACCCTACCTCATACAAGTACCCAGCCAATACGAAAGATTATTATTAGCAAGATTTAGATTAGATATCTTCCATAGTCTCATAAATTTCCTAAAAGCAAGGGCATGGACGCGAGAGATGCAACTATGTCCATGTGACGACATTTCAGAATAGTCCACAATCCACACTGTAGTTTTTCTGTAAATGTTATACCTCGCTAAGGAAAACATGGCTGTTACCAATTTTAAAGACATTAGATTTTAAAAAATGTCGACCAGCATTTTTAGTATGACAATTTTTAAATAATGAATTTGTCATATGGTGCTTGGTAAACTTTGCGAAAAATGTGGTTAAATGTAGGAAATCCATAATAATATGACGAGGAAAGATTTTAAAAAAAATTAAAAGCAGTCATTTTTAACTGTATAAGGTGATTTCTTTTTTAACTGTACAAACTGTGTATATTAACATATTATTGTTATGTGCTTTTATCGAATAAAGCTTTTCATTCATTCATATATATATATATGTGTGTGTGTGTATATGTGTGTGTGTGTGTACGTGTGTATATATTCACTGAAAAAAACATAGGTTTCAGGCACGTTATAGTTAGAATTTAGCATTTAAAAAACCTTAGAAATTCACAGAAAAAAACATAGACTTCAGGGGCGTGATACTTAGTTGGATATTTCACTCGTACAAAACCATAGAAATTCCCCCGTTATAGTTAGATGAGCTAACTATAACTTGCGCGCCCGCAATGCACTGCTGATTTCTATGGTTTTGTACGAGTGAAATGTCGAACTAACTATAACGCCCCTGAAATCAATGGTTTTTTCCGTGAATTTCTAAGGTTTTTTAAATACTAGATTCTAACTATAAAGTGCCTGAAAACTATGTTTTTTTCAGTGAATTTCAAAGGTTTTTTAAATGCTAATTTCTAACTGTAACATGCCTGAAACCTATGTTTTTTTCACGGAATTTCAAAGGTTCAAAGGTTTTTTACATGCTAATTTCTAACTATAACGTGCCTGAAATCAATGGTTTTTTAAGTGGACTTCTAATGTTCTTTAAATGCTAGTTTCTAACTATGCCTACAGAGGTAGGACATGTGAAGAAGGAAGAAAAACCACAAAAAAAGAAGAAAAACAAATGCAGAAAGAAGCAAAAGAAGTCATCAAAGACGAAGAAAAATGCAGGAAGAAGCATGAACGTGCAGAAAGAACAAACAGAGGAGCAGAAAGAGACCTTGTTGCAAAATCATCCTGTACCCTCAATTTTTTCAGATGGGTAATGGTGGTAACTGACTCTAACTAACCAGTCCTAGAGCCAGTGTTATGCTAAAAGACACTTAGAATACAGTGAAAACACCTACATAAAATATGGAATACTATGTATTGGGGTATCCCTGTGATTACCATGGCCTCCTCCGTAAAACCCTTGTACATAATAGGCCACCTCTTAAAATGCCCCACAGGGCGCGTTTGCACACTGGTGAAGGGAGGGGGGTCCTGAGGTGACATGTGTGCAAACACGCCCTGTGGCCATTGTAATTTGGGGGATAAAGTCCCCTTGAATCCTGAGTGTCCCATGGGTCCAACTTGCCCACCAGGTATCTCCAGTTAGCGCCACAGAACTGCGTTTCAGAAAGGTGTAAATAGGGGCACGGCCTGGACCACCTCTCTGCAACGCAGCACAGTGGCGCTTACTGGAAGCACCTGGTGGGCTAGTTGGTGTCCAGGGGCCCTCAGGATTGAAGGGGAATTATTTCCCCAACTTAAAACTCACCACAGGGCGTGTTTGCACACGTCACCTCAGGCCCCGTCCCCTTCCTTCACCACTGTGTAAACACACCCTGTGGCCGTTTTAAGTTGGGAGATTTAGTCCCCTTGAATCCTGAGGCTCCCTAGGGTCCAACTAGCCCAATAGGTACCTCCAGTAAGCGCCACAGAGCAGCGTTGCAGAGAGGTGTAAAAAGGGGCACGGCCTAGAGCAGAGCTCTTCAAACTTTCTGATGTCGAGACCCCCTTGTAAAACCTTTTAACGCGTAAGGACCCCCTTCCGACAAAAGTTTCTAGAAACTGGTACTCATCATCATCAACTTTTGACAACCATAAATGCGCATGTTAGACCTTATCACATCCATCTATCATTCATCCACCCACACTTTCACACATCCATCCATCCACCCTTTCATCCTTCCATCCATACATCCATCCTTCAATTCATCCACCCTTCCATCCTTCCCTCCATACAGCCATCATTCATCCATTCACCCTTTCATCCTTCCATCCATACATCCATCATTCATCCATCCACCCTTTCATTCATCCATCCACCCTTTCATTCATCCATCCACTCATCATTCATCCATCCACTCATCATTCATCCGCATCCACCCACCTTTTTACACATCCATCCATCCTTCAGCCTGACATCCATCCACCCATCATTCATCCACCAACCTTTTCACACATCCATCCATCTTCAGCCTTACATCCATTCATCCACCCATCAATCATCCACCCAACTTTTCTGTGCCTCTATCATGGGGGGGGATCAGTATCTCTCTGCGTCTTCTTCCTTCTTCTTTCCCGCTCATGGGAGGGCATCTCTGTGCCTCCCTGCTGGGGGCGGGGGACGTGTCACGGGACCCACAGCTCCAGGCGCGCAACATCCATTGAACTCAAAGGGCTACACTACAGCCTGCTCCTCCAGCCCCCCCCCTCCAGCTCCCCCTCCCCAGCTTGTGTATGTGAGCCCGGCTGAAACAGCTTCAGGGACACACACACAGCCACACCCGAGTACTTGACAGGTCTTTAAAAGACCTTTTACTTGTTAATGAGGCGTTGATGTTTTTCACACCTCGGTGTGAATTAAGCCTCCGCCGTGAGCACCCTCAATCAGCCCAATGCCAGGAACTTCACTCTGCAGAATCTGCGACCCCCTTCCCAGGTCTCCACAACCCCCCTGGGGGTTGAGCCCCACAGATTGAAGACCAATGGCCTAGACCATTTCTCTGCAATGCAGCGCAGTGGCACTTACTGGAAGCACCTGGTGGGCTAGTTGCTCCCATGGGCCCTAAGGATTTAAGGGGAATTATTTCCCCAACTTAAAACGCGCCACAGGGCGTGTTTGCACATGTCTCCTAAGGCCACGTCCCCTCCCTTCACCACTGTGTAAACACGCCCTGTGGCCATTTTAAGTTGGAAGATTAAGTCCCCTTGAATCCTAAGGGTCCATAAGGTCCAGCTAGCCCACTAGGTACCTCCAGTAAGCACCACAGAGCAGCATTGCAGAGAGGTGTAAAAAGGGGCACGGCCAGCACCACCTCCCTGCAACTCAGCACAGTGGCACTTACTGGAAGCACCTGGTGGGCTAGTAAGCTCCCAGGGACCCTCAGGATTGCAGAGGAATTATTTCCCCAACTTAAAACGCGCCACAGGGTGTCTTTGCACAGGTCACCTCAGGCCCCGTCCCCTCCATTCCCCACTTGGTAAACATGCCCTTTGGCCGTTTTAAGTTGGGAGATTAAGAGCCCTTGAATCCTGAGGGTCCCTAGGTCCAACTAGCCGACTAGGTACCTCCAGTAAGCACCACAGAGCTGCGTTGCAGAGAGGTGGTAAAGGGGCATGGCCTCTGAACACCTCTCTTCAACGCAGCTCCCTGGCGCAAACTGGAGGTACCTGGTGGGCTAATTGGCCCCCAGGGACCCTCAGTATTGAAGGGGAATTAATTCCCCAAGTCACCAGGGTACACGTTTGCACAGTGGTGAAGGAAGGGGGGCGGGGCCTGAGGTGACATCTGTGCAAAAACGCCCTGCGGCACGTTTTAAGTTGGGGAATTAATTCCTCTTCAATCCTGAGGGTCCCTGGGGGCCAACTAGCCCACCAGGTATCTCCAGTATGCGCCAGGGTGCTGCATTGTGGAGAGGTGTTCATAGGCCACGCCCCTTTTTACAACACTCTGCAACACAACTCTTTGGCACTTATTGCAGGTACCTGGTGGGCTAGTTGTCCCTCATGGGACCTCAGGACACCATTTGACACAATTTTTTAAAATGCGCTATGGGTGCCCCAATATTTAAAAAATTACCTCCATTGTGCCAGGTCCAGCATTTTGTCATGGATGCCCTCTTAGATCAACAATTACAAACAATACACCAGAGCCAGACCTTTGCTATAAATGGCAGCTATATACCATGAGTGACACTTACGTAAACAACTACCCCAGTATGTCAGGGCCAGCATTTTGTAACGATTCCCCCTTGTATGTGCCCCAGTTGTTCTCACTCATTACAGAAATTACCTCCAGTGTGATAGTGCTGGCATTTTGACACAGATCCTTCCATGCCAAGAATGTCCTCAATTATGCCAGCTATAGATGTTTTCCACAAGTGCCCTATATGCCAATAATTACTTCTCATATACCAGCACCAGTATTTTATCATTATGCCAAGAACAGCCTTCAGAACTAATAATCCCTAGCATGACAATACCAGCATTATACTGTTATGCCAATAACTACCTCCAGTATGCCACTACTTCGTCACAGGTGCCTGTCATGCAAGGAATTGACTCCAGTACACCAGTGCGAGCATTTTGCCATGAGTGCCTCCATCAACAATTACCTTCAGTATGCCATGCAAACAGTAGACTCACAACCATATTAACACAATCTCACTCATGGTAACTTATGTCCACTCAGTCACTTATTCTCACTTACACTCACATATTCTTTTTCACCAACTTGAACTCACTCATTCATTGTCACTCGCTATCATGACCACACCTACTCTCACTTCCTAACTCTCACTCACTTTCACTTTTTACTCACAAATTCTCACTCATTCAGTAACTGAAATTCACTTTCTATGACTTTCACTCACGAATTTTAAATAATTTTCTCTCCCTCACTCACTCATTGTTTCTCTCCCTCATTCTCTCATTGATTCTCACACTCTCTAGCACTCCCTCACTCATTCATTTTCTCACTAGCAGTAACTCTTATTCAGTCTCACTCAGTTTGACTCACTCATACTCACTGACTCCCAAACTCACACATTGTCACACACTACCTGTCATTGACTCTCAAATTATTGATTACACACACACCCTCTGTCTCACACAAATATACACTCATCCACAAACACTCACACAACATACATTCAAAAACATTTTTACTTACCTTAGCTGCTGGGAAGGTCCCATTCAAGCTAACTGTACTCTATTTTTATTACACTAATAGAGAATAACACAATGTTATTAACCATTAGTGTAAGAATGAATTGGTAGAAAACCAGGAGAGTGAAGCCCCAACTGACGCCATACGGAAAAATAACTCTTCTGTTCCTGTCACTGATTTTGGCATCTCTGAGGCCAGGGATCACAAAGAGCAAGCCATAGCCAAGGGTTGCAGCTGCAACCCTTGCTGACCCCTAAATGGCGTCCATGTCCTAGATAGATAGATAGATAGATAGATAGATAGATAGATAGATAGATAGATAGATAGATAGATAGATAGATAGATAGATAGATAGATAGATAGATAGATAGATAGATAGATAGATAGATAGATAGATAGATTTTTTTACTGTCAATGTAACATGGAATTGTGGCAAGAATTATGTATTTTGGTGAGGTACTGTGAGACACCTTCCTTCCTGAGGACAAAAAACTTAACCCAGGCTTAGGAGAAAGGGTTACACCTCAAACCCACATTGAGTATAAACGGCAGTGCAATATAGTCACCTTGCAATATGTTTTACACATTTAAAAGAGACAAACTGAACAAATGAATCAATCACTGAAGCGATTTCAACAGAGCAAATCAAATAGGCTCACAGCACTTTCTCTTGGCTAGGCAAACCAAAAACAGGTTCTTCACTTACATTGGATTGCTTGCACCCCTCTGACACTTATGCACTCCCACGGAACTTTCTGTTTTCAGTTTATAGCACATGGTTAAGAGATAGGCCAGTGGTGTGCCACTATAACAGTTGTGGTATATTGCAGGTGAATAGTTTTACAACCAGTATACTGTAAGGATATGTATATTTACTATTCATAATTCCACTTATATGTATGTCTTAAAGTAAGTATGTGTGGAGATTAGAATAGCAAATATATAATTACTTCACAATACAGTGTTAGGTTGATATCATGGATGTAACATTATTGCAAGTTAATATTACTGACCTTGTTAGAGTGTCTTCAGTAGGCCACGCAAAGTAAATCCTCTTGTACCTAATCCATCTTGCATACAAATCAACACTGATATGCCGGGCATACATTCTGAAGTGCCCCACATACAGTAGCTTCAAGGAAGACTACTTTCATAATAGGTTGTTTTTTTATTTAACAGTTCATAACTGATGTTTTCCAAGGGCAGCACAGGTGTTGGCACTATCAAAGGTAATTGCGTTCAATTAATAGACCTAGGAAGGATGTAAGGTTGTAAACCTTGTTAGGGCTCAAACTTTGAGTCACAGAAGCAGAGTAACTCACTGAGTCATCTGTCTGACTCTGTTCATCACCACCCCCTTTTCTGAATCATTTTGTCCACCATAAGCGTGGAAGGGTATACTCAGATGTGAGTCCCTTGCTCATTGCACCATCAGGATTCAAGCAAGCCGGGCCGACGAAGCCTGAAATGGCAGAAACCGGTCCCCGGAAGCTTGTTTCCTTCCCAGTATAAGAATTGGCTTGGTAGTTTGGTTTGCCCTGTTCCCATCATGCACTGGGACAGGAACAGACTAATTTGCATATAGCCAAGTTCTGAGCTGGGATGGTGCAGTGAGCTAAAAAACGGTGATGGATCAAGCCCTGATCTTTGGACTGGGTAAGAGTGGTCTGCTTAATTCAGGCACTCTGTTCATCACCACCCCCTTTTCTGAATCATGACTATTTATTACATCTCAGGACATGCTCTAATTAATAAAAGTCACCCTGGTCTGCCACTACACACTTGATGCAGGCTTACATATCAGTTCACTCTAAGGTTAGTGAAAAAAGGTAAGCCTGGATTTAGTCATGGCCCTTACTGCAGATTGCATGGGCTTTGGCGGGCAATACTTTTTTACTATAAAAAAAACTGGGAAAAAACACCAACAAAATGCTGTCAATTAGTCTTCAATATGTGGCAGTAAGAAAACATTTTCAGCCATACTGGACTGTAAACAAACAGGAAAATCCTTTAACCTCAACTTTCAGCAAAGAACATTTGCCAGTATTTATAGATGCCCACGTGCTACACTCTGAAATTATGTTGAGGTCTGACAACCGAGGCGCACTTCAATTAAAAGAACTGTCGTCACCATCAAAGCTTCAGCAGGAAACTCCGAGACACAGAAATGAGAAATGCAAGTAAACGGACAGCATTTCTTAAAGTAAACTACAACTGGCTTAGAAAAGACCAAAGATGTAATTTAATTCTGGAACATTCTCTTCTCACATACGATTGAGGGGCACAGCAAGACCCTTCCTTGGAATGTAGCTTCATAGAGACAACAGCCAGTGGCGCAGCGTGGGCTGCCTGCGCCCGGGGCAAGGCAAGTGTCCATACACTTTTCTTTTAATATTTTGCACCCCTATTAAACTTTTGCGCACATAAGAATGCCCCCAAGAATTCTGCACCTGGGGATATTCGGGCACATGCATCATTGTCAATTGCATTCGCAAGCGGTGCGAATCGTAATTTCCGTCCGTTTGCGAATGCAATTGACAAAATTGGGATGCATCATGTTTTTCGCCAATTTAGAAATCGCAATCATGTTGCGATTTCTAAAATCGCGATTGCATTTAAGAAATCGTAATTTGCGATTTCTTAAATGCAATGCATGAACCTTTTAAATTTGCAAATTCGCAACTTGGGAGAGGTAAATTACCATGAAGTCTTCCTTCATGGTAATTTGCGAAAACTTTAAAAAATGCACAAAAGTGAATTTTTGAAATTTTCATTTTACACACACACATTCCCTTGGGGCATTTGTGTGTGAAAAATGCACTTAAAGTTATATTTCAGGGGTGCAGAGGGGGGTCCTTTGGACCCCCCCCTGCACCCTTGAAATTGCATTCTCAATTTGCGATTCGCAAATTGCTAATCGCAAATTAAAAATGACTTCCCATTCATTCCTATGGGCCTCTAGGCCCAAAGGAATCAATGGGAAGGGATTCCTTAATTGCGATTTACAAATTGTGAATCGCAATTAAGGGATTTTAAAAAATCGCAAAATAAATTGCTATTTCTTGATGCATAGCCTTTTGCGATTTCTTAATTGTGATTCCTTAATTTTCGCAATTAAGAAATCGCAAACGGCAACAATGATGCATGTGGCCGGTACGCCCCTGTGGCCCTGCCCTTGCTATGCCGCTGCCTACAGCACTACTGAAAGAAATACTCTTTTTTGCATTTTGAGGACCGCTTGGTGGATGCTACACAGATATTATCAATCCTAACAGTATTCACAGAGCAGTCGTCAAAAACCAAAAAGGGGATTTCTTTCTTTAAACATGGCATTCGAAATCACTTCAATTTAGTACATGAATTGAAGCAATAACACATGGCATGTTTAAAAACAGAAATACCCTTTTTGTATTGTGACCGATGATGACCAACCGCTAAGGTTATGCCAGGGCTGGCTGGTACACGTCGGCTTCCTAGAGGCACACAGTTGCCAAAATGCAAAAAAAGGGTGTTGTTTCCAGTGGTGGTTCATAACATTTGGAAGCGGTGAGGCTCTTAAGATTATTGCTCTACTGCACTACACTAAACAACCTACAGGGGGTTCGAGTGATTCTCCCACTAGAAAATTTTGAAAAAAGAGTGGATAAATGGTGCGTTTTTAAGTACATTTGAGGAAGCAGTAAGGTTATACAATTGAATTTTCATTATAATTTAAGAAATTCACAATTTTTATGAACTATAGAGGACAATCTTTGCTATTCTGATGTTATTTGTTGCCCATATTAACTTTTGAACACACAACAATAATATTTGACTGTGCAGTGAAAGGTACAAACAAAACAGGCATCACGCAGAGAGAATGTCGTGGTAAAACAGATATCAGATATCTGCTAAGAGCTGGCTATGGGTTACAAGGTGAAATGTACGGTTGAGTTGAAACTCACCCCCTCACCGGCGCGACATCAGGACTGCCCCAAACCATGCCTTTCCACCATTTTGCCAAGTGCCTCCAACACGTGAAATACCACGATCCGATAACACAGTGACATGTTACCAGCCTGCCGACAGCGTCCAACCAGCTATGACAGCCTTGGATATATACAAGCGCCAGGTGCGTTTTATAAAGAGCCCTTCACCCATGCTCTGATGGCCCATGCAGACATGCCAATAGACCCGATTCAGGCAGGAGACTACTGATTTTTCAAGCCAAAATCGACTTTATTTCAGCAGTCTCTCGCCTGAAATTGCATTTTCTACAATAGAAGTCAATGGGGAGTTTTCATTCTCTCGATTTTTAACTTTAAATCTCTCACGTCCTTGTCCTAAAATGTTGGCATGTATGCGAATGTGTGCCTACGCTGGGTAGGAGAGACCCCATACCTCTTGGCCTTCTCTTCCGTACCCCTACCCTGAGCCCCTGTCTCCTGCATGCTGCTGCTACTCAGCGCTGCACAGCTGCATTCCAGTCACCTAGGACCCCCGCATATCCGCAGAATAGCCCCTCAAACCATTCTCCTGTCCCTTAGCCTGGCACACCCTCACACCTACACGCTCCTGTCCTTTTCTCACCCATCATGTCCCCACACACTCTCACCCTGACCGTCTCCTCAGCCCTCATATCGCACCCTGGTTCCTGTTGCTCTGCACCCCCAAAACCCTGCACCCCTCGCTAATTCATGCAGGTGAGGAATGGGGCTGTCTGCACTGCCCTGGCAGTGAGCGGTGGAGGCAGGGGGGATTGGGGTGAAGGGAGGTTGGGGGAGTAAAGAAACGCCTCACTTGTTTATTTAAATCAGTCGTAGACATTATGGCCGGTATCACTGCATTGCTGCAGGGTTGGGGTTGAATAAAGGCAGTTGCTTGGCATTTTCGAACTTCTTTCTAAGGTCATGAATTGTTTAAAGCTAGCTTTTGGTTTCAGACTACATTTTTAATTACCCAGTACAATGTCTCTTCTCTGTTTCGCTGTTCACCCGCGCGCCTGCCCCAGATATGTCCTACACCCCTTACACTGCGCGGGGCAAGGGGCAGCTGTGGAATTAATAATTGCGAGAAATTGTGTTTCTCTGGGCACGTGTGCCCTTCAATGTGGGAGGACGGGAAGGGTTGGGGGTCCCTGATGGCCAAAATGGGCGTCACTCGGAGAAAGATGACAAAGGTTGGTGAGTGGAAGAGGGAGGCGGAGGGACATGATACTGGGTTGGAGGTCTGCCCGTGGGTCGCAAAGAGCATTTACCCCTAAAGAACTAAAAAAAAAAGTATCATTAACAGAAGCGCTGGTGAAAATTCATGTATTTTATTTAATGCGATTTTATAGAGCGCGAACTTTAACAGAAGGTGTCAGAGCGCTTTACATAAGAACCAGTTGCAAACATAAGGACTAAGGATTACATGTGTTACATAAAAGATACAAACAGAAAAAATGGCAAATGTACAAGATGTAAAGTCACACAACGAAGAGACTAGTGAATTGAGTTATCTGTATATACATCAATATTGGCTAGGTGCTCATGTTATGTTACAGGTTATCATGTGAACAGACATCCTTACAGGCACTAAAGCACAGAAAAAGAATACAAATAACTTTGTACATTTAACACAAAGGTTAATTATCATTTTACCTAATCTTGACTTATACTTTTTGTATGAGATAAGTTATGATACATTATGTTGTATTCTTAAATTGGTGGTTTCCCTGGTGTGAACGCATTCTTTACTTATGTTGGTATGTTCTCCCCACCAAAGGGCTTGCCTATCAAACGTACAACAGGCACCAGGTCCATGGGTGCGAGGGGCCACTCAATTCCAATTAGGACAGTTTTTTTACTAACAAATGAGAGAGGGGGGTAATTTTATCTTCTTGCACGAGGACACGACATCCATGCCTCACCGCTGCTTCCTCTCTATAACATTGACCTCTGCCTGCCCACCCCCTGCCACCCACTCTCTCGCTGCCAGCCCACTCCTGCAAGCCATTTAATTTCAACAGGCTCTGTCGGGGGGATTAGCACCGCCAGGACAGCCATGGCCGGAGCCCCCCGGCTCCATTGGGCCTCTCCTCGGGGATTGGAGAGGTTGTAATCGGATCTCGCTTGGAAGAGACCGCTGTGGTCTGGGCTACAAATAGCCGTATTGATTGATTCATACACACTGTAGCCACCTGGGGCCTGTGATTAATAAACCCCCAGGCTCTCACCCAGGGGTCTCTATCGTGTGTGCTCTCTCGCTCTCTCTCTCTCGCATTCTCTGCGCCCGCAAAGCAGCCCATTTCCTCAGTTTCTTGAAACATGTCAGCAAACGGTTCTCCCCTAATTGTTCATGTTTAAGTGCAGACAGCGCTCCACTGTCAGGACTACAGCCCACACAAAGACAAAGGGGCTTATTTAAAATCCCCTTGCGCAACTTTTGCGTCATTTTTAGCTGGGAAAAATGACGCAAAAGTGGCGCATGGGGCTTGTAAATAAGCGTTCCCCACTTCGTTTTTTAGGTCTCGCCTGCCGATGCGCTTGCGCATTTGAGCTGGCGAGAGATATAGGGGCTTATCCAGAGTTTAACCAAAGTGGCGATTTGATGCAGTGCAACGTGCGCTTTTAGGTCAATGCGCAAGCGCAATGAGTTAAAATGCCCGTGCACAACATCAAATCGCCAGCCATCTGTTCCCCAGCTTGTTGCCGCCAGCAGCTCTTCCCGCTCCGCCCCCTGCTGCATCAAAGTCTTTCATTCCCACCAGCGTGCGCTCTGACTCAGCCATTTCTCCTCCCCTAATTATTCACGGCCGGCCGGCCATTCTTTCAGTTTCACGGCGGCAAGGCCGTGTCTCCTTTTATTTTATTTTATTTTATTTTTTTACATTTTTTAGTTGCCGCTGGTTCTATCCATTCCACCTCTTTCCCTTTCCTTTCTTCGGCGCAACTGGAAGCTTGGCTGATGATAAATTAATCAGTACATTTACGTAATACACCCAATTTTCACTGCCTGTTTCGGTACAATTGTCAATTTTAAGCAATGTACCTCCGCTATCAAACACTAATAGGGGCTGACTTTATTCACACATATTGGCACCTAATCGCCAGTTTTAGTTAATGACCAGTATGAGACAAAGAGTCTTTCACCACTCATATAGTCTTTCCTCACTTTTTGCCGCTCTTTTGATTTAACACAATTGCGGTTGACGTTCCAGCTCTTACGTATGTCCTCAACCAATGAGCTTTCAGAGACTTCCATTTTATTCACTTCCTGGTTCCAGCCCTCACTCGTCCATTACCTGGTACCGAGTGATTTGTCGTGGGGCTGCAACTTTGCCGTATACTTTATGAAGGTAAGATTCACTGTGTCTTGCGCGGTAATTTTGGTTGTTGCATCACTATTGTTGAAAACCTGAGCCAAACACCATGTATTTGATGTTGAGAACACACGCTACCCACTCGGGAGTAACATGGTTTTAGGTGTGGTATGCTCACGATTTTCTGAAGACAAGTTGTCGTGTTTTGGTGTAATGGGGCCAACACAACAACAGGTCTGTTATGCATAAAAAAGAATGTAGAAGTAAAGCCAAGCAAATGCATTCCTATTTGTGAGAGCAATAGCAAGCTGTGGCGTGAATTTTTTTTTTAAACCATCTTTTCGTTTGCTTTTCAAAGAACTGAGCTTGAAAGTATCGCATGTTGCTTCTGTTATGTATTATTCAATTACGGCTTTCTTGCATGGTAACTAATTTCTGTATTGTCTTCATAAGTATTTCTTTATCCACTTTCGTAGAAAATATACTTCTGCATATAACTAAAGAGAATCGTATTAATTTCTCTTGAATCAAAAACAATAGTTATGTGTACGTTGCGGCTAGTTTGTTTATTGCCCCTCTTTTCAACCGTGATTTCTTCCTGTAACCTCATAGGCCAGTACTTAACCTCATTGGAGGGATACCATGTAGAAAAAGAACATTTTGAAACTCAAAGGCATATAGACTGTGCACCTTAAAATCTGAGTGCTGTCTTGCAATTAAGACCGTTCAAAGCTATAAATGGACTGCCATGAATTGGTATGCTGCACCCGGTTCTCACTCTCTCCTCCAATATCCCTCTCACTGCTCTCCTCTCTCTCTCTCACTCTCTCCCTCCACTTCCTCTCCTCTCCCTCCTTCCCTCTCGTCCTCCATCTCTCTCCCTCCCCTCACTCTCTCTCTCCCTCTCTCCGTCTACCTCTCTCCCTTTCCCTCACTTCCCTCTCCCTCCCGCCCCCTGCTGCATCAAAGTCTTTCATTCCCACCAGCGTGCGCTCTGACTCAGCCATTTCTCCTCCCCTAATTATTCACGGCCGGCCGGCCATACTTTCAGTTTCACGGCGGCAAGGCCGTGTCTCCTTTTATTTTATTTTATTTTATTTTTTTACATTTTTTAGTTGCCGCTGGTTCTATCCATTCCACCTCTTTCCCTTTCCTTTCTTCGGCGCAACTGGAAGCTTGGCTGATGATAAATTAATCAGTACATTTACGTAATACACCCAATTTTCACTGCCTGTTTCGGTACAATTGTCAATTTTAAGCAATGTACCTCCGCTATCAAACACTAATAGGGGCTGACTTTATTCACACATATTGGCACCTAATCGCCAGTTTTAGTTAATGACCAGTATGAGACAAAGAGTCTTTCACCAGTCATATAGTCTTTCCTCACTTTTTGCCGCTCTTTTGATTTAACACAATTGCGGTTGACGTTCCAGCTCTTACGTATGTCCTCAACCAATGTCCTCTCTCACCCTCTCCCTCTCTCTCTCCCCCTCTCTCTCCTCTCTCCCTCTCTTTACTTTCCCCCTGCTCTACTTTTTCTCCCTCTCCCCATCTCCCCCTCTGTCTGCTCTCCTCTCTCTCTCCCTATCTCCCTCCCCTCCCTCTCCCCTCCATCCTTCGCTCTCGTCCTCCCCCTCTCTTCTTACCCTCCCTCTCTCCCTCTCTCCCTTTCCCTCTCTCCCTTTCCCTCACTTCCCTCTCCCTCTCTCCCTTTCCCTCTCTTCCCTCTCCTCTCCCGTCTACGTCTCTCTCTCCTCTCTCCCCCCTCCCTCTCCTCTCTCTCCCTCTCTTTACCCTCTCCCTCTCCCTGCTCTCCTTTTTCTCCCTCTCCCCATCTCCCACTCAGCACCACCACAGCATCACTCAGCACCACCACAGCATCACTCAGCACCACCACAGCCTCACTCAGCACCTCCACAGCACCACTCAGCACCACCACAGCACCACTCAGCACCACCACAGCACCACTCAACACCACCACAGCATCACTCAGCACCACCACAGCATCACTCAGCAGCACCACTCAGTGCCACCACAGAAACACCACAGCACCACACTGAACCATCACAGCACCACTCTCCACCACCACAACACCACTCTGCACCACCACAGCATCACTCAGCAACACTACAGCATCACTCAGCACCACCCCAGCAACAGTCAGCACCACCACAGCACCACTCAGCATCACCACATCATCACTCAGCGCCACCACATCATCACTCAGCGCCACCACAACATCACTCAGCACCAACACATTATCACTCAGCACCACCACATTAACACTCAGCTCCACCGTAGCATCACTCAGCACCACCACAGCATCACTCAGCACCACCACAGCATCACTCAGCGCAACCACAGCATCACTCAGCGTAACAACAGCATCACTCAGCGTAACAACAGCATCACTCAGCGTAACAACAGCATCACTCAGCGCAACCACAGCATCACTCAGCGCAACCACAGCATCACTCAGCGCAATCACAGCATCACTCAGCACCACCACAGCATCACTGGTTCAAATATGTTCTTTCAATGTTTCAAGCTGTTGTCAAGCTTTCAAGCTTTATTACAAATCACAAAAAGATGTTAATATTTCACTTTTGTTCTTGGATTTTCGTCACAATAAAAAACACTGAACATAATCTTCACAGAAGTTCTTTACAAAACTTAAAGCTATTGACATTACAAATTAAATTAATTATTTAAGTATTAATTATTTAAAAAAAATGAAAATCCATTGTTATTTGTAATATCAATCCATCTAAGTCAGGTAAATACAAAACATGTTGCAATACAAATGCTATAGGTGTCACATTTGCGAAAGTTATAACTATTGGCATTGTAAATGACAAAGCTATTCATTTAGCTATTTTCAAAAACAACACATAAATAAAAAAAAGTCATTTATAAGACCAATAGCTCAAACTTTCCTAATGCGAGACCTATTGCATTTCCAATGCTTGTTAGGACTTGTTCCCTGACAGACACCATGGGTTGGGCTACACTTGAAAGCGCGCAAATCACTGAAGCTCAGATAGGCCAGGGCCCTCCTTCAGTGGCAGCAGTGGGCTGAGAGGCTCATTAATCAAAGCCAGAGCCCAGGTGTGAGGGTTTTTCTACATAGTGAAAGCCACATCCAGCACACCGGCTGCCAAAGCTGTCGTGTATTTCTATAGGTTCTGAATCGATCCCCCTATTCCTGACCCTATTCTGGTTAAACTTACTAGCTAGTTAACTAACAGTCAGCCCATGAGGCAAGAAATCCCCCATGATGCAGATACCGTTATCTGACGCAGTCACACTACGGCACAGGAACGTGTTATCTGATTAGGTCATAACGCTTGAGATCTAATTAGACAAGCGATATTCCTCCAGCCCCTGATAAGGCATACGACGTTCTCATAACAAATCAAACCTATGACAACCTGGATAATCCGTGCGGCCATTGTTTTGATTTCACAGAGAACTTTAGTAAAGAATGTGCTAACGAGCAAGTCGTATGACATCTTTATTGACGTACCTATGTCCATCCTTACGTCAATCCCGGCACCTTTAAGGTATAAATATTGCCGACCTTGCCCTATGCAAAACACACGCGTGGTGACAAGACGGAGCAGCCATACTTGCCGAAGCAGAGAGCCGAAGCAGACCCCGCAGGCAGCAACCCCGCCTTCCTGACGCGCTGAGAGACGCGCTGCTATCTCAAGCCGAGAGACCCAGCACCGGCGCTTCTGGGCAGCCCTCGCAGGCAGCCTGGAATATCGAGAGCAGAGAAAGAGATACCATTCCTCATTCATCCTAAATTCCAGGTACAGAACTGAATAACCCCTCCTAGAGAATTCTTTAGTTATTCACTTGGCAAAAACAAACTTAACTTAAACTGTAACTTTCTATTCCCGCCCACGCATTAGACTTAGGTCAGGTACACGGGGTAGGCGTATTTAGAAACACCAGTTGAGTACGTTTAGTCAAATGTATATGTGTATGTAAATATATTTTAATCATTTTAAACATCATATGGCTCAGAAACCATATCAATGTTTTTACAGTATTATTTTATACTATTGCTTCTAATGTATGCACTTTACTTAACTATAAGTATCGCAATAATATCGATCCATTTCTCTTGTACGAGAAAAGAGACTGATCAATAAATAACATCTTTTATTGAACACGCCCGTCTCTTCCTTTTCTCTACATTCTGATGAGACTAAGAATGCACGTACTGACTGAGTAAAATAATTGCCTTGTGCTCACACGACTCTTGAGATTGACTCTTGATTAGGGGAGAGCAAAGTTGTCATGTTCTATGGTTGTCAGAAACTAAATCCCTTCTTGTCTAATCAGGGAAGTTAATCCTTCCTTGAACATTCGAGGAAGTTTCTAGCGAACTCTGAGCTTAGCTGGCAAACCCAAAAATTAAGTCTAGTATCGACAGTAGTAGACCTAGTTAACGTCTGGCCTAGGCCTTTACTGCTGTAGGTACTATTCCAATGCGCAGAGCCTATTGGGAAAATAGGAGCTACACTACATGGCGCCCAACGCGTTTGGAAAGGGCGATAAAACTAACGTAAGACATTTAGAGTAACTCAGTCGTGCTTTCTCACTCAGACCCCTTTTCCCAAATACTCCAAAGACGTCTGGAGTGGGTGAAAGGTTATTATATCCTCCAAAACCTCGCAGGAGGGAACTCCTATGTATGGTTTTTGGTCTAGTCAACGTTGAAGGATAAAACAGTTCCAGAATATTGTGCATCTAATCTCTGTTTCCATAAGAAACCTGATCTGCAAATAAAAATAATACCATCCTGTCAGTAAAATGGGAGACAGTGATGGAGAAAGAGAGGCAATTAGATTAGCTACTGAAATAGCAGATGCTGATGCTACCATGCAAGCAGCAGACGCGGATATAATACTCATTCCGGTCATTAAAAGGAGATCTATAACCTTAAAACTTATAGAAAATGGACTGACACCTAGAGGTGGCACAGTCATATTCGTAATCGAGGCACACGAATATCGGCAGACAGAGGTATACTATACATGGATACATTTTCCAGCAGCAAATGCTGTAACAAAGTACTTCCACTATTACAAAGTAGAGGAACCTCCTAATGAGTACACTCCTTTCGAGGAGGTGGAAGTACCACTCACATTCCAAGAGCATTTGCTCTTATTTGATGGCGCCCTAAAACATAATAATCACATTACAAGGCTCGGTCCTTTAGGAAGACCAGGAGCAACGTGGCCGGTCTTAGCCGGATACACACCATATCCAGACATCGAAAGAATGCCTGCAGCAGAGCTGTTAATACAGCTAAAACAACTACTAAAAATTCACAGACAATTAGTTCAGTATGTAATGCGGACTTCAACGATTCAGCCAGCGATTAAACTTCCACAGCTGACCCCTCACCAGGGGAACACAAATAAAATTACACCACAGAACATCCAATCCTGCCTAGGTAAAGTTCCAGCTAAACGGGAACAGATACCATTCTGGTTGGCACAGAAAATTACCCAAATAGAGGCGGTGTTTCCTGACACCACCCCATTAGAAAAACACAGGATTCTGACTATATGTCTCCCAATGGGAATCGCACCACACATTGAGGACTGTGACACTTGGGGTACAGTCTTTGCTTCCATCTACACAAAAACGCACGGTGTTCCATCCATTTCGGTAATACCAGATGTGCTAAAACAAATTCAAGATGAATATGGTCCAGAACCTGCTTTAACTCTTGGTATGAAATTACTAAAAGACTTCAAGCAGGTCTCGGCTATATTACTAGCCAACATAAAGGGTGAAGCAGCAAACGTGGCGATCCGCCAGAGGTTAAAAGAGACAGATATAGCAGACCAACCAGCTGAAATTGCCAGAATCATAGAAAAATCCTATGAAGAACTAGGCAGAGATAGTCTAGGTGGAATACCAGTAAAACCGCAACTGACTACAAGTCCAGAAAAAATGTTTTTTAATAATAATAATAATTCACCAAAAAAGAACTGGGATGGAAACAAACAATCCAATCCAAAAGAAAAGAAATTCCAGTCCAGAGGAAGGTCTCCTAGGCGAAGAGAGAAATCTCCAAACCCGAGACAAAGGTCACCCCAGAGTGACCCCTCTGGGAATAGATATAACCTTAGAAATAGGGATAATATTAAAAAACCTGATAGATATCAAGACATTGATACACTTCCCTCTCAATCTTTTCAGAATTCCTCGCAGAAATCGGAAAGAAGAGGACGATCAGAAGAGCACGCCAAGTCCAAAGACAAGGAACGTGCTCAACTGAAAAAGAAATCACAATTTCCAAAAAAGAAGGTAGCCAGTATCAAGGTAGTTAACAATGCCGAGAATACTGAGGACACAACTGAAAAACGGAGAATGGGCTCAGACAATGCTAGACAGCGCAGCAGAGGTGAGCATAGCTCGCAAAGTCCTTATGGATCATCTGGAGACAGTGGACACGAATGAATACCTTCAAGTGGAAACTGCAGATACCAGAGTTAGCAAGCCCCACAAAATATACGAGATAACATCACGTATAGAGGGAGATAAGACTAGGAAAATAAGGGGACTATTTTGGGATAACCTATCCAAAGGCTATGACATCCTTCTAGCTGAAAAAGACTGGCCACCAGAGTTTGTCAGGGAGTGCCCTCATGGCGAAGAAGTAATTATGCCTGCCTTCTCGAATCAAATACCGATTCATAAAAAATATACACTTGCTAGAAAGTGGGCAGTGGCCTTAGCACCTGCTTTATATAAAAATCATGTAGGATGGGATGAGGATTCTCCTCCTCACAAAATCCAGTTAAAATCACAACCTACTGCACAAAGGCAGTACCCAATTAAGCAAGAAGCTAAAAAACAAGTAAATGAAATACTAGATCAGCTAGAATACCAGGGGGTGATTGAAACTTGCACCTCACAAATGAACAATCCTTTGTTTCCGGTCTCCAAACCAGACAATTCGTACCGTCTAGTCTTGGATTACCGACACCTTCACACATGTTGCAAAACTTTTGCAGTGCAAAACTCACACAGTGCTGCACTAATGAATAACATAGTGCGCAAAAAATACAAAACAACCTTGGACATCTCCAACGGATTCTTTTGTCAAAACACAGTACCAGAGAGCAGATATTTAACTGCATTCTCAGTAAATGGCACTCAAAACCAATTCTGTCGGTTAGCCCAGGGGTACAAGAACAGCCCGGGGGTATTCTCAGCGAGAGTAACAGAATTACTACAACTATATGATGATGAAGCATTATCTTATGTCGATGACATTTACTTAACAGATGATGACTTGGAAACTCACTTGAAAAGAGTGAACACCATAATACTTGGTTTCGCTGCAGAGGGTTACAAATTCAACTTCAAAAAATCCAGAATTGCCCATCTGAAAATCCAGTACGGAGGATATGAATTATCAAGTATTGCCTGGTTGACAGTCTTTTAAGAACTAGAAGAATTAAAAAATCTAAAATATGAAAAAACGTATCCTCTGCCAATCGACATTCTGCCTCTACGACACTACGCCTGTGTAATCTATACAGACGGACATGCTCAACCCTCCGTTTGGGGAGAACATGCATACAATCCCACATGTGAGATTACAAAAGAAGTGTGGCACGGAGGTAAACTAAGACCTCTATTAACAAAATCACACTCAGTAGAAACTAATTCAGAACTACAAACTGAAATATTAGCTTTGAAAATGGCGCTAGATAATGCGGATCGCGAATTCCCGACACTTATAGTGTCAGATTCATATTTCTGCGTCAAAGCATATAACAAGGATTTGCAGACCTGGATTCAGAACGATTACAAAGATGACACGGATGCACCAATAAAGCAGAGACTGCTCTGGGAACAGGTAGCTCTTTTGAAAAAAGAACTACCAAAGACTCACGTGACACACTCACTGAGTCACCAGTGTGATGGCGTTCACGTTGTAGGGAATTCATTGGCTGAAACAGCCGCAGCGGCAGCCAGTAAACCGGCTCCCGTAGATCGGAAAAAGCGTACATTAAAATACATTGACGGCGAAACATTGCTGGCAATAAAAACGTCATCAAAAGGCGACTGCTCGGCGTTACCGATCAACTATCCACTCAATTACACATACATCATAGATGCAAACTCCATTCCTTTTGCTCGAATCCCTGGAGTGGGGGATAGAGTGATTCCAAACATGGACAGGAGAAACTTGTTAATCGCAGACGCACACATGGGCGAGGGTCACAGACACCTTAAATTAAAAGATTCTCTGGAAGATTTACAATCACGGTACTGGTGGCCAGGCATGAGCCTCCATCTTACCATCTTTGTAAAAAACTGCCCAAACTGCAACAGAGATCGCAGTGGGGAGAGAAGCAGTTTAATACCTCGTCGTATCAAGTCAGATAATATTACCAGTAAAAAGAATGGCTTGCGATTAACATATACAGGCTAGTTCCCACTTATAATGTAGATCCACAGCACTCGGCTGACGTCCGGACTGTTATACAAGATTTGCGAGTCTAAATGGCATATACGCTAAGAGCATGCTACGTTCGACCAATTTTTTCTTTTTCTCAGGCAATCCAGCCTGGGGGGGGGAAAGAATGGCCAAATGAGCACAGCCCAGCGGGAATCTTCTCACTTCCTTCCTGAGGGTATGGGATGGTGTAAAGAAAAAACCAAGACAGAAAGCAATCTATAATAGAAAGGATATTAGGTTCGGGAGCTAGGTGGGTCAAACATCTAATAAGTGTCCATCGTAGTCTAAATAACTTGCCAAGAAATTCTCTGAAGGGATTCAGTCCGTACGAATTATTATTCGGAACTAGGATGTTGATCTCTGACCTTGATAGTCAGACTTCAGTGGTAACAGAAAAAAGCTTTGATGTCAAAGACCGTTTGGCTATTTTGCAGGACTTAAACAAAACAAGAAAAGACCTGAGCAACATACAGTCGAAAGAACAGCCAACAACCACTGAAGAATCACCACCTGTCCCAGCAAGACCTGTCTGGATTCCAAAAGTCGGGGATCTAGTCAGGGAGAAGATCGCGGTAAAGAAGGAATTTGGGCCTTCTTACAGAAAAGCAGTTCCTGTCTTGTCTGTCAACGGGACAAGATCAGTTGTACTACCGCCACTTGCTGGAAAAAAGGAGAACTGAGTTGTATCCATCGACCTGGTAAAACCACAACATGTGGCCGATAACCAACGGTAGGCCAAGTGGACTCCCAATAAGTAGCAGAACACCAAGGTTTGCTACCAGTACAGAGGTCCTATCAAAGAGGCTCATCACATTCGAAACGCCTACAGAAGAACAACAAGGACTATGCAACAATGCAATAGAACTAAGACCTCTGAAAACCCAAATAAAGACATTTAGCAGAGACACACCAATCTATACAGAAGTACCAAGTGAAAATGCAAGAAACAAAAATCCTGAACCAATTGGAACAATTGACAGAACTGCATCCGGTTACTTCATCAACTTCGATGATTCCTCCGACGGTTTCAGCGAACAAAAGACACAGCCATCATCAAAATCCTTTAAAGACAAAGCGAGGGAACTTTTGAAACAACTAAAAGAAACATATCTGATTTCTCCATGGATTGAATTTTGGGTGGGTTTTGGTGCATTTATCCTCATACTTTGGCTCATCATGGTATTTACCTTGGGACGCTTCATTGAGGGAAAATATGCTAAAATGGACACAGCAAGTCAGAACATCAACTTGGTCCTCAAACCACACACATCTTCACACGTCGAGAAACGAGAACTTTCTTCAGAACTTTCTTCAGCCAACTTCACAGCAATTCCAATACCTGGTGGGGTAGCCTGGGACAACACTGACTATGAAATTTATGGTCCGGTCGAGATCCTGAAATATCCACACCAAATTAAGATCTCTTTGAGTGACTTTGCAAAACCAAACTCATTTGCTGATGATTGGGACTTTGAAAGTATTAACAATATGATGTCTGACTTAGTAATGTCTGCTAAATTTACAAAACATGATTATTTGCAGGGTTCTACAAATTATGACAGCATGTACTGCTATAACCATTATGGTAACCATTTCGTGCATAAATCTGCACAACCTAGAAATGTTTTAAGTTATAATCAATGGGAACATTGTGCTACACCTCCAAAAGGGAGCTCTAGAACCGTTTATGACAAATATTCATATTTTTCAGGTTTTAACATAACTAATGCTGAAACATTTTATTACAAATTGTCAAACAAGACAGGGATGAAAACCATGATAACCAACACAAAATTGATATATTCAGATTCTTTCTTTGAAAAAATGAATACTTTTGGATTTGATTATTGGGACAAAAATGTTGATTTGAAAAGTGTTTGGGGTACAAAAGAATGGCAAGTACAGGGTTTAGAAGCTTTGTTTAGAGCCTGCATGATCCCAGAACAAATGATATTTTTAAATGACACCGTTCAACAAACCACCTGTCTTGGCCTAGCAAAAATCAAAGATTTAAATAACCTGTCTATTCCAAAGCCAACAATGTTTAGCAATAACTCTGATATAGACATAAACCATATACTTAACCAAAACAGAACACATCCTGATTGGAAACAATGGTTGATCTGGCCCACAGATACAAATAACTGTCAAGATAGATTCCTGAATAAAACACAGGGTTTCAAAATGAACAGGCCAGACCCTAGATATCCCCAAAGACATCACCCAGGGATAATAACAACCTACAGTGTGGGCAAATTATGCCTTCAATGGCTACAAACTTCCACACTGCCTGAAATTAAGCAACACCTAACTTTACTTACTGATGGTGCTGACTTGCGTGATTTCATACTGGGACCACGCAAACAGCGTCATAAGCGTTTCATAGCAGCCTCTGTATATGCAGCATACAATGAGGCCTGGAAGGTTACTCAAATTGAGACAGCAGAAAGAATACGGGAAATTGACCGTATTAATTTGGAAAAATCACTTTCTGTAGTGGACAATGGGTTAATGACTCTGTCCTCCAGAATTTTTTCATTGGACAGCATTGTGTCTTCAGCAATCGATATATTATCGCAAGACTTACTGTTATTACAACATGGTCAGTCACAATTGCGTTCTATTGTACAGCTTGGCTGGACGTTACAAAATCTGCGTTCAGGCTACGTGCCTTGGCGTTTAATCAACACAACGTCACTATTCCAAATCTTTAACCTTACTGATAGACAAATCGGTATGGCGCAGAAGGGTGCTGATTATACAATCTTGAGCATTGAAAAACTAGAAAGATTACCAATGACAATGTCAGAACGACCTGTCAGTGAATGGATAATCCACGGAATCATAAATATTCCAATCTCAACCTTCAGGTTTCAATACTGCCAAAAATATATACAGGCTGGCATGTACGAGAAATTGGGAAAGGGGTACCTTAAAACAACTTGGAACCTGCCCTATTCACATGCATGTGTCAGTAACAAAGGACAGAAAGTGTTTCTTAGTGGCAACAATTGTGCTATGTCACTAAGCGGCACGCTTCTGTGTAACGGTATTAGTTTGCACGGAGCCTGTGAAGGGAATTCATTCAACCTTTCATGTCACCAGCAAGGCGCACCTGCAACTGAAATAGAACCATTCTTTCAAAGACTCTATAATGGGAGTTACATTCTTATTGTAGACCGCAGATGCTGTAGTCTTATGCCCGGGACTCCTTATCTCGTCACTACGACGGCGAAGGTCAAGTGCTGTGGACGTTCTTTGTTCCCCAGCTCCTTTCCAGACAGGGAGGCAAGGGCATGGCCCGGTCTGAAAATTACTTCTATTCGAATAGACACTTTAAGCAGAATGAAAACAGTGCTTCTTCAGACGCCTACAAGGCTCACGTCATCTAAAGAAACGTATGATCTACAAGTCGCAAGGACGACTGCAGAGATACATACATTATTATCAACCAATTCCCCCGTACATTTCGCGGAAATCCTGAGCGAAATCTTAAATATTTCTGATACCACTGGGGTCTCAAAGGTATTTAAGACAGTATTTTCGATGGCATTAACACCATTCAAAGCCATACTGGGTATTTTTCCAGATTTCGTCCATTCGATTTTTGGCGGACTTCCCCTGATCCTAGGACTAATTGCAGGAATCCTATTCCTGGTCCTTATTTTTCGTTATGGCAACCCATGTCACAGAACAAAATCTCACGACAATGGAAGATACGATCCTAGCCATTGGATACCGGGACCGGATATCAAAAATCCTGGGACTCTCCCGGCTTAGAAACCTAAACATGACTTGGTTTCTATCATTTCGACCAATGTGGCAAAGGTGTGTTTTACCTGTACTAAGGTGTCTGCTATGCGGAGAAGAATGCGTGTTAGACACTTGTCTGACGCTACAATCGGATGCGCCGGTGGATGCAGATACACTGTTGGTTCCTACCAAGGTTCACGCACTGTGCTGCCCTCAAAGGCTGCCAATTCTGATGACGGCATTCCTGGAATCTTCACCACTGCGATTGAAGAGTAGTGAAGTTCAAGATGAAAGCAACATCGAACAGGTACGACCTTCTGTCAGCAATGCAAATCAGAATGTCAATGGAGACAATCATGCGCACGAATGCATGGTTACCCCTATTTCCGACTTAGAGGAACTTTCCCATGAAGCTGTTGACAGTTTTTTCGAAAGCCTGAATGATATGATGTTCTCTCCGGAACAGAAATAGAGACTTTTGAGTAAACTCGCACACGGCGTTCCCTGAATTCGGCCTTCAACTTTAAAAATAAAGTCACATGAACAATTACAATCCAGTTCACGGACAGCAACTTTTTTCAGCAAGCCCCTAAAATATTTTTCTATATATTTTTTCCCGGGACACTGATCTTCTGCTTAAAGTAAGAAACTTTTCCTAGAGAACTAAGATTTCTATTTTTTTTAGATACTTTATCTAACTGCAATTTTTCAGTATATTTGAAAATTTCAAAATGCATTTATGTATTTTGGGGTGGTAAGGTATACACTATACTCTATAGTATGTTGTACTATGTTATACTATGCATAGATTAGTAGATATGACCATAGTTAGCGTGGAGTGGGTGTCGTGTATTTCTATAGGTTCTGAATCGATCCCCCTATTCCTGACCCTATTCTGGTTAAACTTACTAGCTAGTTAACTAACAGTCAGCCCATGAGGCAAGAAATCCCCCATGATGCAGATACCGTTATCTGACGCAGTCACACTACGGCACAGGAACGTGTTATCTGATTAGGTCATAACGCTTGAGATCTAATTAGACAAGCGATATTCCTCCAGCCCCTGATAAGGCATACGACGTTCTCATAACAAATCAAACCTATGACAACCTGGATAATCCGTGCGGCCATTGTTTTGATTTCACAGAGAACTTTAGTAAAGAATGTGCTAACGAGCAAGTCGTATGACATCTTTATTGACGTACCTATGTCCATCCTTACGTCAATCCCGGCACCTTTAAGGTATAAATATTGCCGACCTTGCCCTATGCAAAACACACGCGTGGTGACAAGACGGAGCAGCCATACTTGCCGAAGCAGAGAGCCGAAGCAGACCCCGCAGGCAGCAACCCCGCCTTCCTGACGCGCTGAGAGACGCGCTGCTATCTCAAGCCGAGAGACCCAGCACCGGCGCTTCTGGGCAGCCCTCGCAGGCAGCCTGGAATATCGAGAGCAGAGAAAGAGATACCATTCCTCATTCATCCTAAATTCCAGGTACAGAACTGAATAACCCCTCCTAGAGAATTCTTTAGTTATTCACTTGGCAAAAACAAACTTAACTTAAACTGTAACTTTCTATTCCCGCCCACGCATTAGACTTAGGTCAGGTACACGGGGTAGGCGTATTTAGAAACACCAGTTGAGTACGTTTAGTCAAATGTATATGTGTATGTAAATATATTTTAATCATTTTAAACATCATATGGCTCAGAAACCATATCAATGTTTTTACAGTATTATTTTATACTATTGCTTCTAATGTATGCACTTTACTTAACTATAAGTATCGCAATAATATCGATCCATTTCTCTTGTACGAGAAAAGAGACTGATCAATAAATAACATCTTTTATTGAACACGCCCGTCTCTTCCTTTTCTCTACATTCTGATGAGACTAAGAATGCACGTACTGACTGAGTAAAATAATTGCCTTGTGCTCACACGACTCTTGAGATTGACTCTTGATTAGGGGAGAGCAAAGTTGTCATGTTCTATGGTTGTCAGAAACTAAATCCCTTCTTGTCTAATCAGGGAAGTTAATCCTTCCTTGAACATTCGAGAAAGTTTCTAGCGAACTCTGAGCTTAGCTGGCAAACCCAAAAATTAAGTCTAGTATCGACAGTAGTAGACCTAGTTAACGTCTGGCCTAGGCCTTTACTGCTGTAGGTACTATTCCAATGCGCAGAGCCTATTGGGAAAATAGGAGCTACACTACAAAGCGGGCAGAGGTACAGCCCACTCCTCAAATGGCCTTGCATTGGCAGTGGCAAGAATAGAATGCCCCCTACTGCCCTCTGCATCTTCTAGTTTTTCATAAGCATTGGCACTACCAAAGCGCGTTTATTTTTAAAACGAGGACTTTCCTATCTCTTAAAAAGTACCCTGTGTAATTACTCTAAACCTCAAGTTTTTCATGCGCTGCTTTAGATGGAGTCACGGTCAGCATGAAGGTGGATGGGGGGATTTCCTTCTTTAAACATGACACGTGTAATCGATTCACCCTTGAAGCATTTATGTCTGTCATATTTAAAAAAACAAAAATACCCTGGGGCTCTTTTACATTTTGACGACCACCCCGGCACCTTGTCACACTTGCAGGGCTCAGAAGAGAAGGAAAGGAGAAGAGCCAATGCAAGGGGCACGTGCCAGGAGAAAAGCCAATATAAGGGAAGGATGCTGCATGTGCAAGGAGAAGGGCCAATGGGCTGTGCACTGCACCATAATGAAACAAATAGAGCAAAAGACGATGACAATATGCCATAATAACCAATATGGTATCCAGGGCTGGCCTTTGCTGATATAGCACCCTGGGTGTGGGTGGAGAGAGATTTGGCACCCTTGCTGATGGTAGTGGATTTAATGAGGCAGCAGGGGGCTCTTTTTGTGTTCACTGGTCAGTACCTGGATGAGCAGGGACTGGCCCCTGAACAACAAACCTCACCGGACCCCCCCGCAGCTCGCTGAAATCACTCATAGCTTACCTGCCTCAGGCAGATGATGGTTTTGTTGATGTGTGTCAGCAGGGTTCAGAAGGTGCAGGCATGAAGGAAGGGGGCTAAAAAGGAAGTTAAAAACATCACCTGCTATATGAACTGGCAAATCAGACAGAAACAAACAGGCATGGACAAGGACACGGCTGGAGTATATTGAGAAGGGCACTTCTGTTGGCATAACCTTAATGCACACACCTCCGTGCGCCCCTCAGTAAATTGTATCCCTGGGCCTGGTCCCAGCTCAAGCATGCTAAAGGCTGGCCCTGGTGCTATGGTACGCACAGCAATGGCTTGCTTTTGCTCATGCTGTGAGAATGGCATCTCATGCAGTTATGCTGCGCATGATCATGACACTGCCCCCCCTGCCCCGCCTTGAATAAATGGAGATACCCAGGTGCTGAGGCAGGAGCAACCTTCCTTTCAGTTTGTTCTCGGTTCCCTGTGCAGATCAGCCCTGCTCCAGGTGCCTATTTAATAATAAAAATATTATTAATTGATATTTACTGGCCCAATAGCAGAGGGACAAAGACAGTATGACCACAAGGAAGGGGACCTTTAGTAACCATGGGCACGCTACCCAACCCAAAGGATTGGTATAGACTATTGTAGCACTGACTCTGAGAGCCCACCCATGTGACTAGGAGCTTGGGGACCCCCCAGCACCATGAGGGCTTCGGAGCTTTGAGCTAAACCACAGATTAATATTTACTGGCCCAGTGGCAGGGGAACAAAGACACTAAGACCAGGAGGCAGGGGTCCCTCAGGAACCATGGGCAGACCAGGCTACCCTCCCCAAAGCATTTGTATAGATTAAAGTAGCACTGACTCTGCGGACCCCTCCCCTGCCCCCCCCCCCAACATGACTAGGAGTTCGGGCAACCCGCCCCTCCGCTTCTTTGGCACACTGCTTTACATAGTTGGCCATAAAGCAGCAAGAAAAGAACTTCATAATATTCATCTCTAAAATAAATTTAACTCTCTCCTGAATGAGCAAGGAGAATCTGAATTTTATTTTAAGGCACATGCCTTTCATTTCACATGTTTAAAGTGCAGGCAAAACAGATTGAGAAACATGTGCTATAGGTTTACAATGAAACATTTTCAAGGTTGATACTCTCGACCAATAGGAGGACATGAGAATGTTTTCTAGCCTGACACTAGCACAAAATGCCTTAGAGGCCATGGCACTGCTGTCAGAACATGCTTCAGAATATTATGTATTTACTCCTGCTCAAAACATAGCCCATTTGGCCCAATGAATAACAGTAGTAGAGGTAACTGTAGAACATGATCTACGAAAACAGATTACCAATTGAGGAGAAGACGTAAAATAAATGTTGCGTTTAATGCAAAGAATCACACACAGCATAGAGTGCAAAAGAAGGCAAGGCTACTCCACAGCAGTAAAAGCACAATTGGTTATTCTCAAAATTGTGAAATGAACCCTATTAGAAATTGGGACTCTAGCGGGCTGAGGCATGCACCCTGTCAAAGTAGGGACCACAATCCTAGTCATGGTAAGTCACAATGCAATCCTAAACTATCCTATGCTCACCCTCTGGTAGCTTGGCACAGAGCAGGTGGGCTTGTCTTAGAAGGCAGTATTTGTGCAATAACCATATTTTAATACAGTGAACTTGCCACAAAAAGACTCTACTATGGTTTAGAAAAATAAAGTATGACTGTGTGGAAAAGTAAATTTTGCCATGTTCTGTGTCCCTACGTGTCATCCATCATATGTTATGTGTGCATGATTAAATATGCATATGCATTCCCTATGTTTGTTTATAGACGCAATTACAGTTGTGTCCACTTCTAGTATGCCAGTTTCCAGTTCTCGTGAATACTACGAATATCCGGCCTATGTAAAGTTACGCTGCCACGTTTCTCAGTGTGCACGTTATTTCATTGTAAAGTCCCCGTTTCTAGGCCTCAGAAGGGCCTGGACACCAGATTCAGCTCCTGTCTCCTGAAGCCTCGCTGAGGAGCGATACAGCCCCCACCTGTATCCTCGACCCTTCACTTACTTCCTGCCTCGCAGTGCCCGGCTCAGCCTGGCTCTGCCTCTGAGTCTGCCAAGAGTATGTTATGATTCCAGTTATCAGTTCAGTCCTCCTTCTCTGCATTCCTAAAAGCTACTGAATCGCATCAATGGTTTCCGTCATTGTCTAGCCTCTACGTCTCCATGTAAGAGAAATACTGCATTTAATGGTCATTTAATATTCTTCATCACGCACTACATGTAGAATAATGCATGGTCCAGTCATAGTGTCTGTTAGCCTCTCCCCTCCTGACTTCTAGTTTATATCAACATGTTCTCTAAACATCAGATACTAGATACTGTTTAGGTACATGTCGCCCTGACTCTCCAGACTTCAGTCTCTGCTCCTAGCACAGAGTTCGAAGCCCCCAGCTTCTCCTAGTAACACGTCATTGCTAGTTTGCGCGCACCATCAGGTTAGAGGTCCCGGCTCCTCAGGTAGCCCCCTCCATGGTTTCCGCCCCATTCATGACATATTCTGTTACGTTTGCATCACATGTCTATGTATACGCCCTGTTACACCTCTTTTCACCCTTATCTTTCGCGACTGCTACGCATCACGCCTATTGCTCCACCCACTACTACGCCTATTGCAATGTAATGCTATGTGTTTGCGTTATGTATATATGATCGTGCACTGTTATTAAAAAGTTATCCTTCCTTAGCGCGCTCATCCCAGATCCAGCCCCAGCAGCTGCTGGGCCCTGCCTTCCTATTCCTGTGCAGGTCGTCCTGTTCCTGTCCTTATGCTGTATTAAACCTGCAAAACTCCTACTACCTCGAATCTTGACTCTTATTTATTGAGCTATCTGTTATTCATTTATTCATTCAAAAATAGGGTATTATTTATTTATTTACCACATAATGGCGCCCGAACAGGGACTTGCCCTTTCCCCACGCGTCGGTGAAGCCACGCCGACCCCCTGATCCTCTGCAGTCGTGACGGAACTCTTCTGCGCACCGGCAGATATTTCTGCTTCAAGTATCCCTCAGGCCCACGGAGGAGACGGAGGAGGCGGTCCAGCATCCAGACGAGACGGTGGAGGAACGCGGCGAGTCCCGACCAGAGCCCAAGCCGAGAGTCCATGGTTCGAGGTATCCGGAGGCCCACCCGTAACAGAAGTCCGAAGTTCGTCTGTCCGACGTCGAGGCAGTCCAGTCCAGTCTGAGGCCTTCCGTTCTTGCTGCCCGGTGAGTACCGTTACTGGGGTAGTATCTAGACAGGGTCAATCTAAATTGACTCTGGTCTGTGGGTTGGTGGTACACAGACCCACAAACGAAGTGTCCACTTCGGTGGAAGCGGGTCCTGACGTGTCTCTTTATGAGACCGGTAAGTTTCGTACTGTTTCAGCAGTGCATCTAGTTTCTGTTCCAGTCAGTTCTGTTCTCGAGAAAATTCATGTATTCTGTGTTCCGTATTCCAGGTAGTATTCTGTTCGAACTGTTATTTTTAAATGTTCTTCATGTATTTTAATGTCGTGGTATGAATGGGGAATAAGTATCGTGTCCATTGTGTATTGTATTGTGTCTAGATTACAGTCCAGTCATGCCCTTGTTTTCTAAGTTACGTCAGTTAAAAACTAGAAAGGGTCTGCTGGAAGCAGCAGTTCCAGTTCCGCCTAGGGACAGTCCAGGTCATTTTATGTATCAGAAACATGGCATAAGTGCCATACTATATCTAGATTTATGGGTAGAGTATACCAAACAGTTAGAAGAAAAGTATAGATGGCCCGTATCGGGTACATGGGATGCCGAGTGCATCATGCGAGTAGAAGAGGCATTATGGAAAAAGAAAGCCAGACAGTCACAGAAAGATGCCATCGAGTTATGGCGCAAAGAAGCTCATAAAAGAACGGAAAAAGAAATCAGAAAGTCAGAATTAAGTAGAGAATCCTTAGAACGAGCACAAGAAAGGGAATTAATCGAGATAGGTGAACGAGTTAAAACCGAACAGTCAGACAGACAGAGGCATGCTCTTATTAAGGGTATGTATCCTCTTCTTGCCGAGGGCTTGCCAAAAGCGACCCCAGAGGCATCCAGTAATTTCCCGCCACCATTAGTTCCGACCAAGCTACGTCACAAACAGACCGCAGCTGATATTTTTATTTCGTCCTATTTGGACGACACAGTCCCAGAATATGCAAATCCTGTCCCCGCTCCACCAGTCCCTGTAAATCAGGCACTTCCCGTTCCTCCAGACACCGGGGTACCCCTTGCAGTACCTGCTACGGTCCCCCAGGTCCAGCCCGCCATACCAGTTCAGCCCGCATTTCAATTTCCTGCCACACTAGTACGAAGAGGATCAGTCGACGACTCTAGTTTAGGGGCCGCAGGGGGAGGTACTCCTCAAACCCCGCCGCCACACAAGCGTTTAACGACAGCCGAATTACATATGCAAGCGTCACAGCGTACGCCCAGACATCAGTCGGTAGCAGAAATAAGAAAAGCCCTTAATGAATGTGGCTATGATCCAGTCCCAGGAGAGGATAATATGGTTTTATATTCATTACGTGTAAGAAGGGTGGCCGAGTATCTAGTCACCCTACCGAATATGAAAGAAGATCTAGACAGAATATATCGTTTCATCCGTACAGGGGATGATCCAGAAAGCATTGGCGAAGTCATGTCTCAAAGAAAAGCTGAAGTCCAGCTCATGCTATTAAAGTTTCTGATTAATTGTCTAATACGAGAACAAGATTATCCGACCAAAGATCAAGCCGAAATGAGAACCCTGACAAAGTGGAGTGATAATATAGCCGAGGGTAAGCACAGAACCATCAGTGCTATGGAAAGTATGTACAAGAAAATTCGTAAAGAAATAATAAGAATACACGAACAACGTAAAGCAGCACAAGTAAGCGAGAAAGAAAGTAACTCTGATCCTGAAGAGGTTGAGGACGAGAATCCCGACAGAATAGCGTATGTAGGAAAATCTAGATTTCCAGATCGCCATTTACGCCTAGAACACAAGTCTATTTTTCATCATCCAGCACCAGAACAAGGTTCTCTAGAACAAGTGTTTCAAGCTACCGATCACATTCTGAAATCACGAATCGGTTACAGTGAGTTAAGTACCATGCATGAACAAGAACTGGTCCGATCAGCAGTCCGATGGATTACTGATTCTACCACTTTTCCAGATGAAATAGTGGCACAAATGTTTCTAAAAATGCCCCCAGCCGAGCAACGACTGGCGGGTATGTATATGATCCAGCACCTCATTACATTGTATGAGGGTCAACATTCTGATCCAGGTCCGTTACACGATATCCTGAACGAGTTACTCCAGTATAGATGGAAAGGTTTAGGTACCGATTTAATTAGTGTCATTCTAGAACAGCGTCACAAATATAGAACGTTTCTGAACCCGCATTTTGTTCATGTCTCACCCCCAGAAAGTAAACCATTTTACATGGAGAGACAGAATCCGTTACGAGAAGTCCACCCAGTTAGAGGAACGGGTGGCGAACTAGAACGAGTGTTTGTTTATACTCCGATTACAAAGATGGAACTCCTAGAGATGAAGAAATTAATTCCCTGTCATGATAAAGATCCAGCAGGGTTCCATAGAGAATTAAAAGACATGCTCCGTATGGGAGAATACACGTATCCAGATATAATTAAAATGTTAAAGGTTCTGTTGCCCGCAGGGGTGTATGAAAAGCTCAAGGAAAAAGAATGGGAGGTGGGAGAGAAAAAGATCGATTGGGCAGTTCTAGAAGCCGAAGACAAGGCACGAGTACCAGGTACCGGTCTTGGAGCGAAATGTAAAGAATTACCAGAATTAATAATACAAGTTTTACCTAGGTTATTGACAACTAGAAAAGAAGACTGGGATGCAATCTCAGCCTGTAAACAGAAACAAGACGAAGACATTAGTGATTTTTATTCTAGATTTGAGAAATGTTTTAGCATCAACAGTGGCCTCAAGACAAGTAGTGAGTCATACGCTCACCTTTTTGTTACTAAATTAGTCGAGAATTCAAGCCCACAAATTAAGAATCGAGTTTTGAAAGTCGAAAGTACCTGGCAAGCTAATACCCCGTCCCAGATGTTGCAGATGCTCCAATACCACCAGAATAGGATCAGGGAAGAACAAGAACACGAGAGAAAACGTATGAAAGACACGAAAATGAAAGTACTAGTTGCACAATCTGTTCCTCAAGACAGTCAGAAGAGGGGTCCGAATCAAGCCAGTCATCCTGCAGCTCCCGTTAAAGGGAACTGCAATTATTGTAAACAGCCAGGTCATTTTATAAACGAGTGTGCAGTTCTGAAACACAACATAGCCACTGGTAAGACTAAAGAAAGACCACGTCCGCCTAGACACGAACAAGTTTCACAGACTCCTCAGCCACAGAATGCACCACAGACAGTTACAGCTCCGCAGCCTATTGCTGCAACACAGCACGTTACACAGCAGATGTACCAGTATGCACAGTCTGAGTATCCAGAGTACCAGCCATATTCATGAAACAGCCTAGAGAGGGAGGTAGGCTTGCCTCTCATCGAGATACCTGTAGATCAAGAAGGTCCCTATGTTCACAGTCAAGTATTAGGGAAAGACAGAAAGTTTTTGATCGATACAGGGGCAAGTAGGACCACAATTAGCCACGCCGAAGTTCCAGGGGCTCCGCTCTCAGGCTCAAGAAATGTTTCCCTTGGATTTTCAGGAAAACCTATCGTAAATGAGATATCAAAGCCAGTTACTCTAGAAGTAGGTCCATTGTCCCGTACTACTGATTTGTTACTTACTAAGTCATGTCCAGAAAACCTATTAGGCATTAAAACACTGAAAGAATTAGGTGCAGTTATATGCTGTTCCCCAGAGGGAATACGTCTGTTCCTACGTGACTTCAAGGGTCACTATGTATTACGAGATTTTGATCCCAGATTGTCCAATGTTCCGCAGCATCTATGGGCGCAAGGTCCAACTGATGTTGGTTACATGCAAATCACACCCCATCGTGTGACTCTCAAGTCAGGTGTGGTGTTACCACGAATCAGACAGTACAGATTGCCACCTGAGGCTGTAGCAGCCTTATCCAAAATTATTGACGAGCTCATCGCTCAAGGAGTGGTTGTAGAAACTGACTCCAATGTATGCAATTCTCCGATCATTCCAGTCATGAAACGTACTGATCCAAATGCACCCCCAGTATATCGATTAGTGATTGACCTACGAGAACTTAATAAATGTATTATTCCTCAGTATCCAGTTGTCCCAGATATCTCTTCCCTATTGACAGCCATTGATTCCGAAGCCACGTTCTTTACTGTAATCGACCTCAAGAACGCGTTTTTCAGTGTCCCTATTCATCAAGACAGCCAGTTCCTTTTCGGATTCTGTTTAAATGGAAGGAGCTATATGTTCACACGAGCTCCTCAAGGTTTCACAGAAAGCCCTAGTATTTACAGTCAAGCACTTAAGAGACAACTAGACAACATTCACATGCCAACTGACACTGCCCTGCTCCAGTATGTCGATGATCTACTGGTCACAGCCCGTTCTGAACGTGCTTGCGAGCGAGCATCCCTTACAGTCTTGTATTTCCTAGCCGAGATGGGGCACAAGGTGTCCCCTTCTAAGCTTCAATTCTGTGTCCAGCAAGTGGTCTACTTAGGACACTTACTGTCCAAGAGGGGTAGGCAGTTGACACCTGACCGTATCCAGTTAATAGCGAGTCTTCCTCAGCCCAAGACCCAGAAGGAGGTACGTGCCTTTATCGGCCTCACTTCTTACTGCCGACAATGGATTCCTCAGTATGCATTTCTAGCCAAGCCACTGATACAGTTAACGACACAGGAGGCAGCCGTACCGACTGTCCTCCCTTGGACATCTGAACATACACTCAGTTTCAATGAGTTAAAGAAAGCCCTATGTCAAGCTCCAGTTCTAGCGACACCGAACTACAGTAAGCCTTTTACACTTTTCATCACTGAACGCGAAGGTACAGCATTATCTGTTCTCACACAAGATCAAGCAGGACAATACAAGCCTTGTGCTTATTTTTCGAGCACATTAGATCCTGTAGCCCAGGCTCTGCCTGCGTGCCTCAAGTCAGTTGCAGCCACAGCCCTAGCTATCAGACAAAGTGATTCCATAGTCTTAGGACACTCCCTGACAGTACAAGTTCCACACTCCGTGGAAGTTCTTTTAAACCGAACACAGACTCAGCACTTGACAATTGCACGTTTAACAGGTTATGAATTGACACTGTTCCAGCCACACATAGAAATCAGACGCTGCAACGTTTTAAATCCTGCTACATTGTTACCATCAGTTACTTCGAATTCTGCCACACATGACTGCGTGGAAGTAGTTAACATTACGACAAAGCCAAGACAAGATCTGACAGATATTCCGTTACCAGACCCCGACCTGACACTTTATGTGGATGGTTCATGCATGAGAACAAGTACAGGAGAACTAGTCGCCGCGTATGCAGTGACTACCGACACCGAAGTTATTGAGACACACCGTATTGACACCCTGTCCGCTCAAGCAGCAGAGCTAGTTGCTCTGACACAAGCCTGCATACACGCCAAGAACTTGAAAGTTAATGTTTACACAGATTCACGCTACGCATTTGGAGTTGTACACGACTTCGGAGTGCTCTGGCAAGAGAGAGGTTTCATGACTTCTCATGGAACCAAGATTCAGCATGGTCTCCTTATTCAAGCTCTGTTAGATGCCATACATTTACCGACATCCATTGCTATCATGAAATGCAAAGCACATACGAAAGTTATTGACATTATTTCTCAAGGTAACGATCTAGCAGATCGCACAGCCAAGCTTACAGCACAGACTCCAGACATTCCAGTTATTCCGACACAGACACACACTCCAGATCCGACTACATGTATGACAGTTAAAGACCCTACTCAAGATGTCATAGACATACAGTTACATGCTACTCCCGAAGAAATCAAGAAATGGTCCGAACAAGGAGGGGTCCAGACAGATCAAGGATGGTTAACGAAGGGTAGAGCCACATGGTTTCTCCCCGACTCTATGGTTCAAGTCATTATTAATACTGCACATAGTCCAGCACATTTAGGAGAAAAAGCTATGTTAGACAGTATCCAGAACATTTGGTTCAACAAGCATTTACGAGCTGCAGCCAAGCAGAAAGTCCGTACCTGTATGATATGTTGTCAGTTTAATCCAGGTAAAAGTGTCCCGGTGGAACAAGGTGGATTCCAGCCCCCTGACCACCCTTTTGAAGTCCTCCAGATGGATTATATTCAGATGGAGCGATGTCGAGGTTTCAAGTATGTCCTTGTAGTTGTATGCGCTTTGTCCAGGTGGACAGAAGCATATCCAGTCCCAGATTACACCGCCGCGACCACTGCCAAGCAGCTGGTTCGTGAGTTCTTCCCCCGTTATGGACTCCCTAGAGTCGTATATTCTGACAACGGCCAGCCATTCTCATCTGAGTTGATGAAGCACGTTTCCCTTTTGTTAGGGTACCAGTGGAAGTTTCATTGTGTACGCCATCCTGAAGCAGCCGGTCTCGTAGAGAGACATAACCAGACTCTGAAAATCCGTATTGCAAAAGTATGTAAAGAGAAAGGTGTGGACTGGCTAGTAGCTCTGCCAGTCGCTTTGTTCTATATGCGCATGGTCGCACATTCCAGATCAGGTCTGTCCCCGTATGAGGTCGTATTCGGCCGCCCCCCTAACATGTGGGGTACTCCTAGACCCCGAAGTATTACCGATGTTTCAAGTAATATGCTGACAGATTACCTAGCTTCCTTGATGTCTGCCCTCAACTCTTGTCGTTCACAGGTTGCCGCCGCATTTCCAGACAATACCGAGGTGGCACCGCATGAAATCGTTACAGGATCCATGGTCCTTGTCCGGAATTTTGACCGCTCAAGTCCGCTGGAGCCACGCTGGAAGGAGCCACGACAGGTCCTCCTCGCCACCCGTACAGCCGTGAAGTTGGAGGGTCGCAAAGGCTGGGTGCACCTTTCGCATGTAAAGAAGTTTTATGGACTGAAACCCGTCTCAAAGAACATTTCCCAGGATTTGAAGGATTGCCAAAATATTGTTCTCAAGGACTGTCCCGCAAAAGACATTGCTACAAACCCTCCCCTGTTAGAGAAAACTCCGCAACAGGAGTATAAGTTGAAACTCCGGTCTAGTAAAATAAGTCAGCCAGTTTGATTGTCTAAGTCCTCCCCTAGGTGAAACGGTTAGACTGTTTCTGACATGTATAAAATAGACCCCCATAGTGAGAGAGTTAGTCAAAACTCAATTCGATGTATTGTTTTTCTATGTTTCATATTATTTCTCAGCATTATGATTTCCTGCACCAGTTACGCATTTTACCTGTATTTCCCAGTTCTTCATGTAAATAAGTCTGCTAATGCTACAGTAGAGCATACGTTTAGTGATCTACCTCCCCATGAGCTCTCTTACCGCCTCGCTATGCGAAATAATTCTTTCATCCGCATGTTACATTATTCACACCAGACCAGCAATGCCACTAATTGTTGGGTATGTGGTCGACTCCCCCCTTTCCAGACACCGAAGGGAGTTCTGCCACTTTTTCCTTATCCTTTTTCACATAATGGTTCGTGTGGAGCATGGTCCACGTTAACGTCATCCTCAACAGATTTGTCTTTTCTTAACAGTACATGTTTTCCAGACAAGCAAGGTCTTCCCCACAGAACAGGGTTAGATCTAGAAAATGAAGTGTATAATTTAGGTAACTATTCTTCGAATTTCATGGTCCTGAATGTTCAGTCTGATTCCACTCCAGACTTACCTGCTATTTCAGTACTACCAGTTAAAGGCGAATTATGTGTCCGAAATAATGGTTCCGTACACGTAGGACATAGTGATTGTACTACTATTGTCAAGTATAGTGACAGTGGGAAATCTATTTTCAAAGCTTCACGTCATTCTTATTTTATTTGTGGTCAAACTGCATATGTTCGTCTGCCCCTCGATTGGGAGGGAACCTGTTACATTGCCTTCCTACTGCCACCAGTTTTCCTAGCCCCATCTGATTATCATAGAAACACACATCTAGTACACATTAGACATAGAAGGGAGTCCCCCATTGTCGATTATACTGAAACTGCCCTAGAACAGTATACAGATTTCAACAGAGGTTTCTTTTTCTTTATAGGACCTATCCAGAATAGTAAGCTAATCCGTAGGTTAACCAGAACCCTTGAAGCTGTAGTCAATGAGACTGCCTCTGCTCTAGGTAACTTAACCGAAGAGCAATCTGCTATGAGATTTGTCGTTTTACAGAATCGTCTCGTCCTTGACGTCATACTGGCCGATAGGGGCGGGGCCTGTAGAGTCATCGGATCTAGTTGCTGCATTTTCATTCCAAATAACGCGCCGTCTGTTTATTCAGCTATAACCAGACTCCATAAAATTGCCCATCTGTTACACCAAGATCCAGGCACCTGGACATGGTCCGGTTGGTTCTGGAATATAATTTCCGCCTGGGGATGGAAAGTATTGTCCTTTCTAGGTATTGCAGTAGCGATCATATTCAGCTGCTGTCTCTGTATACAATGTGGCCCTGCGATTTGCGGCATTTGTGCTACATCATGTATTCCTAGTCCCAAGCCCCGTTCTAGATCCCGTTCCCAGAAAATTCGAGACGAACAAATGATACTGTATGAAATGATAGATGGTATCATGAATATTGATGTGTCCTGATGGAAACGTAGTGACAAGGAGGGAATGTGGAAAAGTAAATTTTGCCATGTTCTGTGTCCCTACGTGTCATCCATCATATGTTATGTGTGCATGATTAAATATGCATATGCATTCCCTATGTTTGTTTATAGACGCAATTACAGTTGTGTCCACTTCTAGTATGCCAGTTTCCAGTTCTCGTGAATACTACGAATATCCGGCCTATGTAAAGTTACGCTGCCACGTTTCTCAGTGTGCACGTTATTTCATTGTAAAGTCCCCGTTTCTAGGCCTCAGAAGGGCCTGGACACCAGATTCAGCTCCTGTCTCCTGAAGCCTCGCTGAGGAGCGATACAGCCCCCACCTGTATCCTCGACCCTTCACTTACTTCCTGCCTCGCAGTGCCCGGCTCAGCCTGGCTCTGCCTCTGAGTCTGCCAAGAGTATGTTATGATTCCAGTTATCAGTTCAGTCCTCCTTCTCTGCATTCCTAAAAGCTACTGAATCGCATCAATGGTTTCCGTCATTGTCTAGCCTCTACGTCTCCATGTAAGAGAAATACTGCATTTAATGGTCATTTAATATTCTTCATCACGCACTACATGTAGAATAATGCATGGTCCAGTCATAGTGTCTGTTAGCCTCTCCCCTCCTGACTTCTAGTTTATATCAACATGTTCTCTAAACATCAGATACTAGATACTGTTTAGGTACATGTCGCCCTGACTCTCCAGACTTCAGTCTCTGCTCCTAGCACAGAGTTCGAAGCCCCCAGCTTCTCCTAGTAACACGTCATTGCTAGTTTGCGCGCACCATCAGGTTAGAGGTCCCGGCTCCTCAGGTAGCCCCCTCCATGGTTTCCGCCCCATTCATGACATATTCTGTTATGTTTGCATCACATGTCTATGTATACGCCCTGTTACACCTCTTTTCACCCTTATCTTTCGCGACTGCTACGCATCACGCCTATTGCTCCACCCACTACTACGCCTATTGCAATGTAATGCTATGTGTTTGCGTTATGTATATATGATCGTGCACTGTTATTAAAAAGTTATCCTTCCTTAGCGCGCTCATCCCAGATCCAGCCCCAGCAGCTGCTGGGCCCTGCCTTCCTATTCCTGTGCAGGTCGTCCTGTTCCTGTCCTTATGCTGTATTAAACCTGCAAAACTCCTACTACCTCGAATCTTGACTCTTATTTATTGAGCTATCTGTTATTCATTTATTCATTCAAAAATAGGGTATTATTTATTTATTTACCACAACTGTGTGAATAAAACAAGACCAAAACTAAAAATATCCAAGGTGTAGATATTAAGACATTGAATTTCAAAGAAATAGATGCTATAAATAAGTCTACAATAAAGTCACAAGGCAATGTTTGCTAGAGCCCTGTGAGGGGCAGCCTTCACACCATTATGTGGCAGAATATTTTTCAATACCTGATTTCCCTCCTCAATGTACTCCACTCCAGGTTTTCACACCCCCGCCCTGATACATCATGGTCCTTGTAGTTCCCTCTGTTGCTAAACCCTGCCTAAGTCACTCTTGGAGATGGAGTTGTGTTCTCTATCTTCATTCCTGTGGAGAAGTGTGGCTCAGGGGTTAGAGGCAGCAGACCCGGAAGCTGAGATCGGTCCTGGACCAGGGTTCAATTCCCCGCCTCGGCGGGTCTTGGGCTAAAAATTCCACGGACTCGATAATTCTCGCCCCGGTGCCTCCTCGACTCACGGGTTCACACTTTGCGACTCTGGGCAATAGCTTGCTTAATCTCCACAACGGCCCCTCGCGGCGGGATGCCTGACTTTCACCTTGTGGATACCCTGCTATCTCACTGGGGAATACCAGGAAGGGTTCCCTAAGCAAGCGCCGGGACACCCACTGCGGGTAGCTGTGCGCTATATAAGCTCAACTACATTTACATTTACATTTACATTCCTGGACTCTAGAGGTATTTTGACTCTTTTAGGCATGCTTTCTGGACTTTTCTCTTTCTCCGCTCAAGGCTTTCCTTTTTCCCTTCTTGTGCCTGAAATACACAAAAGGTGATGACTCCTGGTTTTCCTAGTCTTTCCTTTTCCAAGTCCCAGTGCAACCTTCCCTTCACAGGTGGTTTACTGATTCTTAGTAGACTTGGAGAGAATGTAATTATGCCAGAGTAATCAGAGTAAGTTTGGTAATTTTGTGTTACTCCTTTGACAAAAAATAGCCCACAATTACACCTCTTTGCCTGATTATGAGTTATTTAGTACAAAATGCAAACCGCTGGAGCACAGGACCAACAAATGTAGTGAGTGTGAGTGGCTACTGCTGTTTGTGTTCTCTAACATTTAGAGTTTTTTGCAAGGGTGCGTGTTGTGGTAAGGACATGATGCTAAATGATAGATGGTGCTCCTCATGTCATTCAGATTAATCTCATGTAACTTTGCTTTAAATTCTTTTAATTATGCTAAGTGCGCACCCCTAATTCTTGGCACTTGGCTTTCTCCTTGCACCTGTATTCCTACCTTGAGCTTGCAGGTATTTCTACCAGGTGAGCTCAGTGTGATTGGCTCACACCTATCCTTACTACTGAGGTTCATTGTACTCTATTGTATTCCTGCTGCTCTGCTTCCAGACTGTTTGATTTTGTTTACCTGATTGCTTGTTCATGTTTTCCTAATTTTTGCTACATCTTATCTGTTTCTTTTCCTTGTTATCTATGTCTCTCTGTGGCTGTCAGAGTTCTAGCTCATCCTGCACACTTGCTGACGCCCTTGGTCTATGCAGGGGGTTGTCTTGTGTCCCCTGCATGATCCCAGGCTTGATTCCAGCAGTCATGTTTCTGTGGCTTACTTCTAGTCCAGTCCTGTTCCTGTTTGTGTCCGGTGCTGCTTTTTAACGGAGTCCAATTCTATATAAGTGTTCTCCGCTCTGGTCTCCTAGTCCTTCCTTGTGTTAACTCCATGATTGTTGTCAGTGAGGTGCCAGTGAGATCCTCAGATGTGCTGCCTCTGGCACAGACACTTAGCCAGTGCTCTTCTTTCATAAGAATTGCTGGTTGTCTTCTAAGTCTCCACGACATAAAATACTTCTCGCCCTACCTTAAGATCTCAACCTCACAGAGAGATCATTTATAAGAAGAGTTTGTCTATTGTTCTCCTGCTTTGTATTTTCCTGTTGTTTTTCATTTGTATTTGCATTGTTTTCCACGTTTCTCTTTTGCAGGCTTTCCCAAATATCTTGTTCAGGACTTGAGCCTCCCAGCACGTCAATGACTGAAACAGCATTTTGAAATCACACAGGTGTTTACATTTTGATGACAAACATGTGCATGATATTGTACAAAAAAGTGTGTTTTAATATTTAACAGGACATGCGAGGGAGAGTACCAGGGGCAGCATATGACTGGGTGAGCTTGAGATGAGCTTGAGGTTTTAGTCAATGGCCTCAGGTGGTGCAGGTACACAGATACTTGTGCACATTCGCAGTCTGCACTGTTGTCAAGTGTTTCTTCTCCAGTGACGGATTCAGTTCTAAGGATTGAGAAGCTTTGTCTGACTAACTGTTCTCAGCTACCAGCTTTTGTTGATATGAGTCAGACAGACTTACATGTGGATATATTGTGCACCTACGGTGAGCATCTTATGATGCAATTAAACTAGCGCCCTGAAGCAACATCAAGTGGTGTCCAGGCTCAGATACAATGCACATCACCATAAATACTGTGATGTCACAGTTAACACAATTCTAGTCAGTGGAAACAGTGGCGCATGTCAAAGCTAGTGTTTACTGCCACCTAAGACTCAACATGACCGCCATCTTGGAACGGGGACCGATCACTGGTGTGAGGACATGCCTTTCTACATTTCTGCACATGTCTGCACATGTCTGCTTAAATACAATGTTCCTCCCTCTTGGTTTCATTCACACAGCTCCCAGCTATAAAGTACTTTACAATATTATTTCAGTCAGAGGAACCAGAGCACCTTTTCACAGGTGTCATTCCTGAGGAAAGTGGCCTTCATGGAGTTTGTGTGAACTTCTGGTGAGCATCGGATCTTTCACAAGTAGTTAGGAAAAATGTTAACACTTTCGGGGTAATTGACTTTTTGTGGTGTCTTGTCACTGCCTGCACAGCACAACAGCACACACCCATGAAGAGCAGCACCACAGCGCCTACGAATATACTACAAACTCAATACTACATGAAGAAAATGTTGACATGGGCTGCTGGTATTGTAAATGTAAATGTAATTATATAGCGCCTAAAACCCCTGGAGAGGCATCAAAGTGCATTTCAGCGAGTAGCAGACTACTCCGGAACCCATGGTGGTGAGCAGGCTCTCAGCCATCATTTCAAAGAGATGTTTACAGAATCATTCTGCACACTGTACACAGTCCTCTGCATTTTGATGTTCCTCATTTTGTTACTTTAACGTCGGTCTTCCTGTTGTGATACATTAAAAGGCTCTTTACAAGGCCAGCTATATTTCAGTGATTATGTTTTATTTGGCTGGCTGGCTACTTAAAAGCACATAATAGGTGCTAATTGACAGGCGGCCAAACTGTTTGGACAGTGTGGCATATTGTGTCTCATTTACAAGCCTTGTTCACCACAGTATTGTCCCCTTGTGTGAAGATCAGGTGGCTCACAGGGCTTAGACATATTTAAAAGGCTACGTAAAGCCACCCTACATGGCTTTTCATGGCTTGGAGATACAGAGTGAGGCAATGCAATGCAATTCGCTGGATTGCCTCACATCGGGATGGGGAGGTGTGCCATGAGCGTTTCAGTGGGTGTTTCCATATAACACCCGTGGCATCTGACACAATTCCAGATTATTAACATTCTGTAAACCTGGGAATCTGTCAAAAGCCTATGTCTCCACAGGGGAGGTGCAACAAAGAAAAACAATACTATTCCTCCTTGTTTTTTCCATTTTATTTAAAGATGTGCTGCATTCAGCAGCACACATGGAAAGAGAAAATCACCCCCATTTACTGTTTTTGTGCAAAAATGTGTCCCTTCATGCACAGAAACAATCACCCCTAGAATGCAGGCACCCCTACATCATGGTGCAAGGCAGCCCTGTGAGCGCCAGTGCAGGGAGAAAGGACAGGAATGCATTGCATCGTATAGATATGGCACATTCCTGCCCTTTTCTTTTGACACAGGGCAGCGCAGCAGGAAGGCATGTGGTGCTGGCCTATGCCAAAAATGTAACTGGGGCCCATTGTTTTCACAGGTTGTACTGAGTTTGTTAAGCTAGCACATCCGTTCAAGCATACTTCAAAAGTATGGGTTTTGAGATCAGCATTTCACAAACAGGCAGTATTGATATTTAAGTATCACCATGCAAATATTTGTTGTTTGCAATGCAATACACAGAGTGTGAATTAGGTCAGAAACTTATTCATGGCTGTATAGCCTGGTCTTCGTTATTCAATGAGTTTCCTCCTCTGTGACGTAGCTAGACCTTATGCCGCCAGTGGCGGTAACTGTTTTGCCGCCCGCCCGGCTGCTGGTAAGAGCGGGGAGTGCTGGTAATTCCTGCGCGCCCTGCGACGGCTGCAGGTAAGAGCAGAGGGGAGGAAGCCGTCGCCTCAAACTATCATGCCGCCCGGGGTGGATCGCCCCATCCCCCGTCCCTTGCTACGCCATTGTTTCTCCTACTGTGTTTGTCACGCCCTAGAAGCATCCTACATTTTCCATGTTGCGATTGGTTATCTTGTATCTTTCCTCTGCTGATGTTGCTTACATTCAGGAAATGCTAAAGAAAGGGTTAGCAGTGAGCTGACAGACATATTGTTTCCGATCTATGTCTAATAGTTTGAGTTAATAAGTGAATGTGTGTGAAAGGGAGTGAGTGGGAACACCAATTAAGCACTCAAAGCTGAATGAGCTGTCTCTGGACACCGAACTGATTTTAAATAACTGGCAGCCCTGGCCATTTTGGATAAACAGATGAACTGATTTTAAATAACTGGCAGCCCTGGCCATTTTGGATAAACTTTCCTGACAAAATGTCATCAAGTGCACCATCTGACAACTCTAGATATTTAATTTTAAGCCTTTACATTATATGCCCATATGATGGTTTAGAGTTCTCCTATGTACTGTAAAAAGCACAAGCACTGATGAACATTCTTAGAGGATATCTCCTATTCCCCACTCCAAGTCTCAAGGAAATGTCCCAAGCTCACTCACTCACTTATCAAGGAAGTTCTAGATTGCTTTCAGTGTTTGCTCAAAATATTTACAGCTGCCAATATATATTGGGGCAGATTTATGATGCCCTTGCGCCTCCTTGCGCCGCAATTGCGTCACGTAATGTGACGCAATGGCGGCGCAAACAATGCGCCCTATTTACAACGTGACGCATCTAGGAGATGCGTCACGTTGGAAACCCCTGCGCCATAAGGAGGCGTTCCTGCGCGGGGGGGCGTTCCTGCGCAGGAACGCCTCCTAAAAGTGGCTGAGTGAAATCTATGAGATTTCACTCAGCCACTTTCTATGTCAATTCCTTACGCCTGCTTGAAGCAGGCGTAAGGGTGACGCACAATGCATAGAATAGTTGGCTCCTGTGCATTGCAGGAGTCATGTCGCACTTGCGACATGACTCCTGCAATGCGCCGCCCGTACGCCGAGAGATGCGGCACGCATCCTCACTGCCTTGCACCATGGTGCGCCGCATCATAAATACGGCGCACCATGGGTGGCGGAGCAGTGGCGCACTGTGGCGCATGTTAACTGGCGCATCCCTGGGGATGCGCCAGTTAACATAAATCTGCCCCATTGTGAGAAAGAGAGGCTGTGGAGGCCATTCATCGAAACTAATAAAAACAGGTAACAAATGGTAAGTGGTACATACCACAAACTAACCTTCTTGCAGAAATTGTACTGCGGTTGAAAGCAGGCGCCTCTCAGGTCCACATGCGTCAGGATCTCATCCAAAGACCAGGAGGCTAGGAATATTTATGCACTGCTTCAAGTTAGGACTGTGACTCATTAGACCAGCGGACTACCACCCACCACCCAGAGTGCACATGAGCCTTGCACACTAATAAGCCACTGGTGGACTAACCCCTAGAGAAGGATTTTTGCACACAAGTTAATTAGTGCACCTGCACTCTTTGGCCAGATCAAAACATTTGCATTCAGCAATATCAGCAAATGAATTGCAATGGTGAAAGTTTGGAAATTGCATTCTCCGCCCTACCTCAACAAATACATTTGAAGAACCACTATGTGTGCAGCTCTGTTACTATTGTCAAGATTAGCGATTCTCCTAATTAAATGACAAGAGAATCTGAATTTCATTAAAGACACAAAGGCTAATATGGTGCATTACCCCCAGATTAATCAATGTCCCGATTTGCGAGTCCTTAATAGCGATTATTAAGGAATCGCTATTAAAGACTCGCAAAACGGGATTCAGGTAGAAATCGCAATATTAAATGCGATTTCTACTGCTTCCTTATTTGCGATTCGCTAATTGCTAATCGCAAATAAGGAATGACTCCCACATTCATTCCTATGGGCCAAAGGACCATAGGAATGAATGGGGAGTCATTCCTTATTTGCGATTAGCAATTAGCGAAATCGCAAATAACGAAGCGATTTCAAGGGTGCCATGGTGTCCAAAGGACACCCTGTAGCACCCCTGAAATGGTAATTTACACTGGTGTTGCGCACACACATATCCAAAGGACATGTGTGTGTGTAACATACAAATTAGAAAAAAGCACTAAAGTGCATTTTTCTAAGTTTTCGCTATTTACCACGAAGTCAGGCTTCGCGGTAAATAGCGGCACCAGATTGCGAATTCGCAATTCTAAAATGGTTCATGAATTGCATTTAAGGAATCTCAAATTGAGATTCCTTAAATGCAATTCCTCGCAATTTAGCGATTTCAAAATTTGCGATTTTTGCATTTGGGATGATGAATCCCAAATTCTCAGAATCTGGCCCTTTGCGAGGTGATTTTGGCTTCATGAATCTGGCTGTTAGTCCTTTATTGTCAATCCAATTATTAAAGACACAGAGGCTGACATTATGCATAATCTTTTAATGCAGTCTCCAAGCAGCCGCCTACATCACAACATTAAAAGGTTCCAGAACAGAACATTAGCAACATATAAAAGGCATGAGCCATCAACAATCTGCCTCTTTTTAATGTAGAGAAAAGAATAAGTCCATGAAACTTTAAAACTTCTAAACTTCTTAAAACATCCTCGGATGAGCAATACGAAGGAGAAGGAAGAACAAGAAAAAATTCAAAGCCCAGACGTCTCGGAGTTAAGCAGCCTTACCTGAAAAGAGAGAGATGTAAATACCTCCTGAATGTAAAAAATAAAATAAGACTTAACAAACTATAATACTAGTACTGTTAATAAAAGAACATTTATTCACTGTAAGACCACCATCCAAGGGGTGGGATGGGAGGGATAATGTCAGCCTCCGTGTCATTAATGAAATCCAGATTCTCTATTCCTGGTAGTAGGAGAATCGCAATTTCATTACAAGAACGGAGGCGACATCAGACATATGTACGATAGGCTTACAATAGTGTCGTGCAAAGGTGCTATCATTTGACCAATCAGTGGCTTTGAGAATGTCATCCAACTTACCTCCAGACCAGAGAGATTTACTGGCCATAGCGCCTCCAAGGAAGTGAGCTTGGCATTTCTTTAAGTCAATACCTGCTAAACTCATAACAGAATTAACCCCTCTAGCAATAGAGGTTGAGGTTGTACCTTTATGTGGTTAAACAAAGGATATAAGTATTTGATTCACACCTAGGGGACGAAGAGCAAACATTCTGCGATCATTCTCTCTCATGCAGTCCACAACGCAAAGTTTAAGGCATAAATCAAAGTGTGGATAAAAGATTGATTCAGACATATCTTTGTTATTCTATAAATCTCAAAGTTGGCACTGAACATATTTTAGAATCTATTTGAAACCTCCAGGGCTTTGACATCAGAGACCCTTCTGCAAGAGATTAGGCATAGAAGAGTTTCAAGCTTAATGGAAAGGTTTTTCCTATTCTGGATAGAATTGTCCAGCCAGTTATTGAAAAGATCAAGGATTAGGTTGATATCCTAGACACTTTCATATTTAGGTTTAGGAGGCCTTCCTAAAGAAATGCTTTTCATAACTATGCAAACAATGACATTTTTACCTACAGTTTACCATTGACAAGGACATGGCCAGCAGATATAGCCGATCTATAGCAGTTGATATTTCTCTAGCTGATGCCTCTTTCAAATTGTTCAACAAGGAAGTTAACTATGTCAACAATAGGTGCCTCCAAGGAATCCAGGTTCCTTTCCAAGCACCAGCGTACCCAGTTTCTCCATATGTTGTTATATCTATAGTGAGTGCCTGGGGCCCAAGACTCTCTGAGGAGAGTTGCAGCTGACGATGAAAGACCTGAGATTTCATTGGATCTCCTGACACTCTCCAGGCAAGAAGGGATAAACTCCCGCTCTGAATTAGGGCGTGACTTCCTCTATCTACGTCTGTTAGAAGATTCTCTTGGGTCAAAATTAAGAAGGGGGGCTTGCAAGTTAGTTCTAGAGTGGTGGGGAACCAAGCCTGAGATAGCCAAAAGGGAGTTATTAGGACAAGGGAGCACTGATCCTGTCTCACTTTCTGAAGAACTCGTTGAATCATGGCAAATGGAAGGAAAGCATACGCTTTGAGGCCTTTCCAAAACTGTAGGAAGGAGTTGACTGCCAGAGCACCAGGGTGGGCATCCAGCTGAAATATTTCCCCAACTGAAAGGTTAGTCTGCTCGCAAACAGATCTAACTCTAGGAGACACCAAATCTTGTTCATGGTCCTGAAAACGGAAAGGTTGAGTTTCCAATCGTTGTGATCTACTAAGAATCTGGAGCTCCAGTCTGCAGAGATGTTTGATTTCCCAGGAAGGTATTTTGCTTTGAGAGCAATCTTGTGCTCCAGAAAGAACATCCAGAGTATCTTGGATAAGCTGGATAGGTCTGCAGATTTGGTGCCTCCCAGGCGATTTATATAGGCTACCGCTGATACCTTGTCCATCTTTAGGGTGACGGACCTGCCATGGAGAGAAGGCGCAAAGGCCAGCTGTTATTTCCAAGAAATATATGTGGTGAGAGGTTTCCTCTTGTGGCCAGATACCCACCGTGTTCTGATCGAGAAGACAAGCTCCCCAGCCATGGAGGCTCGCATCCGATTCTAAAACAAATTCTGGTTTGACCCAAAGATCGCTTTGCCATACCACTTGTCTAGGTTCTCGAGCCACCAGGAAAGTTCCGATTGGGCTGCCTGACCCAGAGTAATCCGATCTCCGTACCTTAGGCCAGATCTTAGGGCTCTTGCTTTTACCCTCTGGAGGGCCCGTTAGTTTAGGGGACCGGGAAAGATGGCTTGGATGGAAGAGGAGAGAAGACCCGTAGTCTAGCTAGCTCTCTCAGAGATAAATCTTGTTGTTTCAGGACATGTCTTATTTCCTTCCTGATTTTGGCGATTTTTTTGGGAAGGGAGTAAAAGGGGACATCTCGATGTATCTACCATGAAACCTAGGAACTCCAGATTTCTGGAAGGGGTCAAAATTAATTTTTCTTTGTTTATGAGAAAACCTAAAAAGGAGGTCCATCACGGTCTTTAGGTCTTGGAGTATTTGTGAAAGGTCTTATGACATTATGAGAATGTCGTTCCGGTAAATGATCACGCAAATACCTCTTTCTCTTAGGGAGGAGGTGATTGCTCTCATGACCTTGGTAAAACACAAAGGGGCAGAAGGTAGTCCGAAGGGAAGAGCTTGGAACTGGTATAGATGTTTTTTCCAAATGAATTGGAGAAAGGGTTGGTGGATAGTGGCCATAGGAATGGTGAAATAGGCGTCTTTCAAGTCTAGTTTGACTAGACAGTCTCTCTCTAATAGTAGATCCCTCAGAAGGTGGATGCCCTCCATCTTGAAGTGTCTGTTTACCAAATATTTCTTTAGTTCTCTTAGGTTTATCACAGGTCTTCCACCCTTGCCCTTTTTTCCACAAGAAAGAGTGTGCTTATAAATCGTAATGCTTCTAAGGGGACCTCTATAATAGCTCCTTTCTGAACCATGAGGAGATCTCCTCCTCTACTATTATTTTTTGATCTTGAGAGAGAGGCATGTCTCTCGGAAAAGAGGTTTGTGTATGTGTATGAGTGAAATCTATCATAAATCCCTTGATGGTGTTTAAAACCCAAGGGTCTTGAGTCATCAATCTCCAATTCTTATAACTGTATTTGAGTCTGCCTCCCACTTTTTTGAGGGAAAGAAGGAAAAGGAGGAGGGGGGAGAGTACTCACTTGTAGAGTCGATGGAGTTGGTGGTTCCGCGGGATCCAAACCCTCTGCTGCGGGGTCCTCTCCCTCTTTGGGGCTAGAATTGAGGAGTGATGTACTGCTGGTACCCTCTTCAGTAGCCACTGGATCTTGAATTGGGCCTTTGGTTAAATCAGCCGGAGGAAAGGCCCCTGCTTCCAGCCCGGCCAAAAAGGTTAGGATTAAATACTCTGTGCATATTTTGTTGGGCCTTATCCATGGTGATGAATGTAGATACGTACTTCCCCAAGGATTTAATGAAATCTTCCCCAAAGAGTAATCCTATTGAGTTTTGGGAGGGTTCTCTGTCCGTCATATCACTGAGTTTGGGATTTAGTTCTGCGCTGAGACTTGCGTTTGCATTGCCCAGGAGTATCAGTGCCCTCAGGCTCCAGCCTCTGATCAGGTCGGTGTTGAGAGGTGTGCCATTGATGTGGCTTTCTTTAGTGGAAGCTATGATTCTGGATAACGGTCCCAGGACATTGAAAAGACGGTCTTGGCATCCTTTCAGGGATCTTTTCATCCTTTTCCTTGGATCTCGTCTGAGCTTGAAGAGCACTTTAATCAGCCTAGGGTCCAAGTTCCGAGTGTCCCTCTCTAACAGGTTTCTTACCCACTTTTTGATGAATTTAGCAACATGGTCTTGAGGAGACCACTCAGAACTTCTGGGGTGTTTGAGGTTTAATGGGGAAAACATTTCTTCCCCCAGGGGGTCAAAGATATTTTCCTTAGAGGATGATGGGAGTTTCTCCTCCAGGCTGTAACATTCTTGGTCATCCTCATTGAGATCTAGGACATACTCATCAGGTATGTCTGAGGATTCATCATCAATAAATTTGTTGTCTCCCATATTGTAGTGAGCACTGTGGTATTTTGTGCCGCTAGGGACACCCAGATGTTTTGTGCCTCCAAGGACACCCGCGTAAGTTGTGCCGCTATGGACACTCAGGGAGTTCGAGGTGCGGGGAACTCCATTGATAGTTGAGGTGCTATTACCTCCCACATTTGATGAGGTGCTAGGACCTCCCTTAGTGCTCTTAGGGGACACTTGATCCAAATTTTTACTTTTCTTTAATCTTTTGCCCCTTATTTCGGTGATAACATCAGAGTAGTGAGGGTTCAAAATTTCAGGGATCTCGTTTACCTCACCTCAATGGGGAGCAACCTTTTAGAGGACATGATCTGAGTCAAGTTTCAAGCAAGCAGGACTTTATCTTCTTATGAAGCATTTTTTTAAGGCCTTCATTATCAATATTAGAAGTGGGAGCCGAAGCGTCGTGTGTGTTAGACATTGCGTAGATAGGTAGATTAGGTACAAATTGAATTTGTTTCTAAATTAGGTGTAAAATGGGTTTGGCAAGGGTGCTTTATAAACACCAAAGTATAAGAGGGGGAGAGAGAGGGTATATATGCTTAAGATATTAAAAGGAGATAATTCCTCTCTCTTTATTTTTTTTATTTTTATATAATATTAGCACCAATAGATGCTATGTATATGCCAGATGAAGGTTTTTACCCTCTTTATATATATTTGTGCTCTTCTTTTATATATATATCTACTCTCTATTTTTTTGAGCAGGGCTGTTAATTTTGATCTTTAAATCTCTTAATGTAGTACTTGCTTGAGTGGTATAGTGGGCAGCAGCTGATCGCAAAGTGAAGTCGAGTAACTGACAGACTTCCTGAGCGACCAGCTGCTGCCCGTTGTCATGGGGATGAGCGTGTGACTAAGTGGCAGGCTGTAATGCAGGGAATACGAAGAAGAAGGGTTCCTGGCAACGGGAGGACATGGCGCTCCCATTTCCAAGGAACTTTCCTTTAATGCTTAAGACGATGCAGGCTCGTGATGGAGCTCGCGGCCTGCATCGGACAACGGTAAAATGTGATCCTCTTGATATTGAATAAAGCGGGCCTAAATCATGTCAGACATTAGCGATGGAGTTAGTTACATCGCTAAATGTAAAGTGAGTAAATAAAAGTGCAATAAAAAATGTGGCAAATGTAAAAAACCAGGCAATACAGATACTCATAAGGATACAATCCTTACCTAGATAAATACCTGAGGAGTAATCGTAATGGGATTAGGACGAGCATAACGCCATGCGTTAGGAAGGGAAAGTCTAGGGGTAAAAAATTATGAAAGAGAGGGAGTCTCCATAAATTGGAGATCGGTGTAGAGGCAGGGTGGAGTTAAGCCACGAAAAACTACCTTAAGGCAAAAGTTTAATTATAGGTAAGTAGTAAAGAAAGTCAACTTATCTGCTCTGAGCCGCATTTAAAAGAGGCAGATTATTGATGGCTCATGCCTTTTATGTGTTGCTAATGTTCTGTCTTGGAACCTTTTAATATTGTGATGTATGCAGCTGCTTGGAGACTGCATTAAAAGGTTATGCATAATGTAGTCTCCGTTCCTGTCATGAAATCCATTCTTGACATGTGCCACATTTTTATGGCCATGTGAAGTGATTCATAAATATATTTCATGGTTTCCCATAACAGTTTCACGCCTGTACACATTTTTCCTTTTCAACTTTTGCCAATTACAGTGATTGAATACGTCAACATTTAGGCACATGATGATGATCAGTGACACCCCACTATTCTATAGCAAAGGCTCTAACTATCCGGCCTAATCACTCTAACTTACTCTGCAGTAAAGTATGACAAGTTTCCTTTCCTTACTGCTAAGCAAATAAATAAGTTGTCAATAATATGCAGTTGAGAGCGAGGCCAGGGAGTAAGTGGGACTAAGTGCCTGATTTCAAGTTTTGTGGTTGGGATATCCTGTGACAAACATGCCAGATACAATCTATGTATCCCGTTCCTTTTCCTATATTGCAGTGCATTGTTTTTCCCACTGTCTACTTTAGGGCAGACAGGATATCCGCATTTTATACGTGTCTTTTGTGATGTAGAATCTTATTTTTGTTCATCTTCCTCTTTGGAGTCAGGGTAGACTTCGAAAGGCATTTGGAAAAAGGGGCCATTGGAGGTAAAGTAAGATAATTGTCTGTTACAGCGGACCCAACTGCAGACTGTGGAATAGCAAAGTACCCAACATGCTGTCTAGCATGCCTCCATTAATTTAGCAGAACAACTTGCACTCCATAGTGCATAATGCCTTACTTATTAATGAGAAGTAATTAGTTTTTTTTTTACATACACAATGTCTGCTTGGTTTTTAACTAGGAAAGCTTTTAAAAGAAAAAAAAGAAAATCACAGTTTTTTTAATCTGGTGTCATACTGACTTAATTCTTTTCAGCCAGACAGTCAGTGCTTTTTATGTGAGGCATGTGTGGGTAAAAACGGACCCTGTGTCTCTCTTAATCACATCAAATTCCAATGGCCCTAGGGGACCAGCAATGTACTTCTACTGTACCACACACTCATTCATTCTGAACAAGTGTTTGCACAGAGCATTGTTAGCAAGTTGTCTTTTTGTTTTTTTCTTGATATAGCTACTCCTGCTTCTCTACCACCACCACTGCCACAGCAGGAGCTAGCGGCCCGGAAGAGGTGGAGAAGGCTAGAGACCATCTAGGATGAATACCAGTGGCTAGTGGCCCTGGAGGATGAGCAAGTGGATTAATCTGCCTCTACCTCGAGATCTAGTTCATCCAGCCAGCCGCAGCATCCAGCGTCACAGCCAGGAAATCACCAGTGCTGCCAGCAGCTGTCAGGTGCTAGCCACCACTGATGCCTCTCACAGACCACAAATTCCAGCACCACCTTCTGCCTTGAATGGACCATTTTGGGAAGGACAGAGCAGAGCAGGGCCGGACTGGCTACCGGGCAGTTAGGAATGCTGCTGAGCTGGGGGCTAATTTCGTTAATGGGGACCTGCAAGAGCTAAACGAAATTCGCTTTGCTTTCCGTATTTCGAAGCTCACGCAGGTCTCCATGGACGAAATCAGCCCCCACTGCAGTAAAATCAGGCAGCAGCTCGGCAGCATTCCTAACTGCCCGGTAGCCAGTCCGGCCCTGGAGCAGAGCCTGGATCAACTCTGGACTGAGATTGATGACACACCCTTCTGAGCCCTTTACAAGAAATTGTTTTGGTTGGAGGAAAGTTTGTTGTTGGTGGAGAGTGGGGTGGGAGTAGAGAAGCAGGTGTTTGGGAACTTTATGGTACAGCTTTTTTCTTTGTTTTACATTGGTTGGAGATCAGGCTGTTTGTTTGGGGTGATAGGTGGGCCTCTTGTGGGTTGAGAGGGTGGGATTTCTGTTGTTAAATATTAAAAGGAAACATATTTTATCATGTTTATGCCTGAAATTGTTCTTTTGTGTTTTACTTTTACTTTGCACTGCTGCCTTTTTGTGCAGTCTATAGTTTTAATCAGTTTATCAAAATGTGTAACAATTAGTTATGGTTAGTAATTTACCCTTGTCATACTACCCTCTGTAACTATCTTAACCATTAGCGGGGTATGCTGCCATGATCTAATTTAGCTGCAACAACAAACTAGATAAACAATCACTTATCTACAACAGATGTTAGTTGATTACTTACTAACTAAACTAGTTCACTTCACTCCATAGTTCTCCTACCTGAATAGCTGAAGTGATGGCTACTAGCTCTCTCAATCTTCCAAAGCCTTAGTTACTACAGGGTTTCCCATGGTGCTGATTTTATTCTTAATAGGGGTTGTATTAGAGCAGGCAAGTGCACTTATAGGGAAGGCATGACAAGCGAGGTCCCACTCCCACCTAGCTAAGCTCCAACTGTAGGATTAATTGCAAGGATTATCCATCACAGGCAACTAAACTGAAAGAAAAACACAGAGTGGGTTATATTTACATCATAGCTTTACAAAGATTGAGGTCATCACCAGACTACTACCAAGTTCGTAGTTAATAAAAAAACGATAGTTACAAAATCCTTGAGTCAGGAAAAGTGGACTAAAAGTCTGGAGTGAACAAGGTTAAGCGTTTACACAACACAAGGCTTTAATGATGATGCTGACAAATGATGATCTTCTATATCTATAATATGGAACACTTTTATGTGTGGATGGGTAAATGGGGCCAGTGTGAGCTTTTGCTCTGGTTGTAGAAGATCCCCCAGTGAGTTTGTGTCACTTTTACCACATCTGCCCCACCATGTGTGGGATCCATTTGTGGTGTAAAGTATTCACACCTCAATAAATCCCACATCCCAGGGGAAGAGGGCCAGGGATTTGATGAATAGATGGTAATGGGAAGTTGGGGAAAGGTGTGACAATGACACTACGCAACAATAACATTCATCTGGGCAACAATGAACTACACGTCATCCTTCTGTTGTGGAAGAAATGATGATGACACAATTCAGTTAAGTGCATTGAAAACTGTCCTTCAGCCTCAGAGTCCCAAGTTATTCTTATATATCTAAATGCTCTCTCATCTAGGTTTGACAAATTCAAATTAGGGAGGAGTGAAGTGAACCCACACAGTTTTAAAGAATGATTCTCACAAGAAAAATGACACTATATTGCCAAATTGGGCTGTGCATCTGCATTCTTCTCAGATTGTCTGTCAATCTTGGGTGCCTGATTGAAGTGGTCCAGTAAGGTAAGCAAGAGTGTTATGGAACGTTCGCCTTTTGTGCAGAAGAAGAGAAGGCCTGTGGATTGTAAAACAAAAACGATATTGTAGAGTAAAGGAGACGGATAAAAGGTAAGCTTCATGAGGTCTGTACCACGACTCAGAGGCAGAGCAAGAACAGAGTCTACTGCAATCAATCATTTTATCACTCATTCGCGATCAATTAACTGAGAAGAGAGAGCAAATTACAACCAATCACAGACAAGTGGCTGCAAATACTGGCTGACCAATCTCATAACTGTCATCATAACATTTAGTTAAGTGCATGCATAATGCAATGTGTTGCTGTGATATCACATGTCTATCTCCAGTACAGGCCCCCACCCCACCACATTATAGAGAAGGTTCAACTTTGAGTGAGCACACACACTCAGCAGCAAATTAATGCACCTCTCACCAGTCCACAGAGCTGAGTAGACTTCTTAGAGTCATAATTATGTTGGTTTCCCTGAAGTTGATAACTTCCTTTTTCTGGCTGTTTTTGAGGTAGTCCCTCCCTGAGTCATTCCATCATTCTCCTGACTCTGAGTAATGAATCTGTCCAACTCTGTTCCAACCTGTAGTGCGCTGAGGTTGATGAACAAGAATAGAAACATTAGAATACATTTTGTGTGCAGATTTGTGTTTGTTAACTAAATGGACTGGTCTATGGGGAGTGTGAACCAAGCAACAAAGGAATGGTTCCGACAAGCAAATCTTGCTAAGTGTCAAAGGGAAAGCGCCAATCACCTTCAGGAAAAATTATCACATATCGGACCACACATTGCAAAGCTCACAAATTATAGTTGAACACTCTCCCTCACTCTCTGCCACCACATGAATCATCACTCACAATCACTCATATATTATTCATTGGTACAATAGTTACCTGTTCCAATCCAAGCATGGTTGTTCACAATTGTCGATCCTCTGATGCACGTAACACACATTGGCCAGTCTTGTAAATCAGATGCTAGTTTAGGCATGGAATGGATGCAAGCATTGTCTCTTCAATGTCCTTTTTTTTTTAGTTTTATATAGCGTGAACTAGACCAGAGAAATCGGGTATCAGAGCGCTTTACACGAGCAAAAGTTTTGTTAGAGATGGACACATTCATTTTTATTAGGCACCCGGAGATTACGTGATATGCCCGGAGTCACAGGATGCTTTGCATTGTTGCCGAGACTCTAACTCGGTTCCCCAGCTTCCAGGTCAACCACTCTAGCCGTAAGGCTACATCCTGTCCTTGAAGGGTAAGAAGGTGGCTTTTTCACTGCACACTGGTTCAACTCCAATCCGGCCATACATGTGCCCTCAGTGGAGCTTAATAAATCAGTCAGACACACACAAATAAAATGTATAACGTTCCCCTAGCTATGTCCATATTTTTTTGGAGCAAACAGTTTGGTGACAGAAAGTTCTATGGTGATCAGTAAGTAGAGTGTATCCTCAAACTCAAAAGGTTCACCCAGAAGTTGGTCATCTAACATACTACTATGAGCTGAGTCAGACCAATTACCCTAATCTTCATCCTGTCGTATTTCAGGTATGGTGTAATTCTGCGTTATAAAGTGTTGGTTCAATTTATTCATGGTCAGTCTCTCCATGTTTTGAGGTGAGAGTCTGTTCCTTCTCACTGTGATAACTGCACCAGCTGCACTGTACACATATTCTGCAGACATACTGGCTACCGGACAAGACAGATACAATATTGCCAGGCTGCTGAGCATGGCTGTAGGCACCTGTTCGCATACAAATAGACCAATGGGTTTTGATCCAGATAGACCTCTGTTGGGTCATCCAGATAGGCCCAAAACAAGACGTGGTTGGAGATAGCCCAGATAGAGTGCAGGCATGGCACACTGATCCGCCAGTCCTAGCACATAAGAGTGCAGCATGAACACAAGTTATTCAGTATCTGATAGCCATATCATCCTTTACACTTCTGGATGTCCTTGCCATTTTTTGACTCATTGGGATAAGAAAGTTATAAAGTTTACCTCTGTCCGTTCCTGGGCTAGTATGTTGGACCCATTAGAGGCTAACCCATAATAACAACCAAGGGTATCTTGATGGTCAGAAGTATATGTATACTAATACCCTCACCACTCTCATAAAAATAGATAAATGGGTCATCCTGATGAAGGTGGAAGATAATTGTCAAATCCCACCAAAACGTGCTTTGACCTGGCTGTTTTGAACCCCCAAATGACAACATGAGTGCAGATATTCTTTTAAACCTCTCATCCGCTATTTCCATGGGTGTATGTTTGTGTGATTGGGTAGTTCATAGTATGAGATGTGAGTGTGCGAGCGTGCTAAAGTGTATGAATTTAGAATGTATGTGTGTTATATAAATTATAGGGTGCACATTAAAAATTACTACTGCTATTAGTCTCTTTATATATGTATAACTTTTATATGTGTCTTAGCATGACAAGCAGAAATATGTGATGTGTCACAATGAAGAACAAACTGTACTTCAGCATCTATGATTTCCCCAACATGTTTTTAATATAATGTAATGTATAATCAGATTTGTCTTTGTTTGTACTAATATGAATTAGTCCAAATAATATTTTTCTAAAAAACTATCATAAATAAAAATATTAAAATGACTATAGAGATGATTATAATTTAAAAATATCTATAATGGACAGCCCATAGAGCTGTAGCTAGCCTTTCAAGAAGCAATTCATGTCCCTTGGGAGTGTGTTTGAGTGTTTTTTGTTGGGTCATCCAGATAGTCCTGGACCATCCTCTGAAATGTCATCGTTGCTGCAACTTACTCAACCTCTTGTTTTCTTGTCCGCATGGGACTTAAGACCTGCGACTTCAAACAAAGCCTTTGCAGAGTTTAGGGCTCATGCTCCTGTTAATGTGGTTGTTGTTAGTGTTCTTGTTGCTGGTTTTGCTGCTGTGAGCCTACAGCACTGCCTTTTTTGGAACTTGAAATCTGCACCTCAGATCTTCTGGCCAGGAGTGTACTTCTAGCCAGCAGTGATTGGTTGGACCATGGTGAAGAATTGTGGCATATGTAATGTTTGGATGATTCAATGCCTTGTATTATAAGCTGGGGAAAGATTAGGCTCTACACAAACGTATGCACATCTTTCGTTTTGTCCACACCAGCATTCGTTTGAGACACATCTTTAGCTGGTCCTGTAGCATATGTAACAACGGGATAGCTTTGCCCATTGTACTGTCCTCCTTGCTGACTTCCCATGTAAAACCTAAAAAGGAAGCAACATCTCTGTCAGGCACTTGACTAGGCCCCATTTGGACATTTCAATGATCATGCATTTCTCAGTTGCATCCCCTCTTTTCATGACTTAATCATCGATTGGTCTGTACTGCTCAAACAGACATTGCAACATGTAATAGGTCAAGTTCCAATGTGTTGTTACCTCCTATATGAGGGCTTTAACTGGCATTCTATGTCGCACTGAATGATCCTTAAATGCTTCCGAGCTTTTAAAGAATGGCTGAAATTAGTGCAGATTCTCCCTGAATTCCACAAACTCCGTGAGCGGGGCGTAATTCTTACACCGAGGCCTACCTATAATTCTGCTTTACCCATGATATTGACCATCAAAAGTACCTCGGATTATACATAATTTTTCCAACCTCAAGAATTGGGGCTCATGAAGTAAAACAGAAGTCTTTTTATAATGTTTTTAGCATTCTCTTAAACCAGTCCTAATTTGTAAAGCAAAAGGTGGCAAATATCAGCATAATTTCACCCACTTTTAGAAGTGAAGAGTTGTGGACGATGTCCAAACTGCAAAAATGGGGATGGATCACTTGTCCTGCATTAACCTGGGTATGCAGGTTGCGTACTGTAATGTTCAAATTAAAAAACCCTCATGCACGTGACTGAACTTGGATGGAAGCGGTATATCTTGAATCTCCGCTTTTTAGGCACGTGTGTGCATAATCATCGGGTTAGTAGTTATGCATCCTCCAGCCGAAGGGTTACTCCTGGTTACCGCAGTAGTGATCAGTGATGGGTGGAGTATATAAAAAAATTTTTTTTTGATAAAACAGGCTCGAACAACCAGATATTTGTATTTTATTAAGTCTGGGTTCGAGTAACCTTTAAAATTAAAAGCATGTGTTTTGAGATAAATTAGGATTTTGTATATAAAAAGGTCGACATGTTTCAGCCCTTGTTTGCCTGATGGGGTCGGACGGGCTTTCTTCAGGACCAAGTGAAGTGGGTGTAGAGACCAAGGGCGTCTCTGTGAATGTGAACTCCTTTGAATAGGGTTGTATATTCGTGTGAAGGAGTGGGAAAATGGATATATTAATCCTTCTCCTAAGTAGGTCTCGTAGGTACCTTTGTTTTTTCAATTCCGTGACTCAACTGTGCCCTCATTAGTTATAGGAGCCTACTGCGGTCCTTTCCATCATGTGCTACTTGTGCTGACTCTACCAATGGGGCCCGGAAAGGTGGTTAGAGTGGGCCTGAATTTTCTCAACCATGTACACCCCTGATTGCACTGGGGTCAGATCACCAAGTCATGGAGTTTACTGGGTGTGATAAAGTTTGTAGCCTTTGTTAAATTTAGGCTGGTCAAAGTTGATGGAATTTAACAGGGGGAGAAGAGTATGGAGTTTACTCTTATACTCAGATTTTAGTTTTGTAAGCACCAAAATCAATTTTTTCCCCAGAAATAGGTCAAATGCATCAAACACAAGAAATTTTGAACCCCTGGAAATTTGATTTTAACTAGTGCATGGATATCAACTTTCTTTGGGAGCTCTCAGAATAACCGCCTAAGTTGTCACAATCACCTACAGTAACACATGGACACATCAAAACAGCAATAATGTAAATTATTGGCTAATCATATGCCTGGTGTAGAAGCCAGAAGCCACGACACAACATCAGAAAGACAGTCACCCAGGCCCTTATAAGTGGCAGACTGTACCAGAAAGAATTTCCTCTAAGCTGGAATCACCAAACAACACACAAAAGACTACAGGTGAGGCCTGGCAGAAGTAACCAGATTTGGTAATTCTGCATTACTCTTTGATGAAGTATTACCAATATTAATGTGATTACGCCCATTTGCATTATTAAGAATAATTAGGGTACAAAAATCCTAATGCAAGCACATTTAGTAAGAGTGAGCAATGCTAATGCTCATTATTTGTCTTCTGTTGCATTTGGCACTATTTCTTAGTGTAAAATGCATCCTTGTGTTCATTTTGGTGCCTGGTGTCAGGGGAAATATTGTTGACTTTTTCCAGTTAATGTAGACATCCGCTAGAGCTTTAAATAAGGTGAATTCTTTAGCGACCAGGCTAATGATGTGAGCCGGGATCCATAGGTATAGGGTGACATAATCTGCACATAGAGAAACAAGAGGAGTGTAACGTTAGAAGCTGAGGACGAGTTGCACATGTAGTTGGTGTACAGAGCACACTGGGGGCTCAGAGGCTATGATATAGAGGAGCAGGGAAAAGGGGCATTCCTGTCTGGTGACTGTGTTGATTGATATGAGATCAGAAAGAAGGCCATTTTGTTCTATCAGTGCCTTGAGGCATGTGTATTGCAGCTTGTTAAAATATCTGTGTAAATAAAAATGATATGACACTGTATATTTGAGTATCACAATTGCAGAAATCCTCTTGGACACTCCCTTCTGAATGCTGCTACTTAATTGCAAGGAATGTGTAGCGATTGATTCCAGCATTAAATGGTACCTTATCTATTTGTCCCCTTTCAGTCATTCCCATACACCATGATCTTTTGAATAACCGTTCTTATTTGTTTATAACAGATGATACTTGCTGTGGGTTGGAACCCAGAGGCTGTTATACACACAATGCCCAATATGTTTTGCAGGTATTGTGGAAACAATAATTAATTCATCTGCTGCAACTGGTGTTGTGCATTTTTTAAGAACATTGAATCTAGTATGGCAATTGTATTTAAAGCAATATTTTGGACTGATTCCACCATTCCTTTATTTTCTGGTCTCCAACCTTTAGTATTACATATCATCATACTGCTGATTGGCTGAGGTAACATCATATTTCTTCTGTTCCAACAAAGAAATCAATAATATGGAGTATGCATATCCAGCTGAACAAAGATGCAGAGAGAGTCTAGCACACTGCATCGGACATGGTTAGCTATCTGAACCCAGCGAGCACTGGACACTCACATTTGGCAGAATGAACCATAAACAAGTGTGTTCTGCTGTATAAATTATTTGACTAAGATTGTCTTGGACTTACATTTGGAACAGCCCTTAGTGGCTTATCTTGATATGGAAAAGATTATTCAACTTCTACACGAGTACCAGAAACAACAGCAAACAATGCATTTGTCCCTTATACAGGATGCCACCTATGATAGAGCAGTATCAACAGTGGCACTTTTTGACGCAGACCTTGATTTATGGAGAGGAGCAGCAACCAACAACTAGTACTACACACAAGCAACCAATTGCTGGTTCCTCGAACACACAAATTGTTAATCATAAACATGCTCTGTAGGGATTCCGCAAACACCAAACATGAAAGAATGAACAAATGAACTTAGCAAGTAAGTCATCCAATGAATCATGACATGTATCCAACATATGTACTGCAAAGCCTGTACGAACTGTGAACTGAAGAGAACATCTTTTTTCTTTTTTAATAGACTATTTGAAGGTTTGCATTTTACACTGTATATTTTTAATCTGATCTATCTTCATATTGTAACAGGTATGTGAATTTTCCAACACACATACATACCTGTAGATTATGAAATGTATTCATACTTTCATTGATCATCTTTAACTATGCAAGGCTTCCAAATATTCATGCTTCACTGTGTGAACCATATATTATCACACATGTTTTACTTCTCTTTTGTATCTACAATGTATTAATGACTTTTGTTTGATGCTACAAGCACTCTGCATACATTATTTAGATATATATTTTCTTTTAGACATTTATAGATGATAATAATTTGAGATCATGGATTCCTATATGCCAGACACGCCCCTATGACACCACATTCAGATTTACACGTCGGGGATAACATAAAGGGGCCGATTCCGATCCTGGAAAAACGCTGTACAAATCGTGGTGTGGAGCATTTTCCCCATACAACTCGTACTTGTAAGGAGGCCCCTACAACCTAGGAAGTACGATCCGTACAAATAGACGCACGCCATACAAATTGTAAAAAAGACCAAACAACTCGTATATACAAGCGATTCCGATTCGGATTGCTCTGTACACGAAGTTTTCATGTAGTACCGGCAGCAGTTTACAACCCGGCAAGTATGATTCGTACAAATGGCACTCCATACAGCTCTTTTTTTACAAGAGCCAAAAAGTGCCGGAAAAACCTTGTACGCCCCGAAAACAGTACGAGACAGACCCCTCATGTACGCGTCGTACACCCCATGAATACAGGGGTACGGTGCGTATGTATGGTGCGTACGGATGGCACGGAAAGTGGGGTACCCCAAAATCGCGTATGTACGCACCGTACCCCAAAATTGCGTAGGTACGCACCGTACCCCAAAATCGCGTGTGTGCGCACCGTACCCCAAAATCGCATATGTACGCATCTTACCCCAAAAATGCGATTTTGGGGTACGGTGCGTACATACACGATTTTGGGGTACGGTGCGTACATATGCGATTTTGGGGAACGGTGCGTATGTACGCGATTTTGGGATACGGTGCGTACATACGTGATTTTGGGGTACGGTGCGTACATATGTGATTTTGGGGTACGGTGCATACGCATGTGATTTTGGGGTACGGTGCGTACATATGTGATTTTGGGGTACGGTGCATACGTACGTGATTTTGGGGGTACGGTGCGTACATATGTGATTTTGGGGTACAGTGCGTACGTATGCGATTTTGGGGTACGGTGCGTACGTACTCGATTTTGGGGTACGGTGCTTGTATGGTGCGTACACGACCAGTACCCCATATTCACATATGTACGCACCGTACCCCAAAAATTGCGTTCGTACTTTGCGTACATGCGCGATGTTGGGGTACGCACCATACACACACCTCGCATGTGGGGGGACCCCTGTACGCCTCATACCCCTATACGACCCATACCCCGGTATGAGTCGTACCCCCAGAACGAGTCATACCAGGGAACGAGGTGTATAGAGGTTCGCTTCGTGGCCCGGTACGAGTCATTCCCCGTATACAGGCCATTTTCCATACAAATCGTATGCTGACAACCCGGTACGAATCGTACTTGACGGGTTGGACAGCCTTTTTACAAATTGTATGGTCTTTTTTACAAGTCCGTGTCGTACAGCTTTTCCCGATCCAATTTGTAAGGATCGAGCCGATCTGTATGTATTTTTCCCGTACGAATCGTACTACACGGGTTGGAAGGGACTTTTACAATTTGTATGGAAAAAAATACAAATCCTATTTGTATGGAAAATAAAAATCCAGGATCAGAATCGGCCCCAAAGTCTCTAAGGTCTGACTCCATCTTATGTAGTCCCCGACTTCATCTTGGTCCTTGAAGGTCAACATCTTTTTTAAGTCAGACAATGGATGTTGCCATATTCCCCAATTCAGGCAGAATTATTGTCATGTTGTTCATGTTCCCCCAGGACTCCTAAGTGACGGTTTCCCAACACAGCTGTTCCTTGTTCTATAGCGCTGGGACGCTCCCGGGCAGCCTTGCGCTTTATAAATCTAATTTCATTTCATTCATTTCATTCATTTCATTCATTTCATTCATTTCATTTCATTTATTTTGACACAGACATCACCCGACGTTATCTTTTAAGGAATTGTGATAGTGTAAAGTTCTTTAATTAATGGCGTGGATACATCATACAATACAACATTCATCTGGGTCGAATGTCTGGCCTTCACCATGTCAAGGTTAAATAAGACTACATACAGACATATAATGAAAATAAAATAGTCTGATTTTCCATCCTTTTGCCTTATATGTTCATAAGGAAATATCCGGGATGCATACCTCAATGAACATAATTTATGTCAGACATTCCTAAACGTATGTGAGAAATTCAAATGTCTGATATAATTTAGTATATAAGGACGGCCACTTGTCAGAAGAAGTCCTTCACCCAGATTATCAACCAAGATTCTACCAGGAACGGTTTCACCTACTGCCAGCACACTCCGCACTTCATAGATACTACATCATGCCTAAAACTTGAAGCTGATAAAGCCAAATCCCAGAGAACAACTGATCGACTGCACACCTCCTCTGATAAAGATAGCCTTTGATATCAACAAGGTATGCACTGTTTCTCTTTTTCCTAAGAAACTCTAGACTACAAGTTCCTTACTTTCTTACCATAGCGCTTTAAGCTTGATGTTAGGTTGTTTTAGATGACATTTTAACAATGTTACAGATGTTTATTTTTTCTCGTTATTATAATGCAACTGTTTGCTGTTTTTATAATATTCTGTGTAGTTTTTATTGACATACCTGAGAAACAGATTGATCCTGTAGCAATAAAAATGCTTTATTTACTGTACTGTGTGTGTCGACTACTGTGAATAACAAAATAACGTTTGTGACTGTTACCCCAGTGCCCCTGTTCCCTACCTAAAAGCAATAGTTCTATGTCAATCACACATTAAATAGGACACCTGTCTTTCACATTCATCATGGTGCATTGAACCAAGTTCATCTGTGTCATCCATGGGTGAGAAGGCCCTCTTAGAGTTATGCCAAATGTATAATTTATGCAATAACCATGTGAGAGGACCTCTTATCTTGATAAAGGAGGGTTGAGAGAAAGCTCCCATGAAAGCCCCCATGGTGTGTTCAGCTATATGCTGGTACTCCTCACCCAAATATAGCACTTCTGAATGAAGTTCAAAGAGAATCTGGAAGCCAGCCAGTAGGTTAAGACGCTCTGGTGTGACCAGAAAACTAACTCTGGTCAGGTGTTTGGAGTCCAGGGGCCTCCAAGACCAATGGTCTGGGCACTAGGATGTGAAAGAACACAAAGGGGATGTCACCTACCTGGTGGACTGCAAGTCCCCCAGGAACTCTGTACAGGTCCTGCATGTAAATCGGTAAACAGTCAAAATATCGAGTAAAAAATATTAAATGGACATAATATCGAGTTTAAAATATAGAATGGACAAAATATCGAATGGACAGAATACAGACATCAAAAATATCGTTTTTATGGTAAGTAATGTAATATCGAATGTTAAAAATATCGAAAGTTAAAATATCGAAGTATATAATATAGGTTATTCAAATTATCGAATTTTTAATAATATCGATTTTTTATAGTGTTTTTTATATTATTATATGTGTGAAAAGTGTGTATTTATGTTATAATTAATTTTAATTAATGAATTTAGTTTTTTTAATTTGTGCGTAATTTAATTCTGTGGCGGGTTGTGGGTTTATAGGGGAATAGGATGGGAAGTAATTTAATTATAATTAATTAAATATGTAAATGTATATATTGGTATTAATTTTTAATTAATTGTTAATTAATTTATATTTGTTAATTAATTAAATTTTAATTGGTAATTAATTTTAATTAATTGATTAATTTCTAATTATGTTAATTTTACTAATTTATTTTCTGTAGCGGGTTGTGGGTTTATAGGGGAATTGGGTGGGAAGTAATTTATTTATAATTAATTAAATATGTAAAAATATTTATTGGTATTTTTTTAGAATTAAATGTTAATTAATTTTTTTTGGGTAATTAATTAAATTTTAATTGCCAATTAATTTTATTTAATTGATTAATTGCTAATTATGTTAATTATGCTAATTGTATTTAATTTGAATTAATTGTTAATTCATTTTTAATTGTTAATTAATTAATTGTTAATTTGTAATTAATTTGAATAGGTAACTAATAGTAATAATTAATTGTAATTTGTAATTTTAATTGATTAATTATTATATTATATTAAATTGGTAATTAATTTTAATTAATTTTTTATAGATATTAATTTATATTTTTTTAAATAATATGTGAAGTATTTACTTTCCCTACTGTTGCACTCTCTGGAGTGGGAATAGTAATTTTTACACCTACGCTATCCAACGCTTTCCCTACTGTTGCACACTCTGGAGTGGGAATAGTAATTATTACCCCTACGCTATCCAACCCTTTCTCTACTGTTGCACTCTCTGGAGTTGGAATAGTAATTTGTACCTCTACGCTATCCACCCCTTTCTCTACCGTTGCATTCCCTGGAGTGGGAATAGTAATTTGTACCCCTACGCTATCCAACGCTTTCCCTACTGTTGCACTCTCTGGTGTGGGAATAGTAATTTTTACCTCTACGCTATCCAACGCCTTATCTACTGTTGCACTCTCTGGAGTGGGAATAGTAATTTTTACACCGCTATCCTACGCTAATAATATTGGATATTTTTTTATTATATTATGTTACTATATATATATTTTTTAACAAATATGATTGTAACTTTTTTTTATAACTTTAATTAATTATTTAATTAAAATAAGGTAATTTAAGTATTTGTAAGTATATTTTAGTAATTAATTTTTAATATTAATTTAATTTAACATTGATTTTAATAAAGTCGATATTTTTACAAACTATGGGGTCCATTACGATGTCGGGCGGTTTGCCTCCGCCAGGCTGGCGGGTGCCAGAGCCGGCCTGGTGGAGGCAAACCGCCCGACATCGCAAGCCCAGATCCCCTCCGCCAGATTAGGATGGCGGAGGGGAAGGTGGCGGTGAAAAACACCGCCCGCCTGTTTTCCGCACCGGTCGCCTTGCGGCCGGGGCGGAAAGCCTATAACATGGTGGCGGTGTCTGTAAGACACCGCCGACCATAATACAATGGGCTGTGAGGCAAGCCTTTCCGTGGCGGCAATGCCGCCACGGAAAGGCAGGCGGTCTTCACTCTGGGGGGCCCCTGCCGGCCCCCAGAGTGAAGGACAGTAGGGGGGTGCACACGGGGGGTACCTGTGGTACACCCTGCATTTGCATAATGAAAGCGGCAGGCACTGCGCGGTGCCTGCTGCTTTCATTATGCAAATGGTGAAAAGCATTTTCAGCATTGTGGCGGGCGGTGCAGAGAGCACCGCCCGCCACAATGCTGTAAATACAGGATGTGCCTGCCACTGTGGCGGGCACATCCTAATCTCACCCCCGAGACCCCCGCCCTTATGGCGGGCGGTCCCATTCCCCACTATGGTGACGGGTGGACAAAATCCGCCCGTCATCATAATGACCCCCTATATTTTTGAAAACGATATTTTTTACTCGATATTTTTGTACTTACCTGAATGTAGATACAAAGTCGATATTATGTCTGTCGATATTCTGTCGCCGATATTTTTGCTAGTCGATATTCTGTCCCTCGATATTATGTGAGTGATCCATGTAAATCACATCAAACCCTACTGAGCGGTTTTAAATGACCATACTCCTGGTGACGGATGACAGAGTGGAGGAGTATGGAGAACTTCTCCCTGAACTCCTTTCCTTCAAGGAGCAGACTGGGGCAGTGGAGTGTGTCAGCCAGAATGAGAACAAAGACCGGGTGCTGTGTACAATTAATGTTGTATCACTGTATACGTCTATTGCGTATTCAGAAGGCTTAGAGGCCATAAACTGGGCTTTACTCAAACAAGACTCCATAGGCACCAGTAAGAGCTTTCTCCTGGAGTTATTACATTTCTGTCTCCATCATAGTTACTTTGAGTGGAACAAAAGAATGTTATCTTCAACTAAGTTAAACTTCCAAGGGGTTTGTGGGAACACCAACGTATGCGAACACCTTCATGGCGAATTTCGAAGAGAAACATATCTTGAATCAATCACCATCGACTGATAATCTACACAGGAAATATACTTGTTCATCCTTGCACTGGAGAAAACATAAAGTTATTCCACAATGCAGATTGTAACACAAGCATTGTTGTTTACGCTATTAAATGCCCTTGTGGCATGCTCTATATTGGCAAAACCGAGAAAGGAATTAACATAACATCAGAATAACGGAGCATAAGAGCAGATTGCGCAATAAGATAACTACATCATGTCTATCTACTCATTGGAACGAAAACAGACATTCAATAGCCCAAATTAATTTTCAAATTATTGAGGAAGTGTGTAACACACCAGGAGGTGACAACAACAAACGACTGCTCCAGAGACAAACATATTGGATCAAAAAACTCAATACTTTAAAACAAAGGGGGCTTAATGCCAAATTGCAAATGAGCTTTTTATGATTTACCATATAAACAGGGACATTCCCCCTTACAAGCTTTTATCAAAATACACATATTACAGCACCTGCAGATTCCACAAGATGTATCATGAGGCTTAACACTCCTTCAATCATGGGCCAGTTACTAAATAAAGGAGTTACACCTTTATGACAGTTAGTGATTCTCACTTTTTTAACAGGCAGGTTCTATGAGATTATTTTGGTGAAGGGCACGACCAGAAGATGGACGGACATCTTTCTAATTGATATCTTGATGCATTATCAAGAAAGTCAGATTTTGTAACTTTTGGTTGTATAACTATAGGCTTTTTTGGTAGTTTGTGGTTTGGTGTTACGAATGAATTAGAAGTACGGAAGCAGAACATAATGGCACTGGCCAATGTATGTCTGTATCATCATAAGCGGAATAGTGAGGAATTAGGTTTCGCGTGGGCAGTTTTTCTGTTTAAACCTGATGACTATGAATATGATGTAAAATGGTGACACCGGGGTCTGTGGGAGACTTACATTGAAGATTGTCGTATACTTTTCAATTCGTAGAGGACCGCTAAAATATGGTGACTGTTGTTTCCTAGGACTGTTCTTCCCAAAACGAGTCACTCTCTGACTAGGATCAGGTGAGAGGTCAAATGACACAGGCTACGCAGGCATTGATAAAATAATGTGGTGTTGGGCATGCATGAAGATAGTCCTTCTCTGAGGGAGTTACGCTACGATTGCATCTAATTTCTTGTTCAGCCAACCGCTTGGTGAGGCCGTGCACTAGTGTGCTCAGAGGGGCTAACGCACTTGTGGCTTGTTCTGTCTCTGCAGGGAAAGTATACTGAATATTGGTGTTTTGTTCCGGTAAGCGTCCTTCTCAGAGGGAGCTGCGATATGATTACATTGGTAAGAGTCTAATTTATTGCTTAGTTAATCGCTTGGTGAAGTCGAGCACTAGTGTGCTCAGAGACGCTAACGCACTCATGGTCTATTTTGTTTCTGTAGGGAAGGCACATTAAATATCGGCGTTCTGCTTAGGTAAGTGCTAATGGTTATTCCTTTAGATTATTTTGACAGCTTGCTCAGATCTGTTGTAACGGTTGGTTAAAAATTCCTAGGGATAGCAATTGGTTTGGAGTTATTTACAGATACATGGGTATTTTGCTGCACAAGTGCATGTGCATAGTTAGAAAGTGTAGTTGTACTTCGAGTTGCCAACAGATGGTTCTTTATTTGCAGTAACTGCCACATTAAGTGAACGCCAAGACAATTGAGAAATTGACATTTTTTAACTCTGTGCCAAGTGAGTATTCTTGATGATATGGTGTAGTTTGATACTATGACAATGGACACAGGAAATGTTTTGACTGTCTGCATGCCACTGCTGCAGAGGAGGAGTTCTCTAAAGACTTAGCATACCACAGAGGAAGTTGAGATACTGGAGTTGAGGCTGATGGTATTATGACTGATATCAAACCACGAAAGTACATGTAAATATGATTTTTGTATTTTTTTACAGATCTGTCCCTGACGAAGGGTCGCTGGTCCCGAAATGCATTGGGCTTATGTTGATCAAACTGAATGGCACGGTTCATTTGAGCTGCTTACATGAATGTTTGATGTTTATGCAGGTGTATTTGAAATTTATTAGCTGTGAACTATATGAAGAATTGTTATTGTTTCTGTTTACTAAGGAAGAATGCATTAAAATCAATGTGAAAGAAGTAGATTTACTTTTGATTTGTTGAAATATCTGTATATCAACCATAAAGTTCGTTCTAGAAGCTAGTTGGCTTCTATCCCCATTCTTACTTTTATAAAGTTGCCATTGTCCTGTCCTAACCATTTGATGCGTGCAGCCTGAATTCTTGGTCACATTATTAGGTGTATCTGGCAGTTGGTCTTTGTGTATTGCTCCCAGACAGTGAGCCAAAGGGGGGATAGATATTGGTAGAATGGACACTCCCTGACTTGATAGGGGTGCTCAAATTTGCATATCATAAGGTTTCAGCCTGAGTACACTCACAAAGGGTTTGACACTAGTCTTTTCTGTCCCCATATAAGCTGGAGCCAGGGCAAAGAGACAAGAAATTCCAGGCACCTTTGGGGTGGATGTCTCTAGAAACATCTACCACTTAGAAGATGGCACCATGTTTACATTTTGGACCATCAGGCACAACTCTACAGTAGACCTCTGTACTAGTGGAAGACTCAGGACTGCTGTGCTGCTCTACAAGAGGGACTTCTGCCCTGCTGCCTGAATGAGAAGGACTGGACTTGGGTCTTGAACCCAGGACCACCAGAGTGACTCCAATGGCCATTTGACTGCCAGCCTGATCAGAACCTCAAGAACAGAACAAGCTCCAACGACCTTAAACTAAGCACCTGGACTCTTCCTGCTGTGAGTCTTGCACCCAAGTGGTGCTACCGCAGTCCTGGACCCATGGATGTTAGCTTGAAGGTGCCCCACCAGCCCAGCTGTGGTTCTAGCTCCGTTGTGGCTGACTTGAACTTGTGACTGTGTCCCAGTCCAGCGCGACCAGATAACCAAAGTTGACACTTTGTGTTTTAAAACACTTTTTTTCTTAAATCTTTAAAATTGCCTGTCTCCAGTCTTACTGATTGGATTTTTGTTGTTTTGGTATAAAATAATTTATGACATTTTACCCTATTTGTCTAAATGTGTGTCAGATTTGTCTTGAGTTCTGTTTTGACATTATTACTGTTTGAAGTGTAGAATAAATACTTTACACATTCCCTCTAAGTTAAGCCTGATGGCTTTTTTACCAGGCTACTGGAGGTTTAAAGACAGGTTAATTTGCGGTTTGCTTGTGTTTTCCCCTGATAAGAACAATGGTTGTTGCATGAGTAGGGTTTCACCCCCTGAACCAGTAACCCAATTTCCTACAACAGCGTATAAAACCCACTTGGTCTGTGAGGATCAAGTCAGGTAGCCGGATGAGAGTCTGTTTGCGAGCACCTTGTCAAGGATTTTTGCATCCTTATTAATGAGTGACATTTTGCACTGATCAGTGGGCTTGCCTGGTTAGGGGTGTGCTACGAGAAAGCCCTTTCTCAATGAGGGGTGTAGTAACTCTTACTCAAATGCCTTGCGTTTAATTTAAGGAGCAAAGAGGGGAAGGAGGTGGGAGTGTGATTTATAGGACTCTGCTGGATGCCATCCCTGCGAGCAGCCTTGAAGGTTAGGATGATTGCAATTACTGCAAGGATCTACAAGGTGATACGTGTGGGAAGGAATAGTTGTTGTAGGCCCTCTAATCACACAAAGGCTATGTAATAAAAATATATATTGCAGTCCTCTAAGGAGCTGCTTGTGCATGAGGTGTACAATACAGTGTAGTATGTATTGAATTCAGCAAGGATGCTATCCTCCTCATATTGTATTTGCCTCATTTCAATTTGTAGCTGTTTTTTTGTTGGGTGTCATATGCGGGCCAAGTAGTGGTGCTGTCAATGTCCTGCTGGAGTGTTTGGCCTCACAATAATTCCTCGCACAGGTATACTTATAAACATGTTTTGTATCCGGTTCAGTGACTTTGGTGAACTCGTCTAGTTTGGCTTGCAGTTTAACCAAATCTTGTGCATTAGGTTATTAGGGTGCTGCACCAATTGGTCCTCTATGGAATTCAGATTGGACTCACTTTGGTCAACCTTTGTGTTAGGCCTCTCGAGCACTATGATGCATATTCCTTTTAAACACACCTTAAAGGCTTCCCAGATTTTAAACCAAAGTGAAACAGCAAGCCTAAAAAACACACAACGCACCTCCCCAATAATGCCCCACAGTAAGTCCAATGTTCATGTTGTATGGTGTGCACATTCACTACTCCCGCTGTTTCCAGGGAGAAGGCCCAAGGACCAACGTTGATTCTATCGCAAATGCAAAGTGCACCACAATGAATACGTTCCAAAATGATTTAGTCCATCCAAGTGGTATAAATCCAAATAGTCCTTTAATCTTCACAAGAATATTGTTAAAACATCCAACACGTTTCGTCCAACTTCTGTGTACTTCATCAGGGCTGTGAAACATACAAAACATATAGTGTATAATACAATGTATATAAATGCTAACAGTAGAACATTAGCTGGGATGTTTTACAGCTAAATAGTAAAATCCTTCATCGGATAGTAGTGCCTTGTCTCTCCAAATCCCCTAAATTCATGTTAATAAATACAGTCAATCCCTTCATTGGATCTGTGGACACTGGTGTGTAACAGTTTAGGAATACATGAACCCACTCTGAAGGGGTCAGAGACCTAGTTGGTGTGTATGGTTACTGCCAATTATGTCAGTGTGTACCAAGAAATTAGAAAGAAAAATTTCTTTCTATAGTCCCCTCACTCACCAGGGTTTCCCCACGGTGACATGCTTCATCATTGGGGCTTCCCAATTCTCTACGAAAAGGGGCGTGCTGCGACAAAACGGACTACGCAGGAGCACTTTTTATGTGAAAGGCTATGTGTGGTGCAAAGTGTAGTGATGGTGGAGTGGGTGTGTGTTTAAAAATACCGTGCTAGCTGGCCTCAACAATTTATTTTGCTCCTAGTCTGGTATATTAAAAAAGGGAGGTGACACTGCTATCTGGCCTTAAACTAGGGCTAGATCAGTGTTCTATGGTCAACATGTTTCAAGCTCCCCAAGCTTTTCATCAGGACCATACAGGGTCCAGCCCTGTATTTTCCACTCCTATATCCCAATAGTAGGGTTTTTAAAAAAAAATATAGTGATCATACTAAACGCTGTAAATATTTAAACATGCGTTTTTCATACATACGATTTGTATCCTACTCGTATATATATGAAAGTGCTCAGTTGCACTTCATGGTCTCTGGCGAGGGCAGGATCGCCTCCTGGAAACGTTGTTCCTATCGGCAAACCCGCTCGGTACTACCTGATCAATCCTCACCCGACCGCATAGTATGATCAGGTAGTACCGAGCGGGCACCTGTGATTAATGTCCCTCCACATAGTTTTACTATCAAGCTAAGAAAAGAACATAATGCATGAATTACAGAGTACTAATACCAGCCTCCGTTAATGTAGGCGGTCGAATTTCAATTATTTTCACTGACTGCCTTGTGCTTTTTTAACATTTGCAGACAAAGTGCTGTAACACATACTGTGGACACATCGCGGTACATGCAAAATGGCCGACAACATTGCCAAAAACCAGCGGCCATCTTTACTTACTCCGCGCGGTCTAGTCATTTTAAGAATGACTCAGCCAGAACACAGACAGTATTTAATGGGTTCTTCCCCACCGACACAGTAAGATGCCGTCCGGTGGGGAGACAAAACTAGGTACTGACCTTGCGAAGCACTTCAATTACGAGTAAGTGAACAACCTTTTGCTCCCACAGGCTCTGACCACATAATCGGATAAACGAGAAACAGAGCCAAGTCGGCTTCCTTTCTGTTTTCTAACCAAAGCTTTCCCGCATTTTACTCCATGTATCGGCCTTTTCTCCAGGCACAGGTTAAGGAGTCCTTTGACCCCCACGGTCCATGGGGCACAATTTTGCTCAAATCTAAGTATGTACTGGAGCAATCTACTTCCATTTCATGTTTTGTGTCATGTATGTCATGTAGTCACGTTATTCATGTGTTTTTTACGTGTACCATAATGCAACCAATCTAACCACACGTTATTTCAGCATGCTTTTTCCTATTTAGGTTAAAACCACACGCAGAGCTGAATGTATGCACACATTATTCAGGAGTACTGTTTTCACCACTAATGGAAGACACATACACTGAATGAACCCACCGTCCCTATGAGAGGGAGGGGGTTCGTTTAACTCTTTATTTCTTCTATTTACAACAGATACTTTGTGACAAGCCTGGATCGTATGTACAAAACTAATGCATGCTGTATTAATTGCATCGTTTAACACCACTATTATTCTTGTCTATTGCACCAAATTATGGTTTATAAGGAGTGGCAAACACAGGGCTGGTTCCTGTGTGGTCCCGAGGAGGAGCTTGGGGAATGCTCGAAACTAGTTGACACATATCCAGAATCACTAGCTCATTATAGTTAGGATCACTGGTACTACCCCATTTTTAGCTATTCCAATCTAGGAGCAATAATACATTTTTCGCGCCCACAAGAAAGGTATTTTTAAATTCACTAAACCCACTCCACACAATCTCTGCACTACACATAGCCTTCCAATAAGTGCTCCTACGTATCATCGCAAGTCGCAGCACGCCTCAGCCCGTAGAGGGCTGGGATGGTCCCAATGATGAAGCATGTCACCGTGGGGAAACCCTGGTGAGTGAGGAGACTCTAGAAAGAAATTTCTCTTTCCTGTAGGCTCTTTCACATCCAATGTGATTAGGAGAGCCAACCCTACCCCCTTGCTAGATCCTTTTCCCATTAATTTTGGTTGATTTACTGTTGATGTTTGGAGGGTGGATCTAGCTCTCATACCCTCTCTACTCCCACCTTGTTTTTCTTAAAGATCAACAGTTACATCCACAATGTTCTCCACATGGGTAGGACAAAAACCCCAACCCTTTTTCAGGACTTAACATTCGTCCTCATTCTGTACATAATCAGAAAGATTTACTGACCAATTCTTCATGTGTGGGTTCAGACATTACCCTGTTATCATTTGGCAAACAATTGATCATGTTGGTATTGTTCACTTCTAGTGTGACCGTAGCTTTACTGTGAGTCCTGGTACCTCTTTTAGGTTTGGCCCACCTCCTGCCTCCCCTCCTTGTTTTGGGTCCCTTCTTGGTTGTTTGTTGCTTAATCACAATCTTTCCATTTCCAATAAAAAATTATTTTGAGCCTGAGATTGTGATGTGTTACTATTTCCATCCCTTGTCGGGAGACTCTTTGTGTATGCCACAAATATGAAGTGCACCACAATGAATACGTTCCAAAATTATTTAGACGATCCAATTAGTATAAATCCAAATAGGCCTTTAGTCTTCACATGAATATTGTTAAAACAGCCAACGCATTTTGTCCAACTTATGTGGACTACATAAGGGCTGTGAAACATACAAAACATATTGTATATAATACAACGTATATAAAGACTAACAGTACAATATTTATTATTACAAAATAACACAGTAATAAAATTAAATCTCCACATATATATCTACAGGGACAGTGTGTACAATCAGAGATCAACATAATGACATATTAACAGCTTAAACTCTTGCCTTTATATCTCTTAGAGTAACAACCCAATATGTGCCAATAGCATGTCCAGTTTTTATAGCTAATAAGAATCATTCATATTTCAAATTTACAACTCAGTGACCCCTCCACCTTCCTTTCTTCTCTTTTCCTTTCCTGTTGTTATTTCATTGTGTTGATCTCTGATTGTACACACTGTCCCTGTAGATATATACTTGGAAATGACATTTCATTACTCTGCCGTTTTGTATTTATAAATGTTGTATTGTTAGTCTTTATCTACGTTGGATTGTACACTATCCCCCACATGCATCAAAATAGCCAATAGCGAATCCTTAATTGCGATTTTTATGGAATCGCAATTAAAGATTTGCTATGGGCTATGCATGTAGGAATTGGAAATAAATTAACGATTCCTACAAGTTCCTTATTTGCAACTCGCAAACTGGGAGTCGCAATTAAGGAATTGCTTCCCATTCATTCCTATGGGCCTAGAGGCACTTTAGTGCATTTTTCACAGTTTTCGCAAATTACCATCAAGTTTCACAGCCTGATGTATTCCACAGAAGTTGGACAAAATGCCTTGGCTGTTTTAACAAAATTCAAGGGAAGATTGAATGACTTTTTGGATTTATACCAATTGAATGGACAAAATCATTTTGGAACGTATTTATTGTGGTGCACTTCACATTAGTGATTGGGTTTCCTGATGGTTCAAGCCAACTCTACCCAAGCCCTCATTTGTTGAGAGAAAAAGTGCAATTTCTAATCTCACTTGCTCTTTAAATACCTGATGCAGCAAGTCTGTCAGGGTCATGTGCCACGTTAAAGCCCTGTCCGCTAGTACAGGGATTGGAAAGGTGAAATTAATTGGTTCTTGATCTGACAATGTGCAGGGCAAATGGTCAATCAGTCTCACCCATGTGTATGTGTCTCTAATCCCCAGCCAGACATCCATCCTTATCCAGGAGGTGTGTGCCATAGAGATGAGTGCCCCTTCTTGGATGCCCAGGTGTCTGAGGTGCCATATGTCCACAAAGTCGCAAGTTACCATGGCAATGGTTAGTGCCACTGCCACTTTATAATGGGATCTAATATTGGGGCTCAAGCAGTCCATTTGACGTTCCAGCACTGAATTGAAATCACCTCCCCAAAGAATATGATGCATGGATCATGATACACAGTGGCACTTGAACTGCTCTATAAAGGCAGCGTCATTGGTGTTGGGGCCGTATAAGTTTAGTAGCGTGATGTGCCTCTTATGATTCATAGAATAGAACGGGATGAGCCTTGCTTGAGCATCACTAAGATCAAATACTAACTTGAAGGGTATTTTGACAAATATTGAATTTCAAATATCGAGTCGCAGAAATATTGGAAAACGAATATTGAGATACAAAAATATCATGATGCAGAATCGTTTTCAAGAATATCATTGTTAATATCGTTTTCAATAATATAGTTGTAAAAATATAGCTTTTTGATTATCTTTATGTGTGTTAGCTCATATTTTAAATGTATGTGTTATTATTCTTTGTGCAATTGTTAAAAATAATTTTTAAATATAGTTTGCAATTTACAGTGATTTATACATTTTAATTATAATTGCTGATAGTAATATGTATTGTCGTAGCAAGATTCTAGGTTTGTAAGGGTGTAGGGTGGGAAGTCAATCAATTATAAATAATTAACAATTATTATTCATGTATTATAAATTATTTAATTGACTATTATTCATGTTAACAGATTATATTTTTCAAGTCAGGTAAAGGATTGGAAATAAATTAAGTAATAAATAATCAACAAATCATAAATATGTGAACTGTGTAATAATTATATTTTTAAGTTATATATTAGGTATGGGCAACAGGGTTTGTAGGGGTACAGGGTTGGGAGTTAATCATTAATTAGTATTTGATGGATGATTAATTATGGTAATTGTGTTACATATATTTATTTTAGTTATATTTTAAGTGTGGGCTGCTAAGTTTTTGGGGGTATAGTGTGGTACGTTAATCAAGTAAAAATAAAAAATAAATTAAATTTAAGTTTGTATAATTGTTAATAATATTTTTAAAATATAGCTTGTAATGTTAAGTGATTTATCATTTTTAATTTACTTGCTAATAGTAATTTACATTGTAGGATACTGCTTGGTTTGTAGGGGTGTAGGGCGGGAAGTTAATTATAATTAATAAAAATTAATTATTCATTTATTATTAATTATCTAAGTGATTATTAATGATGTTAATTCTGTAAACATTATATTTTTCAAATTATATATTACTAGCAGCCCATCTCGACGTTGTCCGGGTATGAATTGCTGCCGGCCAGTAGTATATTGATTTGAAGGATTTCGTTTAGATAGCATTTCTTATCTGTGGCAGGCCTGTGAAACGCTCTGATTCACAGTGCACTGCTGATGCACTTAAGAGTCCGCGTTCAGTAGTGTGTGAACTCGAGTTTGCCTACTTTATTTTTCCTTGCAATATTATATAGCGCGAACTCGACAACATGGCATGAGCACAATTTACATTACAGAAGAACACATTAATTTGTGGTAGGCACGGGGAGACAAAGCGATTTGCCTGGAATCACAGGATGTTGAGCTGATGCCGAGATTCGAACGTAGCTCCCCAGCTCTAAAGTTCGCAATTCTAGAACTTGTGGCGGGAGGTGTGTCTAAAAGTGTATGTCGGTGCTGGCCATCAATGAGAGAGACCTGTGCATTTTTCAAATGGGTGGTGAAAAAATATGAGTATGTTGCTGGAGATGTGGGCCGCCGTGCCACCAATGTACTTACCGGGGGAGGGTAAACACCCATTATTCTGCAACTTTCTTTCCGCATACCATCACTCCGCATACTTTCATTACGAAAGTACCATGACTCCGCAATGCCATTATAACGCATGGCATTACATTTTATATGCTTTTACCACGCATACATTTACAACGAAATTCGTTGTAAATGCATGAAGGGTAAAAGCATGTTTTTTTTAATGTTTGGATAAGGTAAGTATGGGTATAGGGGTATATGTTTTGGGGTACTGGGGTATATGTTTTGGGGTGTTTGGGTATTTTAAGGGTTCAGATATAGTTTTGGGTTATGGGGTATAGGGGTATTTTTAGGGTTCAGGGGTAGGTTTGGGTTTTGGGGTACAGGGGTATTTTAGGGTTCAGGGGCAGGTTTGGGTTTTGTGGTACATGGTTATTTTTAGGGTTCAGGGCTAGGTTTGGGTTTTGGGGTACAGGGCTATTTCTAGGGTTCAGGGGTAGGTTTGGGTTTTGGAGTACAGGAGGAGTATTTTAAGGGTTCAGGGCTAGGTTCGGGTTTTGGGGTACAGGGGTAGTTTAGGGTTCAGGGGTAGGTTTGGGTTTTGGGGTACAGTGGTATTTTTAGGGTTCAGGGCTAGGTTTAGGTTTCGGGGTACAGGGGTATTTTTAGGGTTCAGGGGTAGGTTTGGGTTTTGAGGTAAAGGGGTATTTATAGGGTTCAGGGCTAGGTTTGGGTTTTGGGGTACAGGGGTATTTTTAGGGTTTAGGGATAGGTTTGGGTTTTGGGGTACAGTGTATATTTATAGGGTTAAGATGGGTTAGTGTTTAAGGGTGTTGGGGTATTTTAAGGAGTAAGGGTGGGTTATGATTATGGGGTTCAGGGGTATTTAAAGGGAGCAGGGTGGTATTAGCACACAATATGAGACATGGCATGAAGGGCGGAATGTACCACACACCCTCAGCGTTTGTCACGCCCCCAGTACACGCCCACAGCACAACGCAGACACGCCCACAAGGGACTACTTCGCTGGCACGGTTCTTTTACCTTTTAAATGTATATGGTGGGCGTCTGCATAGCCTATGTCCTTCTGCTGCAACTGCCCTTTCCAACGCTGTATTGGGTGTTGTGATTGGTGCTGTGGTTCCGGAGATTACCCGCCTCAAAGGTTTGGGCTCACTCTTTATTATATTAGTATGGATGGATGTGTGGGCTGCTGGGATTTTGTGGGTATAGGACGGAAGTTGATTAAGTATTAATTAATTTACAATTATTAAAACAAATATTTGGCAATCTTTACACAGTGCATTGGTTATTGGAAGTCAATTTTGTAGAGTTCATGGCCCGTATTCAAGGTTTGAGTCTCTTTAGAGAGACTAAAAACTTTAATTATAAATTTAAATAATGTCTTCATCATAAGAGGATTTTTGTACAATAAGGAATAGGTAATCCTCACATAGCGTAGGGGATAATGAAATACAATGTTGAAGGGGTAATGAACATTATCCAATCAATAAATCAGGGGGTTTTGAAGCGCTCTACTCACCCGTGAGGGTTTCAAGGCGCTGGGGGGGGGGGGGGGTGCAGCTCCAGTCAGTCAAAGAGCCAGGTCTTGAGGGTCCTGTAGTGTTGGCCCGTCTGATGTCGACTGGGAGATTTTTCCAGGTCTTAGCCGCAATATGGGAGAAGGTTTTTCCACCAGTTCTTGATCGGTGAATGCATGGGGGTACGGCGAGGGCGAGGTTTGCAGATCTGAGGTTTCTCTTGGGTATGTAGAAGGAGATTCTTTTGTTGAGATATTGGGGTCCAGTGTTGTTGAGGCATTTGTAGGAGTGGGTGAGTATCTAGAAAGTTACTCTCTTCTCGACGGGGAGCCAGTGGAGGATTCGCAGGTGGTGCGTGATATGTCCTATATGGTCTGGAGATTGCGTAGCATAGATTAGTTGATCCTGGTGCAGAGGGAGTTTCTGTAGTCCAGTCTGCTTGTTATGAATGCGCGGGTAACTGTCTTTCTTGATTCGGTGGGGATCCATTTGAAGGTCTTCTGAAGGATGCAGAGGGTTTTGAAACAGGTGGAGGCGACGGAGTTGATCTGTCAGGTCATGGAGAGGGAGGAGTCAAGTATGATGCCAGGGGTCTTGGCATGGTCCGTGGGAGTTAGGGGGCTGCAGAGAGCAGTGGGTTACCAGGTGTTGTCCCATGCAGAGTGGGAGGGTCCGAGGATAAGGACCTTAGTCTTCTCCGAGTTGAGCTTCAGTCAGCTGCTGCTCATCCAGGATGTGACATCCTTCATTCCTTCCTGGAAGCAGAGTCTCGGAGTGATGGGGTCCTTGGTGAGGGATAGGATGACCTGAGTATCATTGGCATAGGATACTATGCTGAGTCTGTGCTGTCTGACGGTGGGTGTGAGGGGGGCCATATAGAAGTTGAAGAGCTTAGGGCTGAGTGATAATCCTTGGGTACTCCGCAGTTGATCTATGTGGGTTCAGAGAGGAAGGGTGGAAGTCTGATTCTTTGAGTTCTGCCGGTGAGGAAGGAGCGGAGCTAGTCTCGGGTGATTCCATGTATGCCGACGTTGTGGAGCCTGGTGTTGAGTGTGCGGTGGGAGATGGTGTTGAAGGCTGCGGAGCGGTCAAGTAAGATCAGGGCTGCTGTGTGTCCTTGGTCGAGGTGGGTGCAGATGTTGTCTGTAGTGGCGAGTAGAGTGGTCTCAGTGCTCTGATTGCTGCAGAATACAGATTGGGAGGGAAGAGGATGAAGTTCTCTTCGATACATTTTGATAGTTGGACGTTGACACTCTTCTGGGTGACTTTGGCTACAAAGGGGAGGAGGGAGATGAGTCTGTAGTTGTTGAGGTCTATGGGATCTGCTGAGGGCTTCTTGTGTAGGGGCTTGACTTCTGTGTGTTCCTGTCATCGGGAAATGTTCCGGTGTTGAAGGTGGCATTGATGGTGCATTGTAGTTCCGGTGTGATGGCGGCTCTGCAGAAGATGTGCGAAGGGCACGGGTCTGTGGGGGCGGGCTCCTGAGTGAATGCCTTTCATGGTTGATGTAGTGTCGTAAGTGGTCATCGGGGTCCAGGAGGAGATGGTGGGTTGGCTGTTGTTGCACGAGGAGGGAGTGGTTTCAGAGTTAGGTGTCTGTTCATTGAAGTTGTCACAGAGGGACTTGATTTTCAGATGGAAATAGGAGCAGAGCTTGTTACAGAGGTCCTAGGAGCGGGTGATGTCCGTTGTTTTGCTGGGGGGTTTCATGAATTTCTGGATAATGCTGAAGAGTTCCTTCGAGTTGCTGGAGTTGGAAGGAAGTGATGCAATGGTCACACAGTCATTGGCGGGCCCTCCGTAGAAATAGGAGTGGCTCCAACCTTGCATAGTATTAACTGTGAGCAAGCTACACGTTTGTAGCGAAACGCGTCGGATTGAACTTTTTTACTTATATGCTGGAAATCACCGTGAATAAAATCTTGGGAAACGAAGGACTTTGTGAGTGCGTACTCATTCCCTTACTAAAGGAGGTGCGATGGATAAATAAAAGCGAGGCTCTGCTAAGGAGTACGGCACCGTCAACAAGAGCGCCAGGGGTCTGCAGTCAAGAGCCAAAACGGTGGATATATATATATATATATATATTATATATATATATATATAATATATATATATATATATATATATATATAAATTACCTACTGGCGGTCGCCAGTATGTAGTTATAGTTAGAACCTAGTTTCCATAGGAAAAGCATTTTTTAATTTGCTAACAACTTTGGCATCGTGTGACAAATCTTCGTGAAATTCTTCAGGAAAAAGTCTATCCAGGTCAGCTCCTATCCAGAAGTTTGGGGGTGATTCGCCAAGCGGGGGTGAGAAAAACAGGGGGCCCAAAAAGTATTTTCTCCATGGTAATTTCCATAGGAAATTTTGAGACAGGCTACCGCCCAAACTGCTGAACGAAATTACACAAAATGTTTCAAAAAGGTAGTGCTTGGTTCAGAAAGTGACCTTTTATTAAATGGTGTAAATCCGATCAGTAGTTTTTGAGAAATTCAAAAAATAAGAGTCAAAAAATCTATTTCCCATAGGAAACTTTAGCCGAGGCTACAGCCTGAACTGCTGAACGGAATTATACCAAATTTACCAATAAGGTAGTACTTAGTTTAGAAAGCGACCTATTTTAAAAATGGTTTAAACCCATTCAGTAGTTGCTGAGAAATTAAAAAAACAGAAAAATATTGATATGTAGAGGTACGGTGGATCCGCTCACCCTCCCGACCATGAGCTGTATTCTAACTTGCTGTCAACACTCCAAACCAGGAAGGGTTTGGCAGCCATCTTGTGACTCGGTAGAACCGAGTCACAAGAAAAGAGAAAAACAAACATGAAAAATAAGAAAAGTTGTCAGGGTAGAAACACCCTGACCCCCTAGGCCGGCTCAGGTGCGCCAATCCAGCCGAGAAAATAATAAAAACGATTATGGGCTGTTGCGCTGCGCTTTATTGAAGCCCCTGGATGGGCCAGGTCCCGGGGGCACTGAAAGAAATGTGTGGGTGGGCCCCAATTCACCCCACACTGCTCTGGGGACCGCCACCTCCCTGGGGCTTGATTTAATAGTTACTGGGGGCCCGCAGCCCCCCCCCAGCCCTGGGGACTGCCACCCTGGGGCTTTTATTAATTATTTGCGGGGGTCCACACAGCCCCCGCTGCCCCGAGGACTGCCACCCCCAAGGCTTTTTTATGAATTAAATAGGCTTGTGTGGGGGGGCTCAAGCCCCCCACACACCCAGGGGACTGCCGCCTCCCTGGGGCACTAAGATTGGAAATGCGGGGACCACCACCTACCCGAAGCTTTAATCAGATAGGTAGTGGCCATGTGGCCCCCCTCCTGAAGCCCGTGATGGCCCTGGGGACCGCCACCCCACAGGGCCAGCTCCTGCAGTGTCCCGGGGTGCCCACCCCCGGACACTGATGTTTGCTATGACAGGGTGGGAGCTGTGCAGCACCCGACCTGTCATAGCAAACTGTGGTTTGAGTTTTGAAAGGGAGAGCAGGGAACCTGCTCTCGCTTTCAAAAACTCAAACCACATTGCTTTTCCACACGGGGAGCTGCATGTCAGCAGCTCCCCATGTGGAAAAGCAATGCCCGCTCCTGCAGGAGGGGGGGGACCAGCAGGGACGAGGGGGGCATTGGGGATCCCCACACGGATAGGGCGGGACCTGGGGGATGGGGTCCCTGGGGCCAAAAGTGGCCCGGGAGTGGGGCCACGCGGCCCCCTCCCCCCAAAAAAATAAATAAAGGCCGGCCCCAGGGGATGGGTCCCCAGGCCCAATAGAGGCCTCAAGAGGGGGACCTCGTAGCCCCCACCTTTAATAAAAAGTAAATATGTGGCCATGACCCGGAAGATGGGGTCCCCGGGGCCGTAATTGGCCATAGGAGGGGGACCATGCAGCCCCTTCCTGTTTAGAAGGGTTTTTTTTGTTTTAAAAAGGGGGGGTCAGGCCCTGGGGGATGGGGTCCCTAGGCCCCAAAAAGGAAAAAGGAAGGAGAGCCACACAGCCCCCTTCTAAAAAATAAAAATTAAAAAAAAGACCGACATCGTGCCGGAGGCCCCGCCCCCTCCCAGCAACTCTCTGCAAACATACCCTGTGGTGCGTTTTAAGATGGAGACTTAATTCTTCTTCAATACTGGGGGTCCTTGGGGGCCAACTAGCCAACCAGTTACTTCTAGTATGCGCCACAGGGCTGCCTTGCAGAAGGGTGGTCCAAGGCTTTGCCCCTTTTACACCTCTCTGCAAAGCAGCTCTGTGGTGCTTACTGGAGCTACCTGGTGGGCTAGTTGGACCCCAGGGGCCGTCAGGACTCTAGGGGATTTAATCCCCCAATTTACAATGCACTAGGGGGCGTGTTTTCTTAGTGGTGCAGAGAGGGGGCTTGGCCTGATTTGACAAGTGTGCAAACGCGCCATGTGGTGTTTTTTGGGTTAGAGGATAAGTCCTCTACAATCCTAAGTGTCCTTGGGGGCCAACTAGCCCACCAGGTACCTCCAGTATGTGCCAGGGAGCTGTGTTGCAGAGAGGTGTTTAGAGGTCACGCCCCCATTTACACCTCTCTGCTACACAGTGGGCTGGTTGGCCACCAGGGACAATCAGGACTCAAGGGGAATTAATTCCCCAATGTAAATGTGCCAGGGAGGGCGTTTGCACAGTGGTGCAGGGATGGGGTGGGGCCTGACATAGCAAGTGTGCAAACGCACCCCCTGGCACATTGTAAATTGGGGGATTAAGTCCCCTTCAATCCTGAGGCTCCCTGGGGGTGAACTAGCCCACCAGGTACTTCCAGTATGCTCAAGGCAGCTTTGTGACACTTACTGGAAGTAACTGGTGGGCTCATTGGACCCCAGTGACCGTCTGGATGAGGGGAATTAATAGGGATGTTCGTACACTCCCATACGGAGGAGTGGATCAGGCAGCTTGCTGACTTCTTTGTTGCTAAGATCATAAAGATTCAGGATTCATTTCCCGGGGTGGGGCCCCTGAAGGATGTTGTGACCTTGGGGTGCGATCAGAAGCTTCTGTCATCTGTAGAAGCAGAGTCCGGGCCCACTCTATCGGCCTTTCCCCTGTTGTCCTGTGAAACCTCATTTGAGCTGCTTTCCCGGTTGAAATCAGGATCCCCTTTGGATGCTTGCCCGGCTAAATGCCTGGGCAATGTGGCTTCAGCTGTAAACAGCTTGCTGAACCCCCTGCTTAATATGTCTCTGAGCTCCGGGGTGGTTCCTAGAGAGTGGAAGCATGCTCTTATTCTCCCGCTGATCAAAAAACCTTTGCTTGACCCCTTGCAGCTGGCCAATTATAGACCAATCTCCCTCCTCCCTGCTCTGGCAAAGGTGGCGGAGAAGCATGTTAAGCACACTCTTACCACCTTTATCGAGAACAACGAACTGCTGCATGACTCCCAATACGGCTTCCGTGCCAATTATAGCACGGAGACAGCTCTTGTGGAGGTGACCGACGCCATCAGGGAGACGCTTGATCATGGGGGAAAGGCTATGTTGGTCCTGCTGGACCTGTCGGCGGCATTCAACACCGTCCCACACGCAGGTCTCCTTTTAAGACTCAGGGAGATAGGACTGTGGGGGACGGTGTTGGATTCGTTTCAATCCTTCTTACCCGACCGCCGACAGGTGATCTGGGCACCACCGTTCTCCGCGGAAATGCCTTCGCTAGAGGTGGGGGTGCCTCAAGGGTCTATCCTGAGCCCCACCATTTTTAACATCTATATGGCCCCTTTGGCGAAGGTCGCGGAGGCATTTGGAGCCCGGGTCATTTCATAAACTGACGACACCCAGCTCCTGTTCACGTGCAGGAAGGGAGAGGTTTTTGACGGCGGTAGAATTAAAGACTGTCTGAGTGCAGTCTTTACGTGGTTTCAGCACCAGAGCCTGAAATGCAACTCGGATAAGTCCAAGTTGCTCTTTTTTGGCTGTGCCCCTGACCCTGGTTGGAAGTCGTGGTGGCCCCCGGACATGTTTCCTCCTGAGAAACCGTCCTCCCAAGTAAAAAATCTGGGAGTTGTGTTTGACGACGATCTTTCCTTTCGTCCACACATTACGGGTTTAGCGGGGAAATGCTTCGGCATCCTCAAGATGCTGAGGAAATTTCTCCCACTGCTCTCCCTACAATACCGTAAGAACATTGTTCAAGCGCTTGTGGGATCGCGTCTGGACTATGCTAACGCACTTTTTGCAGGACTGCCTAAATATCTTGTGTCCAGATTGCAAATTGTTCAAAATTTGGCGGCCAGAGCAATTTTTGGCCTACCGAGGAGAGTCAGCGCCTCCTTGTTGCGGGTCAGGTTGCATTGGCTTCCAATCCCTAGCAGAGTCAGGTTCAAAATTCTTCCGCTGGCGTTTAAAGCCCTCCACTCTACTGGCCCCGATTACCTCAGGAAGCGTATTGCTTTCTATGTTCCACGGAGGAAATTGAGATCAGCTGATTTGGCTAAAGTCGAGGTGCCAGTGATCAAACGAGTGCGGATGGGAGGTCGGTCTTTTCAGTTTATGGCAGCCCGTTTCTGGAATGAGCTCCCTCTTTCTCTACACAAGGCTAATAATCTTCTGGCCTTTAGGAGGGAGTTGAAGACCGTTCTCTTCTCTGTATAACCAGTGTGCCTATAGTGTATCCGCCTCTGGGTTTTCTGGGTTCTGTTCAGGCCTCTTTGCTAAAGCGCCGGGACACCCTTTCGGGGTAGACGTGCGCTCAAAAAGTGCGGTTGTAACATAACAACATAACATGTCATAGTTAGAAATTAGCATCAAAAAACCATTGAAATTCACTGAAAAAACCATAGGTTTCAGGGACGTTATAGTTAGCTGGACATTTCACTCTTACAAAACCATAGAAATTCCACCGTTATAGTTAGTTCAGTTAACTATAACTCGCGTCCCCGCGATGCACTGCTGATGACGTGACATATTACATCACTCATGACATGCTCAGTGACATCACTGATGACATCACTGATGACATCATTGATGGCATGATCCACATGATCATCTGATGCACCTCCTGATACCCTAATAAAACCTTTCATACACCCACTCTAAAATACAGACCACCAATATTGAAACCATTGACAGACCAATAGCAGTTAGTACATACCTGCTCAGTGATTCATACATCTACACACGTATCCACCCACTAACCCATATAGTCACTCATACACAGAGTCATTCATCTATGCAGCCACTGATATATCCCCTCAAAAACCCATATAGACACTCACACACTACCACTCACCCAAAGAGTTACTCATACACCTGGTCAGTCATGCAAAGAAACTATCACACACCCATTTCCTTGCTTTTACAGTCATACACACAACACAACACTTATTTATAGGGATGCTAGCACATACTTACTCTCTTAAACAATCACTCATAGAAACACACACTCACCCATACAGATACTCTTGCAATCACTCACACTCACATATAGTCAGTGATATACTCCAACACTCACATATACTGCTTTAAAACATATGTAGTTACTCACACATGCACCAATGAGACATCCATGTACTCACCAACACACCCATACACACACTCACTTACCCATACAGGTGTTTCCATATGCACTCTTGAACCTATACACCCAGTGAAACAACCACTCACATATCTTTGCACAGAGTCACACCCACCCCACCCACCCACAAAGACACTCAGGCACCCATACAGATACTCAGACAACCAATAAATAACCCATATAGACACTCATGTAACTACTCACCAAGCCATGCAGCCGCTTACACACTGACTAACAGACTAATGAAGACATTCACAGATTTAGTCTCTAACCCATGCATTCAGTAAGACACATTTATTCACTCACTTATACAGTCAGTCACACACCTACTAAATCATCCATTCAGACACTCACGCACCCACTCATACTTCAATATACCTTGTCATATATATATATAAAACTTATTTTTATACTTTTGTAGAAACACATTCACTGGATGATGTCATAAGTGATGTCATTATGCTGCACAAACGCCCATGCAAACAATAGTAAATATATCCACCTGTATACGAAGGACATCCCTGCAAGAGTTGATACTTACTGTCAGGAAGAAGGTCTGGAGATATTGCTAACTACTTAGTCTGGAAAAAGCACTGGGAAATGGTTGACTAATTTCATAACAGTAAGTTCCTCTCGGCAAAGAAAAGTCTGTCAGTCATCACAAAGAGTCAGTGCTGTCTGAACTGAAGCCGTACAGGCTCAGATAATGCAATGAACTACAATTCCCAGTAGGACAGGAACACTTGCATGTGCTGAAGAGGCTCCAGCCATCTGAGATTATCACTTAACATCCTGTCTAGTTCAAGAGAGCACAGACTCTTGATTTGCTGCTTCAGAAATCCTCCATGCAGGAGCAACATGATTCCTTGGCACAGAGGCAATGCACATTCATTGGATCTGCCCTGCAAATTGGACCTAGTCCTCTGGAGGCCTTTAAAGCCAAAAGGTTTCCTAGTTCAAGATTTCAGAAAAAGTCCAACCAAGGATCAAAGACCTTGGGGACAGCACTTGGGGGTAAAGATTCACTCCAGCAGAGGAGTAGCAGCATGGTCCAGAACAGGTCTAGTTTGAATTGGCCAGCTGGTCCGGTTTCCAGAATACGCTCCAGCAATCACCGATGGTTGGAGGGTCCGGTCTGAGTACATGGCTCACCGCCATGGCCTCGTAAAGACTTCTTTCATCAGTCAAGAAACGAACGGGGTCCCCTGACCAGTGAGGATTTCATTGGGAAACCCCATTTGTGAGAACACCTCAATTAACCTTTGGGCAATGGTGGTGGTGGTTGCGGCTCACAGAGGAAGAGCCTCAGGATAGCTGGTGGAATAGTCAACCAGGACGAGGACATATTGATATCCCGTGGATGACTTGGGGAGGGGACCTATAAGATCCATCCCTATCCTATTGAATTGTTTACCAATAATGGGTAGGGGTTGTAGAGGTACCTTCAGAGGGATGTAAGGGTTCTTTCTTTTGGCAAATGGTGCATTCTTGACAGTATTTTTTTAATCTGGGTGTATATACCCGGCCAAAAAAACAACTGTGCAGAATGGACTGACTTGCTTTTTCTACCCCACAATGGCATGCAAGAAGGTGGGAATGTGCAAAGAAGAGGATCTGATCCCTGAAACCCACAGGGACCAATAGCTGTGGTTCCTCTCCTTCCTTGGTGACTCGGTACCAGAGACCAGTCTGTTCTACAAAACAGGGAAATACTTTTCTAGGTTTGTTTTGAGTTTCTTTGACACTTTGCTATGTGTTACTAAGAGTAATTTCATTCAGCTGCGCTGTTCGAAAGTGGTTATCCATGTCCCATGGTTCGGAGGTAAGTAGAGTATCATGGGGGTCTTTCTTTAGTGAATAGGTTCTAAGTTTACCCACCAGGAGGCTGTAGGAACAGGGGTTGTCTATACCCACTATGAATTGTTCAGGAAGGGAAGGAAAGACCCCTACGACAGCTAGGGTTTCTATACCAGGTTCGATCCGAAGAGTCTCCCTCGCTACAGGATAATCCCTTGTATCACCATGCACACAGCATATTCTAACAGTTCTCCCTTCTAACCACCGAGTGTTTACAACCTGAGTCAAAGAGGGCTGTCACTACTGTGTCCTTCAGTCTCAGACTTAAGTAGTATACTGGTCCCATTTCTTGAGCATAAAGAACAGATCGGGGCAAATAACTAAAATTGATTGGCTCCGCTTCCTGTTTTTCTTTCTTCTTCTTGCAAAACCTTGCGATATGACCCAACTCTCCACAATCAAAGCATTGGGGCCCTGAGGGGGAAAAGGTCTCCGGTCTTCCTGGTTATACTCTTGATTGAAAATGTGGTTAGTTTAGTTTCCTCTCCATTTTTATCAGTTGGGGTGCTTTTTATGTTCTGTCTGGCTCCTTAATCATGTTCCGGAGCTGGGCTCGAGCATATGATGTGGCCGTCTCCACAGCATGTTCCAGGGTCAGACCAGCATCCTGTCGAACCAATATCTGGGTTCCATAAGGTAGTGCCTCCAGATACTGCTCCAAGTATATCTTGTCCATGATCTCTTCTCGTGTGGATTTCAGTGGTTTGATCCAGTGATCGGTGGGGTCTTTAAGCTTGTAAAACAGGGTTTTCGGTGTGTCTCCCGGGGTGTCCCTTTCTTGCCAGAATTTGAGTCAGTGTGACTCATCGTCCACCCCCAACTGGTCCATTATGAACTACTTAACATGGCCATGGCTAGCCGTACCGTCTTGGTTAGCAATTTGGTAGGCAGCTTGGGCTTCGCCTGTGAGCAAGGGGGCAAGGCCAAAAGGCCAACAAACCACTAGTCAGGTGCTGGCGCTTGCAGCCCTCTCAAAGATAAGGAAGAAGGGAACAGAGTCATCCCGGGGTTGTACTTTTGCAGCAGAATTACTGTTCCAGGGAGTGCAGGCCCCCTCGCCAGACCGAGGGCAAACAGCAACTGGGTCTGACATTCTGCTATATTGGTCACATTCTCGGCTGCCTTTGTATAGCTAAGATGAACACGATGCGGTCCATCTCTGCTTGATTCACATTTTTTTCCAAAGCCCATTCTAGCTTAGTTTGTCCTTCCTTGAGCAGGTAAACGAGGTTGTCCATCCTGTATCAGATGGTGTTTGCCCGCATTCTCCACCACAATTTTCAGGGGTCCCAGCAGGGCAGTAGGGTCTAGGGGTTCATGCCCATATGAAAGGAGGACTCAGAAACCATATGTTGTCTTAGTGTTTGTTGTATTTGTTCCAAGCAGGTCTTGTGCTCAAAGGATAGTCCGGTTTCCAGAATACGCTCTAGCCATCACCAATGGTTGGAGGGTCCGGTCTGAGTATGTGTCTCACCTTCGTGGCCTCATAGAGCAGGGAAAACAATAACCAAAACAAAAACAAAAATATTACTGGTCAGTGGGTTTCGCCAATACGTTCTTGAAATCAGGAGGGGGACTGTAAGGGACCACCAAAGAACACCACCTTGTGTAGCCCCTTTTGAAGAGACGGCCGGTGTCCTCCCATTAAGAATTACCCTTCCCCACCCAGTGCCCCAAGAACACCCGTAGTCTAAGGAGTACCTTGTCCAGTCACACTCCTCCTGGAGAGTGGTGAGGCGGAGCGTGGTCTTGTTGGCCTTCTGGCATCTTCTTGTCCTGGCTTTGGCTTTCTCTTTGGGGGACGCCCGACGTTTCACACACAGGACTGGCATGGTCTCTGCTTCTCCGTGTCCTTCCGAGTTTGTGCTCTCTCCATCTAGCTGCAGTCCGTCCTCTTCCTCCTTCTCCTTGCCGGTTTCTCCTGATAGGGTAGCAGGGGATGACGTTGTCAAACGGGACTCCTCCTCCACGACACTTCGCTGTGAGTTAAAAGGCCCTCTGCAGCCTGTATATGGAGCATTAGTACGTCATCTTCGGTATGCAACAGTGTGCACTTTATCATTTCCCCCAGTCCGTCCTTAGTCTCCCGACAAGGGTCTATTCAGCTCCTGGGTGACATTTATAGCTCAAGCAAATGGCATCTAGAGGCTTTAGGCAGGTAAAAGGTGATTTTAAGTGTACCTTTTCCAAAATATGCATCATAAGCCAAACTTCACCAATGTATTGAGCCTGTAATAAATATTTCAAAAAGTTTAGAAATGAACTTTGTAGCAGCCTTAGAAACTAATATTCATGCTAATATTGTATCCCACTGCGTTCCAAGGTAACACCGATCCCTTATAAAGTGAAAATAATTTTTAGGGCCTATTCACTGTAACAACATGTTTAACATTAAACTTTTATGTGTCCTACTTTTAATTAATATGCACCCAGCCTTCTGGGCAGTAAGGGCAATTTAGGGGTGATGTATTCATATTTAAAAGTAAGAGTTAAGCCTGTCAAAATGACATATTTATGCAGGTTGAACCTGCAAGTTGAACTTTGAAACCCAGGTTGTAGGTGGTGGGCCCACAGTCATATTTAGTCTGTCAAATCAGTGTTTGGCACATTGTGTGCTGCAGTCCACTTGTTGCATTTAACTTTCAGGCCCTGGGTACCCATTGTACCACACATTTGACAAGAAAATTCAAAGTGTAGCATAAATCTGTGGCAATGTCATGCAAAAGCTGGCCATATTCAACAATGATCTTTGTTTAACATCAATTGAATTTAAACACCTTATTTTAACCTTTTCCATGTTGGGCAACTTGAGATGAAGCTCAAGAATTCAGTGAGGTCTGAGGATATCTGGAGAGCAGGAATTGCGGCATTCAGATAAGTGCTGGGAAAGTGTTCCATGAGCTGTTGCTTTGCATTTTTATCCAAGTAAATGCAGCTTGAATAGTGGCTGAGTGCAAGATGCCTAATGAGATTTGGGGAATTCCCCCAAGATCTTGCAAGATGTTCATGGGTGGTCTTGCTAGACCCGCACAGTAGTTGGTTGCCATTGTCTCAAATTTTGAGCATTCATACAGATTCTAGTGAGCACTCTACATGGATTACAGTCATCATAGGAAGGATTTTAGACCAAACTATGTTGCACATAACATAACACTTTGTATTTGCAAAGCGCACTTATCACCCAGGGGTCTCCAGGCGCTGAATAACAGATGTTTATTGTTAACCAACTAAATGGTACTCATTTTATTGACCTCAAATGGATGAAAGGCTGAGTGGACCTGCCAGGATTAGAACCTGTGACCATGAGGTCAAACACAGTCCCTTGCACTGGATGCATTAGTCCACTAAGCTACCAGACCTGGCACATGTACATTATAAAGTCATGCACAAAGTATTAGAGTTCTAGTATGCATATATGAATTCCTCAAATAGGGAACACACTAATATTAATGTTGTTGGTTATTTTGAAGTTCTACAAAAGTCATGTAGAAACTATAGCTCATCTTGAGTAAGACTGTGAAAGCTTGAGGTAGTTATTTAAAACAAAGGGCGATCTGAAAATGTATATTTATTTGCGGCACTAATCTTTTGTGTTTTCAGGAACAAACTGTTTCACATCAAAGTACAGAGAGTTTGTTACTCCAGGATAGTGCCAAGGTATAGACCCTCACTACTACGGTAAATCATAGGAACGTTAAGGATGTGTTACTTAACCCCTTCTGTGCAATCCCTCTGTGGTGCTGCGCACGACCGTTGGCCGTCGCAGCCCCGCCCACCCTTTAGAACGCCCGCACTGCGGCGGAATTGCAGCCGCGGTTAAGGTGTTAAGATACTTTTTCTCTTGCAGATATTCCTTACACTCTTACATCTTAGATCGGCTGAAGTTGGGAACCTGTGACAAATGTTATGGTTTGATGATGGATGTGTCAAGAAAGTGACATGTTTTGTAGCTAAGAGCTTGTGAAAGATGGCATGTGTTGATAAATACTTGGTGCTTTATAAGAATAGTTAGTTTGTGAAAGGAAGAATGGTTATGTAGTTTGGGTGGATAATGTTTTAGGATGATAATATATGAGGCAGATGATTTTTAGTAGTCTTGTGCCATGGCACAAGGGTACCTGCGAGGCAGACATGATTGTTTTTGTGCAGGAATGGACAGCTTCCTGCACACGACACAATCCTCTGATGCATTTTCCAATTTCTAATGTGATGCAGAATGTGGCACACATAAAAAGAGGAAAAGATTGAGGAGAAATAAAGATATTTTTCCTTATTGTCCCTCACCTGGAATGGCATAGCAATTTGATGCATTCTATAAGCTGCATACCTCACACAGCGGCACACACTTATGGAGAATGTGAAACACTGTGCAGACCCCAGAATGTTTTACTCTATGTGAGTGAAGACAGTGCTTGCAGCACCAGTTCAGCTGTGTACACTCAGTTTAACGACTTGCCTCTGAGTAAAAAGCCCCCTTGTACTAGTCTCTGAAACAAAATGCCAGCCTCCTAAAAAGATGCTCAAAATTAAGAAAAAGGCAGGAATGCACCAAACTATCTGATGAAGTGCATTCCTATCCTCTTTACCTGCGCTGGTGCTCAATTGGCTGCCTTGCGCTAATGTAGGCACACTTGGTACACGGTGCAAGGGTGTCTGCATTGTAGGGATGATAGCTTTTGTGCAGTAAGGAACACTGAGTTATCATTAGTTTGTTTATGCAAGTTAAGTAATATCTAAATATTCATTTTGTGGAATTAGGTTGATGTATCTTTGAGTAGGTAGATTTGTTTAATCAATTTCAGTTTGGGCACATTCCTGGATGTGACATTGGTACATGATTATATGTCTAATACCCAGAGTATGTTAGATGTTATTGGCAAATGTGGGGAAGTCTTAACAGAGCAGTCCCAGAGAGATATTTAGAAGGTCAGTTATTTGCTCATATTTATGAACTGGGCAAAGTCCATAACAAGAGGTTGTGCAGCGCTACAATGAATCGAGTAAGTAAGGTCAAAAGTGAGTCTGAATATTTGAATGTTGTGCCATTTCTGAAGGTGTACTGAAGTCTCCAAGGAACATATTTATTGAGTGTGTGACTATCATAAAACTCTTGTGTCCAGGTTATCTGTATTTGTAAATAGGAGGTACATGTATATCACAAACTTATCCAAAAGAAATTGATTTACTGAGAAGGAATGTCAGTTTCTTTTTAGATCTACGGAAAAGGAGGAAGGGGCAGACAGCTATATCTATACAAATTGACCACTGTCTTATTTAAAAGTTTGCAGGGCCATGTGGCGTTAGGCACATGGCACAGGGCAGTGTGGCATGTAGTGGTCTGTCCACCACCCATTAGGTGGTGGTGGTCTAAATGTTGTAATCCATGTTCTGTTGGGTTGAATTTGAATTAGAATAGAACATGACTTGATGGTGAGCTAATATCAGTGATGGAACGTGTATATGGGTCATTTATTATTGAGAAAGTAAGTGAAGATGTCTCAAGCAACATAATGGTATTGTCAAAAGTACATATAACATATGATATGTCATTCAACACATGCACATATAAAACCTGTATATGAAATAATATTTGCTGACTCATTTTGCCTTACTAAAAACAATAAAAAGCAGAATTGTAGAACAAATGTAGACTGTCTCATGCAAAATTAATTTATTCCACACTAAAGACTCATATCGACATATTTCCGCTGGTGGAATTTGCTTCAAAGCCTTTCATCAGGAAATATGTGATGTCCAATTGACATTTCCTGCATTGTATTAATAATAAACAATGTATTGCAAACTATTAAAATAGCATGTGGAATGTGACATTAGAGTTCCCACATATAGTAACATTATTATTTCACACTCTGAGGGGCACATGCATCAATATTGCATTTTGCGATTCCTTAATTGCGAAAAATAAGGAATCGCAATTAAGGAATTGCAAACTGCAATGCATCAAGAAATCGCTATAAAAATTGCGATTTCTTAAGATTCCTTAATTGCGATTCTCTAATTGAGAATCGCAATTAAGGAATACCTCCCCATCCATTCCTATGGGCCTTTAGGCCCATAGGAATGAATGGAAAGACATTCTTAATTTGCAATTCACCATTAGAAATTCGAAAATTAAGAATGCAATTTCAAGGGTGCAGGGGTGTCCAAAGGACACCCTGTTGCACCTCTGAAATCTGCTCAGAAGTACATTGTGCACACTCACATGCCCCAAGGGCATGTGTGTGTGAAAAATGGAACTTTGAAAACTGCACTTTAGTGCATTTTTCAAAGTTTTCGCAAATTACCATGAAGGTCAACTTCATGGTAATTTGCTCCCCTTATTTACGAATTCGCACATTTTTAAAGTTTGATGCATTGCATTTAAGGAATCTCAATTTGAGATTCCTTAAATGTAATCGCAATTTAAGAAATCGCAATTTTGCGATTTCCTAAATTGCGAAAATTAAAAAAATGTTAATGCATCCCAAAAAACGGAATTGAATTCGCAAACGGCAGAATTTTGCGATTCGCACCATTTGCGAATGCAATTTCCATTGATGCATGTACCCATTTATGTAATAACTAAGCTACAATTGTTGGTTGTAGAGGAGCCTAAATACCACAATAGTGTCCACATATGTGTGGGATGCACATGCACTGCTGCCAAATATCCACAGATTATAAAAAAACAATTATTAGGTCATTATTCCTGCATTGCTCATTATAAAGACACATAGGATACGATTGGAAATTTACAGAAACAGAAATGAGTGGAATATTTGCATTTAATGCTCTAAAGAACGATGTGCAGTTAAGTGAGCGCGTTTCCTCCAGGCCAATTGACCGCCCTCTCAAGAAGTCTGGTCTTCAGTTTTTGGACCATGTGCTGCACACCTTGTCGGATCTCTGCCATTTTCAGCGCATAAATTATAGGGTTTGCCACAGGTGGGAGGAGCAGGTAGGCATTTACCACAAGGATGTGAACATAAGGTGGAATGTTGCTACGGAATCTATGAATGAAAAGGGAGAATAAGACAGGTACGTAGAAGAGAGACATCACAAAAACATGAGCAACACAGGTGCTGAAGGCCTTCAATTGGTCTTTGAGGGGAAGATGCAGCACTGCCCGAAGAATCAGGAAGTAAGAGACCGCAATTGAGGAAAGGTCCATTGCTCCAATGATGATGGAGGTAGCCAATCCGTACACACTATTGAGTGTGATGTCAACACAGGAAAGCTTTACCACAGCTATGTGTTCACAAAATGTATGGGGAATGCATCTGTCACAGAATGGTAGTCTCATTGCAAGCAGTGATTCTGGAAGGACTATAAGCACACATCTTGCTAGTGCAGCTGCTGCTAATTTTGGAATGAGTGCATTTCTTACTATAGATGCATATCTCAGTGGTTTGCAAACTGCAACATACCGGTCGAAAGACATTGCTGTCAGCACACCAGATTCCATCCCTGAAAAAGCATGTATGAGAAACATCTGGAAGAAGCAGGCATTGGAACTGATTTCTCCAGCATTGAAGAAGAAACAGCTCAGAATTTTAGGAAGAATAGAAGAAGATAACACCAGGTCACAGCAAGACAGCAATGAAATTAATAGGTACATGGGCTTTTGAAGGTTCGGAACTGTCTTTACAGCTAACAAGACAATGCAGTTTCCTAGAAGAGTGACAATATACATGGCCAACAATGGGGCAGCAAACCAGATGTGGAAAGCTTCCAGCCCAGGAATGCCCATCAGGATGAAGGAGGAAGGTGTTAATCTGGTGTTATTGGCCGGTGGCATGATAGGTAATTATACTTGTCATGGAAAGGCTGGCCATTCCTGGTTATGGAAAAGAAAACATAAGATATGATTTTATACTACTGCACACTTTGCAACATAGTAAATGATTCTACGAATACAAAGAACTCCACATATGTCAAGTTGCAAACCATCATTTTCTTAAGCCATTTGACTTTATCTGTGATATTTTTGCTCCATCATCTGCATTTCTTTACATCGTCATAATATTGTTGTATTCAACAAGCTGGTTGCAATTTTGTTTCACATCTAAAAACCAGGATTTAATTTTTCAAGCTGACTCCCCTTTGTATTCATTATGTTTTTGCACAATATTCAGTTTTATGGCCAGATCCTCATTCATTTTTTTCATATATAAAGGGGGAGGTAGAGGAAAAAGCAGCTCGGTTCGCCCTCCAGATCAAAGTACAAGTCAAAAAAATCCGAAATATCGGATCAAAGAGCCTACCTGTAACGATGAGTCACTGTCAACATTGGATGTGGCTCACACAAAAGAAAAGGGGGGGATATCCTTTTTCTTTAGTCCCCTCACTCACTGGAGTTTCCTCACGGTGACATGCTTCATCATAGGGGCTTCCCAACCCACTGCGGGTTGAGGCGTGCTGCGACTTGCGCCACTACGTAGGAGCACTGTTAATTGAGGACTATGTGTGGTGTCATGTGAAAAGGGAAGTGAGTGGAGTGAGTTAAAAATATCATACTAGTGGGCGGAAAATACTTTATTTGTGCTCCTAGTAGGTATATTAAAAATAGGGTGGTTCTCTAGGTGAGCTGGTTCAATTATGAAACCGGGACCCTAGTAGAAAGCCAACTAGTTTCGAGCTGTACCCCTCAGCTCTTCTTCAGGATGTCACAGGGTCCAGCCCTGTGAGTACCACTCCAAAAAGTGAATAGTATGCCTACCAATGAGCATGTACTAATAATATTTTTACATACGACTCTTCTGTAATTCAGTGCCGTATCTGTAGGAAAAAAGAACAGTGTTAAAGTGCAGACCCTAGACATCTGCCAGGTCTCTTCCTATTTCACTGTAAACTAAATGAGCCGGTAAATGTGCTTATTTGCTCCGTTATGTGGCGCTCTTGAATATGAGCGTGATGTTCCTAGAAAGGAATATATGTTAAAAAACACCGTTTTACATGGATAGACTCATGCACCGTTTAACCCTCGTGTTTTCCTGAAATTGAGGAGCTCGAGTGCGGAAAGACAAATAAACTATATACATATATACACACAGACGCGTAATTAGTGCAGTGCCTATAGGTAATACATACATAAGGGACAGACGTACAACAGGGGTAAACATACGTTTTTAAGGCTCTAATGGGCCTCTGGGTCATACAAGGGATAAAGGAAGTCCGCGGGAACCATCTGTAAATGTTAAATGGTCGATTGTTAGTTTAGCGCGGATCTTACTGGTCCAGTCCGGGCATGCCGTGTGTATCAAACGCGGCCGCCCCATTAAACCCGTGCTATTTTCAAAAAGGGAGGGTCTTACTTGTTACGGAGCTCTTCCTAGCTTGTACACCTAATCGGCATCCCTCGAGACCGGCGGATGCCGTCTCAGTCTCGGGTGCCCGATATGAAGGTTTCAGAGTTGCCGCCTAGCTTCCTGTGGAAGACTAGACCGCGGGTAGATATCCAAGTTCCCTGTTTGGAACAAACCGCGTCCCTCTTGGAAAACTCGCTGGTATATTCTTGTATGTTTAGACTATAAGAGTCACTAGACCCCAAAAACACCACACCATAGACACAGTGGGACGCAGATGTATTTATTTACAATATGTTAGGTGGTTTTTCATATCATTACTTAGTTTCAAAAGTGGTTTTGTTACAGTTTAAAGGATAAGTTACCAGTGTTGGTCTAATGTAAGGTGGTATCACTAATAGATTCCCGGGGTGATCAGGTGGGGATAAGTTATTAGTAGAGATGTGAAGATTGGTTATTTAAGGTAATGGTAATTTATGATTGTCTGGCTAATAGTCCCCATGGAATGGCATCGTTCAATCCATTGGTATCAGTCTTGAGTTTGTACACCCAGCGCTGTTGCTTCTCCAGAAGGCGTTGTTCCAGGTTGTCCTGTCCACTTAGATGTTCCAGAATTACCCATTTCATATCGTTTGGTGTATGGTTCTATTCAATGAAATGAGATGTCATTTTAGTGGTGTTCTTTTTGCATCTTATATTGCTTCTGTGCTCTACTATCCTCGTGCTGGCCTTTCTCGTTATCATGCCAATGTAATGTAGATTACAGATGCAGGTGATCATGTACACTACGCCGTAGTATTACAGTTGGTGAAATTTTTGATTTCCCACATCATTTTGTTGTTAAATTCAATTTTCTTTTGTACCGTAGTGATCGTTCTTTGTTTAAAGTTCCTGTTCTCCACTTTCGGGCGGGTATGAACAAGGTAGTCTTTCAGACTTTTGCCTTTCTTGTGAGTGAACATTGTTTTTTAGATATCAAGATTCGCACAGTTTAGTGTGCGCCAATGTTTTTTAATGATTTTGGTCACCCTGTCAGAAGCAATGTTATATGTGGTGATACAGATAGGTCTTTTCTCGCCTGGTGTATCTTTGATCACCTTTGCTTCAAGTAGTGCCTCCCTGTTGTTATTAGCAGCTCTCTTTTTGGCTTTTTTGACCAAATTCTCTGGGTATTGTCTATCAATAAGTTTTTTTGTGAGGTCATTTGCTTGTTTATGGAATGCCTCTTTTGTGCTGCAGTTGCGCCTCAATCTTAAAAACTGTCCAAACGGCAGGTTCTCTTTTAGTTGTCTCGGGTGGAAACTATCAAAGATTAAGAGGCAATTCCTTGCAATGGGTTTAAAATGGGTTGTGGTACTTAGGGAATCGCCAGTTGCCATGATGTTCAAATCTAAGAACACTAAGAGTGACCTGCTCATAGTATGTGTAAATTTAAGGAAAGGATTCAGCTGGTTTAGCCATACTAGAAATTCTAGTGCCTCTATCTCGGAACCTTCCCAAATGAGTAGGACATCGTCGATGTACCTTTTCCACAGACTCACATGATGTCTATGTGGGTTGTTGTCATTCAGGAACTTTTGTTTTTCCAGTTGGTGGACATACAATCCGCCACGCTCGGCGCGAAAGTGCTTCCCATGCTGGTACCATGGGACTGATGGAATAGGGTTTCCTCAAAACGAAAAAAGTTTTCCATGAGGGTGAGGCGGCAGCACTCAAGGATGACGTGCCGTGGTGTTTGGTATCTCCATGTTTGTTCAAACAGGACGTCCTCCAAAATCTGTCTTGGTGTGAGGGAGACTCGTGAACAGACTCTCCACATCCAATCCTATGAGGATATTTTTAGTAGGGTCAAATAGTAAGTCTTGGAGTAATGTGAGAACTGATTTGGTGTCCTGTAGATAGGTGTCGGTGGTTTGGATCAGTGGTCTTAGGAAGGCATCGGCAAACTTTGATAGGGGCTCTAGTATTGATCCTATGCCTGATACTATAGGTCTGCCCGGAGGATGGGTTATGGATTCATGAATTTTAGGTATTGTGTAAAAGTAGGGAGTTATAGGGTTTTTGCTTTCCCAAAAATGTATTTCAAACTTTTTTGTCTTTCCCAGCTCCTCATTCGACAGTTGTTTTATAAATTATAAGTACAAATCATTATCTCCTAACTTAATCCGCCAAGTCTGTTTCTGAATATATAGCCAGCCGACCAACCAAAAGATATGCAGAGTGTACTGCTCCCTAAATGGTCCAATGTTATCAATCTCCGTTTGCAGGAAGGAAAATTTCCCGACTTCCAAAAATCTTCAAGATTTCCAAAAAACAGATTCACCCTCACTTACAAAAATCACAACAACCACACAGAGGACTTCAAATACAGCACAAGATTAGGATTTCTATTTCTTGCTAAAATCTTATAAAGTTCATGTAAAGACAAGATGCTCCAGAGAGGTAAATCAAAATAGGTTTATTGGTAGTGCGGCATAGTACATCAGGTTAAAGCAAGGCGGAGGCAGAAACTGCCATACAGTGGCTCTGGAACATGGAACCAAAGTTATAAAACGCAGGTACAGGGTTCCATGTTCCAAACATGAGATAGTGCATGAGGGAAAGGGAGGGAACAAGAGGAAGGCAAGAGGAGGAGGAAAAAGGAAGATGTAACACATCCCACCCCTGACAAAAACGGAAGGGCATAATACAAGCAAAACAGAGAAAGAGAAATCAAGATAAGCATCTTGCAGGTAAAGACATGGGTCTGTCGTTCTTCTTGACTGTGGATGCAGGTTGAGATATGCTAACATTGAAATTGCGACTGTCGTGCAATGGAAATATTTCTTCACTGTCCATGTTTGACCCATAAGACATGCATTTGGCAACTCTCCTTGCATTCCATACTTTGCCATCCTGAGTTACAACGCTGTTCTTGCAAACTTTAACACTCTTAAAGGGATGACCGAACTTGGAAACCCCTTTCACCAAGAAATCAGGTTTCTCAACCCTAACCCCATTCTACTACAGCAAAGTCAGTCACTCTCACATTCATATTAAAATCAAACAATGCTTTCATCTTGTCCTGCTTAACTTCCACCTGTCTAGCGACAAGATTCAAATCAATGCTATCAACATTTTTGTTAACCCTCTTGATCCACCCAGGGCAGATATCTGAAATTGGTTCTCTACCCTTTAAAAGCCTAAAGGGGCTCACCCCTGTAACGGAGTGGGAAGAGATACTCTACATCTGCAATTTCTTTCTAAGCACATCCCTCCAGGGTTTACTGGACCTAGGGCCAACTCAATACCATCCTTAAGGACCCAGTTGAACGTTCCACTTGCCCATCATCCCTTAGTTTCGAAAGGGATGTGGTCACATGCTTGATACTTAAATCTACTCGAATGGTTTTTCGTCACTCAGGTGCAAAAGTCACACTGCTATGTCTATGGTTATGTGTATTAGTGGTAGGTTTAGGGTGCCACAGGCAAGGGGAAAATTCCCTTAAACCCCTACACATGTGTGAGGAAAACCCTACACAAAGTCAATTGTAATTAAGTCCCTGGCACACATGAACAAGGTATCAATCCAATGATAATTTCAAGTTCCAAAAAAGTCTCAAAGTTCAGTCTTCAATATATTCTTGTTTATTGTTCAAAGCAACACACGAATGCCAGCCGACACGTGTTTCGTCGCCAATAGGAGTTAACCCGCAACTTCCTCAGGGCTTAGAACAAGTGTTGAAACTTTGGTTCTGCCGGTGATAATTCCAACCCGGCTGGAGTTAAAGGAATCTGAAATTTAATGGATCAATCACCGTAATCAAAAAAACGTGTATGCCAGCAATATGGTCCTCATAGCTCTAAATGTAGGTGCCCAATTCCAGACCAGATATGTCGCAAAGAATTAAAGTGAGAAAGTCCAAATTTATAAAACAAGTACAGTGACACCAAACTATAAGGAGTTCCAGAACAAATAATATATGAGGTTTCTCTGTAGTCAGAATTCCAATAGCAAATAGCCGCAATGTCAACATTTGTAAATATCCAATAACTGTAGTTGTCAAAAGAAATTGCATGAGGTGTGCTTCAGCGGGTACGCTGAGGCTGTGTGTAAAAATTCAAGAAGTGTGACTGCTCTGTTGGAAGCATGTTAATAGCCTCCAACGGCACGGAGGGTCATCCGTGGTTCTACGGGGGGTCACTTGTATCTAAGCATGGGCGGATTTTGCGAATCTGGCGTACGCGAACGTGCGTATTTACGGATTCGCAATCCGCAAAATCCGCGAACTCTCGCGAATTTGCGGATTTTTGTGTTTTTTTGTGTTCGCAAGGGTGTCTGCCAGTTCACGAGGTTTGTGTACCAGTTCGCAATTGCGAATTAACTTGTCGGCTCACAACGGCCGCGACTATGTTGTTTCTACGTCTGGTTCATCATCACAGGTTCACAGCACCCTTTGTTTCACCACTGCCACCCTATGGTACACCCATGCCACCCTCTGGTACATACTCACTGCCACCCTCTGGTTGGTTTATCACTGTAGATTATGGTGGTGAAAAAAAGCAAGCACACCTGCCCTGCTTCAACTGCCATGAATTAATTTGGGGTTGATTAATGTGTCACTGATTTTTAAACTTCCAGTCTTGCTGGCACCTGCTTCCTTCCTTATCTGTAATTTGCTTTCTGTTGCAGTGCAATTTTTTTTCACAGGACCTTTATGGCCTACTTGTAGCTATTCTATGAGCCTGCTGTGAGGGTCAGAGCAGGGTCATAGAATAGTTGCAAATAGGCAACTGAACTCTGCAGGGGCCCCTCAGGAAGCACTAGAGTGAATGGTTACTAATGTTAAGATTGAACTTTTGCACCTGGTGATTGCTTTCAGTTTTGCAAAAATCGTTTTCCTGCAATTTCGCGCGATTTGCGGGGCGCGAATCCGTGCGAGATCGATTTCGGAAGCCGCGAATTCGTGCGAATACACCATTTGTTTTTTTGCTGCGTGTTTGTTCGCGTGATTTTTTGTGTGTTCGCAAGCCGGTTGTAGCGCAACGTTTGCGAAGTTACCCTAACGGTCGTACATGGGCTCGGCCATCTTGTTTGCGTGACGTAATTCCGTTTCCGGCCACTATGTGTAATCTCGCAAAGTGTGCGGCTCGCTAGTACAATTTTGCGTGTGATCGCGAGGAAAATCTCGTGCAAACTTACCCATGCGGTCGTGAACGGGCGCCGCTATCTTGTTTCTCATTCATTGCTATGGTTCTGGGCATGCTCTCTGTATCCTTTCTTAATCTCTGCCATCCTTTGCTTGTTTGACGTTTTTTTTAATCTATTTTACTTATTATCTATCCCTCTATTTTTCTAGCTCTATATTTTTGTGTTTTCTGCTACTTTTTGTTAATTTTAAACTACTTTTTTAAACGCTTTTCTTTTCTTCTTCCCTGTTCTATTTCTTCTTTCTTATTTTGCTTCCTTTCTGCCCAGACCATGGCAAAGGGAGCCGGGAAGAAGCCCGCAAAGGGGAAGGGTCCCGCACCCCGTGCCCGGCTCCCGTGCGGGCGTTTGAGGGGGGAGACAGTTATAGCTCGGGAGATTTTTAGTGCGGAGGAGGTGGCCGCACTAGTCTTTCATGTCCAGCGCCGCCTCCCCAAGACCATCATGGGAGGCGGCAGGGTCGCTACCGGCTACGGGATCCGGGAGCGCTGGAAGCGGTGGGAGAAGGTGTGCCGGGCAATGTTTGAACACTCTGGGGTCCGGCGCACCTATAACCAGGCCACCCACCGCTGGACGGATCTCATGGAACGGGAACGCGACTTGCTGGACGTGTTCGGCGTAGAGATCCCCGGGCTTGGTGAGTAGTAGTAGCTATTTCTATCTATTTCATCACTACTCTGTTTTATCCCGCTCTGTGTGTTATTATATTGCACATTTTTGTTTTTTACCAAGAGCAATAATGCTGCCGATTACATTGTAGGTAAATTATATTTTAAAATCTTCTATGCATTTCAGGTGCACTGCTCTCCTTCTCAGTAGCCTTGCTACTATGCTTATTTGTTTTCTATTTTGTGATCATATCTTTGGCCTGAGAAATTATGTATGAGTGTAGTGTAAAGAACTGCGTAATGCTAGACACTACGGGTCAGATTTTCAATTACCGGCGCATCCCTGCAAAGTAGCAGGGATGCGCCAGTAATTGTGCGCCATGCCACCACCACCCATGGTGCGCCGTATTTACAATGTGGCGCACCATGGGCCCAAAACGTCACAGAAGCCTTACGCATCTGTGCCGTAAAGGCGGCGCATTGCTGGAGTTGCGTGCCAATGATGGCGCAGCTCCAGCAATGCTCTGGGTTGCCCTATCTCCCCAATGCTGCATCAAGCCGTACGTCGGCTTCAAGCAGGCGCAGGGTTTGAGTCACGCATCATTGTCCTAAAAGTGACTGATTGACATCTTGTAGATTTCCTTCAGCCACTTTTAGGATTCGTTCCTGCGCAGGAACGCCCTCCCTTGCGCCGGAACGCCCCCTGATGGCGCAGGGCTTTACAACGTGATGCATCTCCCATATGCGTCACTTTGTTAATATACGCCACACCATGGCGCCTCTTTTGTTTATTTATTTTTATTTTATTTTGAAAGTTTTATATAGCGCGAACAAGATCTTCGCAGATATCAGAGCGCTTTACAGAGGAGGGGAGCATGTATACGCAGATACATCAATCATGTTAACAGTACATTGAAGTGATATCATAAAACAGTCAAGTAAGTCAATTTCAAAGTCAAAAATAGAAGTACAAGGGTTCGAACAGGTAGTACAGATGAGTATCGAGTCTTTGTAGTTTTTCCTCAGTAGTCGTTCAAGTGTATTTAGCCATGAGGATCGCTTTCACTTCTCTCTTGAAAAGTATGGTAGAGGTGATAAGCCTTGTTTCAGGGGGGAGCGAGTTCCAAATCCTGGGAGCCATTCCTGAGAAAGAGCGTTTAAAGGTTTTTTCCTTGCGGAATCTTTTAGGCTTTAGCAAAAGGTTGTTTGTGCCTCTAGTGTTTCTGGAGCCTCCAGAAATCGTCAGCTTCTGAGCGAGGTATCTAGGTGAGCTCAGGTGGACAGCCTTGTGCGTCAAACAAGCTATTTTCAGGTGTATTCTGGCTTCAAACGGCAGCCAGTTCAATGATTTGAAGTCTGGGGAAATGTGTGAGTGTTTTTTTGATCCAGTGATAAGTCTCGCTGCGGCGTTTAGAGAGGCTCTTATGGGTGCCGTAGTAGCTAGGGGGAGACCGCAGAGGGCGGTGCTGCCGTATTCTATTCGAGGTATGACTAGTGATTGTACCGCCGTCTGGAAGTCTTTGGCTGGAAGGAAAGGTTTAAGTTTCCTAAGGATGTTGATTTGGTAGTTTGCTCCCTTAGTTGCTTTGTTGATGTGTTCCTGCATGCTGAGATTGGTGTCAAGTGTAATGCCCAGAGATTTCGCTGAATCCACGATGGTGGGTTGGACATTGAGCGCCGTTAGTTCTTTAAGCCACATTTGTGCAGTAGTGATCTTCGCTGGAGGTGAGATCAGAAGGAACTCTGTTTTTAGGGCATTGAGTTTGAGATGATTAGCGGCCAACCAAGATTGGGTGCTTCTGATCGTTGAGTCCAAGAGCGTGATGTCTTTGGGTGATTGTAGTTTGAGATAAAGTTGGGTGTCATCAGCATACATGTGGAAGTGTACATTGGATTCTTGCAGCAAGGTGGTGAGAGGTTCCATAACTAGGTTGAACAAAGTTGGGGATAGGGAGGATCCTTGTGGTACGCCTAGCGATACGGGTCTTGGTGCGGACATCAGGTTGTTGCTCTTGAATTTCTGCGACCTGTTTTGCAAAAAGGAAGTGAACCATTTGAGCACAGTTCCAGATAGGCCCATTCTTGTGTTTAATAGTTCGAGTAAGCTCTCATGTTTGACGGTGTCAAATGCGGAGGAGAGATCAAGGAGGATGAGGAGGCAGGTATCGTTATGATCTAGGATTTGGAGGGCGTCGTCGATTATGTGAATCATGGCAGTTTCCGTACTGTGATTAGCTCGGAAGCCTGATTGATGAGAGTTGAGGAGATCAAATTGAGTAATGTGTTTAGTCAATTGTATTTGTGCGCATTTTTCCAGCAGTTTGGCCAGGGTCGGAATGTTGGTAATGGGACGGTAGTTGTTTAGGTCAGAGGGGTCGGCTGTAGGTTTCTTTAGCAGGGGTGTTACTTGTCCGACTTTGAGGGAGTCGGGAATGATCCCTTGTTGAAGAGAGCTGTTGATAATTTTGGTCCAGAGTGGAAGGAGCGACGGGGTAAGGACTTTGACAGCGTTAGCAGGAAGGGGGTCCGTGAGGTGATTGGATGGTTTCAGAGTGCTGAGCAGTTTGCCAATTTCTTCTTCTGTGTAGGTGACAAAGGTTGACCAGGTTGCATAGTTTTTTGGTTTAGTGGGTGTTGTTGTGCGGTGGGGTTTGGGATAGCTGCTTGCGTCCATGAGGAGATCATTCTTTATGTTGTCAGTTTTTTGGTTAAAGAAAGAGGCGAAGTCTTCGCAGGAGGGAGCTTCGCATATAGTGTTGAGAGGTTGGGGTTGTTCTTTTGTTTGTGTTCGGATAAGCTCAAACAGCTTTCTCGGACGATTTTTGGCTTGGTCGAGCTGACGGCTGAAGAAGACTGATTTTGATCGTTTTATTTTCCTGAAGTAGGCATTTCTCTTTTTCTTCAGGTTTTTTAAGTTCAGTGCAGAGGGAGCTGATCTCCAGGAGCGCTCTGCCATTCGCATGGCGCGGCTATCGTCATTGAGACTCCCGTCGTACCAGGGATTAGAGGTTTTTGTGGTGGCTTTTTTTAGTTGCAAGGGTGCAACTTCATTAATTATTGCGGTCATATTGTTAAGATAGTGATCAGTCAAGGATTGGACGTCCTTAACGCCAGCCGGGGGAAGTAGTAGGTTGCAGCTGTTGGGGGTCAGAGAGTTTGAGTTTAGCTTTTTCATGTCTCTTTTCCAGACTTTGGGCCTGGCGGATTGAATAGGGTTAAATTTTACTTTTTCATTGATGAAGAACGTGATAATATGATGGTCCGACCAGTCACAGGGTTGGATAGATTCGAGTTGGATAGAGGCCTCTTTGGAGATGATGAGGTCGAGGGTAGAGCCTTTCTTGTGTGTTGGGCTGTTGCAAATTTGTGTAAGGTCAAGGGCGTTAAGGAAATTCTTCAGACCTTTTACCACCGCATCATTATGATCGTTCCAGTGGAGGTTGAAGTCCCCAAGGTATATTTGTGTGAGTTGCCGTCCTGAGTTGGTTGAGATCATGTCCATGATTTGTTGGGAGAAGGTGAGGTTGTCACCGGGTGGGTGGTAGACGCCGTGAAGAGTGCAGATCGGTTTGCCCTCACTGATAATATCTAGGCTGATGTATTCACAGGACGTTGGGGAGGGTAGGGGAGGGGAAGGTACTTTCAGGACAGAGAGGTTGCTCCTGTATATACATGCGATTCCGCCACCTTTTTTATTGCCAGACCTGTCAAGTCTAGTGATGTGGTAGTTGGGGGGAACCAGAATGTCCATTATAGGTGTAGAAGATTCTGTTAGCCATGTTTCAGTCAGGATCATTAAGTCAAGATCCAATTTTAGGATGAGATCAGCGATAGCGGCGGAGTGTCTAGCGGCTGATCTGCAATTTAGGAGAGTGCATTTGAGACGGGGTGTGTCGAGGGTGGAAGGGTGTTCTAGAGCGAGGGGGACTTTACTCAGGTTACTGTGTATGGCGACTCTGTTGTTCAGTGTGGGGGGTCTAAGGGGATTGGAGTGAATCGTAGGTATAGCAGTGAGAGTGTCGGGTGTGTTGCTAAGGGGAGCTGAGTCATAGGAGCGGAGGAGGATGATTGTGTCTAGGTCCGAGAGAGGGTTGCAGGAGCGATGGGGGCGGTTTTCACGATTGAGAACAGGGATTGAGGTCCAGTGCGGTGGGGGTCGAGTGCGAGAGTTCGCCGCCCGGGTGGGGCGTTCTGCCGCTGCGCCACAAAAGTCACGCAACAATGGAGCAAAAGAGCCGCAAGGGGCTTCTAAATCAGCCCCTACAGACTCAAGTCCAGTCCTTCCTTTAGACACATGGCTATAAGAAGAAATAGTGGTGGTGGTCGGTGGATTGATATTTTGAGTATTCACTGATCTGCAAGCACGATGGACTTTGTCTGTCACTTCGCGTGCTGCGGACTGCTGCCTGCCAGGCCTAGGCAAACCTTTTTAGTAGTTTGTTTAGTGAGTTACATAGGAACTTTCCAAGTCAACGGTCTGCAAATCAAGCAATACTAATAACGTAGTAGACCACATGAGATCGGTCAATATATCCCATGGAATAGTTGTCTATTTGCTATTTCGCCAAAATATTTTGTTATTGTTCTTTTGAAATGTTTGATTTGGTTGACAAATATCATCCATGTTTTCTGGTCTTTCTTTGTTTCATGTTGTACATCAGCTCCCCCCAGGGGCAAGAGGACACAGGAGGAGGAGGAGGGTGCTGTTCAGGATGCAGGCCAGGATCGGGCAGGCGAGGGCTCCTTTGCTGGCCCCAGTAAGTTTTAATTTTAATATAGAGTACCTATTTTTTCCTAGCGTTCCTCATTCGATTTTTTCTAAATCGTCTTTGATCTTCTTGTAGACTGGATCTAAATTCTTATCCTGCCTCGACTATGACTCCCTGTGGTATTACTAGATTATTCTTATTAGACTGTCTGTGTAGCTAACTAAGATAGCACATTTGGCAATTCCATTGGACTCCCATTCTAGTCAGCAATAGCTCTATGCACTGAGTGCAGTCCTCTGGGATTGTCCATAATGTATTTTCAAGTCTTCTAAATGTTTATGCTTTGACAATTGCCAACAATAAAAAGGTGACTAACCACCAAGAAAGAATAAGATACTACTTTACTTTTGGTTTGGATAGTAGGACAATCCATGCTACTACTGTTGCAGGGACAAATCTGCACAAACAGAACTATGGACACTAAATAATGCATTGCTTAGCTTATCAATTATAATAGGTGCTGTTAGACTTTCCACATACGTCAGTGATAACAGACTTTGTAGTTGAACCCCCAATCTCCTTACTGACTAGATAGTGTGGCAGAGTCATTTAGCTCCCAAAGTCACCGATGATTGAACCCCAATGATGATTAGATTTTCCAACGCAGGACAAGAGTACGGAGTCAGAGTCAAGAAGTGTCAGAGGCACGGACTCATGCTTGCAAAAATTCCAAAACCTTTAGCTCATCCACTCTAGTCTGGAGGACCAAAAACCACAGAGTCTATTTAAGTTTAAAAGCTTTATTAAAAGTAAACACATTTATTAAAATCAACGTTGTCATAAAACTAAACGTTTAACTGAAAATGGAAAAGTGCTTAGTGCTGACGTGATTAATTGGACACATTTCTTGTGGTCGAGCCGATCTCTCACCTGGTTTGAACTTGATCCTGCTCGTGTTCTTAGAAGTGAAGCTTCTGTCTGTTAGGAGAAAGAGTGGTGCGTGTTAAAAATAAAAAGCAAGCATTCATCAGTTGTGCCAAAAAGTGCAGCAAGAGCACTGTCCCTTTTTCCTTCCCTGGAAAAAGGGACATTTTTACTTTAGAGTAGACAGTCACAAATTATTACATTGTATTCTGTTTTTTGCACATTTCTTTATTCCTCCTAGACCAAATATTATATAGTAGTGAGTGGTGTATTCTAACATTCTTAAATGTACTTTGTAGGTGGAACATCTGGTGGCGGGGCCAGCGCGGAGGTGGTGGTATTGGACGAGGGGAACAACTCTGGGGAGGAGGCGGTGCAAGTGCCAGACGTGACTGTGAGGGTTCACACGGTGGTGGCGGGCAGAGGTAAGCTATATATTCCTTACTTATTGAGATTGAAGACTGCATAGTGTGCTTTCTGCACGGGTGTATTATAAATCAACCAGGTAGTAGCCTCCTCTAAATGTACTTCGACTTAGCTGTGACGTTTTTGGCGAGAAGAATCCCAATAAGATCTGAGATGAACTTGATGGATGGGATGAACGAAAAGCGAAAGAAGGGTGTAAGTAAGTGTGTAAGGACGAGAAATTTAATGATGACTGGCAAAGAAGAAAGATATGTGTTTGCTTGGTCCCCGAGGTGGCTGGGAAGGAAAGAATATTGTATGGTGCATGGCTGGGTGAATGATCAAGCAAGGATGGGTGGAAGGAGAACAGCCTGGGTGGGTGAAACAGAAACTGTATGTGTGCATATACTTTGAATGGATGGATGCCTGGATCATGGTATTATCTGACTCTTAGATAGCATATGTGTATCTAGAGAGAGTAGACGGTCACTGGATGAACTAAGTGTTACTTTGAAGAGCATGTAACACCGCACCCGCACGTCCATTCCAGTGTAGGAAAGGCAAGGAAAAGAAGTTGTAATTTTGTCCAAATACTACCATGAATAGTAGCAGTAGTTTGTATTGCAACTGCAAGCACAGCATATATCTGGTTATTACGGTGGACACTCCCTACCTCTCTTAATAACTTTAGTTTAGTAGTAGTACGTCATTCATGTGTGGGTGTATCACTGTTCACTCAATAATAAGCAAAGCACCTAAAGTCATCCCATATGTCATTAAATAGATCCCATGTGAAGTGATAGATAATCAGATTATTTAGCTTCTTCATTTTCCTTTTCTAGTACTCATTTGCACTGTAGGGTGAAAGCTAAATTAATTAAGCAGTAGCCCTTTTAACAGAGTATTTTCAGTGTCACCCGTAATAGAAAAGTAAGAGCTTCACCACCTGCATGTACTGGACCGGTACAGTAACGCAAGTCTGTCTCACTCATCATGGTGTGCGTCTGTTCTTCTCGGGTGCAAGTTCACTGCGCTGGCATTATGCCGGCTTGCATAAGATAACGTACCAATTTTCCTAAACAAGAGAGAAGAAGAAGAATAAGACTGGTGTACTGTCATAGTCGACTGTAATGGAAGTCCATAGTGCTCGTAGAATTTGTTCCTTAAACTCCCACTAATGTTAGAGCAAGGATGAAGAAGTGGGAGGTTAGATAGATACTGTCCTCAATAGTTATGTACTGTGCTTTCAATTTGCTACTTGTACTGTGACACAACTTTCTGCTCAATCATTTTGTGTTAATCTTAAGGAGCATTGGTTACAGACTATGTCTTTCTTTCTTCATATAGTTGCTCCTTCCAAATCAAACAGAACATCAAGGAGGGAGCTGGCTCAAATGGCCCGGCAACGGAGGCTGGATGCCACTGTCACCAAATATCGGCGGCTGGTGTCCCTGGAGGAGGAGGAGACGCAGTCTACCGGTACAACAACAACATCCACTGGGACAGCTGCATCCTCCTCCGTGCCCCCACGGGCTGCCAGCCAGCGCAGTGCTCCAGCGGTACGGAGCCGGGCTACCAAAGCCAACCGCCACCGCCGAGCAGCGAAGCCACTAGCTGCCCCCCACAGGAGTTGCAAGGCATGCCAGCGCCGCTTATGCCTCAGAGTGTCCTACCTGGAGCAGGAGGTGCATACCTATAAGAACTTGGTGGAGGGCCTCCGCTTCGACCATGCCACCCTCCGCAAGGAGTATGATGCCCTGGCCGCTAAAGTCAACAGCACCCTCCCGTAGTGTAGTGTCCCTTGCCCCTTTTTTAGAGACTTTTGGGGGGTGGGAATTGGGAGTTGGGTTGTTTTTGGGACTTTTGAAGGACAATCATTGGGGTTAGGGAGGGTCTTGCGGGAGATTATTTTGTTAGGGCTACAAAAATATATTTTTTGAAACTTTATCTGACCATACCTGTTTTTTACTGCATTTGAGTCTGGTGGGTGGTGGTTTAACAGTAAGTTTGTTTTCCTGAAGAGTCCTAGGACTTTAGTAGTACTACCGTCAATCTCTCGTCTATTCCTAATACTCCATTATACTACCTCCCACCAAACGCTTATCTTACCTGTAATTTGTGTTTGAAAGTAGAGCTAGGCCCAGGGCTGACTCCACGGGAAATGGCGATTAAGGTTGGCAATCCTGGGCGGATGAAATGTCCTCATTGCGGTGGTACTAGTGGTGTGACACAGTGGCAGTTGCATGCCTATGGAAAAAAAGAAAATGAAACCTGGTTTGTCCTTACTGTAGCATTACAACGGTACGATAGAAAATATAGCAGGTGACAGTACACTAGAACAGTGCCACACAGAGCCTAACAAATGGTAAAGTATTGAAAGTATAACTAGTACTTGCGTTGAATTTCTTTGACATTGGCTACTACTACAAGAAATGGTACTGAAGCTGAGTAAGTCTAGAATATATCCTCGGATTCCTTCACCAGCCTGTTGCTATGACCTTATCCTCCCCAGCAAGTGTGTGGAATTATTGATGTCATTTAGTCACACATCAAGCAAAACCACACAGCCGGGGTAAAGAGGGTTAGGGTTTGGAAAATGGATGGGAATGGGGGTTTCTTTTTGGGTAGGTTTTGTTGAGAGAAAAAAAAACACAGCATGAACAAACAATAATTGAAGATAAAGAAATCTTTGGGTACAAAGCTAACCATAAATCTTTTAAGTGACATAAAGGAAGTGCATGCCCTACTGCATGCATTGTTACTGAAAAGTAAGTAGTACTAGAATGCGACAGTACAGGGCTGCAGCGTTTTCACTTGCCTATCTCTGCACTCAGAGAAACACTTCTTACATTAAATTAGGTTTAAAAATTACCCGAAGTAAAACCTATAGAATGGCTGTAGGGATCAATTTAGAAGCAGAGAGAGATCCAAGAAATGCAGTCACACTCATAGAAGAAAACAATGGATACTGTATCTGTATGTTGTCTTAGTTATCCTGTTGAATTTGGTAAGTAAGTTGCATGCAGCAAACAATTCCTCTTATTAGCGGCACTCCTCCATTCCAGCTGACGCTTCGTCCATCAATGTTGGTGACCAGAAGACACCCTGTCCACTGCCTGCCTGGTGGATGCTGAAGTGCGGCTCGCTAATGTGAAGCCTGACTCCATCCTTTTTTCCCCATTGCACAGACTGAAACCCGGCCTGTAATTATTGAACGAAAAACAGGAAGTGCTATTACAACACCACTGATAAATAAATATAAGGTATGTACGCTGTGTAGTGCAAAAAGTCACACTTTGATTTTCCTAATAGACAGTACAATATTTTTGAAAGTGCGTACTCTGTCTGAGTCACCTTTTGAAGGATAAATAAGTATGGGCAAATTAATTTAGCGGATCTTTCCCCTCAAGCTAGGTGTACTGTAAACTGTGTTTTAGAACAAAATTAGACCTTCCCAGCAGTGCTCCCACCCAGACCCTTACTAAAGCCAGTCGCAAAAATGTAGAAGACCCCCAATCAGATCTCAAAAAACGAGGCCTAGCAGAAAACTGGTGACAAAACGTACTTTGAAAGTAAAAGTAGGCCCAAATACCCCCTTACCCACCGTGGATTGTATTCAAACCACTTGCAAGCAAGCAAAAGTATCCATAGCCAGCATCGCTCCAAGACTCGAAAACCCCCCACCCAAACACATGCAATAGAAATACTGCTAACCCTAACGAGCCCTAAGTTAAGAATAGTGGCAAAGGCTTTCTTTAACTATGCCAAATCCCCCCTTTCCCACCATACTATTGCTTTTGAGTCTGGTGGGTGGTGCTTTAACAGTAAGTTTGTTTTCCTGAAACTTAAGTCTGTGTCATTTTCTTCCTTTAAGTGTAAATGGCTAAATGTTTTCAACACTAAGTGCCTCTCACAGAGTAAGTGATCCCCCCTTTCCCACCATGGATTTTCTTCAAATCACTTGCAACAAAAATTACACATTCCCACGAGTGCTCTAAAACCCCAGAACTCAGTTGCAAAAATCAAGAACACCCCGAAACACATGCAATCCTGCTGCTAGGGCTAACCCTAACGAACCCTAAATTACAAAAAGTGCCAAAACCTTTTTCCTCATGGATGTTGTTTAAACCAGTTTTATCTGGTATTAGACCTTCCCAGCAATGGCCCCAGAGCCGTCAACCCAGGCGAAAACAAGTAGAAGACCCCCAAACAGCCAAAAAGTAAAAGTAAAAAAATGTGGACTTAGTCACTTTTCTGAAAATTTCCAAAATCACTCAGCGCGCGCTCTGCAGCTAGGCCCTAACTCCCCTCTGCCTCCATGGATTTCCTTCAAACCTCTTGCTATCTAAACTATCCATACCCAGTAGTGCTCCCAGTCCCTTAAACCCACCCACAAACACCAGGAAGCCCCCCAGACAAGCCCCCGAAAACGGTACATTGAGCGAAAAGTCTGAAAATGCAAAACCTTTTTCCTCATGGATGTTGTTTAAACCAGTTTTATCCGGTATTAGACCTTCCCAGCAATGGCCCCAGAGCCGTCAACCCAGGCGAAAACAAGTAGAAGACCCCCAAACAGCCAAAAAGCAAAAGTACAGGTGATTAAAGTTTTAATTATATTAACTTGTGCAAAACAAAGAAAGACAGAAACACAGGAATAAAAGTGAATAAGTACGAAAAAGAAAATTTCTGAATTCATTGGCTCATTTTAAGGCCTCGGTGTCAGGGAAGAAGAGTTTGTCCTCATACTCTGCGAATTCAGGCAGGAGTAGGTCAGTGTCACCTAACACAGAAGAAATTCCCTCATCTAAGTTGCTGTCCTCCTTGTCTTCTTCCGTCGTGCGATCTGGTACTTTGAAATCTGGTGGTATGAGGTGCTCATTCATCTTGATCATTGTCAATATCTCCACATTTTTGGGCGAGAGGCGGGTCCGTTTGCAAGTTACAATGCCACCAGCAGCACTGAAAACACGTTCAGAAGACACGCTTGCGAGTGGGCAAGACAAGTAATGTATAGCCAGGCGGGTGATCTCTGGCCACAATTCTTTTTTCCCATGCCAATACGCCAATGGGTCAGCATTAACATAGACCTCTGTTGAGTCATTCAGATAGTCCTGCACCATCGACTCAAAGTTCTCCACGGTTCCTCCACTTTGCTGAATTTTCGCTCGGACCTTTTCAGAACCATAACCAATCTCAGCTAGCCAATCCTCTTCATCACCCGATATTTCTGTTGTGTCTGGTGCAGATGCTGCGGTTGCCGGTGTCTTTAACGGCTGAGAGGTCACTTCTGCCACAGACACAGGTGAAGAAGTGGAGTCTTTTGACTGGGGATGGCCTGCTGATGCTGATGTACTGCCTTTTCCTTCAATTTGCTTCCGTTCTCTTTCAAACCTGATGGCTGACCAGGCTAGCCAACGTTTGTACTTTGTAACATCTTCATCACTAAAAGGAAAAAAATGCAGAGCCTGCCAGCGCCTTTTTGTAGCGTGGATGCAGAATAGTAACACAAATGTAATGCTGTTCTGAGTGGATCTTTTGAAGACGTTCATCGCCAAGTAGGCGCTCTAATAATTTCTCCGCCAAAACAAAAGCTACTTGCTTTTCTTCATCTTTTTGAAACTTTGAAGACACCGCCTTCAGTTTGTGCTCCAGCATGCGCAACAATGGGATAGCTTTTCCCAAATTACAGTCCTCCCTGCTGACTGCACGCGTGAAGACCTCAAAAGGACAAAGCATGTCTGTCAGGCTTTTAACTAGCTCCCATTGCGCCGCATTTAACCTCAGGTCCTCCTTCACAGCTGTACCCATTGTTAAGAAATACTGATCGAGTACCGTAAACTGCTCATACAGACGCTCAAGCATGTAGAAGGTTGAGTTCCAACGTGTTGGCACCTCCTGGATGAGTGCTTTCACTGGCATTCGACGTTCATGTAGCAGGCTCCTCAGATGCTTCTGGGCCTTAAAAGAATGGCTGAAATGGTTGCACATTTTTCGGCAGGTGTAAACTAACTGGCATGCTGGACTGTCTTTATCCAAGAATTTTTTAACAACCAGGTTTATACAGTGCGCCAAACACGGCACTCTGAAATAGTCACCCAGTTCCATGGCCTTAACTACATTGGCGCCATTATCCGTGGAAACATAACCAATGCCGTGTTTTTTTGGAGACAGCCAGTGAAAGACCTTTGTGTTGAACTCATTCAAAATGTTTTGTGCTGTATGACGTTTCTCCAAGCCAAACATGGCTAGTGTTGCATGTTTCCGAGCAGCTTTAAAAACTTGGTCCAGGTCAGCACCTGCGTTTAGCTTTGCTTTAACCCCTGAAAAAGAGACCCAGTGTGCAGTGATGCACATGTAATCAGTGCCTGCGCCACTGGTCCACATGTCTGTTGTCATATGTATAGTGTGAACAGCACTCTTCTGCAAAGCTGCCCCAATCACCTCCAGCACATCTTCATGTAGTGCTGGAACCGCAACTCGGGCAAAATAGTACAGGCTAGGAACCTTCCATTTAGGGCAGAGCGCTGCCACTAATTCTAGAAAACCAACCCCTTCTACAAAAGAAAAAGGGAGAAGATCCAGCGCTAGCATTTTAGCCAGCTTAGTGTTATACAGACGCACCATTGGGTGGTTGCGGTCATATGGCGCTTCTGAAAACAACATTTTTTTAATGTTGCCCTGGACCATTTTACGGGATGATGAGGACTTCTTCGACCCAGTTTCGCTCGCTGATGAACTTTTTCGCATTGGTGTCTCACTCTGTCCCACACTCTTAGTGTGGCTCACAGGGGGTGTGCTGACAGGGGTACTGGGTGTAAGTGAAGTGTGTGACACTTCTTCCTCCTCGTCATCATCAGATGTTACATCAACGTTTTCTCGACTTGCAATTCGGGCTTCCTTGATCTCCTTTAGGTGCGCAAGCCATTGGACAAGGTGCTGTCTCTTAAGATGACCTCTCTGGCCTCCATAGTTGGTACCAAGCTTACCACGACTAACTGCAAGCTTACAAATGCTACAAATGGCTATGTTTTCCCTTTTTGGGCAAACACTAAAGAAGTCCCAAACTGCGGACTTGAAATGTCTGTGGGGGCCGTAGGAGGCGATACTGGTGGTGGTCGTGCTGCTAATGCCAGATGAAGTGGAGGATGTGTATTGCTGAACTTTACTACGTTGTGCACTTTCACCACCACTAATTGAGGTCAAGGTGGATGGAGGTCCCTTCTGGCGAGTAAGCAATATGGAAGCGGTAGGTTGTGGTGTACTAGTTAACATCAATGATTGTGGTGTTCCCATTGCCTCCTCGTCGGCTTCATCATCACGCTCAGCAGCTTGTCGGGCTAGGGTCAAAATGTCTGTTTGCTGCATGCCCGCTGGGGCTTCAGTGACGTTAGTGATGATGACTGCGTCGTCGTCGTGAGAGTCTTCAGCAGCAGGAGTATATGCCACTTCTTGTTGAGCGTCATCACACTCCATAGCTATGAGGGTTTCGACGACCTTCCTTTTACGCTTAGCTACCTTTGTCAGATCATGGTGTGCCTCCTCAACCTCACTCTCAGACGGCAGTGGTGCTGGTTCCCAAGTAAGATCCATATCATCAGAAGGAGGTGGGCTTGAAGAAGATGTAGACACCAACACCCTTGATCTTTTCCTTGCTCTGGATGTGGAAGACAATGAATGATCATCAGAAGGAGTGGCTTCCTCGAATGATACCTCGGCTTGATTGTCGATTTCCAGATGTGCCCCTACTTCTGAAGGAACAACTATTGTGGCCACTTGTTGTGCCCCTCCATGCACCTCTGCTTGCTCCTCTCCTTGCGCCGCCTCTCCTTCCACATGTACTTGGGCTTGTACTTGCACATGTGATTGTTGTTGCGGCTGTGGTTGTTCAACACTCGTCAGATGAGTTACAACAACCTGTGTTGATTGAGGGACATTGCTGCTACTTTCTTGCGATGAGCCAACATCACTGGTCGATGGTGATTGAACAACTATACTGGCTGCCTCTGCAGCACTCAAGGGCTTGGACCTAAGCTGGCGTGGTGATGGTGGCACTGAGCCCAATGGAGCGGAGGTGCTGCTCCCAGCTTGGTCCCCAGCAGACCCCGCTGCTGCTGCAGGCGTACTTTTTTTTATCCCAAAAAATGTGGCGGTCGTCATCACACCAGTCTCCTTGGTAAGTGGCGCCACTTGCTTCTTCTGCTCCTTACTGGCAACTTTCTTGCTAGAGGAGCTACGGGCAACTTTTTTTGGGGCCATCTTCTTCAGATGTCACTCTGAATAGCAGGCCGCAGTTGCACAAGTTACAGAGTTGTCTGTGGCCACACGTGACGTTGTGCTGCACACACCGCAGCAGGACTTCTTCCTGGCACTGGTGGTTCTCTTGTGCACCTACAAGCAATGGAAGACAGAAGAACATCAGTTATACACCCCAAAAAGTCGAAAAAACACACAAAAATCAGCACAAGCCCAGCCCATCCATGGCCTCAATGGTGTTTAAATTCAAGAAAGACACCCCACAGAAAGACTAGGCCCATGCACCACTCACTACCCCTGGGCATAATGGATGAGAGCTAGGCAAAATAAGTGCAGGCCTCAGACACTGCCTCTCTTCAAAATGGCCCCTTGAATCCCAAGCACATGTTGCCTGTACCAGCACTCAAGATGGCCACCACCACCACCCACATGGCCAGTCCACATCAACAGTACACCCCAAAAAGAAACGAAAAACACACAAAAATCACCACAATCCAATGCCATCCAGGATGTTTACATTAAAAAGACCCCACAGACAGACTTAGTCCATGCACCACTACCCCTGGGCAAAAGGCCCCACCAGCAGCCCCAAAAAACAACAGAAAATACAACATTTAGCACAATCCCAGCCCATCCATGGCCTCAATGATGTTTAAATTCAAGAAGGCACCCCACAGAAAGACTAGGCCCATGCACCACTCACTACCCCTGGGCAAAAGGCCCCACCAGCAGCCCCAAAAAAACGACAAAAAACACAACATTCAGCACAATCCCAGCCCATCCATGGCCTCAATGATGTTTAAATTCAAGAAGACACCCCACAGAAAGACTAGGCCCATGCACCACTCAGTACCCCTGGGCAAAAGGCCCCACCAGCAGCCCCAAAAAAACTATAAAAAACACAAAATTCAGCACAATCCCAGCCCATCCATGGCCTCAATGATGTTTAAATTCAAGAAGACAGCCCACAGAAAGACTAGGCCCATGCACCACTCACTACCCCGGGGCAAAAGGCCCCACCAGCAGCCCCAAAAAAACGACAAAAAACACAAAATTCAGCACAAGCCCAGCCCATCCATGGCCTCAATGGTGTTTAAATTCAAGAAAGACACCCCACAGAAAGACTAGGCCCATGCACCACTCACTACCCCTGGGCATAATGGATGAAAGCTAGGCAAAATAAGTGCAGGCCTCAGACACTGCCTCTCTTCAAAATGGCCCCTTGAACCCCAAGCACATGTTGCCTGTACCAGCACTCAAGATGGCCACCACCACCACCCACATGGCCAGTCCACATCAACAGTACACCCCAAAAAGACACGAAAAACACACAAAAATCACCACAATCCCATGCCATCCAGGATGTTTACATTAAAAAGACCCCACAGGCAGACTCAGTCCATGCACCTGGGCAAAAGGCCCCACCAGCAACCCCAAAAAAACGAAAAAAAACACAAAATTCAGCACAATCCGAGCCCATCCATGGCCTCAATGATGTTTAAATTCAAGAAGACACCCCACAGAAAGACTAGGCCCATGCACCACTCACTACCCCTGGGCATAATGGATGAAAGCTAGGCAAAATAAGTGCAGGCCTCAGACACTGCCTCTCTTCAAAATGGCCCCTTGCACCCCAAGCACATGTTGCCTGTACCAGCACTCAAGATGGCCACCACCACCACCCACATGGCCAGTCCAAATCAACAGTACACCCCAAAAAAAACGAAAAACACACAAAAATCACCACAATCCAATGCCATCCAGGATGTTTACATTAAAAAGACCCCACAGGCAGACTCAGTCCATGCACCACTCACTACCCCTGGGCAAAAGGCCCCACCAGCAGCCCCAAAAAACGACAGAAAACACAAAATTTAGCACAATCCCAGCCCATCCATGGCCTCAATGATGTTTAAATTCAAGAAGACACCCCACAGAAAGACTAGGCCCATGCACCACTCACTACCCCTGGGCAAAAGGCCCCACCAGCAGCCCCAAAAAAACGACAAAAAACACAACATTCAGCACATTCCCAGCCCATCCATGGCCTCAATGATGTTTAAATTCAAGAAGACACCCCACAGAAAGACTAGGCCCATGCACCACTTAGTACCCCTGGGCAAAAGGCCCCACCAGCAGCCCCAAAAAAACGACAAAAAACACAAAATTCAGCACAATCCCAGCCCATCCATGGCCTCAATGATGTTTAAATTCAAGAAGACAACCCACAGAAAGACTAGGCCCATGCACCACTCACTACCCCGGGGCAAAAGGCCTCACCAGCAGCCCCAAAAAAACGACAAAAAACACAACATTCAGCACAATCCCAGCCCATCCATGGCCTCAATGATGTTTAAATTCAAGAAGACAACCCACAGAAAGACTAGGCCCATGCACCACTCACTACCCCAGGGCAAAAGGCCCCACCAGCAGCCCCAAAAAAACGACAAAAAACACAAAATTCTGTCATGAGCACCTAAACACCTAGGTATACTTGTTACGCCTTGATAATGTGTGGATTGGTTTCTTGAAGCATTTACCTTTTTACATTTAGCAATGCTTGTTGCTTATTTTCTCCCCTTGTAATATTGGATGTTATGCTTGTGCCAATGCTTGTTGCGGAGTCTTTGGGCGTTGGCTGATTTGCATTACGAAGAGCAAGAGACAGCACGTTGTACAGCTGTTCACTCCGAGGCTTGGCAACACGTGTAAACTGCCGTCAGCTCAGAGACTATAAAAGCCTCGTCTGAGCCTTGAGAGACGCTTCGCTTTGAATCGTCAGCGTCAGCATACCTGCAAGATTCCTGCCTCCCGCAGCTCCCTTCGCCTATCTCACCCTCCGTGTCCCCTCACCTGAAGCCTTCTGCAGCAACAGTCTTCTGAGCGGCAGAGGTCCGGAGAAGTTTCACCATTTCCCTTCGTCTTCACCTTGGAGCCCGAACTTCCGGTTTGGTCGTCGGACCCCTTTCCTCATCGGACCCGTCCTCCTGTCAAAAGGTTCCCCACGAGCAAGCTTCCGGACCTGAAAATAAAGTAAGAATTAGCTAGTTAGATAGAGAGGAACAACCTTTGGCAAAACCGAACAAGCCTTGGTAAAAGCAAATCGGACACATCTATTTAGAGGAAAAAGACTCTGTAGGTCAGAACTTTTTAATCACAGTGCCATTTAACTGTTGGTTTTGAGTACTTGAATATTTGAATACTGTATACCTAAAAGACATTTGTGGGCAAATCGAAGGAAGCCTTGATAATTTCTAAGTTTTAAAAAATAAGAGAAAGCAGTTGGTTGTGTTTCTTTTTTTGCTTTCTCTATTTTTACAGAAACACTTATTCAACGCAGGAACAGTTGATTGCAAGGTAGGAAGATACCAGTTGTGCATGATGATTCGTTCACAAGTTGTACTAACCCACCCATTAACCGGTTAAACGCAGTGTGTCTTGTAAAAGTCATTTTTTCTTGAATTTGACGCTAAATCACTGTATTGTTTCTGTAGGTGACAAATACTCTTTGAAAAAGCTAAATCCTTGCAACTACGAAGTATGTGAATGGGTTTTTCCTAGTTTGGGTATGTTTTCTGATTAAGTCAAGAAAATACAGGTATAATAGAAAAGTAAGTTAGAGTTACTAATCAAAGTGGTGTTGTGTTATTAACAATTCAGCTACAGTACTCAGCTCAAGCCGAACTTCAACAGTGGGAGAAAGCCCAGAATACTTCACGAGAAACAACTACAGTCATCTCCTGTTCAGAAGAGATCCTGTGTTTCTTTGTTTGTTTCTCATCCACTTCCCCTTCCCTTTTGGGACCAGTTGGTTGTGTCAAGCGCTACATCTTTGTCACGCTAGTTGGTTTCAGAAGGAATTGGGATAGTCATCTTCAAGACAGAACATCAGGAATCTTGTGGAGCTGCGCTTAACAAATTCAGCACAAGCCCAGCCCATCCATGGCCTCAATGGTGTTTAAATTCAAGAAAGACACCCCACAGAAAGACTAGGCCCATGCACCACTCACTACCCCTGGGCATAATGGATGAAAGCTAGGCAAAATAAGTGCAGGCCTCAGACACTGCCTCTCTTCAAAATGGCCCCTTGAACCCCAAGCACATGTTGCCTGTACCAGCACTCAAGATGGCCACCACCACCACCCACATGGCCAGTCCACATCAACAGTACACCCCAAAAAGACACGAAAAACACACAAAAATCACCACAATCCAATGCCATCCAGGATGTTTACATTAAAAAGACCCCACAGGCAGACTCAGTCCATGCACCTGGGCAAAAGGCCCCACCAGCAACCCCAAAAAAACGAAAAAAAACACAAAATTCAGCACAATCCGAGCCCATCCATGGCCTCAATGATGTTTAAATTCAAGAAGACACCCCACAGAAAGACTAGGCCCATGCACCACTCACTACCCCTGGGCATAATGGATGAAAGCTAGGCAAAATAAGTGCAGGCCTCAGACACTGCCTCTCTTCAAAATGGCCCCTTGCACCCCAAGCACATGTTGCCTGTACCAGCACTCAAGATGGCCACCACCACCACCCACATGGCCAGTCCAAATCAACAGTACACCCCAAAAAAAACGAAAAACACACAAAAATCACCACAATCCAATGCCATCCAGGATGTTTACATTAAAAAGACCCCACAGGCAGACTCAGTCCATGCACCACTCACTACCCCTGGGCAAAAGGCCCCACCAGCAGCCCCAAAAAACGACAGAAAACACAAAATTTAGCACAATCCCAGCCCATCCATGGCCTCAATGATGTTTAAATTCAAGAAGACACCCCACAGAAAGACTAGGCCCATGCACCACTCACTACCCCTGGGCAAAAGGCCCCACCAGCAGCCCCAAAAAAACGACAAAAAACACAACATTCAGCACATTCCCAGCCCATCCATGGCCTCAATGATGTTTAAATTCAAGAAGACAACCCACAGAAAGACTAGGCCCATGCACCACTTAGTACCCCTGGGCAAAAGGCCCCACCAGCAGCCCCAAAAAAACGACAAAAAACACAACATTCAGCACAATCCCAGCCCATCCATGGCCTCAATGATGTTTAAATTCAAGAAGACAACCCACAGAAAGACTAGGCCCATGCACCACTCACTACCCCAGGGCAAAAGGCCCCACCAGCAGCCCCAAAAAAACGACAAAAAACACAAAATTCTGTCATGAGCACCTAAACACCTAGGTATACTTGTTACGCCTTGATAATGTGTGGATTGGTTTCTTGAAGCATTTACCTTTTTACATTTAGCAATGCTTGTTGCTTATTTTCTCCCCTTGTAATATTGGATGTTATGCTTGTGCCAATGCTTGTTGCGGAGTCTTTGGGCGTTGGCTGATTTGCATTACGAAGAGCAAGAGACAGCACGTTGTACAGCTGTTCACTCCGAGGCTTTGTTTGTTTCTCATCCACTTCCCCTTCCCTTTTGGGACCAGTTGGTTGTGTCAAGCGCTACATCTTTGTCACGCTAGTTGGTTTCAGAAGGAATTGGGATAGTCATCTTCAAGACAGAACATCAGGAATCTTGTGGAGCTGCGCTTAACAAATTCAGCACAAGCCCAGCCCATCCATGGCCTCAATGGTGTTTAAATTCAAGAAAGACACCCCACAGAAAGACTAGGCCCATGCACCACTCACTACCCCTGGGCATAATGGATGAAAGCTAGGCAAAATAAGTGCAGGCCTCAGACACTGCCTCTCTTCAAAATGGCCCCTTGAACCCCAAGCACATGTTGCCTGTACCAGCACTCAAGATGGCCACCACCACCACCCACATGGCCAGTCCACATCAACAGTACACCCCAAAAAGAAACGAAAAACACACAAAAATCACCACAATCCAATGCCATCCAGGATGTTTACATAAAAAAAAACCCACAGGCAGACTCAGTCCATGCACCACTACCCCTGGGCAAAAGGCCCCACCAGCAACCCCAAAAAAACGACAAAAAACACAAAATTCAGCACAATCCCAGCCCATCCATGGCCTCAATGATGTTTAAATTCAAGAAGACACCCCACAGAAAGACTAGGCCCATGCACCACTCACTACCCCTGGGCAAAAGGCCCCACCAGCAGCCCCAAAAAAACGACAAAAAACACAAAATTCAGCACAATCCCAGCCAATCCATGGCCTCAATGATGTTTAAATTCAAGAAGACACCCCACAGAAAGACTAGGCCCATGCACCGCTCACTACCCCTGGGCATAATGGATGAAAGCTAGGCAAAATAAGTGCAGGCCTCAGACACTGCCTCTCTTCAAAATGGCCCCTTGCACCCCAAGCACATGTTGCCTGTACCAGCACTCAAGATGGCCACCACCACCACCCACATGGCCAGTCCAAATCAACAGTACACCCCCAAAAAAACGAAAAACACACAAAAATCACCACAATCCAATGCCATCCAGGATGTTTACATTAAAAAGACCCCACAGGCAGACTCAGTCCATGCACCACTCACTACCCCTTGGCAAAATGCCCCAACAGCAGCCCCAAAAAATCGACAAAAACACAAAATTAAGCACAATCCCAGCCCATCCATGGCCTCAATGATGTTTAAATTCAACAAAACAGTTGTATCATGCACCCATAACCAACCCTGGTCCTACTGGATACTGTGGCTACCCACAATATATTTTATTTAATGTTCTGAAAAAGTTCCAAAATTGTAGTTGCAGCAACTGTAATGCCCCAAACAAACTTACTTGTGAAAGTTGATTTCTAATCCAAAAGTGATCCAAAGAAAGTCAAAAAGGCCTCAAATCCAAATATCCAGCAGCACCCACAAAAAGTAATCCTTCCAGGTCAAGGTCCAAATGAAAGTGACCAGCACATGAAGAAAGCACTGGGAGGAGCCTGCTGGACAGGAACAGGAAGTTGGAGACTGTGGGGCACTCCCCCCCCCCCAAAAATGGACTCCTTGCAAAAAAAAGTGCAGGCAAATGTCAACCTGAGGAGTGATTCTGATAAAAATCATCATTTCCTGAAGGTTTATGCTGTTTGCTGGTGGATTTCTTGTGCAGAATTGCAAATTCTCTATTTCGCGAGTGCGAGATTGTTCCTGCCCGCCGCACCTACGTGTTCGCAATTGCGAACTCTCGCGATGCGTGCTGTGCAAGGTAAGGTGGCAAGCCGCGATTACGTATTAACATGAATTCTGGTTGAAAGGTGTCCTCCCCCACATAAGAAAAAGAGTAAGGCTCGATCCGTTAGGAAGACCGGGATCAACATGGCCAATATTATCAGCCTACACACCACATCCTGACATTGACACAATACCACAAGATGAATTACCCGAACAACACAAACAGTTGATAAAACTTTACAAAAAAACTACGCAATTTGTCATGAGGACACTTACAGTCCAACCAGCAGTAGCTACAACTAATACAGCTCCTACACAAAGTACGGCAACTACAATTACTCCACAAACATTACACGCAGTAATGGGCAAAATGATCAGAGAGCAAATAGCGGATAAAAAGAATTTGGACCATCATACAGAAAGCCTGTACCAGTCCTGGCAATTCAAGGAACAAGAATTGTGCTTTTGCCGAGTCTTGGCGGAAAAAGGAGAAAAGATTTTTCTCAATAGACCTAATCAAACCACACTATGTGACCGATACTGAGCAGTAGAGAACGTAGACTCCAAAGTAGTAGATGCCCTCCTCCCACTACAATTCAAGAAGTTCAAACGGAAAGACTCATCACGTTTGAAGAGTCACCTATGAGGAATGAAGGACTATGCAACAATTCCATGGAACTTGTTCCCCTTGAACCAGAAGTTCAACTTCAAAATCAATCTCAAAATAACAAATAAGTTGCTATTAGACCAAATACAGACATCTACGTCAACATGCCTAAACAAGAGCGAAATACAATTTCAACAAATACTGATTCAATTGAGCAAACTACTTCTGGCTACTTCATGAACTTTGATACGTTTTCTTTGGATCCAAGTGAACCAGAAATAACGCCAGCCCAACAAACAAGCAAGTAATAAGTCAAGGACTTGCAGATCTTTCTCAAAAAGACTTACCTTGTATCGCCTTGGGTAGCACTCTGTGTAATTACTGGGATACTGTTCTTTCTTTTCTGGCTAGGCTTAGTTACAACTTTTAGCAGGCTTATTAATGGACGATACCTCCAACAAAGCTCTACAGCCCAAAAAGTAACCCTGGGCATAGGACTACGCTACGCTTGTGTAGTTTGCGTAGTTTGCCCAACTACGCGCTACGCAAAGTGCACGTTGCACAGTGCAAAAACGCGTAGCATAGTGGACATTCTTTGCTTGCTCCCAGTCCTCAACGTCAAGTTGCCGACCGCGAGCAAGCAAAATAACATCCCAGTGATACTTTTTCGTCATTCTCGATCAGCAACATCAAGTTGCCGATCGTGAACGTGGAAAATAAACCTTCTGGCGAGATTCTCAACGTGGGGAGGTCAGGTTTCTCATTGTATGCTCGCGACCACTCGTGATGAGAATCTACCAGTCCCCCTTGAGAAAGCTGCCGCTTGAGTACAAATCTACTCAAGCAGCAGAAAACGACGGCTTGAAAGATGCGGTTTGAAATGATTGCACAGTGTGGACAAGCATCCGGCATCTGTGGAATCAGTGCGAACAGCATTTTGCACAGTCCACTACACAGTTTGCGTAGCTACACGCAGCTTGCCTAGTGCGAAGTGCACTACTACGCAAACTACGCCCAGAGTTACCAAAATGTTCATTTGGTTCTAAAGCCACATCAATCTTCTCATCGTGAGCAAAGAGACTTGTCATCAGTGAACATTACAGCTGTTCCTATATCGGACGGTATAGTTTGGGACAAGGTTGATTTTGACATATTCAGTCCTACTGAACTTTTAAAAAAGGCTCATGTATTTAAAATTTCATTGAGTTATATCATTACCTCCAGTACACTTTCTTATGATTGCTATTCTGAAACTGTTAATATCATGGTATCTGATTTAGAGTAAACTGCCACATTTCTGAACTCTGAAATGCTAGAAGGTACTTCAGAGTATGAGACTTTGTACTGTTATTAACATTATAGCCATCAGTGGGAACATTGCCCTACACCTCCAAAAAGCAGTTCACAAACATTTGCCCTGAAATGTTCAACTTTTTCAGGATTTAACACTTCTGACCCGATGTTATTTTATTATAAAGTTACAACGACATCAGCAATGAAAATTATATTGACAAACACAAAACAGATTTACTCTGCTACCTTCATTGCCTAATTGTCTGAACAGGGTTTTGACCTATGAAGGTCACAGTAGACGTAAAATCAAGCTGGGGTTCTAGGGACTGGCAAGCCGAGGGAACACAAGCACTATTTAGAGCATGCCACTTTCCACAGCAGATGATATTTTTAAATGACACCGTGCAACAGACATCCTGTCTTGGCCTAGCCAAGAACAAGGATCTTAACACACCTCAGTTTCCAACACCATCACAGATGGAGGGGTGGCAAAATTCTACTTCACAGGAAGGGGCAACAGTAGATGACATTTTACAGTACAATAGATCAGACCCTAATTGGAAAGAATGGTTGGTTTGACCCTTAGAAACAAACAGATGTCAGAAAAGATTCTGGGGTATCACCGAAGGGTTCAGTATCCATAGGCAAGACCCACGCTATGTACAAAGAGAACACCCAGGGGTAGTGATATTCTACAGTGTTGGGAAGTTGTGCCTTGATTGGCTAGAAACCGCAACACTCACAGAAGTGAAACAGCACTTATCCTTAGTCACACAAGACATGGATCTTAGGGATTTTTTACTAGGTCCCAGGAAACCCCATCAGAAACTTTTCATAAATGCTGGCATTTATGCTGCCTATAATGAAATACAGGAAATATACTGTATTAACTTAGAAAAAGCGTTAGCTGTAGTAGACAAAAGGTTAACAACTTTGACCTCCAGGATATATTCCTTAGACAACATTGTATCTTCTGCGATAGACATACTGGAACAAGATTTAGCAGTATTACAAAACGAGCAATCTCAGTTAAGTTCTATTATGTTGCTAAGCTGGACGCTGCAATCTTTTCGTGCAGGCTATGTGCCTTGGTGTTTTATCAACAGAACATCTCTGTTTTCTGAATACAATCTAACAGATAAACAGGTAGAAATGGCACAAAGGGGAGCAAAGTATACAATGCTGCGTATCAATAAACAGGATAGATTAGGATTTACAGTTGCAGAATCACCATCAACGGAATGGCTAATCCGTGGCTGCATAACTCTATCGGTCACTGCTTTTCAGTTTCAATATTGCCTTGAGCAAAGGCAGGCGGGCAAGTATGAAAAAATTGGTAAGGAATACATTTTTCGATGCCGGAGGAGAACGAGCAGTGTTTCTAAGCGGTACAAATGGCGAGAAGCTTTAAGCGGTTCTTGTGCCAGGATATTTAACTGTACGGAGCTTGTAATGGTTCAGTAGTGAACTTGTCCTGCCACATGAAAGGGACTCTTGAATGGGTGTCACTTGATGCTGAACGATCAAGGTTGCTGTGGGCTGATCTGGGCATTGCCTATCTGAACTCCAGGGTTACTTGCTGTACGCAAGTATTCTTTCCCCCCAATGAATACAGTCAGAGGCGCCGTTTTGGCCTTTGTTGAATGTTTCCTTTATACAGTTTGATACTTTGAGCAGACTAAAAGACAAGCTCAAGCTTTTATAGCAAACTGTACCCTTAACCTCCAGCCAAGAGACCTTTGACCTTCAAATCACAAGGACCTCGACTGAGATACAGGCACTCATAGGTACAAACTGTCCCTTTCATTTTGCAGAAATGGTGGGTCGTATCTTTAATATGTCTGATACGAGTGGTATTGTATACCTATTTAAGACACTACGGGTCAGGATTTTTAAGCACCTTTCAGACTGTCCTCAGAGTTATTCCAAATTTTATACACTCTGTATTGGGAAGCGTTTTTGGAGGTCTTCCCCTGATCCTGCTCTCAATAGCAGGAATCCTGATTGTAATTTTTCTGCTACGCAATGGACGGCCCGATCACCAACGAGATGGCAAAAGCACTCCTGGATCGCAAATATCGTGAGTGCATGGTACAACATTTGGGCAAACCTCGCCTACGGGGAGCTGAATGCCTCTTGGTTCCTATCCTTTCGACCAGTCTGGCTGGACTGAATCTTACTTGTTTATCAGTGCCTGTTTTGCGAAGAAGAGTGTGTGTTGGATCTCTAACTTCCATTAGACATGCCTACGGATTTTAATACCAGGCTGGAACTCGTGAGGTCCCAAGCTTGGCAATGTCCTCAGAGTATTTCTATATTGATGGCTGCATTCCTTAAGAACCTGTAGGTGTCTTTTACTACAACTGAGTTGAGAATCAGCTCTTCCACTAGCACTCAGGTATCGACTAGAGCACCAGCTGCCTCTGCACCAGCTATTGGCAGTTCTGAAATTCATCTTTGCTCCATCGACGTACTCTGCGAGGTGTTACAGGGATCGTTCTCTGAAACAGCAAGCAACATCGATGTTCCGTCTCCCAGCCAGGACACTTAATCTATAATTTGCTCATCATGTGCTGGGAAAAAATCCAACATTTTCCTTTTGGTTTCAAAATTCAACTAAATTTGGAACATTTCCTAACAATTTACACTTTCGCTGGAAAAGCATGGCCTTCTGATGGTGGTACTAGTTTGACTTATATAAACAAACTCATCTAGGACTTTGGCTTAAGTAACACTTGCAAAAACTAATTTTCAAAAAAAAGAATTTCCCCTCCTAGATCATTTTTAAATGATGTTAAAGACAATGGTTTCACTAGGCTCACTGATAGTTTTATGAGCTGCTACCTAGTAGAGAAAGAAGTTAGCTTGCATTTCATTATTGTTGACTATTCGAAAGAGGAGTGGGTGTTATGTTCCATATAGGTACCCTAATTTAGGCCTGGGTAATATCATACACCTTCACCTACAATACCTCCACTACACTACACAGTAACAAGCCTTTTAAGATTTAACCTTAGCTAGTTCGAGTCATGGACGCAAAAGGAGGGTTTTTCCCTGAACAATAGTGTCTGATAACTTCATCAATAGACTCACACACTTGATGAATGAATATTCCTAAGGGTTCTTGGAAACCAGGCAGGGGCTACACCACCTGCATAATATCTACGTATAAGGTTCATCCCATATGTCATCCTCAAATCCAACAATGGCAAATACAAGAAACAAGGGACAAAGGAACCCTAGATACTTTCTGTATAAATACAGCACATCTTACTACGGTTAGAGAGAGGAGACCAAGACTTCCCAGCCAACACACTAACCAGAGACGCTGAGGTTCCTGCATGCTTTAGGTAATGGGTTTAGACTAAATCCTAGAAGGATTACTGGCTTAACACCTACTGACACGCTAGGTACATTTAAGTATATCTAGCCAGGCATTGTAGGAGTACACACTTTCTTTCTTTTTATCATGCATTTTATATTCATGTATGTATTCATGATGATTGCAAGAAGGTAGAACTGTGCTATCCTTTTATGTTCACTGTGCTGCTAATCATATATATCTGCTATTGTCCAACGGTTGTTGCAGCACATCTATTTTTTACTAGAAGAACAACTGTGCAATAAATTCTTATTGTAACACGCCTGTCTGTTTCTTCTGTGTAACTCTCTGAGACCGAATAAATGGGCACGAGTGACAGAGTGAAAAGTAGTACATTGTTTCCATGATTACGTGGGATCAGGGTTGTCATGTTCTGAGGTTGCTAGAAACTATTTGCTCCCTGATAAGAGGAGATTCTAGTCACACTGTGAGCTAACTAATGCAAACAGGTTAACATTCTCAGTGGGGGTGCTCGGAACCAGTCATCACCAAACCCAGAGTTTATGTTATCCAAACACACAGATTCTGCATAGGATATATAGGAACTACACAACAGGACAACTGGCTTCATTGCCACAATAATATAAAATGCAAAATTCTAACTGAATCTCCTCTGAAGGAGAAATCCCTCCCTATTCGACTTTAATTGAGCTGTCCAAGTGATGGCCATCTGTAGGCTTGCTCTGGGACTGAGATCCTTGCCTGTTTTCCCAAAACACATTTAGCCCTGATTAAAACCTCCTTGCATTCTGAGTTCACCTGTCATCAGGGATCAACTATATTGACCACATTGTCTCATCTTGCTGTCTGTAAGTTTGCTTCTTACTGAGTGAATATCTATGCTTAAAGTTGCTTGCTTACGCCACATACCTATACACTCTGATCAGACTCATTATTACCTCAACAACAAAGGGAAATTATGCTGTGTATCTTGTCAACTCAAAAGCACAGACCCCCCTCCTCTTGAGGTGCCAGCCATCTAGAAACAATGCATTTCAAAAGAGTTTTTTCTGTTTGTGCTCCCACCGAATGGGTTCCTATCCCCTGGAAATCCAGACTTTAGCTTCCATTCCAGCTTTCAAAAAACAACTCAGAATGTTTCTCTTTAACAACTTCTTTCCCTATTCCTCAACTACTGAACAATTTGTACTCTGCACCAAGATATATACCTTGCTCTCTTTCAAAGGAGTAAAACCTCTTTGCCACACTATGATGGATTGCTTTGTTGTCCTATTTTCTAGTTTTGCATGTTGTAAGAAAGTGTATTACTAATTGGGATAAATGGGTGTAAACCTCAAGAAATAAGGATACAAGCTTGTTAAGGGAAAACACAGTTTCTGTAATTTCAACCTGGGCTGAAACCCTGATTAGGTATAGCATAGCACAGAACAGCTTATCTTAGGAAAAAGTATAATGTGGCAGATTTACAAGCCCCTTGCGCCACTTTTGCATCACTTTTGCCCTGTTAAAAGTGACACAAAAGTGGGGCAAGGGGCTTGTAAATCTGCCCCAAAGTATGTTAATGTAACAAAACAGTAAAAAGATAAAATACAATACAAGAAAAACACCACACCCACTTTGTAGAAATAGTGAGAAATCTAATGAGTAAATGTTAGCACATGAAAATCCAACAATGGGCACTAGAGATATGAATTTTTAAAGGTTTAGGACAAAAAGCCCCAATAAAAAGTAAAATGCTAATCAGTAGCCCCTTTTAATCGTTGCCCGGTACCTAGGAGTAAATTACTAAGTATGGGTGAATTTTGCTAATTTGTGGTACCTGAAATTTGCGCAAAAGCGTACTTGCGTTCCGCAAAATACGCGAACTTTTGTAAGATTGCGGATTTTTTAATTTTTGCGTGTTCGCAGGATTTTTTTCAGCGTGGCTACCGCGAAGTTACCCATGCGGTCATACATGGGCGCGGCCATCTTGTTTTCACTGTTGGCATTGCGTATTTCCGTTTCCGGGCGCTAGTTGCATGCTCGCTTTGTGCATTTCCTACTTCTGGGGCGCAATTGCTTGTTCACGTCCGTTTTTGCGTGCTCGCAGGGAAAATATCACGCAAACTTAACCAAGTGGTTGCAATTGACGCGACCATCTTGTTTTTCATTCATTGCTATGGTTCTGGGCATGCTTTTTCTATCCTCCTTTAATCCTTGTAATCCTTTGTTTGTTTGAACTTTTTAAAATCTTTTTTACTCATTATCTATCTCTCTATTTTTGTACATCTATTTTTCGTGTTTTTTTCAACTTTTTGTTACTTTAATAACTACTTTTTTTTAGCTCTCTCTTTTTTTTATTTACTTTTTTTCCCTATTCTTTCCTATTTTCCATTCTTTGACCCGGGATCATGGCAAAGGGAGCCGGCAAATCGAAGGGGAAGAGTCCCACACCCCGTAGCCGTCTCCCTTGCGGGCGATTAAGGGGGAAATCAGTAAGTCCCAGGGAGATCTTCAGCGCGTTGGAGGTGGCCGCACTGTGCTGCCAGTCCTCCTAGTAGAACCTTTTTGTAGTCGGTTTAGTGAGTTACATAACTTTCCAAGTAGACGGTCCGCGAATCCAGCAATACTAATATCCTAGTAGACCACATCAGATAGGTCAATAAATTTAGTGTAATTGTTATTTATTTCCCCAGAATAATTTGTTATTGTTTTTTTGAAATGTTTCGTTTCGTTGACAACAATCATCCATGTTTGTGTCTTTCTTTCATGTACATCAGGTCCTCCTAGGGGCAAGAGGACAGAGGTGGCGGTGGCAGCGCCGGCGGAGCAGGAAGGCCGAGGACTCTTCTGCTGGCCCTAGTACGTTTTCCTGTTAATAATAATAATTATACTTCCCTAACTTTTACAGCACCTATTTAATCCAAACGTTCATCATAATTCTATTTTTTCCTAAATCGTTTTGATCTTCTTGTAGACTGTTTCTAAATTCTTATCCTGCCTCTACTATGACTCTCTGTGCTACTACTATTTATTATTATTAGTCTGTCAGTGTAGCTAGCTAAGCTTGCACAGTTGGCAAAAGGTGTTAAACAAAACTACTATTCAGCAATAGCTCTAGGCACTAGAGTGCAGTCCTCTGGGTTGTCCATAATGTCTATTGAAGGCTTCTTAATGTAAATGCTTTACAATTCCAAACAAAAAAATGTCAATGGCCACCAAGAATAAGATACTAGTTTACTTTTTGATTGGATAGGACATACTACTACTGTTGCAGGGACTATTCTGCACATACAGAACTATGGACAAGAAAGAGGGCATTAGTGTTGATAATAGGCGCAGTTACACTTTCCACATACCTCAGTCATAACAGAAGTTGAACCCCCAATCTCCTTACTGACTAGCTAGTGTGTCAGAGTCATTATTTAGCTCCCGAATGCAGCGATGATCCCCAATGATTATACAACCCAGAACATAAGACTACGGAGTCAGAGCCCCGACCTCTCAGAGTCACGGTATCATGCTTGCAAATTGCAAACCCTTTCGCTCACTCACTCATGACCAAAAACCACAGAGTCTATGTAAGTTTTAAAGCTTTATTAAAAGTAAAACAACTAGCTCTGTGTGTACTCTGTATATTAATTTTCAATTGTGCATTATATAAAAACATTTATTAAAATCAACTTCATAGAAGAGAAACCGTGAGTTCATGAAAACTGAACAGTGGCTGATTTACACATTAATTTTCGGAGACCCCTCACCTGGTTGGAACTTAAAGTACTGGTCTTGATGATGATGAGTAACATATTGCTCTTGTTCGTAGAAGGGAATCTTCTGTCTGTTATGAGAAAAATGGTGTGTGTTAAAAAGCAAGCATTCATCAGTTGTGCCAAAAAGTCTAGCATGTTATGGCTAAGCATAAATAAAAACACCCTCCCCTTCCGAAAGGGGAATTTTTAGTTTAGACTAGAGAGTCACAAATAATTAAATTTGTTTACGTAGTAAATATTTTGTTTCATTCCTAGACAAAATAGGGAGTAGTGTATAGGGTATCTAAAAATATGAAATGTATTTTCTAGGCGGAACACCATCGGCAGAACCCACCACCAGTGCCGTGGCCAGCGTGGAGGTGGTCACTCCAGGGGCGGATGCGGTGGCACCAGTGCCAGCAGGAACTGCTGCTGTGGGGGATGCCTTGGTAGTGGCAGGCAGTGGTAAGTTATTATATTCCTTACATATTGAGATTGCAGAGTAGGCTTGCTGCAGGGGTGCATATGTTGTACAGTACAGGTACACTTTACTGTTAAGAAGACTTACATATTTAGAACTAAGTTTTTGTCCACCAGGTAGAAGACAGTCACCCTTGACTTCACATTAGCAATAGCATTAGCGGCGGGGGTTGACGAGTAACCAATGACTTCCTCTAAATATCACTTCAACTCAGCTGTGAAAGTTTTATCAAGAAGCCAAGTCAGATCAGAGATGAACTTGATGGATGGGATGAACAAAAAGGGAAAGAAGGGTGTAAGGAAGGACAAGCGAGTTAAATTATTGACTGGCAACGATTGATACGTGGTTTTGAATGCAGGTAGAGGTGGCTGGTAGGAATCTGATGCATAGCCGGTTGAAGCATGGATGGGTGGAAGGAGAAAGAAAAGAGGATTGCCTGGGTGGGTGAAACAGAAACTGTATGTGTGCGCAATATATCCTTTGAGTCAAATTTAAATGCAAGTGAAGCACAGATGAGTGGCGGTTTACAAAATAAAATAAAAAGGGTGGATGAAGAGTGTTAGTTTGAAGAGCATGTAACACCGCACGGCCGTGCCAGAGTAGCAAAGATGAGGAAAGTGCCTTCCTCTGGCGATTATGGGGACAAATTCACTACCTATGTTAATATTTTTTTTTCACCTCTGTCATTCATGTGTGGCTTATAGGTGTTGACTCAATCAATAAAAACAAAGCACCTAAAAGTCATCCCTGATATAAGCAAATATCAGGTGATGGGATAGATGATCATATTATCTTCTTCATTTTCCTTTTGTAGTAGTCAGGGGCAGGGCAGGGTGAAAGTTAAATTAATTGAGCAGTATCCCTTGTTGTAACTTGTAACAGAGTATGGCCAGTGCCACCCGTAATAGAAAAGTAAGAGCTTCCTCACCTGCATGTACTGGTAACAGTAACGCAAGTCTGCGTCATCATGGCTTGCGTCTGTTTTTCTTGTGTGCAAGCTGACTGCGCTGGCATTATGCCGGCTTCCACAAGTTTACGTACTAAGTTCGCTAAACAAGAGAGAAGAAGAAGACTGGTGTACTGTCTGAGTCTAATGTAGTGAGTCCATAGTGCTAGTAGAATTCCTGAAACTCCCACTAATGCTAGAGCAGAGGCCGACAAAGTGGGAGGTTAGATAGATACATGCCACAAATGTTATGTTCTGTGCTTGCAAGTTGCTAGTGCTACTGTGACACAACTTTCTGTTGAATTATTTTGTGTTAATCTTAAAGAGAATTGGTTACAGTATTTTTTTTTCTTCATATAGATACTCCTTCTAAACTATCAAGGAAGGAGTTGGCTATCCGGGCCAGGCAACGGAAGCTGGAGGCAATTGTCGCCGAATATCGGCGGCTGGTGGCTCAGGAGGAGGAGGACGACCAGTCAACAACAACAGCTGCATCCTCCTCCACTGCTCTTGGGTCATACAGCCAGTGCAATCCTCCAGCAGTACGGCGCCGTGGTCCGGCAGCGACCCGCCGCCGCCGAGCAGCGAAAACAACAGCTGCCCCCCACAGTACTTGCAAGGGGCATGTGCACTGCCTAACTCTGCGAGTGGCCTACCTTGAGCAGGAGGTGGAGAGGCAGAAAGTCCTTCTCAAGGACCTCTGGAGAGAGCTGCGTGACCACCTGGCCACAAGACACCGCCGGCCAAAGTAGAGAGAGACTGTTCCTTGCCCCTTTTTTAAGGACTTTAGGGGGGGTGGTAATTGGGTGTTGGGGTTTTTGGACTTTGGGGGACATTTCATGGACATTGGTTGGGGTTATGGAGGGGGGGTCGGGTCTTGTGGGAAGTTAATTTTTTTACGGTCAAAATAATTATTTATTTTCAACTTAAACATAGCATAAGCGTTTTTACTGTTTTATGGGGGAGGCAGGGGGGTTAACTGTACATTTGTTTTCCTGAAACTTAACTGGCTGGTTGATTCAAATTGTCTAAGTAATCGCCCCAATGTGTACAATAGTCACTCTGACAGAGAATTCAATTGTCCTACTACTTTACTAGTACTGCCGTCAGTCTCTCCTCTCCTCCTACTCCATTATTCTTCCTCCCCCAAAATGCTTATCTTACCTGTGATTCGTGTTTGAGAATAGGGCTAGGCACAGGGCTGGCTGCATGGCAAATGGCGATTAAGGTTGGCTATGGAATCCTGGACGGATGAAATGTCATCGTTGTGGTGGTAGTAGTAGTGGTACACACTGGCAGTAGCAGCATATGAAAAAAAAGGAAATGAAACAATGAGCGGCCTGAGAGGAGGATTACAACAGTACGATAGTACAGTACACAAGAACAGTGCCATAAATTGTAGCCTAAGCAATGCTAAAGTATTTAATCAAAAGTTAACTTCACTTGCCTATCTGCCCTCAGAGAGAATAAACACTTAGTAGTACATTACATTAGTTTTAAAAATAGCAAAGAAACTTATCAAATAGCTGTAGGGATGAATTTGAAGCAGAGAGCAAACGCACAGAGTCGCATAAGTCAGATAAGGACAAGTGAAGTGGATACTGTAACTGTATGTTGTAGTTGTCCTGGTCAAATTGGGAAGTTGCATGCATCCAGCCATTCCTCTTATTCGCGGTACTCCTCTATTCCATAGGACGCTCCGTCAATCAATCTTGGTGACCACACTGTCCACTGCCTGCCTGGTGGATGCGGAATTGCGGATTGCTATGGTAAGCTGGAGTTAATGTTTTTCCCATCGCACAGGGTTAGTGCCGGCCTGTAACTGTCAATGGAAAAACAGAAAGGGATATTAAAACACCCTGGAGGAAAAATATAAGGTACGGTGTGTATTGCAAAAATAACACTTTCACTTTCAGAGGCGACAGTATTACATACATGCATCATTTCTAAAGTGCCTACTCTGAGTCTCTGTTTCAAGGATAATAATTAGCACACAGCAGGCCAGGGCCATGCAGACGGTCAAGGTAGGCACAACTGAGTGAACCAACCTCCATGTAGCATACCTCTTTGACACAGACAGACAAAGCAGATCAAATTTTATACAGCAAGCCACATAGCTGCAATTTTACATGAACCGTTATCTGGACTCTGGCATAACAACACTTCACTGGCTCAACCACTCTATACCACGACTAGACAGACATGTAGTTCTGTTGTGGTTGTTGTTAACTTGTTTACCTTTTTGCCACTCACGAAATGGCCTTAGTTTTTCCGTAAATCGACGACGATGATCAATCCATCTCAGTGAGTGACTGTAAAGATATTATGTAACTTTGATCATCAAGACTCATCATCACCATGGTATTGACAAACTCAATGTTGTTCATGCAGTCACAGTCTATACACAGTGAGTCCAAGGACATTTTTCATATTAAAAAATGCAACGTAGTGGCCCCTGCAGTAGAAGTACAATTTGCATTAAACAAGGTAAGCAGGGTAGACTTGAGTTACATTTAGTGTGTAAAAGATTAAATAATACCAGAACACATAGGATTCATTTCATGCACAATAAACAAACAGCAATTGCTTTCATCAGAGTCAGACAGCCAGTGTCGTCCAGTGCATGCCATCTCTTCATTCATTACCTGTTCCACTTTTTGTCAGTATCTTTTTCTTAAGTGAAGGGCCACAGGGCAGCCTCTCGTGTCAATTTCAGAAGTAACAGTCAGCATAGTCAGTCATTCCAGTCCCACTTCTTTTGAGGGGACTCGTTTACGAAGCGACAGTTTCTTGATTCTGCGTAATCCGGCCATCTGCCTTGAGGGAAATGGATAGGGGGAGTCTGGAGGAGGAGAATAGAGGAGCATGACTGAGTTGTGAACTTGTGAACTTCAGGAATGCAGCCAGCGGCACCTTCAATAAGGAAATAAGACAAAGACAGTGCTGCTGATGGATTTGTTGTGATTAGAGTGTTGTTGTGCTAAAAGTTGCAAAACAAAGAAAGACACACAGAAATAAAAGTGAATAAGGACGAAAAATAAAAAAGTAATTATTTCAGGCCTAGGTCTAAGGGATGTAGAGCTCGTCCTCAAACTCTGTGAATTGAAACAGGAGATGGTCAGCTAACAGAGAAGAACTTCCATCACCAAAGTCGGTGTCCTCTATTTCCTGCGTGGATTCACGTATTTTGTAATCTGGTGGTATGAAGTGCTGATTCATCTTGATCATTGTTAACCTCTCCACATTTTTGGATGAGAGGCGGGTCCTTTTTGAAGTTACAATGGCACCAGCAGGACTGAAAACACGTTCAGAAGACACGCTTGCGAGTGGGCAAGCTAATTAATTTATAGCCAGCTTGGTGATCAGTGGCCATTGAGCCCTTTTCCCATACCAATACACCAATGGGTTCTGATCAAAGAAGACCTCAGTTGGGTCATCCAGATAGGCCTGCACCATCCACTCAAGGCCCTCCAGGGGTGCTCCACTTTGCATACCATCTGTTGCCTTTGCATCAACACTGGAACGAGCAAACCCTTGATGAGTTATCCAATCCGCTTCTGACAATATTATGGCTGGGCCTGGTACAGGTGATGATGATTATACGGTTTTGCTGGTGTCGGTAACGGCTCAGAGGGAAAGTGACTGCCTTCTGCCACAGAAGTGGACCTTGACGCTGGATGGCCTGCTGCTTCAGTAGTACTTGTGGTGGTACTTCCTTCAATTTCCTACCGCTCTTTTTCGAACCGAGTGGCTGACAGAGCTAGCCAATGTTTGTACTTGGAAACATCTGCTTCAGAAAAAGGAATGAATGTATTGCTGGCCCGTGCCTTTTTGTACCGTGGATCCAGAATAGTGGAACAAATGTATTGTTGTTCTGAATGTATTGCTTTAAGACTTGCATTGTCAACTAGGCAGCTTAATAAGCTCTCCGCCAACTGATATGCGTCTTGCTTTTCAGCATCAGCTCGAAAGATTGAAGACACCGCCTTCAGTTGGTGCTCTAGCATGCGCAACAATACATACAAAGAAGATGTAATCTATGTATCTCAGTCAAATGCTGATATTCTCCAGCCATTTTACAAGGTCACGCTCCAGAGTAACTGCTCCTCCCATCAGCCCACCAACAGTTTGGCATACCTAGGGGCAAAGCAAGTGCCCATCTCAGTCCCCTGTAATTGTTTCTACAAGCATTTTATAAAGGAGAAAATATTCTCTTTCAAACAGGTTTCAATCATCTTTAACAACATGTATGTTCCAACATATTGATATTTCTCATGCGTAAAAAATGTTTGCATGCTCTTAGTCCATCCTGGTGTTTTATGCTCTTGTAGAAACTCTCTACATCCAGGTATACTAGCCAATATTCCTTCCCCCATGAAAGGTCTTCAGATTTCTGTGGGACGTCTTTAGTGTCCTTCAGATATGAATTCAAATTTTGATCATAAGAAAACAGAAAATGATCAATGGAAATCGAGGTGTTTTCAATGATACTATTTTTTGAGGAGACAATTGGTCACCCTGGTAGATTTATTATGTTTTTTTTTTTTTTAATATTATTTTATTTCCACAGTTCAGACACATCATGTGAACCTTCAAGTCAAATACACAAATTGAGTCTAGAAATGCAAGAGTAACATACATACCAAGGTTAATACAACCAATATTGAAAGTTCACAGATCATATACGATGACTGCTCATAAATCATAATTAATAATCATAAATCAAGTGTCCATCAAATGTTCATAAAATCAAGTGTTCATAAGGGCCAAAAAGAGATCCCAGATCTTCAACCCTAATTTATGTTTCATTGCCCCCTTTATTGAATATAAGCTAAATTCCAGGCTGGCTAGTCTATACATTTTCGCCCTCCAAACTTCAAACCTTGGTGGCTCGGGGCATAGCCAATCCCCCGCAATGCATAAACGAGCCACAGTCATTGCAACAAATAAAAACAGTCGGTGTTTATACAGAACACACCCTTTCGTAACTAACTGCCCCATCCCTAGAAGCATCAAGGCTGGAGTGATGTAAAATGAATCCCCTAAAATAATGGATAGAAAATGTTCAATGTCGCGTAGAAACAGATTCAATTTAACACAACTAAAAAAATGTGTTCTATATCGGCATTTTCCCCCCCACAACGGAAACATTTACCATCATAGCGGTTACCCCACTTTTGCATCCGTGCTGGTGTATAATACATTCTAAATAAAGTTTTAAAAAATTTAACTTTTAAATTTGCTGACAAGAGAACTTCTTTTGATCTAATGAGTGCATCTTCAATTGATATGTCAGATTAGTTTTCTCCCAATATAAGTGACCATTGTGAGGTGTGTTTCTCCAAATCATCCTTTTTACACGAAATTAACATTTTATACATCACTCCAATTTTACTCTGTGACCTGATAGCCTCAATCAAAGGATTTGAAATCAGTTTTAATTTCCTTTTTAACAAAAAGTCACGTACTTGTAAAAACTTAAAAAACTGTGACTGTGGTAGGTTATATACCTTTACTAGATCTTCAAACTGTTTAATAGTTCCCCTCTGATCATATAAATCTCCTAGTAAGCCTATTCATCTTTCCTGCCAACCCCTCGCAGCCCTGTCACCAAAAATAGATGGAAGCAGTTTTGTCGCATTCATAGGAGTATAGTAAGAAAGAGCTCCTAGGTCAATTATTTTACGTACTTTCCTCCACGTTTTTATTGCTGCATCCAAGGTCTTAAACCTGGTTCTTTTGAAGTAACTCCATTCACTTTCGCGAAATAGACTACGATTAGCTTCAATTCCTAAGATAAATAAAAGATGGAGCTACTAGTTATTGTTGTTATATTACCCTCATCCGCTCCACATAATAAGACAGCCATTTTTTGAAGAAAACAAACATAATAATACAGAACAAAATCAGGTACTGCTAGACCGCCCCTTGCACTTGGTAATGACATAAGTCTCATAGCTCTTCGCGGCTTCCCTGGGGCCCATGAAAATTTAGAACAAAGAGCCTGTAACTTCTGCAATTGGACTAGCGAAATTCCTAACGGCATTGCTCTAAATAGGTATAATACACGTGGTAAAATATTCATTTTTAAGATGTTCGCTCGGCCAATCAAGGTGATGTGCAACCTCCCCCACCACTCCAGAGAGTCTGCAATATTACTATATAGTGAACCCCAGTTTGCCTCCACTACTGCAGACATTGAAGCCCGGATCTTAACCCCCAAGTATGTAGCTTCCACCATGACTCTTGAATCATTTAATACCACAGTATCAGTGCATAAAAGCTGCGTTTTCATGACATTCAACTCGTATCCAGACATCTGGCCGAATTTCCCAGCTAGCCGTTCAATCTCAGTTATTGCGGAAGCCAGGTCCTCTGATGTTATCGAAATGTCCTCCGCATATGCGAATACTGTATAGGGGATACTGCGTAACACAAAGGGCTTAATAAACTGGCTTCTGGAAAGCATTACGATAAATGGGTTGATATATAAAGCGAAGAGTAGAGGAGAACAGGACACCCCTGTCTCGTGCCTCTAGTAATCCGCACTATTTCTGAGGTTGATCCCATTAATGCTATTCTCGCTACAGATGACACATATAGAGTTTGCAATGCAGTCATAAAATTTTCCCGGAATCCCATACTTTCCATTAATAACCATAAGTACTGCCATTTCACACGATCAAACGCTTTTTCTGCGTCTAACAAGATCAGCCCCAGTTTATCTCTCTCTACCTCCGCTATATCAAACAGGGTAATTACTTTATTAATATGTGTCACCGTCCCCCGGCCAGGTATGAAGCTGTGTTGGTCTTGGGATACCAGGGAAGAAATAACTTTAGAAAGGCAGTTGGCTAAAAATTTTTAATATATTTTTCCATCACAATTTAAAAGTGATAAAGGGCGGTATGAGCCAGGCAGTTCTACCTCTTTACCCTTTTTGCTAAAGAATACAATTGTAGCTTCATTCCATGTCTTTGGTGCTAACCCAGTTTGAGCCACCCTAAATGTAGCCAACATCATCTCTTTTAAATCGTCAAAAAAAACTTTATAAATCTCCCCGGGTAGCTGGTCAGGGCCCGCAGCCTTCCCCATCGCCAGCGTTTTCACTGCATTTGTTAACTCATCCAACGTTATCGGGGCATCCGACATATCCGCCGCTGCTGAATCTAATTTAAAAAGCTCCCCAAACGAAGTAGGGCTTAATTCCACAATCCCGCCATGCTGAGTAGTATAAAGGTTGGAATAAAATTGATGAAAAATAGCCAAGATCTCTTTTGGATCAGACCTTAAAATCCCTGCATTATCTTTTAAAGCAGTAATATTTTGGCTTGCTTCATTTATACACAGTTTTAAGGGCTAAAGATCTTCCCATCTATTCACCATATTCGTGACATATTTTCCTCTGTTTTAAATACTTTCTTGCACTCTCCCTATCCCAAACTCCCAAGATTGTTGCCCTTTTTCTAGCAACCTCATCCTCTAAAATGGCTATATTGCCCTGAATAGCAATACCCTGCGTCAATTTCTCCTCGGCCAATTGCAACTCAAGATAATACATCTCCATCTCTGTTTTTTATTTTTTTTTGGTTGAGATAACCCAAAACTTAACACCTCCCCCCTAAAACGAGCTTTAAAAGTATCCCACACAATACTAATGTTAGCCGAGTCCCTATTATTGTCAAAAAATTATTTTAGCCACCCTGACATATGCACTATAAAGTTATCATTCACACACAACTTCCGGTCAAAGGAAAATTGTTTACAAGTGCCCATTTCCCCCCACCCAGAAAGTGTTAAAACAATAGGAGAATGATCAGATGCAATTTTGGGGTAGATCTGCATTTTAACCCTTGCCAAATATGCGATACCCATAAAAAAATAGTCCAACCTCACTTTCTTTTTATAGGGGTGGGAGTAAAAAGTATATCTGGGGTCTGCTGTAAATAGTGTGCTCCATACATCTGCCAGGCCATAATCCTTTAATATGTTAGAGAGCACTTTAAAAACCTATGGTTTTTGGCCTTTATAACTTTTTATCCTTCCCAAAAAATCATGAACGGTTAAATTAATGTTCATATCGCCACAGATAATTAAAAGGGTGGACCATGTTGCAAGCTTCATATGGAGTTCTTCCAGAATTGCTGGCTCATCTAAATTAGACCCATAGATGTTGTATAAAGTAAAGGTTCTTAGCCGCCCAACACATTCCACTATAGCCCATCGGCCAAGTTTATCTGTTAATTTCCGACGAACAGTAAACATGTTCTTTTTAGCTATAATAGCCACCCCGCGTCATTCCTGCATGTTGTGAAGAGACAAGAACAGAAAAGCCCAACTCTGCAAACAAATGATGCTTATTCCATGGCAAATGAGTCTCTTGAATACAGACAACGTCCTTGCAGATATAACGTAACTCAGCTGCTACCCTCCTCCTTTTATTAAAGTTGTTTAAACCTGAAACATTTAAAGAGGATAGTCAAATATTTCTAGACACCATACGTCACCATTAGGATTTCCCAATAATGTAGGACACATCTAAGCAGTACCTTTACCCCACAATTTATTTTTTGCTGCATTTGCTGCTTTTTATTAACTCTCTTTTTTTATCTGAAACTGTGGATTTTTTATCCCTTTTACCTCACCTCCAAAACCTACCCTACCTCCCATAACTCCCATAAACCCAAAAACCCAAACCCCCCAGTCCCCCCGCACCCTTCCAGATAACGAGGCTTTAGGACTTATGGTCCTGCAGATGCCAGCTGGCAGCTTCCTTATCCGCACCCACAAGCCTTCAGGAACCAAAACGAAATTATCCTCAATTTATGCAGGAGAAACTACGTCTGCGCGAGAATATAAAGAAATAATTGTCATCCCACTTGTCTTGACTCCAAACCTTAAGGGGTGAATGTAAAAAAGAAAAGAAAACAAGTAAAGGGAAAAAAAGCCAACAAAGAGACTACTGAATTGAAGAAACATCATTACATAATTTGTGTAGTCCGGATCAGGTTCAAATCAGTTGTACAGTTGAGCAGTTGGCCAAAACATTACTGAATTCTAAATGCTGTTCAAGAATTTCTTAGCCGCTCCTGCGGTAGTAAAAAATTGTGTGCGTTCCTTATATATTATCTTCAATTTTGCAGGATTCAGTAAGTAAGCTCGTGCACCTTTGGCTTGAAGCGGTGTGATTAATTGGCGAAGCTGCCAGCGATTTTCCATAGTATATTTGCAGAAATCCGGACTAACAAATAACTCAAAGCCTGGGCCCGGTCTCCGCTTGTCAGGTCATGCAAGTCTGAAAACATCCTCACGGGCCAAAAAATTATTGAAAGAGATTAGCAGTGCCCTGTGTCTGTCCAAGTTTTTTCCACCCGGGTTGCCAATAGGTTGTCCTGCACCTACTCAAATATTGAAAGGGAAACGGTGTGCTCTTTCAATTTCCCTATCCCAGTCCCATTTGCTTAACTCCGGAAAAGCAATCTTAAATAAGTCCACTATGAATTTACGTGGATCTTGACCCTCTTTTGCTTCTGGTACTTGAAGGACCCTCAAATTATTTCTGCGTGCTCTGTTTTCGAAATCTGCTAATTTCCACTGGGTGTCCTCCTTTATTCCCTGGAGTGAGTCTGTCACTCCTTTCTGCTGCTCAACCAAATCTTCTAAGTTTGAAATGTGGGTCTCAGCCTCATTGAACCTAGATGCAGAGTCCGTCTGTGATTTTGCAATCCTCCGAACCGAGCTCTGAAGCTTGCGACATAAGGTTTGAACCCTCTGGCTTTCTTCCCTTGTCTCGTTGCGGAGGGACATTATAGATTCATAAATCAGAGATAGTGATACTCCCCCGTCCGCTACCTCGGGAGACCCATCCTGAAGTTGATGCAGGGTACCACCTTCACCTTTATTGGCTGGCTTTTTCCCTATATTTTTACGCACAGTGGATGGCCTATCCTCAACTATATCCACCGAGTCATCCAGACAAATACTACTGGATGGACTACCCCCTTCCATACTCATATGCTGAGCGTATTGCGAAATTGAATCCTCACAAGACGAAGTTAATGATTGTTCCGACATTGAATAAAAATCTCCAGAATCCGCATCTTGTCCTGGTATCTGGGATGCGTTAGCTTCAACAAGTACGTCTTCACAAATTTGTTGATTTAGTTGAGGGTTTAAATTGATATTTGATTATGTTTTTATGTACCTTACAAAGTGGGTATAGGGTGGCGATGGTGGGTGTTATAGTTTTTTAAGAAATCGAGTTTATCCCAATTTACTATTTAATTTTCATACCAGCCCTGTAAAGACTTATGGTACTCTTTTTGTAGCGTGTTGACATAATCCACCTCCACCCTCACATACCATGTGGTATCGTTCAGCTGTCTCTGGTCTTTTCTTATACAGTCCCCCCTATTCTTGAGGACTATGTTACCTCCTTTATCGGAGGGTTTGGTTATTATCTCAGGATCTGTCTGTAATGTCTCAATGGCTTCCCACTGATTCCTTTGTATATTCGATTTTCTGGTCTATTTCTTGCTAAGAGAAAGTATGTTGTTGGCAACAACATCACAAAATACATCAATGTTATTCCTTGGTATTAGCAGTCTGACTCGTGATGGAATCCTAAAGTCTGTTGCATCTGTAGCCCCAGTTTATAGACCAGAGGTCTGTGCCACATCTCTAATGTGTTCTGGGTCAAATGGATCAACTACCATTCGCTGTGATGTTGTTTCTTATCAAGGTGATGCAATGTGTGTAGAGTCTCTAGATCACTGATTGAAAGATTTGAACTCTTAGGTACAGGTAAAGTGAGGTTTAGTCTTGTAGAGTGTTTTTGTCCCAGAGAATGTATCTTAAACAGTTTAATTTTACATGCAAACTTATAGAGATCTATCCTAAGCTGTGCGTAATCAATTCTCCTTGCAGGGCAGAAAGAAAGTCCTAATTTCAAAGTCTCACGTTCTATTTTGGATAGTTTTCTTTTTTTGTAAGTATTACCGTAAGTTAAGTCGTTGGTGCTCCTAATATTCTTTTCTTTGTTCCCATGCCACCTGTTTTCTCTTTTTCTATGTTCTCTCCATTTTTTGTTTTGGGTTTTCCACTTTTTATTTAGCCTTTCGTTGTGTTTTTGGTGGATTGTTTGTGTTCTCGTGTTCATTGATGTCATCAGTGATGTCACTGACCATGTCATGAGTGACATAATTAGAGATGTCATAAGGAGTGCATTGCGGGGGCATAAGTTATAGTTAGCTCAGGTAACTACAACTGCTGAATTTCACCTGTTTTGTACAAGTTGCAGAGGGGTGGAGAAATTGGATAGGCCTCAGACCAACACTCAGGAATCCCGCTGTAAAGTAGTTACTGGAGGTAACAGGACGGCTTCTTTGCCCTCAAGGTCCCTCAGAATCCAAATGGACTTTATCCCTCAACCAGTGTTGCACCAGGAGGTGTGTATGCAGAGTAGGCGAGATAGAGGGTGTGGCCTCCAAAGTCCTTAAATCATTCGTGCTCTGTGGAACTCACTTGAGGTAACATGAGGGGTAGTTGGAGCCCAAGGACTCTCTGGAACCAAGGGGACATCATTCCCCAACCAGCAGTGTGCCAGGTGGTGCGTTTGTACAGTGGTGAAGAAAGGGGGCACGGCCTCTGACAACCTCTCAGCAATCCCGCAGTGTAGGACTTACAGGAGGTAACAGGAAGGGTAGTTCGTCCTCAAGGACCCTCAGCTGCCATGCAAATGTGCATGGTGTCCAGGGGTTCCGGTTCCACAGTACTCACGAGGGTTGAGGGTCTCAGCTTTGCTTTGGATTCAGGTTGGCCTGGGAGAATGCTGAACATCCACCTCCTGGGCTGCAATTACTTCTGAGCCTTTCGGGAGCTTCGGAGATATAGACCGGTCAGATGCGTCTTTGGTGCCTGCCAAGCAGGGGATTAACTCCTTTACTCCAATGGAGATTCTTCAGTCATCTAGTCATGTAGGTCAATGAAGTTCTGGAATTTCTGTAGCAGTTTTGTCCAGGTGTAATCTAAAATCCTGTAGTCAGGGGTTCCTTTCTTATACCAAAGGAAGGGGTTGGACATACTCTGGGGACCCAGCTATGGGAGGATTTAGACAGAGGGGTGACTACACCTATTTCCTTTCTCTAGTTTCGCACCAGATCAGGGGCTGGTATCCCCTGCAACTGGGTTGAACTGGGCTCTGTACAGGTACACCACATGTGCCCCAGTGCAGACTTCAAAGCACTCTTGGAGTGCTCCCACCCAGCCCCAATCCACTAAGGCCTGTCTGGGAGTTGGTTACACCTCCCTGTGGCAGGAAACCTATTGTCCAGGCCTCCCCTGCTGTGGTTTCGTCCAGCAGCAGAAGGCCAGACTCGTGTCTGTGGCGCATCATCCATTTTGTGATGCCAGGCCTCTTTTAAACTAGTACTAGGTATACCTGTGTTCATGTCTCTCCCTCTAGAAGGGTGGAATCATACCCCTGCCACCAGGACTGGCTGGGGGGTATGATTCCAAAGTGTTTCCTTGCAGTCATTCCAAAGTTAGCATTTACAGCGAGGTTATAATGCACTTAAGAATATGTGGTCTGGCTGCATCATAGAAAAACCCCAGAGAATAGGTTCCAGGGCTACAGAGAGCCCTGCTCATGCATTGGCACCCTCTCACACAAAACCCAGCACCCTGCCTTCAGGATTGAAAAGGCCTGCATAGGGGTAACTGATAGGCTCATATGTGTAGTGCTTTAGGGTAGATATAGGTAACCGATATCTAAGTAAGGGGTACATGCACCATCTTACTCAGGCTGCAGTAGCAGTCCTGTGGTGTCATTCTGGAGGGCTTCTCAGGGGTGGCACAATACATGCTGCAGCCCCTGGTAGGCCTCTGGGGTACCTATGCCCTTGGTACCTAAGGTACCATATACTAGGGACTCCCAAGGGTACCCCAGTAACAAAACTGGAGTGTACCTAAGGTGCATGGAATCAATTTAGAGAGGAAGCAGATAGGCTGGGGACCTGAATAGCAGGTTCCCAGCCAAACTAAGTCAAAAACCATCAAAACACCAGGAAAGATGTGGGGGCAACCATGTATTCAGATTCCACCTTCCTATACAGGCAGCGACAGGAAGCGGCCCAAAATGCCACATGAACGCACCACTATTCACAGTGAAAACAGACCCTTTTTTTGCAAAGTGCCTAGCTGTAGTCTTTTAACCCTACCTCTGCCGGCACCTAGGGAAACCTAGCAAACCTATACATTCCTGAAAACTAGACACCCAGGGTGATCCTGAATGGGGTGACTTGACTGCCTCCCACCAGGTTCTGTTACCCAAAATCACTTGCAAACCTAAAACATTGTAAAAAGAAAACAAATTTTCCCCGCATTTCTGAGGTGGAAAGTGCTGGAATCTGCAGGGATCCACAAATTTTCAGCCACCCCACATTCCCCAAAGTCTTCCAAGAAAAATGGTACCTCACTTGTGTGGGTCGGCGAAGTGCCCGTGACAGGAAACGGCACAAAATGCATCGTGGTCACACCTCAATTTCGCAGTGAAAAATGACCCTTTTTTGGCAAAGTGCCTAGCTGTAGTTTTTTAACCCTAGCTCTACCGGCACCTAGGGAAACTTTTTAAAAACTAAACACCCAAGGAAATCCAGGATGGGTTGACTTGACTGCCTCCCACCAGGTTCTGTTACCTATAATCCCTTGCAAACCTAGAGAATTGTCCAAAAAAACACATTTTCCACACATTTATGTGGTGGAAAGTTCTAGAATAAGCGTGGATCCACAAATTTCCACCCACCCCGTGTTCCGCAAAGTCTTCCAAGAAAAATGGTTCCTCACTTGTGTGGGTCGGCCTAGTGCTCGCCACAGGAAACGACACAAAACGCAACGTGGACACACCTCAATTTCGCAGTGAAACATTACCCTTTTTTGGCAAAGGGCCTAGCTGTAGTTTATTAACCATAGCTCTGCCGGCACCTAGGGAAACCTAGCAAACCTATACATTTTTTAAAAATAGGTGCCCAGGGAAATCATGATGGGGTGACTTGACTGCCTCCCACCAGGTTCTGTTACCCAGAATCCCTTGCAAACTGACAAAATTGTCAAAAAAACACATTTTCCCCACATTTCTGTGGTGGAAGGTTCTGGAATCTGCGTGGATCCACAAATTTCAACCTACCTTGCATTCACTAAAGTCTTCTGAGAGAAATGGTACCTCATTTGTGTGGGTCGGCCTAGTGCCCGCAACAGGAAACGGCGCAAAACACCACCTGGACACACCTCAATTTCGCAGTGAAAAATTACCATTGTTTGGCAAAGTGCCTGGCTGTAGTTTTTTAACCACAGCTCTGCCGGCACCTAGGGAAACCTAGCAAACCTATACATTTTAGGAAACTAGACACCCAGGAGAATCCACAATGGGGTGACTTGACTGCCTCCCATCAGGTTCTGTTACACAGAATCCCCTGCAAACCTAAAAGAATTGTTAAAAAAAAACACATTTTCCCCACATTTCTGGAATCTGCATGGATCTACAAATTTCCTCCCACCCAGCCTTCCTCCAGTTCTCCCAATAAAAATAGTACCTCACTTGCATGGATGGGCCCAAAACCTATTGAGGTGACGTCAAAATTACCCATCACAAAGCAACCTGGTTTTGCAAGAGGGGTCCCATGAGTTTTTGGCCCGGGGCTCAGCAGCCATCTGGGGAAACCTACCCAACCCACACATTTCTTGAAACTAGACACCCAGTGGAGTCCAGTGAGGTATAGCTTGCATGGGTGCCCTATCATTCTCATACCCAGAATCCCCTGCAAACCTCGGATTTTGCAGAAAAATTAACTTTTTTCTCACATTTCTGTGGTAGAAAGTTCTGCAATCTGCGTGGATCCACAATTTTCCTCCCACCCAGCGTTCCCCCAGGTCTGCCGATAAAAATGGTACCTCACTTTTGTGGGTGGATCAGGGACCTGCGACAGGCAAGGGCCCAAAACCTATTGAGGCAAAATCAAAATTACCTATCACAAACCACATCACATTCTGCTGTTTTTTTCTTTTAAAAACAGCAGAATGCATGCTGGGTACGTGCATCCGGATAAAAAATAAAAATAAATGGAGCGAGGAAGCCCCCCTGGTTGGCCAGGTCGGGGGATTTGGAGAATGTAACGCAGGGGCCCGCCGGGGCTCCCGCAGCCCAGGGGACCGCCTCCTCCATGGGGCTCTATTTTATGAATAAAAAACCTGTGTGAGGGGGCTCGAGCCCCCCCACATGCCTCGGGGACCACCACCTCCCCAGGACACTAACTGTTAAAATGTGGGGGTCCTTTTTGGACCTTGAGCCCTTGGACCACCACCTCCCCGGGGCTTTGTAAAAGTTGAGAGGGGGCTGCGAGGCTCCCCTCCTGGAGCCTTCGATGGTCCTGGGGACCGCCACCCCCTTGGCCGGCTCTGGCAGTGTCCTCGGGTGCCCACCCATGAGACACTGCTGTTTGCTATGGTAGGGCGGGAGCACATCTACCCCCCTACCGTAGCAAACTCTGGTTTAGATTCTGGAAGAGAGAGCATGGAAAGCCCTGTGGTGGGGGCGGCCCAATATGGGCATGCCCATGCCCCCACCCACCCACGTAAAAAAAGACAGCCTTTCTGCCCTCCCTGGGATGCAGATGGGGCATTAGCCCCAAATCTGCCCACCCCAGGGGGGGGGGGCAAAAAGCCTAGTAGACGCCAGGGATTTTATGGGCAAATTTTAATTAGGGTGGGAGCATTGGCATGCCGTTTTGGGCAGCTCCCACCCTAATTAAAATTTGCCTAAAAACTACCTGGCATCTAGTGGACTTTCTGCCCCCCGGAGGCATTAGCCCACAATCTGCCCCGCTGGGGGGGCAAAAAGCCCACTAGACACCAGGGATTTTTTGGGGGCAAATTTGATTTAGGGTGGGGGCTCCCAAAACGGGCATGCCCATGCCCTTACCCCACCCCACAAAAATAACAGCATTCCTGCCCCCCCCCCTGGAAGGCAGATGGGGCAGTAGCCCCAAATCAGCTCCCCCAGGGGGGCAAAAAGGCCACTAGATGCCAGGGATTTCTTGGGGCAAATTTTAATTAGGGTGGTGCTGGCCAAAATGGGCATGCCAATGCCCCCACCCTAATTAAAAATTTTCCCAAAAACTCCCTGACGTCTAGTGGACTTTCTGCCCCACCTGGGGGGCAGATTGAGGCATTAGCCCACAATCTGCCCCGCCGGGGGGCAAAAAGCCCACTAAACACCAGGGATTTTTTTGGGGCAAATTTGAATTATGATGGGGGCTCCAAAAATGGGCATGCCTATGCCCCCACCCCCTCCCCCTGCAAAAACAAAAGCCTTCCTGCCCCCTCTGGGGGGCAGATGGGGCAGTAGCCCCTAATCTGCCCCGAGCGGGGAAAAAAAGCCCTGTAGACCCCAGGGATTTTACGGGCAAATTTTAATTAGGGTGGGGGCACTGGCATGCCTGTTTTGGGCAGCCCCCACCCTAATTAAAATGTTCCCAAAACACTCCCTGGCATCTAGTGGACTTTCGCCCCCCCTGGGGGGCAGATGGGGGCATTAGCCCCTAATCTTCCCCGCCCAGGGGGGCAAAAAGCCCACTAGGCGCCAGGGATTTTTTGGGGGCAAATTCGAAATAGTGTGGAGGCTCCCAAAACGGGCATGCCCATGCCCCAATCCCCTCCCCCGCAAAAATAGAAGCCTTCATGCCCCCCTAGGGGGCAGATGGGGCAGTAGCCCCCAATCTGTCCCCCCTGGGAGGGCAAAAAGGCCACTAGACACCAGGTATTTTTGGGGCAAATTTGCCCAAAAAACTCCCTGGCATCTAGTGGACTTTCTGCCCCCCCAGGTGGGGCAGAGGGGGCAGATGGGGGCATTAGCCCACAATCTACCGCGCCGGGGGCAAAAATCCCACTTGACACCAGGGATTTTTTGGGGGCAAATTTGAATTATAGTGGGGGCTCTAAAAATGGGCTGCCCATGCCCCCAACACCTCCCCCGCAAAAATAAAAGCCTTCCTGGGGCTACTGATCTGGACGGGTAGAAACCAGCTTGCTCGGGTGGAGCCTGCCCAAAACCCCCCACCCGCAACAATTACAGCCTTTCTCTCCCCCTGGGGGGAACATGGGGGCAGTGGCCCCCAATCTGCCCCCCCAGGGGGCAAAAATCCCACTAGGCGCCAACAATTATGATGGCTTTTTTATGTGTAGGGTTTGGGCCTGCCCAGAATGGGCATTCCAATGCCCCAACCCCTCCAAATACTAGCCACAGTGTTTTTGCCCCCCTTGGGGGCAAATTGGGCAACCCCACCCCCGATATTCCCCCCCACGGCAGCAGAAAGCCGACTAGGCATAGATTTGTTTTTAACAATATGCGTACCTGTCGATTTTGGGCCCTAGCACAGGAGGCACAATAGAAAACCTAGCAACTAGCACAAAATTCCACCCACCCCGCATTCTCCAAAGTCTTCCAAGAAAAATGGTACCTCCCTTGCTTGGGTAGGCCTAGTGGCCACGACAGGCAAGGACCCAAAACCTATTGAGGCGACATCAAAATTACCTATAACAAAACAACCTGGTTTTGCAAGGGGGGTCTCATGGCCCCGGGCTTGGCGGCCATCTAGGGAAACCTACCAAACCCACACATTTCTGAAAACTAGATACCCAGGAGAGTCAAGCGGGGTATGGCTTGTGTGGGTCACCCAACATTTTCATACCCAGAATCCCCTGCAAACCTCAAATTTAGCTGAACAAAATCACTCTCTTCTCAAATTTCTGTATGGGAAAGTTCTGGAATCTATGTGGATCCACACATTTCCTCCCACCCAGCGTTCCCCCAGGTCTCCCAATAAAAATGGTACCTCACTTGCGTGGGTCAAGTACCCACGACAGGCAAGGGCCCAAAACCTATTGAGTTGACATCAAAATGTCCTATAGCAAAACAACCTGGTTTTGCAAGGGGGGTCCCATGAGTTTTTGGCCCCGGGCTCGGCAGCCATTCAAGTAAACCTACCTATCCTGCACATTTCTGGACAGTATATGTGAGAGTGAGAGATTGGAAGAGTTCCTGTATAAATTAGTATGTGTTTCTATTAGTGATTGCTTAAGAGAGTAAGTCTGTGTAAGTTTCTGTAGCAGTAAGTTTGGTGGTATGTGTATAACTCTGTATGCAATTTAATGGATGTTTGATACTTTGTTTGCATGTGTGAATATGTGTGTGAGTAACTCTATGTATGAGTGTCTGTGTGTAACAGGATGTATAGGTGTATGAGTATATATGATGAGTGAGTACATGTATGAGTGACTGTATAGGACTGTTGGTGAATGAGTGGATGTGTGTGTAGAACTTGAAATTACTGAATAGGTGTGTTGTAAGTGGTATTGGTGTCCATTGTTATTGAAAATGTTAGTTTCTATTTTTGAGGGTGTGTATCTATGGTTTTGTACGAGCAAAATATCCTACTAACTATAACACCCCTGAAACCTTTGGGATTTTTGTTGAATTTCTAGGGCTTTTTAAATGCTAATTCCTAACTATAACGTGCCTGAAACCTATGTTTTTTTCTGTGAATTTCAATGGTTTTTTAAATGATAATTTGTAACTATAATGTGTCTGAAACCTATGGTTTTATCAGTGAATTTCTAAGGTTTTTTAAATGCTAGTTTCTACTAATGCCTACAGAGGTACAACGTGTGAAAAAAGAGGAACAAACACACAGAAAGAAGCAAAAGAAATGCAGAAAGAAGCAACCGAAGTCCTCTAAGACTAAGAAAAGTGCAGGAAGAAGGAAGACGTGCAGAAAGAACAAACAGAGGAGCAGAAAGAGGCCTTGTTGCAAAATCATCCTATACCCTCAACTTTTTCAGATGGGTACTGGTGGTAACTGAGTCTGACTAACCAGTCCTAGACCCAGTGCTACGTTAATAGACACTTAGAATATAGTTAAAAAACCTAAATACACTAGGGAACACTATGCATTGGGTTCCCCCTGTGATTAGCATGACCTCCTCTGTAAGCCCCTATTATATAATAAACTCCATGGAGTGCGTTTGCACACTAGTGAAGGGGGGGCTTGAGATGACATGTGTGCAAACACGACCTGTGAGCATTTTAAGTTGGGGGATAAAGTCCCCTTGAATCCAACTAACCCACCAGGTATGTCCACAGACTTGCATTGCAGAGAGGTGTAAAACTGAGCATGGCCTCAGACCACCTCTCTGCAACGCAGCTCTGTGGTGGTTACTGGAGGTACATGGTGGAGTACTTGGACCCAGGAACTCTCAGGATGAAACAGGACTTAATTCTCCAACTTAAAATGTGCCACAGGGCGTGTTAACACATGTCACCTGAGGCCCCGTCCCCTCCCTTCACCACTGTGTAAACACGCTCTGTGGCCGTTTTAATTTGGGAGATTAAGTCCCCTAGAATCCCAATGGTCCCTAGGGTCCAATTAGCCTACTAGGTACCTCCAGTAAGTGCCACAGAGCTGAGTTGCATAAAGGTTTTAAAAGGGGCACGGCCTAGTCTACCTCTCTGCCACACAGTGCAGTAGCACTTAGTGGAATCACCTGGTGGGCTAGTTGGCCCCCAGGGGCCCTCAGGATTGAAGGGGAATTATTTCTACAACTTAAAATACGCCACAGGGTGTGTTTGCACACATCACTTCAGGTTCCGTCCCCTCTCTTCACCACTGTGTAAACATGCTCTGTGGCTGTTTTAATTTGGGAGATTAAATCCCCTTGAATCCTGAGGGTCCCTAGGGTCCAACTAGTCCACTAGGTACAGAGCCACATTGCAGAGAGGTGTAAAAAGGGGCACAGCCTAGACCACCTCTTTGCAACGCCACAAGGCTCACCCCCTGTCATAGCAAACTGCAGTGTCCCGGGGTGCCTTACAATATATATACAATAAACAACCGATACAAAATGTTATTAAAAGAACAAAAAAGTGGGTTCAATGGTAATCTCTATCACCATTTAACCCACTTTTTTGTTCTTTTAATTACATTTTGTATCGATTGTTTATTGTATATGTATTGTATTCACATTATTATATGCCCTATATTATTTCGGCATAATTGTCATTTATTGTACCATTGCCACCTTATGTGGTTTTTTATCTTTAATGTGTATTCATTTTTTTTTTAAATAAATGAACAATATACTTTTTAATCTTATTTGCTGTCATTTGTCCAGTACACTGTAGCATTTGTTATATATGTGTTGATGTGCCTGATATCCCTCAGGACCCTCAAGTTGCCTAGGATTTGTTATATTTGAAATACCGACGTTATTTTACATCTTACACTGAAAAGCTGCTTTACATTTCTTTCGCTGGATCAACCTTTGTTTAAAACACCTTCAAAGAACAGTGGTGAACTATGGTCCAACTCAAAGCTTTCTTGTCCTTTATCAGAAACATCTGCCTGTTAATGCTTATCGCCAGCCTTTTCGGCCCCTTAAGTTGCTGGGTGGATGAGTATAATACGCAATATTTAGGATCAGGGGAGGAGGGTGCACGGAAATAAGGACGAATAGTTGAATAAAGGGCTAGTGGATAGCTGGCCAGATGGATGAATGGATAGCTAGATGGATGGTTGGATGGAAGGATGAGTGGATGTATGGACCAGTACTTAGGATAGACGGGTGGGCTGATAGATGTTTAGAATTGGTATTTGGACAGATGTATGTACGGATATATGGGCGTATGGCTGGATGGATGGCACAGTGCTTACCATAGGCGAGTAGGCTGATAGATGCTTAGGATAAGTGCAAGGACAGATGTATGTATGTATGTATGTTTGTCTGTATGTAGGAATGTATGGATGAATTGAAAGATGGTTGGTTGGCACAGTGCTTAGGATGGATGGATGCAGGGCTTTAAGTGGGCCGGGTCTCAGCACCGGCAGTTATTTTTAGGGGGCCTTGAAATGGGTCTCTATCGGGCTCTATTTTTGGCCCTCGCAAAGGTAGTCAGTTTTCTTTTTTTAATGGTCTGCAGTGAGAGCATGCACATCGATGTGCGCATGCTCATTTTGCTCACTACTGAGAAATGGAGACATTATGCTAGCTGAGACATGTTGCAGGAGGAAAGGAAGGGGATTTTCTTAAGCACACAATGCTATAGACCGCACCCCTAGTTGGATAGCCACACCCCTTTAAGAGGTTTGCCCCGTGCCTTTTAGAGCACCCCCCGTTTTTTTACTACTTAAAGCCCTGACTACATCATAGTAACAATGAATTTGGTCAAAGCTTCCATTTAAATATACAATGACACCAAATGTTATAATTTGCCATCAACGCTGGCAGCCTTCTACCGCAGTGCAAGTGTGTCTATCAGCACAAAGATTTGTTATCCACAGAAATGTTCTGTGATTTGCGTAGATGTCTGCTGAACATCCATCACCAAAAGGTATTAAAAATTGAAAATATGCGAGTAAAACATATACCATACCATAAAGCGGTTCATAAATGGGCCCACTGCCACTACACCACCCTCATCCCCATCCTTGCTTAACCTTACAAACTAAAAGAAATAGAGCCCCAGCAAACCTGGTAGAGCCACTATAGCAATACACGGACTTAATTTCAAGAAGTGTCTGCTGGAACACTCAGCAACAAAAGATATTAAAACATGCAAAGTTCCGGATAATACATATACCATGCCATAGAGTGCTTTATAAACGGACCCAGTGGCACTACATCACCTTTACTAGCTACACATCTCCACGTTACAAATGTCTGTTTTATAATCAGCAACATACCCACCTCCCCCACCCCCACCCCTGCCTTTGCCCAACCTTACGAAATCAAACAACGAGCCCAAGGACTCCCGTTAGCGCCACTATAGCCTTACATAGACTTAATTTCAACAGTTGTCCGCCGGAATGCTCATTAGCAAAAGGTATTAAAACTTGCAATTTTGCAAGTTAAACATACACCATACCATAAGGCGGTTTATAAATAGTCCCAGTACCACTACACCATCTCCACACCCGCCCTTGATTAACTTTACGCAATAAAAGTAAGAGCCCCAGCAAACCTGGAAGCGCCACTATAGTCATACACGGGCTTAATTTCTACAGATGTCTCCCAAAACGCTCAACAGCAAAACGTATTAAAACATGCAAATTTGAGGGTAAAACATAAACCATGCCGTAGGGTGCTTTATAAATGGTCCCAGTGGTACTACATCACCTTTACTAGCTCGACAGCTGCACATTACTAAAGTCTGTGTTTTAATCGCCAACATACCCACCTCCAGCACCCCCACTACCGCCCTTGCTTAACCGTACAAAATCAAACTGAAACCCCCACCATTCCTAGTAGCGCCACTATACCCATACACTGGGTTTATTTTAACAGGTGTCTGCCAGAATGCTTATCAGCAAAAAGTATTCAAACATGCAAATTGGCTGGTAAACATAAACCATCCCATAGCACTGTTTATAAATGGGCCCAGTGGCACTACACCACCTTTACTAACTAGACATCTGTATGTTACTAAAGTCGCTTAAACACTCTGTAGAGTGTATAGCAGGGGATGGGGAGAGTAAACAAAGTTGTAATTCCCAAACTTTTGATATACCGTCCCTTTACTGTATGCATATTAAGGACATTAAATGGAATGAAAAAATTAACGAGTGTGTCAAAAGGGATAGTGAAGCTGAGCCCCGGTTAAACCCGGACCAAACACCTACGTATATTCAGCACAGGGACACAGTCTGATAATTAGTATCACTTATAATCACATGTAGTTTACTAATGTCAAGAAAGTCATGCAGAAATTATACCAAACATTTTCATTTCTTTTTAATCTCTCACACATTTATAAAACATCTCTTCTAAACAAACACTCCCCATCCACTTCTATTTCATAAGAACAGACAATCATCAATACGTTTACTACCATATATTTTAGTATATCTACCTTTTTTTTATTCACTAGCCAGAAGCTACTAAAACTATTAACTATACCCAAATGCAAACCATAAACCATGTTCATATTATATCTCAACCTATGATCAAATCATTCAGACTATTCGTATACATAAAAGGAACGTAACACTTTTACTACCTCCATCTCCTCTTCATGTAATCTCCAAACACTGCAGACGACCTCACAGTACAACAACCTACCTCGACTTATATTCAAATGTACCTTTCAGTGTCAAAAATGAGACCACAACCTGTCTATATAACATTTCTGGGTTTGGTTTTCTCACTTTTAACTGAATAACACATACATCTCCTACCCCCCCACACTATTTCCACAAAAAGTGTAATTTGCAAACATGGGACATTTTGTTTATCTGACATGAATACATTAGCAAACCCAAATTAATGCTATACCTATTTTTCAAAACCATACGGTCCTTTAAAGATGACAAACTACACTTCTTCTTTGTGAAAAATTCCTTAACATATATAACGTACTCATTTAACAACAGGTCAAACTTTGTGCATATTTTGTAACCAATATGAAACACCACACTTTACTAACAGTATATTATTTTGAATTAAAAAATACTTTCAAACTTAAAAATATCACCTCAAATACTTAATCACTACTACAGAACACAAAACACACCTTGTTCATTTCTACCTCACCTTCGTAGTTGGTATGCAGATTGCAAAAGTCACACACACATACAATTCTTTCTTTGTCACACAGTACATGTAATGCACCGCTTTCATCAAGAATGGAACCAGTAATAGCACAATTTCTCTGTCGCACACCATATAAATACATGTAAAGAACAAATCAGAATACTTCAATCCTTCAACGACATTCCAAAACTTATCTACATTGGTAATTTTTGAATTTTCCATATGAAAAGCTTCTTCATATTCCACACCACATACATGTTTATCACTCTTACCATATGATATCTATTAGTATCAATGACACACGTGACTCTGACTCCTACAAATTTTAGACTTTGTTGTCTTATGTAACGTTTCCTTTATGTTGATTTTACACACATATGATTTATTGTCTTTGTATAATATGTGTGTGGTGTAAAGCACTATGTTACCCTACCTTGAGCCGAGAAGCACCCTTATACCTTAATGAAATCACGGGTAGTGACTTCATATTTCTAAAATCGCCTTTTTACATCCCCCACTAGTACCATTACATCGTCACTTTTACTTCATGTTATATCGACTTCTCGATTAATTATAGAGACATCAAACATTTACGGAAATCTGTCTTCTTTCGGCATTTTGACCGAGAGGTATGTCGTCCATTTCTGTCTATTACATGACGTGTTTCGTAACACGCTCATTATAGCGCGTTTACTTCCGTGATGCTTACGGAAGAAACAGAAACCTGTTGGCAGCCTCCCAAAACATCTTCGTTAAGACGCTTTCGTACTTACACATTCTCTCATTGCGAGAACTTGCCCAACTGATTGAGATTGGTGGGACTAATATATTGGTTCTCATCTGCAGATGTTCGAACCATAACACGGCGGATTGCTGTGATTCGACTACGTTTCAAGGTACCGACTCTTACTCGATATTCACTCGCATTTAACCACTGATGCGCAGGTCACTTATTAAGTGATTTTCACCCCTGTTCTCTTTACCTGTGTTTTAAAACTATATCTACCATGGTATTCCGTACACTCGAGCATTAAAACTTGCATCTGCAACCAACACACTGTATTAAAGAGGTTCAGGTAGGATTGCTCTATCTGCTGTACTGCTCTTCATCACTTGCGCACCTTAGATATCGATCGAGGAACTTCCCATCACTCTGCATGAGATATTGTTCCATAAACACGCATCAACAGGGACGTTTCTATATTGTTCAAGATGTTGGATCACATGACTATGTTTTCACTACATATGCACAGGATATATTGTTGACGCAGATGGTACACACAATGTGGGATATAAGGTTTAACCGCCTGAACCCTGGTTATTTTGTATCACGGTTACTCAGTCTAAACAATGTTTGTATTTACATATGGGTTAATGATTGTGTATATCCTTCTTTCGACAGTACACAAAGCCCCCGATGAAGGGCCAGGTGCCCGAAATGCATTGGGCTATGAAAACTGATGTTTAAAATGAATTATTGATGTGAAAGCAACGTCAATGAACACAGAATAAATTCAAGGAATATTCAAATAAAACTTTATTGATATGAACAAGTAACATACCTTTGGAACTTCTTTTCTTTTGTGTGCATTTGGGGACGTTACCCATGTTTGGAATAACGCTACAGATTTCTTTCTTTAAACATGGCATGCGGAATCACTTCAATTTAGTACATAAATTGAAGTAATGCCAAATGGCATGTTTAAAGAAAGAAATACCGTTTTTGAATTTGCACGTCAGAGGCACCCATCAAGCAGTTTCTCAAAATGGAAAAAAACAGTATTATTCATTTCTTTAAACATGACACGTGTAATCGCTTCAACCATATGTACTGAGGTGAAGCGATTATGTTTGTCATTTTAAAGAAAGAAATACCCTTGGCCTCATGTGCATTTTGATGACCACCTTGGCACCGGTCACACTTGTGAGCCCAGAAGAGAAGGAAAGGAAAAGACTCAATACAAGGGCCACGAGCCAGGAGTAAAGCCAATAAGAGGGAAGGATGGGGCATTCACCAGGAGAAAAGCCAACATGAAGAACGGATGGGGCAAGCACAACGAGAAGGGCCAATATGAGGGGGTCATGCGCCGCACCACAACAAAGCAAAAGACGATGACAATATGCCACAATAATCAATATGGTATGCAGAGGCAACATGGGCAGAGAGAAATTTGGCACCCTTGCTGATGGTAGTGGATTAAATGAGGCGCAGGGGGCTCTTTTTGTGTTCACTGGTCAGTACACGGATGAGCAGGGACTGGTACCTGAACACAAACATCCCCGGACTTCCCACAGGTCACCTAAATGACCAATAGCTGAGCTGCCTCAGGCAGATGATGGTTTTGTGAAGGTGGGACCGCAGGGATCAGAAGGTGAAGGAAGCAAGGAAGGGGGCTAAAAAAGGGTGTTAAAAACATCACTCACAGGCTTGTCCAAGATGGCGGACGAATAGGAAGTGCCTACCCGCCACTCCTGCCCGTGTCCTGGGCCCTACCTGAATAGCCTTGCCTAGCATTGCCTTAGCAGCCGGTTCAAATCCTGTCAGGGCCCCTGACCAGTACCGGCACCTCAGTCCTGCTTCTTGGCCGGATCCTGCCGCTTGGAGCTGACATTGGACAAGCGGTACTGGAGGTTCAGCGTGCTTCAAGCTCAGCCCGCATGCAGACCGCTGGAGGAAGCAATCAGCCCGTTGCAGTAGCTGTTGGAGGCAGTGGCTGACATCGCTCGCTGTAAGAGCCCCTGAGAGAGATCGCCGAGGACTGCAGAGCTTGAGCGGGTGGGCTGCCTGCTGACCGAGGGAGACTCAAGCACACTTGCCTCCTCCCCCAGCGGCACCAAGATGGCGGCGTAGTAGTAAGGCCGCAGACAGTGTTTCTTCGCCCATGCAGGGGTGGGTCACCGCCGGCGCTCCGTGCACCAGCTGTAACCGGCTGTTGGCCTTGCACTCCTATTGTCGACCAGGGTGTTTTCCCGGCCCTGCCTCCGCTGTCTGCTGTCTTCTCCTTGGTGCTCTGCGGCCCATGCTTTTTGCCAGCCCCCACCTCTGCTGTGTGCCGCCTTCTCCTTGGCACTCTGAGGACCATGTTTGGAGCCTTCCCTACAGCTGAACTGGCTCACCCTAGATAACTGCTGGTGCCCTGCCTCCCCCTGGGTCGGATTGGTGAGCGGCCCATCGGAACACCAGCGGTCACGCCTGGGTGGCTGTGTGTGGCATAGAGTGGTGCCATCTCCTGGGAGGACCCCCACGAAGATCCGATCGAGTGCTGAGAAGAACAGTTGATTTGCTGCCTGGTGGCAGAGGGAACCGGGGCTCACATCATAGATCCACCACAGCAGCATCATGGTGTCACGGAGCTGAGCCCATTGACGGGGCATCATCGACCTTGCAGAGGTGAGCCGCTGACAACGCACCCTGCTTACTTGCTGCCCCGGTCGCTGACCCGGCCTTCTCGGTCCTCGTGGAACGACTTGTGCTTTGCTATCCCAGCCCAGAGAATGCTCTACCGACTCCCAATTACTGTTGCATACCACCCCCCCTCCAAGCTTCCTGACATGGAGCACTCAACACTACTTTCCTCCGGTACCACTGTTGGGGCGCGGCACCACTGAGCACAGCGAGCCTACCTTGCTTAGGGTGCATGGCCCCCACAACAGAGCGACTGAGCCTGCTGACCTTCTTTGTTGGCTTGGCTTCCCGACACTACCCCAGGACTACGGACACCTCCAGGGAGTCTGCATTGCAGGGCCCCGCCACCGTCCCAGGTGCCGCTGCTGTGCGTGTCGACTGGGGGGGCTGCGATGGCCCGCCTATTTGCTTGAGGTCGAGCTCTGGCACCTCACACCTCCTTGGTTGCCTCGCATGCCGCTACCATCCCCTCACGCCGCCAATACCCAAGACCTCTCAGTGGCAGATTGGTTGTGCAAATTCTCCCGAATGACTGCGGCCAGATCTCAGAGAGACAGATCTGTCAAGGACCTACTGTTCAAAGTCGGGGCTGGTAGCGCAGAAACTATCTCCCAAAACAGGGGAGCTGGCGAGCGGTGGAGGTCAGTTGAGCCAGACGGACCTGTCCTGGAATCACTCTTTGCGGACCTCACCAAGGAATTACACGTGATGAAGCAGGACCTCACGACTAAGATCCACGAGATGCGCAGTGACATCGATTCTGTGGGAGAACGAGTGGACGACCTAGAAAAACAAACGGCGGCAAGAGATGAAGAGGTGTCCCATCTTCAGCAGGAAGTCCTCAAGCTGCGTGGCAAACATCTAGACCTCCAGTCCCACACGGAGGATCTGGAGAACCACTCACGTCACAATGATATACAGATTCGGGCGGTGCCTCACGGGATGGAAGAACAGGACATTGAGGGTTTTGTAGTGGATATGTTCCACCACATTCTGGGAGATCCCCTTCACCTGGATATCTGTCTGGATAGGACACATTGGGTGGGCCTTAAGAGATCTCCTGCGCCCCCCACCAGATATACTGGCGTGCATCCATGACTTCAAGCTTAAGAAAACTATGTGACTTCCGCCCTGTAACTGCATTCCTTTGCTCCAAAGACATTGCTTATTCCTGGGGGCATCCGTTGCTTATCATCTTCAAATGGGAAGGCAGAGACCACCAAATACACTCCCTGGAGGAAGCAACATCCCTCCCGCGACTACCAGAGTCTGACCACAGTGGCCCGGCAAAACCCTCTCCCTCCACTTGCCGAGAAGATGGTAACCGTTTGCAGAGAGTTGGGGGTTTCCCGGTGGGCTCCCGGCCAGGCCCAAAGACGATTGCCAAAGAACGCTTTGCTGTCCTCCAGTCGCTGGCCAGTGACTCCAAAACTGTAGATCAACCCCTCTTTTTTCCCCTCTCTTTAGCATTGCCAATCTTGGCTTTCCTGCAAGGTGACTCTAGCCATTGTGGTTGGGCCCGGGGTGGGAGGTGGTAGGTGGGGGTTTCTGCGATCTATCCCACGTTTCACCGCAGGTGGATAGCCTGGGACTTTTGTGAAACATTCACATGAATGTTCCTCTTTTCATGGTCGTTCTTGGTGGTTTGTTGTTTTCTTTCCCATTGGGTCTCCTCCTCCTCCTCTGGGGCTGTTCTACAATGATTCAGTGCTGCTCCAACGTGTTCCCCACACTTGTTATTGCAAGGTTCTTGACTATGGGACTTTTGTGTCCTTGCCTCCATGACCCCTGACATTCACGTAGTATCCCTTAATGTAAAGGGGCTCAATAACCCCACCAAGCGTCGTGCTCTCCTGTCCTACCTGGAACACTCTGACGCTCACATTTTCTTTCTGCAGGAGACGCACTTACTCCTTGCTGATACCCAATGGCTGCGTTCCAAGGCATTCCCTCAGCAGATGTTCTCCTCCGCCTTCTAAATTACTGGGAACATTGGTACCAAACAAGCTGAAATCAGGGGGCAGTTCCTGGCCTACTCCTTCACCATGGGTTCCCACAACTTCTCAGTAGCGACAGTATATGTCCCCAATAACGTACAGGAATGTTACATTAAGACTAATATCCAAGAACTCACAAATCTATCAGACAAAATGACCTTGCTGGAAGGGGATTTTATTATAGTACTTGATGGCGACATGGACCCCACTGGGCATCGATGGGGTCTCTCTCCAACGCAGGTAAACGGCTATTAGTGGAAGCTGGGCTTACCGATATATGGCGCCTTTGGCACCCCAGCACAAAGGCATATACGTTCTATTCCCACCCACACAACACATACAATAGAATTGACTATTTTTTACTTCTGACCCCCTAACATCGCAGATCCGTAATGTGGAGATCCTACCCTGCCCGCTGTCCAACCACTCCGCACTCCGGCTGTCTCTGACTGCGCCCCCGCAATCCCCTACCTGTCGCTTCTGGAGCCTTCGGGAGACGATGCTACAACGCCCCTCAGTAATACAGCAGATTGAGAAGAGTATAGTGGACTCTCTGGCCCTCAATGACACACCGGATATTTCTCTATCGACTCTATGGGAGGCGTTGAAGGCGGTTATCCGTGAAGTCTTCATTAGCATTGCATCAGCCAACAACAGGATCGGCAGGAGAAGCGGGGGCATTACCTGGAGGAAATCACCGAGCTAGAGCGTATTCACCAATGAACCGGTGACCCTAGGGTCTGGAAACAATTGAACGCGGCCAGGGCACAGCTAGCGGGGCTGGACATTAATCACACCGAATATGCGGCTCTCCGCCTCAAACATGCTTTTTACATAGGGGGGACCGCTTTGGGAAACTTCTTGCGAACCGCCTTTGGGCGCAGAGACAGGCGCACAGAGTGACCATGGTGTAGGACAGTAGAGGGGGAGAGTGTAGTACAGACAGTAAGATTGTGGGGGCCTTTAAGCACTTTTACGAAAAACTGTATTCGGCACAGACCTTGTCGGAGTCTGCGCCGACCCAATATCTGCATGGAGTAGCTACCTCTAAATTGCTACCATCCCAGGTGGTGGACTTAGAGAACCCTAACTGGGAGGAAGAGATTTTATCTGCGATTTCCCACCTACAACTTAACAAATCACTGAGTCCTGATGGATTCACCTCCGGTTTTTACAAAAACGTTCTGCGGGTTGCTAGCCCCACTCTTGACACACGTTTTTAATTCTGTCTGGTCGTCTTCGGCCTCATCTCTCCCCTCTTCCATGTTGGAGGCTTTAATAACTGTAATTTCCAAACTGGGTAAAGATGCCCGACAGTGCGACTCCTAGCGCCCTATAACTCTCCTCAATGTAGATCTTAAGCGCCTTACGGGCATCTTGGCAGCCAGGTTCTCTGGCCACCTCCTTGGTTTAATAGATCCGGATCAATCTGGCTTTGTTCCGGGGCGGCAATGCTCTGATAACACCAAACTGCTTCTTCACTTGATGGACCGCTCGAATCGCTTCACAGCAGAACGCATGATCTTATCTGTCGAAACCAAGAAGGCCTCCAATAGGGTCCACTGGCCGTATCTCCATGCTACACTAACACACTTTGGCATATCAGATCGCTTCATTGATTGGATATTCCTGAGCTATACCAACCCCACAGGTACGGTGCCGGTGAATGCTGTGGCATCGACTCCCTTTACCATACGCAGGGGTACCAGACAAGGGTGCGCACTTTCACCACTTCTATTCGCCCTCTATATGGAACCCCTAGCTCGGAGAGTGCGTGACAATCCTTCCATTAGTGGGGCGTGCTTTGGGAACTCGGAGCACAAACTCTGTTTGTATGCCGACAATGTAGTGGCAACCCTAGAACATCCTTGAGAGTCTCTCCCAGCCTTCCTTGAAGAACTAGCTCGCTTTGCGTTAGCTTTGGGCTTTCAGATTGATGTGAATAAATCGCAAGCCCTTAACTTATCAATAGAGCCCAAAATGCCAGACCTTTTAAAGCGCTCTTTCCGAATTCAGTGGGTCCATGAGGCTATCACTTATCTGGGTATTCGGGTGGCCCCCACAGTCTCTACCACTAGGCAAGCGAACTACACGAAACTGCTGAAACAAGCCTGGGACTCCCTCTGCAAATGGAGACCCCATTCCCTCTCATGGTTGGGGAGGATAGCCACTGTAAAGATGGTGCTGCTGCCTCAGATTCTCTACCTTTTCCATACTCTCCCACTGATGCCTCCCCCTGGTGTTTTGCGTGCCCTGCAGCATGACATCAAGCGCTTTATTTGGCAGGACCAAAGGGCCCGGATGGCTCGAGATCTCACGTACAGAGACCCCATAGATGGTGGCCTGGGAGTCCCTGACCTCTTGGTGTACTTGCGTGTGGCCCAGATGAGGACACTGGCGGAGTGGTCACGCCTAAGTCCAAGAAACACTGGTTGTTCATGGATAGGGCACTCACAGCCCGTTCGCTTTCTCCTGCGTGAGGGAAGACCCTGCAACTTGTATCTCTCGGAGGTTACTCGCCCCGCAATGTCAGCCTGGGACAAAATAGCGGTGAACAGAGGGCTCACGACCTTCCACTCCCCCCTAACACCCATTGCACAGAACCCGGACTTCACACCCGGTCTAGACTATAGGGAATTCGAACACTGGACGTCAGAGGCTACTGCTTCATAATAATCAATCAATTAGAGTACTTGTAAAGCGCGCTACTTACCCATGAGGGTCTCAAGGCGCTGAGGGGAGGAGATGCCGCTACTGCTCGAAGAGCAGGCTCTTGAGGAGTCTTCTGCAGGCGAGTAGCTCTTAGGTCTGCCGTAGGTGGGTAGGGAGGGTGTTCCAGGTCTTGGCGGCGAGGTAGGAGAAGGATCTGCTGCTAGAGGTTGTTCGTTGGATGCGGGGGACAGCGGCGAGGGTGAGGCTGGCGGAGCGGAGCTGGCGGGTTGGGGTGTAGAAGCTGAGTCTGCTGTTCAGGTAGGCTGGTCCGGCATTGTGGAGTGCTTTGTGTGCGTGAGTGAGGAGCTTGTAGGTGATCCTCTTGTCGATGGGGAGCCTTTGTAGGTCTCCCAGGTGGGGGGTGATGTGGCTGCGGCGGGGGACGTTGATGATCAGTCAGGCGGAGGCGTTTTGGATGCGTTGTAGTCGTCGTAGGTGTTTGGCTGGGATTCCTGCATAGAGTGCTTTGCCGTAGTCCAGTCTGCTGCTGACGAGGGCTTGTGTCACCGTTCTTCTTGTTTCAGTTGGGATCCACTTGTAGATCCTGCGGAGCATGCGGAGAGTGTTGTAGCAGGAGGAGGAGACAGCGTTGATCTGTTTAGACACGGAGAGGGAGGAGTCGAGGATGAATCCTAGGTTGCGTGCATGGTTGGTGGGTGTGGTGCTGTTCCCAGTGTGGGCGGCCACCAGGAGTCGTCCCAGGCTAACGGGGTGGGTCCGAGGATAAGTACCTACGTCTTGTCCGATTTCAGCTTCAGATGGCTGTTCCTCATCCAGTCAGTGACGGCATTCATTCCCTCATGGAAGTTGGTTTTGGTGGTGTGCGGGTCCTTGGTGAGGGAGAGCATGAGCTGGGTGTCGTCAGTGTAGGAGATGATGTTGAGGTCGTGTTGGCGGGCCACTTGTGTGAGGGGGCCATGTAGACTTTGAACAGCATCAGGCTGAGCCATGGTGGACACCAGATATGATGTCGGTGGCCTCGGATTGGAAGGGCGGGAGGCGAACGCTCTGGGTTCTGCCGGAGAGGAAGGACGTGGCCCAGTCAAGGGCCTTCTCTTAGATTCCGGCTTCTAGGAGGCGTGTCTTTGGAGTGCGATGGCAGACTGTGTCAAAGGCGGCTGACAGGTCCAGGAGGATGAGGGCTGATGTTTTGCCGTTGTCTAGGAGGCGCCTGATGTCGTCTGTGGTGGCGATGAGGGCTGTCTCGGTGCTGTGGTTTCGTCTGAACCCAGACTGGGACAGGTCCAAGATGATGTTGTCTTCCAGGTGGCAGGCCAGTTGCATGTTGATGATTTTCTCGATGACCTTCGCCGGTAACGGGAGCAGGGAGATGGGCCAGAAGTTCTTGAGGTACTTGGGGTCTGCCTTGGGCTTCTTTAGGAGGGCGTTGATTTCGGCGTGATTCCAGTTTTTCGGGAATGTCACTGTTTCGAAGGAGATGTTGATGACCTTCCGTAGTTGGGGTGCGAGGGCAGCGTCTGAATACGTGGTGTGGGCACAGGTCTGACGGAGATCCTAAGTGGATGGAGTTCATGACCTTGCATGTCTCGTCATCATTGACGTTGGACCAGGAGGTCAGGCGTTTGGCGCTGGTGGTGTTCACAGGGGAGGTGGGGTCTGGCGTAGTCGAGGCGGTCATGGTGTTGAAGCTGTCATGGATGTCAGCGATCTTGCAGTGGAAGAAGATGGCCAGTGAGTCACACTGTTCTTGTGAGGGCGGTATGTCGTTAGCATTGGCACTGAGGTTGGAGAGTTCCTTTACGATGCTGAAGAGCTCTTTGCTGTCGTGTGCGTTGTTATCCAGGCGGTCTTTGAAGGAGGATCTCTTGGCTAATCTGATGAGGTGGTGATGTCTGCGGGTGGCGTCCTTGTGGGCTGCACGGTTGTCCGGAGTGCTTTTGTGGAGCCATATCTTCTCCAGTTTCCGGCATGCGCATTTGGAGTTCTGCAGCTCGTCGGTGAACCAGGTGGCTCTCTTGCTGGCGTGGTTGTTGGAGAGTTTCTTGAGTGGGGCAAGGGTGTTGGCGCAGTCGTCGATCTACTGTCTGAGGTTGCGGGCTGCGGTGTCTGGGTTGGTGGGGTCGGTGGGTGAGCTTTGGGCGAGGGTGGTGATCAGCTGGTCTTCGGTGACTTTGCTCCAGCAGCAGCGAGGTAGCTGTTGGGTGTGGTGGTGCATGGTTGGTTTATTGAAGGTGAAATGGATGCAGCGGTGGTCAGTCCAGTGGTGTGGTCGAAGGTGGCGTGGGTGCCTGTGGAGAAAACAGGGTCCAGCGTGTGGCCAGCGGCATGGGTGGGTGCAGTTACGAGTTGTCTGAGGCCGAGGTTGGCGAGGTTGTCGATCAGGGTGGCGGAGTTGGCGTCGTTGATGTTCTCCAGATGGAAATTTAGGTCCCCGAGGAGGAAGTAGTCCGTGGAGGCGAGTGCGTGGGTGCTGGTGAGGTCGGCAATGGAGTCGCTGAATTAAGCTCGGGGTCCGGGGGGGTCTGTAGATGAGTGTTCCTCTGAGAGTGGTGTTGGGGTCGGTGTGGATCTGGAAGTGCATGTGTTTGGCGGTGTTAAGGGTGTCATCTGCGTGGGTGGCGACCTTGAGGGTGGACTTGTGGACAATGGCTATTCCTCCTCCGATTCTGTTGGCGCGATCCCTGCGAGTGATCTTGTAGCCGTCCGGGATGGCTATGGCGATGTCGGGCGCCGAGGAGTCGTTCCACCAGACTCCATAGGACATTTCTGCAACTTCTCTGGATTACCCCTTTATGGACTTCAGTACATACCATGGATCCCGATACCTTCCGATCCAACATTCGGTCCTGCAGTTGGAGGTGTGGGAGGGAGCGGAAAGACGGCTCACACCTTATGAGAAATGGCTACTCACACAACATAATGACGCACGCCTAACATCCGACCTGGGCAAATTCATCCGAAATAACCCAGATGCTGGGAAATGCCCCGGTCAATTGCAATGGGAGGGGGAGTTGGGCAGGGAACTCTCCCCTAAAGAGTGGAGGGATATTTACTACCGAGCCCACCGCATGGCCCACAACGTCTCATCTATTGAAACGGCCACTAAGTTAGCCACTTACTAGTATCTCACCCCTGTACGACTTCATAGAGGCAACTCTACACGTAGTCCTTTGTGTTGGCGGGCCTGTGGGGCACAGGGCACTCTCACCCACTTACTTTGGGAATGTCCTAGCCTGGCGGCATATTGGCAACAAATACTAAATGAACTCGACTCCCACTTTGATACCCAAAATCCCAAGATTTCCGGCGTCTATTCTCCTGAGCCTTTCTCAATGCTATCACCTTCCAGCTCACCATTGTGCATGGTGCTGAAAAAGTGAACAAGGAGTGATGAGGGATTTACAAAAGTCAGTGAAACGCGAGTACCACAAGAAATTATATTGTGGCGGTTGTGACGGGATAAGACGAGTAATGTGCTGCCTGGCTAGTTTCGTGGGTAACGGATGTCGGGAGCTTAGGCTGATTAGTGAAGAGGGATTGCAACAGGTTACTAAAGGGTTAATAACGCGTGCGAGATGCGTTTAGGCAATGGAAAGTTAAGTAACTCACATGTTTTAAATCAACACTGCACTGTTAGGTATCAATGGGTAAAGGTTCTTAACCTCTTTTCTATGTCTTTACCCATATACATTCCCTAAGTACCCTCATAGGAATCAATTGTTATCATTACAAAATATCCCCAGACGAAGGCTACCAAGCCACAATGCATTGGGATCACTAGAGTTTTCAATCCAACCATAGTGCATTCTGGGAATTGATGTACACAGAATTTTAATCAAAAATGACAGAATTGTGATGTAACAATTCCATTAAAATTCAAACTCATGGACAAAGAGTCATTTTCTACATTTTTTTACAACTTTTTGAAACCTTCATTGAAAGGACTTTGCATCCAGTGGCCGGGGGGACATACCCCACTTGTATGGGAATGCACCCAGCTTGATAATATGTTCACTCCAGTTCAGTGAGTGTTACCCTGGAGCACCGCACAACCGTACAACCACGTTCAACTCCGGTAGTGCACACACTAAACCTTTTGGATAAAATCAATAAAAGACATCTAAACCAAAAACATCACCCACCATATGATAATGAAGGGCTAAAACACTTTAAACTGGCAAATCAGACAGAAACAAGCAGGCAGGAACAAGGACAAGGCTGGATATTGAGAAGGGCGCTCCTGTTGGCTTACCCTTAATGTACACACCTCAGTGCGCTCTTCGGCAAATTGTATCCCTGGGTCTGGGCCCAGCTCACCCATACTGAAGTAATGGCTTGCTTTTGCTCACGCTGTGAGAATGGCCTCACGTGTAGTTACACCACGCATGATCATGGCACTGCCCTCCCTGCCCAGCCTTGAATACATGGAGACACCCAGGCACAGAGGCAGGAGCAACTATGCTTTTAGTTTGTTCTCTATTCCTGTGATCGACTCTGCTCCAGATGCCTATATAATAATATACATAGTATTCATTAATGTTTACTGGCCCTGCGGTGGAGGGACGAAGACAGTAAGACCACAAGGAAGGGGACCTATAGTAACCATGGGCACTCTGCCCAACCCAAAGGATTGTTATAGACTATTGTAGCACTGACTCTGAGAGCCCACCCATGTGACTAGAAGCTTGGGGACCCCCCAGCACCATGGGGGCTTCATGGCTTTGCATGCCACCACTGATTAATGATTAATATTTACTGGACCAGTGACAGGAGAACAGAGACACTGAGACCATGAGGCAGGGGTCCCTAAGGAACCATGGGCAGGCCAGGCTAACCTCCCCAAAGTTTTGTTATAGATTATAGTAGCACTAACTCTGAGGGGCCCCCCACGTGACTAGGAGCTCAGACTCCCCCACTCCGAGGGGCTGTGAGTCCTTACGATTTTCCGCTGGTTCTGGCTAATGTGTCTTCTGTGACACATTGCTTTACATAGGTGACTCTAAAGCAGCAGGAAAAGAACTGCATCATTTCCATCTCTATAATAAAAATAACTCTCTCCTTCTCTAATGAGCTAGGAGAATAAGAAGTTCGTTTTAAGGTCAATGCCTCTCATTTCACATGTTTAAAGTGCAGCCAAAACAGATAGAGAAGCATGTTCTATAGGTTTACAATGAAACATTTATTTAAGGTTGATACTCTCCACCAATAGGAGGACATGACAATGTTTTTTACTCTAACACTAGCCCAAATTGCCTTCGAGGCCATGGCACTCCTGGCAGAACATGCTCCAAAATATTCTGTATTTACTGCTGTTAAAAAATTAGCCCATTTAACCCAATGAATAAAAGTAGTAGAGGTAACTGTAGAATATGATTTACGAAAAGAGATCACCAATTGAAGAGAAGACATTCCCAGGTCACTGTAAAATAATTTTTTTGTTTATTGTAAAGAACCACACACAACATAGGATGCAAAAGAAAGATAGGCTAGTCCACAGCAGTAAACACAAAATTAGTTATTCTCATAATAGTGAAATTAACCCTATTAGAAATTGGGTCTCTAGTGGGCTGAGGTATGCACACTGTCCAATCAGGATAAGTGACAACACAATCCTAAATTATCCTGTGCCCCCCCCCCTCTGGTAGCTTGGCACAGAGCAGGTAGGTTTGACTTAAAAGGCAATGTGTAAAGTATTTGTGCAATAACACATACATTGATACAGTGAACACGCCACAAAAAGACTCCACAATGGTTTAGAAAAAGAAAGTATGACTGTATAAATCAAACGAGACCAAAACTATAAAAATCCAATGTGTATACGTTGAGACATTGAATTTCAAAGAAATAGGAGTTATAAAGCACTTGGAAGCAAGCAGCACTGAAAAGGTTACTTTGAGTTGAGCTGTACTGGGGCAAAGATAAAGTTCGGGCTGATCATAATGGAGCGCCAACCGACGACAAGACCCATGCAGGCACCAGTGAATAAAGTAACTTTCCTGGTCGCAAGCAGCGAGATGAGTCAATCTAGACCACGCAGTGACGGCAATGCATCATTTCTGAAGACGGGGCAGGAGTTGAGAGGCGTTGAGCGATGCGCCTGTTTCTGCCATGCAGTCGGCGGGATGGTCGATCTGACCAAGCTGCTGCAGCAGCAATACCCTGTCTGATGGGTTCATCTCTGCAGGCAAAGTACTGGTTCTGAAGGAATGCACTGATTTTACTCCATCAACCAGGTTGATGTGCCGGTTCAGTACTGTAGGTATCTTGGTCACTTCCAGTGAGCCAAGCACAGGAGCAAGGATACAGACTGTGATCTCCCTGATTCTCAAGTAACAGAAGGCAAGCTAACAAGCCCTTGAAGATCACTTGGAAGTGAGTCAGAGAACAGCAGGCAGCAGCGCAACAAACAGAAAAGCAGGCCCTCTAAGATTAGCAGGCCAGTTGAGTCCTTTTAGCAGCACAGCAGTTCATCTGACAGAATCCAGTTGTAGGTCCAGATGTGTCTGATTTGTGTGGTCCAGGGACCATTACTTCTACTCAAAAGAGCGTTTGAAGGGGTGGTGAAAGGCTGGCCTCTGAAGTGCACACAATCTCTTTTAGCCCAGCCCTGTCTGCCAGGCTAACCCTGGGGGTCAAATAGTGCTATGTGTGTGGGCAAGACACAACCTATTGAAGTGTAATTTTCATCCCCTCCAAATTCTCCCTGCACGTGAAGACGCATCAGAATGCAGATGAGTGCTTAGAATGTAGAGGAGACTCACATTTGTGTGTTTCTGGCTGTCTAGAGGGAGTGCACAAAGTGAAGCTGTCATCCAGCCCAGCCGTACGTTGTAAAGCACAAGAGAGCTAAGGGCAGACAAAAGTCCACTTTCTAAAAGTGGCCCTCCTAAAAGAGCGATATTAAATCCAAGTTCACCAGTAAAGGGGATCTATCAAGACCATACCAAACATATGAAACATGAAAAAGCTACTCCTCAGGAATTACAGCTTGAAGGTATATTAAGGAATTCCCAATACCAGGATATGAGAGGAGTAGGCCTCGCAGTAGTTAAAAATTAAATAGGGTCTTTGTCACTTCCAGGATATGTAAAACATTAAAATACATGTCCTATCTTTTACTTACATAGTACTATGCCCATTGGGTCACCAAGGGCCTTCCTTAGTGTTGACTTATATGTAATAAAAGGGGAGTTTAAGGTTTGGCCAGTAGTTTTAAATGCAAAAACAACAATTGATGGACAGGATGTAGAACAATGTAATACATTCACCCCAGTACAGAGATCTGGGCCTAAATCCATCGATCTGTGCTCACCATGCCATTCCAGTTTGGACCCTGCCATATGCAAATCAGTCTTGACACTGCGCCCAATGGGAACAGTCCAGCCCGAACTGCCAGGCCAGGTCCTCCCTGGACTGTAAACAAGCATTGTATTTAAATGCCACATTGAAGTGCCAGTAAACAGCACACACAGGCCCTGCAATGGCAGGTCTGAGACTCAATCAATCAATCAATCAGGGGAATTGTAAGTGTGCTACTCACCTGTGAGGGTCTCAAGGCGCTGAGGGCGGGGAAACTGGTTGGAAAGGCTACTTGTGTGGGCAGCACAATCAGTGCTGCAGGCCCACTAGGAGCATTTCATTTGCAGGTCCTAGGTAGATGGTATAGTAATTTAAAAGGGGCTTACAGATAAATTATATATACCAAAAAGGTATACCTCAACCATGTTTAGGGGAGGGAGCACATGCACTTTAGCACTGTTTAGCAGCGGTCAGAAAAGTGTATGAAGGCAGGAAAAGGGTTGGGGAAAGACCACTCTAACAAACCCTAACTGGTGAAACATGCATTGAACCAATGAGTACTGAGATTGTATCCCAGGACTAAAATCTGAAGCAGTCCCTGCAGAAAATCTGAAGCAGTCCCTGCAGACTCATCAGAAGATTGGGAAAGGATGGAAGCATGATAGGGAGGTCTATTGACAATACTGAAAGTTGAGGGTACCACACCATAACTATTAAAACAAATTAGGCAGCCTGCATGCAGAGTTAATCATGGGTTCTGGATATTATTACAAATGAGGAAAAGAGTAGAGATCTCTGCATGACCAACCTTGCTGGAAAGCGTTGGTTGCTAATACATCCGGAACTAGTTTCCAACTGAATAACTGGTGTAGCTGAGTTTGGAGATAGGATGCAAAGTGATCTGCTGTGAAGGAACTCCAAACCTTGCTGGGAACTGCAAAGAACCACAGATGTTGCCTGCAACCGATGTGGTCCAAGATTACCCTTAAAAAACAATCTGCTATCTTGTTAAATAGTCCCAAACATAGAGCGCCCACAGGGAGATTCCCTGATGAAAGTAGAAATCTCAAAGAGACTTCACCAAATCAGTCAAAGGTTTTCACTTTTTGCTCCCTATCCAATTTGTACATTGGACCACTGTGATATAGTCAATTCTCAAAAGAATTCTGCACTTTGGTTTGCCTTTCACAAAACTGCATATTGAAAAGGAGCCTGCAGGAAACTCAAAACAGTTCATAAGCACTGATGACTCCCTCTTTGACCATTTACTTGGAGCTTGCATTCCCCATGGACCAGGATCAAATACTAGAAAATGAGATGCAGGAAGACAACTCAACAGTTCCAAGCATCAACCACCAAGTTGATGGAGCAAAGACTCGTAGAAAAGAGACTTGCTCTAAAGTAATCCTCTCATTTACCTCCCTAACATGGTATTAATTATGTATTGTGTAAAACTAATACACACCACACCAAAAATAAAGGTCAGAGAAGCTTGCCTATGTGTTTACTAACGTAAATAACTTAAATGAAGTTCTTAAATGGTTGCTAATAGGAAATCTTTAGTACGTATGCGTCAACAGCATCTACGCAGTATGACGAGCTGTCGCTTGGAGGGAAAATCTTGTGAATGAGCAGAGAATTCTAAAATGGCTTCCTGAAGACTCACATGCTTTGCATCTGCTTGCTTGAAACTAAGTGGAGCTTTTTTACTAATGCTAATGCAGGGAGAGTATTAATGAATAAAGGGAAATAGAGTAGAGATGGGTGGGATACAGTGAAACCATATACTCTTGAAGGCGATGTTTGTTTTTCTGACTTTATTATTAGTGCACATTTGGCCCTCTCAAGTAGGACAGAAGTAAGCAGAGCCATGTGACTGAATCGTACATTTGTGCATGCCCATCAAGAGTGAACCCGGAACGATGACTACAAACTTGAATACAATCCAAGGCCATGGAGTGCTTTGGCCTGGGAACTTAGCGGTGAAGAGTTCATAAGAATAGAGGAATATGTGAAAGCTGTTATAAATGTTGCAAATAAATATGGGAATACGTGTGTGAATAAAGTTTGTGAATAAAAATTAAGGGGATGGGTCTATGGACAATGGGCTGACTGAAAAGGGCGACATGTAAGCATGGTGTGATGATCTTCCCCCCTTGCCTGACCAATCAGAGTTACGTATTTTACGATATTGAAACATGAATGGGTGGTACATGAGGAAAGAAAAGGTATAATTAAGGTAGTTTTAGCTAGTGAGAGAGAGAGAGAGAGAGAGAGCATGAGATACTGATGAAGAACTGAACATAGAGCCTACTATCCTAATTATTAGGCTTAGAAAGAAGAGCGCGGAATATTCTTGAGGAGGAAGAGAGTGTCGGAGAGAGGTGTGACGTGAGCATCGGTGCTAGCGAGGTCATCTGTCATGTCCTGAATCCTGTCCTGAAGTCTTGGTCTCATATCTATCCCGGGGGACCCCTATCAGCATTTTGGCCAGGGGGTTGGCATTCACACCATCATAGGTAATTATAAATTTTGCAAGGTTGCAGGTGTTCTTTTCTCTTTGTCCTCTCCTTTCTGAGCATAAGTCATTGCAAGTTTCAACTATGTGTTAATGATTGGATTTAATGAATTTTCTCTCCTATGAATGATGGTGAATGTACTGTATTTTGGAATGGCTTTCATGCAAATAATTTTGATAAAGATTTAAAACATTCAGAGTCAGTGGTTATTTTGCTTAAGTATAAAGGTTAGAATTAGGTTAGAATTTTTATCATCAACTAGTTCAACTAATGGTCCATCGACCAGAGGAAAGAACTTTTTGATCAGTGAAAGGTTGGTTAGGAATAAGGAATAATCAATCTTGAGGAATGAAAAAATAATAAACTTTGACTCTAGCAGCTTTCACAAAGGGCCTGATTCTGATGCGATTAGGAAAGCATTCCTACCTAGGACCTGATTCTGATGCTGTTAGGAAGGCTTCCTAACAGCATTTGTCCTTCCAAATTGGACCGGGAAAGTGTCCTCCCGACCGAGGGCCCAAATATGATGCAGTTAGGAACATATGCTCCTATTGAAGTCAATGGGAGTCCAACAAAATTGTACCGGGAAGCATTCGGATGCATCGTACTTCATTGTTCAAACTCTCCCTATCCGAGTGGGTCAGAAACCATTCCCAAACTGATTCAGTCACGAAGCTTTCCAACCCGCATCCGAATAGGGCCCTAAGTTGTGAATGTTTATGGGCCAAGAGAGTATATGTTGTTGGAGTATCTGTTGCAGGTACGCCGCTGGATCAGTTTTCTGGTAGCAGAGCTTTGGGTATTATTCACTAGTTTGGTGATAAATATTGATTTTTGATCATTGATTTATGTTTAACAAAAAGAGTTAGTGTCCTGTTTTATGTCGTCTGGAAATTTCCAAGGAAATGAACAGCGGGCGGTGATAGAAGCCACCCTGCAGTGAGGTTACTCGTCTGTTGGAATAGAACTGAGAAGATACGCAGGCTGGCAGTGTTAAATTAGGGACTATTTCATATAAGAGTTAAGTGTGAGTGAGAGAGGAATGTTCGCTGGCGAAACTTTGGTCTTATATCACCTAGAATGGGTAACACCGAAGGAGTAACAGGTTCTCTCGAGCTTGAATGAAGGGTGTAGTAATTTGCAATAAACAAATACTTGGTGTCTTGAGTAGATTTATTATGTTACATGGAAAGAGAGCCAGTGTAACAATCAACTGGCTCTAACAGACATCATCTCAAGAATGACCATAAGACATTCTAAGGTAACCAAGCACCAGTAAATGCATTCTAATAACAACATGACATGAATTAAAGTGACAGCTTACTACATTACCTTCCCTTCTCAATAATCTAAAAAAAAAAACAGTGAAAAAAAACCAATGTTAAATCTACCCACCCCCAAACATCCACAACATACATAAATTATTCTCTATATCTAAAAGGCCTAACAATCGAACGAGAACTCTTCCTAAGAACAATATTGGAAGCAGGCTGATAAATACTCTTACCAGGTTGCTCCTGAAAAGAACAATTAACTTTAGCAACTTTACTCAAGTTCCACCAAAACCCTCCTTCAACTTTAACAGCATTCCCACTTATCTTGAGAACCTTGACGGGAGGACCAAATTTACACTCCCCTTTATTAACATGAGTAGATTTCCTAATTCTGACACAATCTCCAACATTCAAGGTGCACAATTTTGCCCCTTTCGTAATGTCAAAGGTTGATTTTTGTTTCTCTTGAGTAATAGTTGCACTTTCTTTTGCAAAAGACATCAACTTTTCCACATCAGATTAATTTTTAACCCACTTTGACATCCACCCTGGACGAAAAGAAGTGTTAGGTTTTCTTCCCCTCATTAATTCAAAAGGGGAAATTTTTGTGGAGGAATGAGGAGTGGTTTTATAAAACCAAAACATGCTCCTAAGGGATTTGACAACATCACAATTCCTTTCCTTTGCCCATCTCACGCAATCACCAACCACCCTATTCATTCTCTCCACAAGACCATTTCCCTGAGGATAATATAAAGAACTCTTACTGTGTTTGACCCCAGAAATAGACAAAAAATCTTCCAATTCTTTAGAAACAAACTGGTTCCCATTATCAGAAACAAGTATTTTCGGAAAACCTTCTCTACTCCATACATCACTCAAGAAATCAATAACAACTTTAGAATCAACATCCTTGACAAACTTAAATCCCGGCCATTTTGACGCATAATCAATCATCACTAAAATGAACCTAGCACCACCACCACTGAGAGTCATATAGGGTCCCATCACATCAACACCTACTTTTTGCCAAGGATGATCTGGACACTCCATCGGAATTAGTGGAGGAACACAAGTTTTGAGAGATTTGTCAGAAGATTTGCAAATACTGCAATCCAAAACAAATTCATCGACCTCAGCATCCATACCTTTCCACCAAAAGGTATCACAAATACGACGTTTGGTAAATGAACACCCTAAATATCCCTCATGAGCCCTGATTATAATACTTTTCTAAAAACTTGTGGTGGAATTATTTTGTTATTGCGTAGAAGAATATCCTCTTCCACAGACAACTCGTCCTCGACTTTAGAGAAAGGTTGAAGAGAAGGTGAAAGAACGTTCTCTCTTGGCCATCCAGACCTAATAAAATTACAAACTTCTTGAAGAACAGAGTCATTAGCAAAAGCTTGGATCCACTCCTCCTCAGAACAAAATTTAAGTTCAGGGATATCAACAGTAGCAACAAGACAGTCCTCGCAATCCTCATCAATAAGATCAGCAAAATAGTGAGTTTGAAGCAGGAAACCGTGAAAAGAAATCTGCTCTTCCGTTTTTGCCACCGGGGATATGCTTAACATCAAAATGATATTGTAACAATCTGCTCACCATGCGCATAATCCTGGGGGTAGAACACTTAGTCATTGTCCCACTCAAAATGTTTACAAGCGGCTTATGATCCGTTTGCAATAAAAATCGTTTACCCCATAAATAAGAACGAAATTTATCGATAGCCCATGCACACGCTAAAAGTTCCTTTTCTATGACCGAATATTGCAATTCGGGAGCACGCAAAACTCTAGAAGCAAATCCATCTGTCCTTTCAACACCATTCTCTACTTGCGTCAAAGTGGCACCCAAACCCACCTGACTTGAATCAACCGTCAAACAACACGGCAAACTAGGATCAAAAGGCTTCAAGATGGAACTTACACTTAGACTGTCTTTGACCATCTTAAAAGCAGAAACACACTCCTCACCCCATTCAAATTTGATTCCTGCTTTAACAAATTGCTGATGAGGCGAACAATGGTGGCATAATGTGGTATGAATCTCGAATAGTATTCACAGAGACCCAAGAGAGATTTCACACCTGTCTTATCTGTGGGAGTAGCAGCATTAGAAATGGCCTCTAATAGTCCTGGTCTTGGCTTGATTCCATCTTGGGTGAGAATATGCCCTAAATATTCCACTTCTGTACAACAAAATTTAAATTTTTCTAGTTTAAGAACAACCCCATGTTCTTGAAAAAGCCCCAAAACCTTATGCAAAATCTTGTCATCTGAATAAGAATCTCTAGCAAAAATAAGCACGTCATATTGGAAAACCAAAACTCCATCTACTCCACTGAGAATGTTAGACATTACACGCTGAAATACCGACGCAGAGGATGCCAAACCGAACGGCATACGACGATATTGAAACGTTCCCAGTGGAGAGACAAAAGCTGTAAGATGACGTGACTCTGGGTGCAGCTCGATCTGTTGATAGGCACTGGCCAGATCAAGCTTAGCAAAAATCTTAGCACCCTTCTTAGAAGCAAAGAGATCTTGGATCTTAGGCAAAGGATGTGAATCGACCTAAATTTCTTTATTCACTGACCTTAAATCTAGACATACACGAAGTTGGCCATCCCTTTTTCTGGCTACGACTAAAGGACTAAGCCAAAGAGATGACTCTGTAGGCTCGATAACACCTTTTTCACAGAGCAGTCGCAATTCTTTGTCTAAATCTCTCCTTACACTATAGGGTACACCTCTTAGTTTATGTTTAACTGGCAGAGAACCATCTTTGACAATTATTTTGTGCTTAAATCCCTTTATTTTCCCAAGTTCCCCACTAAAAACAGATGGGAAAGCTTTTTGAAGAGACAAAACTTCATCAGCACAATCAACAACAAGAATTTGGTCTTTAGCACCAGGCCTAAAAATCATCTTAAATAAACCCTGATGGAACCAGCCCAAGATATCAAGACCCTTGACAGCTACATACATTTTGCCCCTTATCTTCCTTCCTTTAAAGCACAACTCATCTTCAAAATAACCAAGAAGATCAATCTTCCGGCCTTCATAAGACACTGGCGCACGGTCAGGAGGAAGAAGAGGTTGTGTACCTTCCCAAGTTTCATCGAAAAGTTTTTGCGGTATCATAGTTACTTTTGCACCAGAGTCTACTAAAAGTTTTACAGATTTTGAACCAATTTTAAAATCGGCTATGGGATCCACACAATCATTAGGGTCTCCCACAACAACATCTTCAGTAACAACAGAAACAACTTTGGCATCAGAAGAAGAATCTGAATCAATTACACAAACAGTGGATGTTTTAAAACTCTTTTGTCCTTGCCCCTTTAATTTGAGGCAAACCTTAGGGAAATGTCCAACCCTCTTACAATAATTACAAGTGACATTAGAAGCTGGACAATGAGAACCCTTGGGGTGAAATACATTACCACATCTTATACACGTATTGCCAATTGTAGTGTTAGACTAGGAAGGTTTAAATGACTTCCCACCCCTAACTGATTTCTTAGATGATTTAGAAGAAGAACTAAAATTGATGGCATTCACTGGTTCAATAATCTTTTCCTCCAACTCCTTTAAAGAAACCATAGAGATTTCGATGCTCTTAGCGATCTTTATAGTTTCATCTAAAGAAGGGTCGCCTAAAGAGAGTAACTTTTGTCTGATGCTTTTCTCTCTACAATGACATGCAAATTGGTCTCTGATAAGCTGGTCAGAAAAATTTTCAAACCTACAATCCCCAGCTAATTTCCTCAAAGCAGATATATGGGAATCAACATCTTCACCATATAACTGTTTCCTCTTAAAAAACTTATGCCTTATGACCATGAGGCTAGGTTGCTTGTCAAAACGCAATTTAAAATTTGTACAGTCTCTAAATAAACATCGTTTAAGGGAGGATCTTCTACAGGAAGATCAGGAAGGTGTTTAAACACTGACCTCCCTTCAAATCCCAAAGAATGTAGCAATAAGCATTTTTTTCAGATGTACGTTGTTACAACTCATGCTTTTAGCACGCATGCTGTAACAACGCGGTTTTATACCGCATTCTTTTACAACGCATAACAGAAAGGGGTGTTGGATAGTGAATATTTTAATTTACTATTCCAACACCAGTCCCCGTTGACACTAGGGAAGGTGTTAGATAGTAAATTAAAAGTATTCCCTATCCTTGAGCGCCCCCCAGAGTGCGATTTAAAGACCGCGTTGTAATAGCACTGCGTGCTAAAAGTTGCGTCGTAAACGACGTTCCCCATTTTTTTCTTTCAGCAGCAAACCTGGATGCACCTATAGCCCCTAAATATGTTTCAAAGGCATCATGCCACGCCTCCCACCTAATAGCAGGCTCACCAGGAGTGTCTAAGAAAGATGGAGGAGGATTGACTGATTGTAAGGTACACATTTTCCCAATAAAGAAAAAAAATGCAGGCTAGATTAATATATAATATATAATAAATAACCACAAAATCAAATAATGTATACACACATATAATATTAATAATAAGGAGTATCAAAGCATGAGGCAAGAGCTGTGTGCATCAGCATGCACACAAAACAACGAAATACCAATCTGTGTGAATGAATTCATAAAACCAGCTGGGCTAGTGTTGTATTTTTCAGACCAAAGTAGAAGTAAATACTGGATAAGCTGTGCACATCAGTGTACTGAGTAACTCCGTGGGTTGCCCAAAAATAAAGCTGTGCGCATCAGCGCACTGATAATCTCTGTAGAATTTCAGGAATAGAGCTGTGCGCATCAGCGCACTGATAACCTCCGTAGGATTTCAGAAATAAAGTTGTGTAAATTGCCAAGCAACAGAATTCCTGGAAGCGCGATGACGACACAGTCTCAAGAGCGTCATGCGTCAGAGGTCGAGGCTTGAAAATGGAGATGGAAGACAGTCCTGACAGCTTACTACAAAGGGTAAACAGAGGTTTTTACTCGCAGTAAAAGAGGAGTCATTCTGAGTCTCCAGAATAAGTCAAAGATATAGCCTTTGTTTTAGTGAAACAGGCAGAGTAGCGAATGTTTTTATGTTGTTACTAACAGATTTTATCTCAAAAGAAAGTAGAAAATTAAGTTGTCATATTATCTTGTGAAGGAAGGGTCAACCGCCGGAGTAGTACTGACGTCACAGGGGGCTGCACTGGGATTGGTTGAAACAGCAGGCGTGAGAAAGAAGCAAATTGTAAAGGAGGGGTCAGTAGTAAGGAGTGAAACTGACATCACAAAAAGGCAGCGCTAGCATTAGTTGACCATGAGTGTGAGCAAGAGCCTGGTTGGTTGTTAAATAGAAGCCGCACTTGTATTGGCTATATAGACAGTGAGAGTCTGAGTTGTAATTAGACATTAGATAGAAGATTTGTTAGCATTGGTTAGGGAAAAATTGTATGTCTGATTCTGATTTGACTGCGGGTGTAGATCACACTGACAGCAGACTTCAAGAGTTTGTGAAGTACTCTTTTAAACATCGTTGATCCAAAATGTATGGAGTGAAAAGAGAGATGTAATTTATAAAGAAAATAAAGAATTTCTTTAAGAAAGATAAACCTGTGATGTCTAGCGAGAGAATTCTTATTCCACCCCCGAAAATGCCTGCTTCTTTTGATGATGGAAAGAGAATATCATACTTGTGTGTGGATGGAGAATTGGATAGAATATACCCATGGTGATCAGATTTAGTTTTCCCAGAGAATGGTACGTTTAATTAAAGAATTCTTCAGAATTTGATATTGAGAATGAATGAGCTGGAACCAAGATCAGGGTTACCACAGTATGAAGCTTTAGAAGAATGGGAGATTGAAGCAGTGGAGGAGCGCTATGGTATCAGAAGGTTTATATCGAGTGTTAATGGCTGAGGAAGAGACAGGGAGCAAGTGTAAGGAAAAAACAAAGCACATGAATGTAACAGGATATGGTGAGTCGGATGATGAATTATTGTAGGACATTTTACCTAAAAACCATCCACCTTATCAAGAAGGACCTAATAGTGTCATCCCGAGTGCTCCAGTAATGGGAACACCCTTAATTCCACAAATTGAGCATGATACGTCAGTTAATAGGGTGCTTCAAGAAAAAGAGATGGAAGCATTAAATAAAAATAGAGAAGAATTATTACAGAAAATTGGCCAATTAAATTTGAATCCTGGAGCATTGACTGTACCAGTGACTATAGGTCCTGTCATTCCATTGTATGGAGATAAAGCAAATTGCCAAAAATCTCAAGTTGTTGTAACTTCTTTGAATATTTCTAGAAAGGAGGTAATAATAACTGACGATCAAGCCAGTGAGTGCGATTCAGTCATTTAATTATTGGACCTACCGATAAGAGAACCAGTAAGTGAAACCCCAAAAAGAGTTACACCCAGTAGTTCATAAGAGAAAAGATCTATAATACTCTCTGGGACTAGAAGCTTAGCAACAGTAACTCCTGAAGATTTGGAGAGATGAGCACAGGGAATAGGAAAACAGAGTACACCCCCAAATATTTAAGACAATTACAAACTGAAAGTAGAATTGGAAGAGATGATAACTGGAAATGTAGGAATATAGAGATTGAATCATTACAATGAAGAAGAACTGTTGTTTGTGTGAAGCAGTATAACCAGAAATGCAAAATTATTTTATGAGAAACTGACAGAACTTGCTTCAGAGATGGGAATAGACATAGAGAGGTCAAAAGTATTACAGAAACCATATCGAGTGGAGTTTACTGACAAGGATTTGAAGAATATGAATGTGTCTGGTAGGAAGCTACAGGTTAAGGAGTTATTAAATATCTTGCAAAAATGGGGAGACATTGAGAAGTGGAGAACTAGGTGGACAAGAAAGAAGGAGGAAGCTCAGGCAAAGGAAGCATTGTCTGCATTTTTGTTGAAAGAATCAGGGAAGGCGGAAAGACTGTGTCCCATGAGAGAAGTACCTGGTGGTGGATATGTTCATGTCCCATGGAGCAGACAAGATATTTTGTCATTTACGAATGATTTTCCTAGGTTAAGGGAGACACCAGTTGAATGGTACAAACAAGTTGAAAGATTTGTGAAAGTTTCGAAGGTTTTGTTAAAAGACCTGGATGGTTTATTTGACATAGTAGTACCTACTGATTTGTGGACGGAATGCAAAATTACTATTAATTGACCAATTGAGGAGTACCCCAGAGATTTTAAAACAAGAGCACCCTCAGATGAGGTAAAGAAGAAATATCATCAAGTGAATACTCTTCTAAAAGGCAAAATCCCACCAAAAGAAACAGATTGGGTGAAGAGAGACAGAACCGCTCAAGAGCAAAATGAGTCTGTGCATGCGTACTATGAGCGACTGCTACAAGTGTTTAGGAAGTATAGTGGATTTGAGAATATTGGAGATAAAGATATGGGACATTTTGTGTATGGGTGTGTGTATGGTCTGGAATCGGAGATTAGTTAAATGATTCAGCAGCACATGTGTTGGCAGGGAAAAACGATGTGGGCACAAGTGAAATTGGATGAACAGCAGGAAATTAAATTGAATTGTCAGGGTGATGGTCAAATGAAGGCTCAAACTCAGATTGATCAGGTGGCGAATGGTGGTAAATTTAAAAGACAAATGAATAGAGAGGATGAGAAGAAGAAGTTTCCTTGTCATGCGTGCAGAAAGCTTGGACATTGGAAGAACGAGTGTAAGAGTATTCAGAATAATAATGGGCCAAATCAAAATTTAAATCCACAGACGCAGAATGAGGTGCTTGTGAAACAACCGCAGCAAGTAGTTAATCAACAGTGTCATGTGCCTCCAGCTCCTATGCCAAATTTTGGGGGTCATCCAAAGTACAGTGCAGACGCCGGATTTCCAGGAGGAAGTGGTAACAAAAAATCTGTGGTTTCACAATATTTTTTACAGAATAATGAAGATGAATTTAGCAATCTGCAATGACAGTGCCTGAGGGGGGAGGAAGAGGAATGCGTACTTGCGTACTTGGCGCATCCTTGCCGGTAGATCATTCAGGTCCATTTGTTGATGGGAAAGTGGAAGGTAATGAAATTACTTTCCTATTGGATACTGCTGCTACCCATTCTACTCTGAGAACAGCAGACAACCCAAACCTAACCCTCTCGGTAAACTCGATCCAAGTTGTAGGCGTATCAAATCAAAAGACTAGAACCCTAATTACAGAACCCATGAAAGTGGAGAGGGTGGCTGCTCGGAATTGGAGTAGTACTCGTTCAGCGACCATGGCTGGAGGTTTTCTAGAAGTAAATCCCAATCCCAGCCTAGAACTCTATTGGGACGCTATAACTATACCGAGGGATAGGAGGCTCCTCTTCCAGATTAGAGTAGGTACCCTTCCCCTTAGATCTCTGACAGGCAGGTGGGGAGGTTCATCTATCAGCAATTGCCCCGCTTATGGAGCATACAAGGAAACAATAGGTCTTTTTTTATTTTCTTGTACGGCCTATGCTGGACCAAGACGCATCTGGTTAACCCCAATGTGTAAGAACTTAGGTACTACTAGCAGTGCTGTAGCTCTAAGAATTATACGTACTAGCACTTTACTGCCTATAGTAATAGCCACTGCCAAATATGTTGGATGGGCATGGAATATTAGACAGAAGTTTTTAGGCCATTGATTATGTTTTCTATGTCAGCTAATATTAATCTGGCAAATATTGTATTAAAAGAGTATCTGCATTTTATCTGTAAATTCTTGCTATATAATAACATTTAGGTTTTTTTATTATGTCTGTTTGTAAAATAAGTTTTACTTTTAACAAAATAACTTTTTTTAATGTTTTTATTGGAGATTGTATATGCTTTTATGAGTGAACCTCGAATTATGCAATTTTGACTTGACTTGACTTGACTTGCATATTGGAAATTTCAAAGACATTCATAGATTTGTAGTCTGTGACTCTAGTCTAGTAAATCTGTTGGGGAGAGATCTGCTGTGCAAAATGAATTGTACAATTTATTGCACACCGGATGGTGCTGCATTTGAAACCCCTGATGAAGATGTTGTATACAAAATCATGCTAGCTAAACAAGGCACAGAAATAGATGAAATGTATTCATTGATGACAATAAATGATTTACCCGAAGAATTGAGTAAAACAGTGTACCCAGAGGCATGGGATTTCACTGGAAAAGAAATTGGCTTAATGACAAATGTAGATCCAGTGAAGGTGACAGTGAGAGAAGGTGCAAATAATCCCAACACCCGACAATACAAGATGAGTCCAGAAGTGAAAGCAGGAGTTATTTCAGAAATTGATCAAATGATCAGACAAGGCATTTTGAAGGAAATAATGAGCAGTCCCTGTAATTCGCCTATAATAGGACTTAAAAAGCCTAGCGGAAAACACAGGATAGTGCAGGATCTGAGATAGATCAATAAAATTGTGGTACCTTGTTGTCCTGTAGTACCAAATCCAGCAGTGATCCTTTATCAGATATCCTGGAATGCTGGCTGGTTTACAGTAATTGATTTATGCAAGCCTTTTTCTCTATTCCTTTACACCCAGATAGCAAGTAACGTTTTGCCTTTAAGTTCGAAAATCGTATTTTGGCATGGTGCCGAGTTCCTCAAGGGTATAAAGAGAGTCCCTCAATTTTGAATCAGATTCTGAAAAAGTGTTTAGAGGCATTAGTCATGCCCATAAATTCAGTCTAAGTACAGTATATTGATGACCTACTGGTGGTATCAAAATCATGAGAAGATTGTGTTACTGATTACTGATTCTATTGCATTACTGAACCATTTGGCTGATGGAGGACACAAGGTGTCACCAGACAAATTGTAGTTTTGCCGAACAGAAATCAGATATTTAGGCCACAAGATTGAAAGAGGAGTGAGAAAAGTGACCCCAGAAAGAATTAAAATGATCAAGCATATGCAGTTCCCGCAAACGCAGAGAGAAATAAGAATGTTTCTCGGAGTGGTTGGATACTGTCATTTGTGAGATTGCGAAATTCTCAGTGTGAGACCCCTGCCCTAGGAATGCCTGACTATGCGAAAGAGTTTGCACTATTTTGTTGTGAGAGAGAAAGTTGTGCACTTTCAGTCTTGACCCAAAGGCAAGGGTTAAGTCGACGTCCAGTGGCACATTTTTCTGCTACTTTGGATCCTGTGGCTTCAGCTTTACCTGGCTGCTTAAAAGCAGTAGCTGCTACTTGTGTGAGTCTGGAGCAGAGTAAGTCAATTGCGATGGGACAGCCAGTTTATGTTCCACATTCAGTTGAGACTCTTTTAACAAGAACTCGAACACAGCACCTTACCCCTAGTAGGATCACTAAGTATGAAAGAGTGATTCTTGGAGCAGAAAATGTTACAGTAATAAGGTGTACATTGGTAAACCCAGCCATGTTATTACCAGACCCACATTGTGAAGAAGTGAAAGATGAGGTAGATCATGACTGTTTGGATGTGACTAAGATATGCACCAAGCCCCACCCGATATAACGGAGGAACCCCTGAAAGACCCAGACTACGAATTATTTGTAGATGGCTTGTGCCTGAGACTGGAGGGAGGAGGACTCAGTGCAGCATATGCTGTATGCAAAATATCTGGGGTTGTTGGAGCATCCTGTTTACTGGGAGTCAAGTCTGCACAAGTAACCGAATTTGTGGCCTTAACAAAGGCATGCAAAATTAGGAAAAAATGGAAGGTAACCATATTTACAGACTGTCAATATAGTTATGGGGTTGTGCATAGCTATGGCCAATTGTGGATGCAGAGGGGATTTTTGACTTCTTCAGGATCCCCTATCAGGAATGGCAAAAATGTTAAAGAATTATTGGAGGCAATACAAATGCCAAAAGAATTAGCAGTGGTCAAGTGTGCTGCTCACCAGTCAGGAAATGACTATGTGACAGAAGGTAATCGATATGCTGACCAGAATGCTCAATATTGGGCAAGAAATAAAATGGCACTAAACCGAAAAATTGAAACGAGTGAAACTTATGTTTTTCTCAACCCCAAAAACCTGGAATGAGGAGAGACAGTTGCAGGATGAGGTGGAGGTGAGCAAAAAGGAAAACTGGATAAAATCAGGCTGTGAAAGGAGAACAGTGGATGAGGTTTGGGTATACACCGATGGCAGACCATTCATGCCATATTGCTTACTCTCTCAAATGGCAAGAATGTATCATGCAGACACACATGTAGGTAAGGACGCTATGATTAGAGTATTCAGACAAAATGGAAACAAAACAAAGTTTAGGGCAGTTGCAGAGAGCCTTTCCCAGAGATGATTAATTTGACAGCATCAAACTCCAGGTAGTAAGACAGTGGTCAGTTGGGGAAAAATTGAAAAGGCAGAGGGATCATTCACAAGGTTACAGCTAGATTTAATAGAATTGCCCTCAAGAAACGGAATGAAGTGTGTCCTTGTCATAGTATGCTTGTTTTCACTGTGGGTGGAAGCGTGCCCCATGAGGAGAAATTATAGTCTCACAGTTTCCAAACTATTGTTGAGGGAATTGATTCCTCGGTTTGGTTTTCCAGTCACTTTGGAATCAGGTAGAGGACCTCATTTTAATAATGAAATACTTTGTCTAATCTGTGAAGTATTTAAAATTGATCAAAAACTACACTGTGCATATCCCCCAGACACTTCAGGAGTGGTTGAGCAATTGAATGGCACAATCAAGTCAAGGTTGAGCAAAATGTGTGCATACACAGGCAGCCAGCACAGAGGACCTCATTTTAATAATGAAATACTTTGTCTAATCTGTGAAGTATTTAAAATTGATCAAAAACTACACTGTGCATATCGCCCAGAGACTTCTGGAGTGGTTGAGCAATTGAATGGCACAATCAAGTCAAGGTTGAGCAAAATGTGTGCATACACAGGCAGCCAGCACAAGCGCATGATTTGAATCCTGGAGACTGGGTGGTAGTGAAGAAACACGCCAAAAAAACATGCTTAGCACCCAGGTGGGATGAACCACGACAAGTCATACTGGTTACTACTACAGCAGTGAAGTGTGCAGGTTTACCAAATTGGATTCATGCTAGTCACACCAAAAAGGTACCAGGCCCAATTGAAAAGATTCAGCAACTGAATGAACCAGTTGAAATAGCTGAAGGTTGTAACGTAAAGTAATCCAGAGCAATAGACTCTGAACGAGGAGATGAGGAACAACCAAGCACAAGTCGGGAGGGCTGGACACCAGTGGATGACATACCAGAAGTCATTATTCAAACAAGAAGTGGAACAAGGTTAGATAGACAGGAAAGTAGTGAGGACCAGATAGGTGTAGAAGAAGAACACGCTCAGGAAGAAGTTAATCAAAATACTCAAGACCCTGAGCATGACCAGACAGGTATAGAGGAACATACTCAGGTGAAAAGACACCCCAAGGGTCCTGAGCAGGGGCAGACAGCAGATGAAGAACACTTTCAGGCAACAGAAAAGCCAATTGTAGTAAGACCTGAGCAGGATCAGTTAGGAGAAGATTGGGTTCAGGCAGAAGAAGATCAGTTTGAAATAAGACCTGAACAGGGTCAGATAGAGGAAGAAGAACAAGTTCAGGTGAATGAAACCACAAATCCAGGATCTGAACAAGAACAGGTAGATAGCGACTCTGAAGAAGAGGAAGAACCGATTGTGGCTAAACTTAACGAGAATAAAAGAGCTCTAGAAAGAGACAAAGAGAGTGAAAGTGCAGTGCAAGTTAAATGGGTCAGAAAGGGTGACAACAGGCCAGGTGGAGTCAAAAGATTAAAATACTACCTGGGGAGAAAAAATGAAAGACCTGAGCAAGTGAATGAGGTTTCTAGTCAAACTCAGTCTAAGCAGTCGATTGTGAACCACACTCGAAGAAGTCCAAGACTGAGAATTTTGAACAATAAATTCAAGGGTCCTGAGTAGACCTACGTAATATTAGAAGACTTTGAAAATTTAGATTTAAATGAAGAGACAGAGGAAGAATTGAATGCTGCACAAACTGATGAAGGAGAAGTGAGACCCCCTTGAAATCCAGAGTTTGAGCTTGCAAACAAACAAAAGAAGAGAAGAGAAATCTTCTTAGATTAAAATGGCTAAAGACAGGGTTACTGAATGACCAAAACAAAATTGCATATAAAATTGCTGTAGAGTTTGTATATGTAGCATTTTGCTAGTAATTACAGTATGGATATTTCTAACAGTAGCAGTGCCTTATTTACTGATAGCTAACTGAAAGAATGAGACAGTTAATAGTGGAAAGATAGCTACGATAAAAGGAGATAGGGTAGAATTATGAGCAGCAGATGAGATAGACATACCTCATACAGTATCAGACAATGAAACAGCATTACATATTTTCACAAAATTGCTTTTTCAGTATGTAGATACAATTGAGATTAGTGATTGTTATGTATGTATGAAATTACCAGTTTCAGTATCAGAAGGAGTCACATACCACAATTTACCACGATCATAGGAAACTACATGTAGTATATTAACAAGTTTGTTTTATAGAACAGGGAAACTTCAGTATTAGTATTCAAACCTAGATGTAGTATTTTCAGAACTTCCTATTCAAAAGAATATGAATCCAGTACTTAGTATTCAAGATGCACAGTTTATGGGTGATTTTTTCTTAACAATGAATTCAATAGATTTAGTTGAGGGTCACAAGAATAATCTAACCTGCATATTATGTGAAGAAGAGAAAGTGTTTTTAAATTGTGTTGAGAAAAGGAGACAGGAGTTCCGAAAGTAAGCCGCTGAACAGAAAACCCATATACCACCATGGGCTGGGAAAGATGGAATTAATGTAACTGGCAAGGTTCATGCTGCAATGTCTTTAGACTTTGAAAAGGATGGGAAAACCTGCCTCCATAGGTTAAAGCCAGATTATAATAACGTAATAATTGGTTCCAGTGAGTGTGAACAAAAGCTCCTAATTTTGGGAGGTTGGGGGATTAAAAGGGGGAACGGATCCGGTATTTCCTGGGGTTTACTACATGTGTTGGAATTATGCTTACTATAAGCTGCCTGCACCATGGTACGGTCGCTGCTACTGTGGCATAGTATTTCCGAAAAGTTATCACGTAAAAAGAATCATTGGAAGCAATGAAAGCACTAATGAATTAACAAGAAGAAAGAGAGCTCGTTTTTCAGAAATAATAGGTGAAATTGTTGGTGCGTTGATACCTTCAGTGGGAGTCATTCTAAATTCACAGTGGTTGATCGTCTCTCAACTGATACTGCTAGGGGTTTCTTGATGATAAACACAGAAATGGTTAAGATTAGATCTATGGTTTTGCAAAATCGACTTGCTCTTGATATTTTATTGGCAAAAGATGGTGGAGTCTGTAGAATGTTAAAAGTCAAACATTGTTGCACTTGCAAACCTGATAAAAGCAGAGAAATTAGACGATATATTAAGAATATTACAAGACTTCATGCAAACGTGAAACCACTGGAGGTTGACAGTGTATGGGAAAGACGAACAAAGAATATTTCTTCTGTAGGGACTTGGTTTTCCGATTTAGGGAAAGGTATTCTAGGTCAAATAATATTTCTGATTGTTGGTATAGCAATCATAGTCTTAACAATAATTTTATGGTGTAATTGTTGCACTGATTACTGCACATCCTATGCTGGGTGTGTCCCCCTGGGCACAACATTGCGTCCTGGTTATAGGATCTTCAGGTTGTAAATAAAGATAATCCAAAAGAAATGCTCAATCCTTGTTTTTATTGATTCTTTAAATTAATTATTGTTGTTTCGCTTCATTCAATTTTAGCGATGGACCTGAAATCATAATAACTGGATTGCGGTATCCAATGCATTTCGGGTATCATACCCTTCGTCAGGGATCAATCCTACAACAAACATATATAAATGTTGCACTAACATAAAGAAAGGGAAAATACGAAATGAAGGATAAAGGACAGAAAAGGAAGTATGAGGATATTCAGCTAGAGGAATTGAAGGGAAAAATGTATAAAAGAATGAAGGATGGAATTAAGAATGAAAAAGGAGGAAAAGAAACTGAGATATGCTAGTTAGCATCTGATTGGGATGGGTAATTTTGTGATGGCTCAAAATGCCAACAGAGAGGGGATTGATGGAGCAAGGACTCGTAGAAAAGAGACTTGCTCGGGAGAAATCCTCTCATTTAACTCCCTAATATGGTATTAATTATGTATTGTGTGAAACTAATACGCACCACACCAAAAATAATGATCAGTGAAGCTTGCCTATGTGTTTACTAACGCAAATAACTTAAATGATGTTCTAAAATGGCTGCTAACAGGAAATATTTATTGCGCATGCGTCAACTGCATCTACAGAATTTGACGAGCTGTTGCTTGAAGGGAAATTCTTGCGCATTAGCAGAGAATACCAAAATGGCTTTCAGAAGACTCACATGCTTTGCATCTGCATGCTTGAAAGCTTGCTATTTTACTAATGCTGATGCAGGGAGAGTATTAATGAATAAAGGCAAATAGAGTAGAGATGGGTGGGATACAGTGAAACCATTTATTCTTGAAAGTAACGTTTGTTTTTCTGACTTTATTATTAGTGCACATTTGGGCCTCTCGAGTATGACAGAAGCATTCAGAGCCATGTGACTGAATCGTACATTTGCACATGCCCATCAAGAGTGAACCCGGAATGATGACTACAAACTTGAATACAAGCCAAGGCCACTGAGTGCTCTGGCCTGGGAGCTTAGCTGTGAATAGTTCACAGGAATGGAGGAATATGTGGAAGTTATTATAAATGTTGCAAACAAATATGTGAATACAGGTGGGAATAAAGTTTGTGAATAAAATTGAAGGGGATGGGTCCATCAACAATGGGCTGACTGATGAGGGTGACATGTAAGCACGGTGTGATTATCTTCCCCCCTCTGCCTGACCAATCAGAGTTAAGTATTTTACGATATTGAAACATTAATAGGTGGTACATGAGGAAATAAAAGGTATAATTGAGGTAGTTTTAGCTAGTGAGAGAAAGAAAGAGAGAGAGAGAGAGCGTGGAGACCGGGACACTGTCTGAAAGAACCAGAGACGTTGACACTGAGATGCTGTGAGATACTGATGAAGAACTGAACATAGAGCCTACTATCCTAATTGTTAGGCTTAGAAAGAAGAGCGCAGAAGAATCTCGAGGAGGAAAAGAGTGTCAGAGAGGGGTGCGAAGTGAGCGTCGGTGCTAGCGAGGTCATCTATCCTGTCCTGAATCCTGTCCTGAAGTCTTTGTCTCCTGATTGTCTCCTGATCTATCCCGGGGGACCCCTACCAGCCCTATGGCCAGGGGGTTGGTCTTCACACCATCCTAGGTAATTATTAATTTTGCTGTGGTTGCAGATGTTCTTTTCTCTCTGTCTTTTCCTTTCTGAGCATAAGTCATTGCAAGTTTGAAGTATGCATTCATGATTGGATGTATTGAAGACCCGTAAAAAATGCTTGAATAGAAGGTGGCAGGAAGTTTGCCAATCTTCACATTTGACAGAGAAAGGCTTTCTTAAGGTTCAACACTAAATGTAACTCCTTTTTGATAATTTTTTACTTCGCTTCCAGAAGCTGCAGCAGCTGAGTAACTACATCCACTACAAATCCCAGGAACTCCATCTGCTAAACAAACACACTGTGAAATGGAACGAGGCATGTTACAAAGGGAACTAACAAATGAGCAATACTCATGTTCAGCAGCAAGAAACAAGGCACTTCATTTGCCATCTTTCTATTGGAACTTTTTTCTTTCTATACCCTTCCTGGAAGAGCAGTAGCATCAATTATGTAGATCTTTTTTATATCAAATATTCGGCAACTGAAATAAAACAGAAAGGCACTGTTGTAAAATTATGTTTAAATCATTAAAGTATTGTGGGGTTCCTATGTGTTTCTGCTCATGGTAAGTGGCCTGGCAATAATAATGTAATTTCCTCTTAGATGTCAGCTCATCAGAAGTGCCTTTGAAAACATGCAGGTCATGAATTCGTGTTACTTATATTACACAACTTGACCAGACATCCAAAAAGAAGTGTAATTTAGTAGGAAGCACTATTTAGCAAAAGACAGCATTTTGACTCTGTGAAGCACCTGAGGGACTGCAAGCCCTAGAGAGCCGCAGGGGCCGCCAGAAGATCGCCCGCCCCTCCCTTCTCTCACCGGGGGCATTTAAAAACTCCTTGCGTCTCCCGCTTTGCGGGAGACGCTGCGCAACAGCATTTTGACTCTGTGAAGCACCTGAGGGACTGTGAGCCCCAGAGAACCGCGAGGGCCGCCAGAAGGTCGCTCGCCCCTCCCTTCTCTCACCGGGGGCATTTAAAAACTCCTTTCGTCTCGCGCTGCGCAACAGCATTTTGACTCTGTGAAGCACCTGAGGGACTGCAAGCCCCAGAGAGCCGTGGGGGCCGCCAGAAGATCGCCTGCTCCTCCCCTTTCACACCGGAAGTACTTCAGGGAACATCAACCTCCGCCACGCGGACGTGTGCCGGGCTAAACCCGGGCCAAGGGCGAGCCCATTTGAGTCCGTTTGAGGCTGGAGTAGGCTGGGCTGGGCCTACCCTCCAACGTTTTTTATGGGACACTAGTTGTTCATCATCCAGCGGTAAGACCCAAAGCCTGGCCCCAAGACTCGCGAAACACGAGGGCGTTAACCTGTGTAGATTGTTATAATCACTTCTATGGCGAATGGTGTCGCAAAGGAAAAGAAGGGGCCAAAGGGGGGTCCTATGGGAACCTTGGATTACGTCATTACAAGAGCCTCGAAAGTGATCGCCCAAGAGATTGCGGTGACTGAACGACAGCTAGCACTTGGTCCGGTCTCAACCAAGTGTCTAACGGAGGATGGGCACAAGCTGAATTACCCTTCTCCCCATGGCGCTAATACTACTAACGATGACCCTCCCCTGCCGAGCAATGCCACGTCAACTCCTGAGGTGGACTCTATACCAGAAAAAAGGACACTGGACCAGTCATCCTGTGCAATAACCAGGTCCAAGACTGCCCCGTATAAGTGTAGAAATGAACCCGCAAAGGACAAAAAAGGCCCCAAAAACAAGAAGAGGGTAGGGGGCCCCCAAAAGGTAAATTGTCCATTAGAACAAAGACAATGAGGTTAAATGAGGATGGACAGAAAACCAGAGAACTAAATGATGAGGCGGAGACTGTGACACCTCCACTGACCCCGACTGCCCCTAATACCCCAGAGGTCCCTGTGGTTACCCTAAACAGTGCTTTTTGGGATAAAGTGGGGACTATCATTGCTGATTGTCTATTGCCTTTAACTAATAGATTGGCAGCTATCGAAGCAAAGGTGGTTATGCTTACTAACGCCTTAGCTCAGAACTCTGGGGTCTTAGCAATACTAATAATGAGCAATCACTTCCAACTCCCCCTGGAACTGATCCCGCAAGTGAAGCAAGGCCATCTCCAGACCATCAAAGGGCCCAGGAGGTTGAGAGCCTACAACCGGTTAAACCTTGGCCAGCTGTGAATGGGTCGGATAGGCAATCCCACAGCAAGGTCAAACTTAGAAATGATCAGAATGTAGCTTTAAATCCGCAGTGTAGCACTAAAACATCAAGCATACGAATTGATTTACCCCCAGAATGTAGCCCTCTTGTAGTAGTTTTAGCAGGGGTACCACCGCTGACGAATGGTAATGAAGAGACACATATGTCACTAAAGAACAAAGTTACTGATTGGCTTAATAAAAATAGACCACTACCGCCAAACGTAAAGAGTGACATTTTGTTTGTTCGAAGGGTGTCATGGGTGGGCTATAGAACTAAGGACCTCATGGTAGACTGTGTCCTGATTAATTTTAGGGACACATGGACAGTGTCCCACGTATGTCAGTGGACCCAGCCCATACCTGCATCAGCCATTCAGTCTCTCCCCCTGTCGTATTTCTATCCCCCAACTCCTGTGTGTACTAAGATTGGTAAGGATTCAGAATGGAACCTGGTAGGTTCTTCATCAGGGACAAGCTCTAGCCAGTAAAGGCCCAGAAAATCATTGGTACCCGAGGCCGTCTGCCTATATAATAGATTTAGTTCCATAGATGCGGTGGATTGACTGATTTCTAATAAACTGGACAATATCCCCGGTGGTACAATTGGGGCAACTCTTGTGGTAGAGTGGGAAGAGGGGGTCGAACCAGGAAGATACACCCATGAAGATTTAGGGGTTAAGAGCGGTGCAAGTTGTGAGGTGGTCACATTGACCTCAGTTGCTGCAAGTAGTTGCCCACCCCTCAGGGAGTCAGTAGTTGACCCTACTGAGGAGGGCAATGTTATGCCTATCCCTTCAGGTAAAGCCGGTCTACTGGAGGAGGCAAATGTGGAGCCATCCGAGAGAAGAGACATGGGCTTAAATGCAGAAGTAATAAAATTATTATCCTGGATCCTGGCAGGACTGTCTAATAAACTCTCCAGTCCAGCATGGGGATCTTTTGTGGACGAAAATGATGTGTCTCAATTTCAGGAGACCTGGGCGCGCACGCAACAACTCAGGGGGGGTTTTGCCTCATTCTATGTCCCGGCAGTTTGGGGAGGGAGAGGTCGTCCTTCAGGAGGACTCACAATTTGGGTGGGATCCCATTTAGGCTGCAAAGCTACAGTAATTAACACCTTCTCAAAAGACATCCAATGTGTGGTCCTTGTCTGGCCAAATGCTTACAAACTAGCATTGATTAATGTATACTCACGTCCTGTTAGCATAGGCAGTGAGTCCAGCACTATTGAGGATCTCTCCTCATTTATTTCAACTATCCAGAGTGATTCCCGCATAGTGATAGGGGGCAACCTGAATTGCCACTTTGAGCCCCTAGAGGGTCTCAATGAAGGCGCCTTAATAGCAGAGGATGACCATTAGTCAATCCCCATGACCCAGGCCCCGCCCGCTAGGGCATGGTCCCCACTTTCCATACAGGTTACGGCACTAACTATTACTTACTCCTTGCGTGCATGCAATGGCCGTACTCCATCGGACATCCCAGCCAAATGCACATTTAACAAGCCGGGACAAATGTCCCATCTGGACTACATCCTGTTAGAAACAAGGCTCTGGCCTAAGGTAATAGATTTCACTGTGAGGTCAAGAGTGGACAGCGATCACAATGCCCTAATTTTAGAAATGGGCCTGCCCAAGATTGGCAGGAGTGGAGTTTTACCCAAGGGCGATAGTGCTAATAATCTTACCCTGTCCAATAACAGGCGTAGAGTCTAGATTTAGGGAATACCCAGAACAAATAGCGAAATTGTACAATATGGCAGTTCCCTTTCTGATAGAGGTTGCAGTCCTAGTTAACCCACCATCTCCCACTGATTTTTTATTACAGCTAGAGGTCCTACACCGGGCCCTGGTGTCTAACCTGGCTGAGCTATTAAACCCTAGGGTCTCCAAGAAGGGAAGTAGGGCCCCTTCTTCCTCCTGGTACAACACAGTGTGTGGGAAAGCCAAATCAGAGCTATTGTTGGCCCTTGAAGACAACAATAGAACTGTAATAAAGGACAGGAGGGCCTACTACAAATGGCAAACCAAGTGCGCAAGGGAGGAGTGGGACCACGACAAGTGGTCTGGCTTATCCTCTGCTTTAAACACTAAAGATTTCAAGAAATTTTGGTCCATAATTATTACCGGCTCTGGTGAACCGAAAACAGCTTTAGAACCCAATTTAGCACCAGAAGTATGGGAAGGCCATTTTCGGGCATTGTATTCCAGCGAGGCCCCCACTGATGATGATGCTAATCTACCTACCCTTGGCTCCTTTTACCATCCAGCCAGAGGAGTGTGAGGTTACGGTGGCCCAAGTGTGCTCCGCCATTAATAAACTTGCCTCAAATAAAGCACCCGGCCTGGACAAACTTCCGGGCGACCTCTTTAAGCACCAGCCCAAAATCTAGGGTCCCTATCTCCGGATTGTCTTCAATGCAATCCTGAGAGGTATGGCTATCCCTAGTAATTGGCTGGGAGCAGAGATAGTCCCTATCTTTAGAAAGGGCTTACCTCTGCTCCCATCCAACTACTGACCCATAAGTCTTATTGATGTCCCCCAGAAGATCTTTGCAAGACTCATCCTGGACCGGTTGCAGGACTGGATGGATGAGTTCGCAATACTTAGCCCCTATCAGGCATGGTTTAGGAAGAATACCTCCACCGTGGAGCAAATCTTTTGATTAGTGCTTCTGTACTGGAAAACGGTGTGTATAGAGGGTGGCAACATCTATATGGTATTTGTTGACCTTCGCTCCGCTTTTGACCTTGTACCCAGGGGAAAACTCTGGCGTGTCCTTCTAGAGCTGGGCATTCCCATTCATCTTCTTTCGGTCTTGATGAGGTTACATGAGGCTAACTTTGCCCAAGTTAGATGCGGGAAGAGCGGTGAATTGACACCCAGATTCCCCGTTGACCGGGGGGGGGTAAGGCAGGGTTGTGTGCTCGCGCTGACCCTGTTCTTCCTCTATGTCAACGGGGTAATCGCGCATCTAAATGGAGTCCAGAACAATGATGCACCTAAGTTAGCCGGGAATAGGGTACCGGCGATAATGTTCGCCGACGATACCCTTTTGCAGGGAACAGCGTTACAACGCAACTTTTACCACGCAGTACCTTTACCAGGCAACTTTTACAATGCAAGTCGTTAATACGACTTGCGCTGGGGGGCGCAGTAGGATAGGGAATAGTTTAATTTACTATCCAAAACCTTCCCTACTATCCACGGGGACTGGAGTTGGAGTAGTAAATTAAACTATTCACTATCCAGCGCCCCCCAAACGCAAGTCGTTGTAACGACTTGCGTTGTAAAACCTGCGTGGTAAAGGCATGCGTTGTAAAAGCATGCGTAGTAATGACATACATCCCCCTTTTGCTCTCCAGATCCCCAATGGGCATCCAGCGAACATTGGATGGTTTTGTAGAATTCTGTACAGCACAGGGATTGGAGATCAATTAGCTGAAAACAAAATTTATGATCTTCAATCCGCCTAGAACTACAAGATCTAACCCTACTCTAGGCAAAACGAGATTGGAAAGGGTAAGCACTTCTGTTTATCTGGGGGTCACGATTAATGAGAGCCTGTCGTGGGGCCCCCAGCAAACTAAATCACAACTAAAACTTGCCCAACTTTCGGGTGGAATTCTCAGACTATCCAATGCGTCGACGATAAAACCAGTTGTACCCCCGCTGGAGGTCTATAAATCACAAGCTAGGGGTGCTAGTAAGTACGGTGGCGAACTATGGGGACATTGTAACAAAACCAAAATCAATAGGATCGAGAATAATTTTTTAAGACACCTGTTAGCCCTCCCCTCCAGTCCCCCGCTTCTTCCATTAGGACTTGACATGGGGATTAGGCCAATTGATGAGGAGTTAGCCTTAAAACCACTAAGGTACTGGCGCCGGCACTGGGCCACACCGGAGCTGTTTAATTACAGACAGGAGCTCAAACAAATACTCTCTAGTGTGGCTCACCTTTATTAAGAAGGAATTTACAAGGCTGGGATTTCCTGTCTTATGGGCTGATCCTGAGAGGGGCTCTAAAGAGATTTCGCGTAGCATGCTCGCGAAGGTATTTCGAGCTGAGAACCTGAATGCGGCCCTGTGTAACCCCGAAAATGGCTCTAGAACTGTTTCCTTCCTTATGGTCACCCCCTCGCCACCCGTTTCCTGCCGCCGCGTCCCGGTAGCTCCGCCCCCTCGCACCCCATTGGCCACCCCGCTCCCACCTTCCAGCTGCTCCTCCCACCCTCTTCCGCTCATATGGAGGCCGCGCAGCGGTAGAGAGAGCGACCTCTGGCCCTGTTTACCAGGCAGGTCGCTCCCCTCACCGCCATGCAGCCCACTTTATGACCGCTTCCCGCTGCTGTGACCTGACTGCCTGTGACTGAGTGCCAGTGCCCTCCTTCTCTTCTGTACCCCGAGTGAGTGCCTGTGTCCGCCTTTTCATTTGTACCTGTGTCATTTTGTTGCCCGGATTTGCTCCCTTCACCTTTTGCCCTGATTGTGATCCCTTTTTTTCTTTCTGTTTCCCGTGTTGGCCGCGTCACCCCCTCGCAGCCCGTTTCCCGCTGCCGCGTCCCGGTAGCTCCGCCCCCTCGCACCCCATTGGCTGCCCCGCTCCCACCTCCCAGCTGCTCCTCCCACCCTCTTCCACTCATATGGAGGCCGCGCAGCGGGCACGCCGCTGGCGCGCCGAAGGCAAGCCAGTCTGTGCCCATCCGTGCCTGGACCGCGCCCAGCGCCAGACCCCCTGGCCCCCGCAGACACCAGCCCACCCGCCAGACCTACAACGCCGCCACTCTCATCGTACTCAACACCGGCCGGATCCCCGGCTGTTGCCGAGCCGCCCCAAGACGCACCCACGGACCCCTCACCTGCCAATCCTGCAAGTTCTCCTGCATGCGGACCCGTACTGCACCCGTCAAGCCAAGCCCCAGCAGCAACCACCTGAAGTGCATCCTGCTCAACACCCGCTCTGTCGACAGACACGCCGTGGAACTCTCTAACCTGCTCGACACCACATCTCCAGACGTCGCCTTCCTCACGGAAACATGGATGAACGCCTCCTCAGTGCCCGACATCGCCATCGCCATCCCGGACGGATACAAGATCACCCGGAGGGACCGCGCCAACCGGACAGGAGGAGGCATCGCCATCGTCCACAAGAACACCATCCGCATCACGACCAACTCCGACGACACCCTCACAGCTGCCGAACATCTTCACTTCCAGATTCACACCGACCCCAAGGCACCCTCATCTACAGACCCCCAGGACCCCGCACACAATTCAGCGAAGACATCGCAGACTTCATCAGCCCACACGCCCTCCCCTCCGCTGACTACATCCTCCTAGGGGACCTCGACTTCCACCTGGAGAACAACAGCGACAACAACACCACCACCCTGCTGGACAACGTCGCCAACCTCGGACTCAAGCAACTGGTGAACACTCCCACCCACTACGCCGGACACACGCTTGACCCAGTCTTCTCCTCCAGCGAGCACATATCCTTCAGCCACTCCACCGGACTCCACTGGACAGACCACAGCTGCGTCCACTTCAGCTTCTGAAGAACCACAACTCACCACCACCAGCAACAGGTTCCCCGCAGGAGCTGGACCAAGATAACCACCGACCAGCTCTCCACAGTACTGAGCCAGAACCCTCCCGCCAGCTCAACGGACCCCAACCAAGCCGTCAACAACCTCACACAGTGGATCACCAACTGCGCTAATGACCTCGCACCTCTGAAAAACCATCCCAATAGGCCCAAAGGCAAGACAGCCCCCTGGTTCAACAACGACCTCAAGAACTCCAAAAAGAACTGCCGCACCCTCGAGAAAGCTTGGCGAAGAAACCCAACTACAGACAACATGAACGCCCTCAAGCAGGCCTCCCGCAAAGACCACCAGCTCATCCACACCACCAAGAGGACAGCATTCAAGGAATGACTAGACAACAACGCACACAACAGCAAGGAACTCTTCAGCATCGTCAAAGAGCTCTCCAACCCCAGCGCTGGAAACAGCAACATCACTCCTTCACAAGACCTCTGCGACTCACTCGCCTCGTTCTTTCATCGCAAGATCGCCGACATACACAACAGCTTCGGCGCACAGACCACGCACCCAACCACCGAACCGACGCCCCCCACCACCACCCTCCGTGCCTGGACCCCGGTCAGCACCACAGACACCATCCACACGATGAACACCATCCACTCCAGATCACCAACCGACCCATGCCCCCACCACGTCTTCAACAAGGCCGACTCCGTCATCGCACCCCAACTCCGAGACATCATCAACTGCTCCTTCAACACCGCCACCTTCCAGGAGAGCCGGAAGCATGCCGAACTCAGCGCCCTCCTGAAGAAACCATCAGCAGACCCCACCGACCTCAAGAACTACCGCCCCATCTCGCTCCTCTCATTTCCTGCCAAAGTCATTGAGAAGACCGTCAACAGACAGCTCGCCGCCTTCCTCGAGTCGAACGGAGCCCTTTACCACTCGCAACCTGGCTTCCGAGCCAAACACAGCACCAAGACCGCCCTCATCGCAGCCACTGACGACATCCGAGCTCTGCTCGACATCGGGGAAACAGCGGCCCTCATCCTCCTAGACCTCTCCACATCGTTCGATACTGTCTGCCACCGCACCCTAGTGCAGCGCCTCAGCAACATCGGTATCCAAGAGAAGGCTCTAGAGTGGATCATCTCATTCCTCGCCGGAAGAACCCAGAGAGTCCGCCTCCCCCCGTTCAGATCCGAGGCCACCGAAGTCATCTGCGGCATAACACAAGGATCATCACTCAGCCCCACCCTCTTCAACATCTACATGAGCCCCCTCGCAGCCATCGCACACCAACACAACCTCAACATCCTCTCCTACGCCGACGATACCCAGCTGATCCTCTCCCTCACCAACGACCCAGCCACCGCCAGAACCAACCTACACGAAGGGATGAAGGACGTAGCCGAGTGGATGATGAACAGCCGCCTGAAACTGAACTCAGACAAGACAGAAGTCCTCATCCTTGGACCATCACCCTCTGCCTGAGACGACTTCTGGTGGCCCCCTGCCCTGGGCAGTGCACCCAAATCAACGGACCACGCACGCAACCTGGGCTTCATCTTGGACTCCTCCCTCTCGATGACCAGACAAGTCAACACTGTCTCATCATCATGCTTCAACATCCTACGCATGCTCCGAAAGATCTTCCGATGGATCCCCACCGAAACCAGGAAGACGGTCACCCAGGCTCTCGTCACCAGCCGCTTGGACTACGGTAACACCCTCTACACCGGAACCACACCCAAACTACAGAAAAGACTCAAACGTATCCAGAACGCCTCCGCACAACTCATCCTGGACATCCCCCGTCACAGCCACATCTCCGGACACCTGAAAGACCTGCACTGGCTCCCCGTCAGCAAGAGAATCACATTCCGACTCCTCACCCACCCACACAAAGCCCTCCACGACATGGGCCCCAGGTACCTCAACAACCGCCTGACCTTCTACACTTTCACCCGCCAGCTACGATCGTCCAGCCACGCCCTTGCCGCCGTTCCACGCATTCGAAGAGCCACCATGGGAGGAAGATCCTTCTCCTACCTGGCAGCCAAGACATGGAACTTCTTCCCCATCCACCTCCGTCTTACCCAAGACCACCTCTCCTTCAGGAAGTGTTCGAGCAATAGCGAACCCCCCTTCCCCTAGCGCCTTGAGACCCTCTGGGTGAGTAGCACGCTTTACAAATTTCTTGATTGATTGATTGATTGATTCCTACCACTTTGAACGATTCTTAGATGACATTTATCCAGTTTTAGCCAGAAAATTGTATGTACAATGGAGGCATGGAGTATTACCTGCACAAGCTTTTACTAGTAATTGGTATACTCCTGCCCCAGAAAAATGTCCTCTTTGTGAAGGTGATAGAGAATCAGAGATATATGTTTTTTTCTTTTGTCCTGTATATTATAAACCCAGGAAGCATTGGCTTGTCCCCTTGTGTAAAAATCTTGGTTTCTGGCAATGTACGCATGCACTTAGAGTTTTAAAGACTGATACATCCGGATCCTATCGTTTTTGCTGTTTCGCATTTCCTGGTACCCATGTGGCGTATCCGCATAGCTTTAATTACCCATGGCTAAGTTAGAAATATAAGACAAGTGACCAATCCTGCTGTGTTAAGTGTTTTTATTAGAAACTTATTTATTGTTCTAGTTTTCTAATGTGATTTATATAGTCTTTTGCTATGTCTAAACTGTGAATGTCACTTAAGTATATTAATGCTATACGTTTTTATCTGTGCTTTTATGGTATTTTACCGAAATAAAGATCTTATGATGATGAAAAGAGTGATGAGTTAGCTTGTAGTGTTGCATTTCTGGAATTATGTTTACCCTTTTATCGATAATCGTAGAGTGGGACCCGCTGGGAAGACCTGGGGCCCCTATATTATCATGGAGCTAAATAGGGTCAGTGAGAATTGTGGTATATCCATTTGACCAGGAGCTTAGTTATCAATTATGCAGCAAGTGCAGTAGTGCAAACATGTATGGGGCTAGTGCACACTGACTATGACTTTAATGCTCCTCTAGAAATCTAGGTCAGTGTCAGTATTCTGCAATAAAGCCACAAGGTGATGTTCACTAGGGACCTTTGAGGAGCAACGTGCACACCATTACATGGCAGAACAGTTTTCAACACCTTGCTTTCCCTCCTCATTGTACTCCAGTCTTGGTTTCCACACCCCCACCCAGATACATCATGGCCCTTCTAGTTCCCTCTGTTGTCAAACCCTGCCTAAGTCACTTCTGCTGGTGGAGCTGTGTTCTGTATCTTGATTCCTGAATTCTATAGTTATTCTGACTCTTTCAGGCATGCTTTCTGGACTTTTCTCTTTCTCCACTCAAGGCTTTCCTGTTTCCCTTCTTGTGCCTGACACACACAAAAGGCCACCTTGTTTTCTTAGTCTTTTCTTTAACAAGTCCCAGGGCAAACTTCCCGTCACAGGTGGTTTCCTGATTCTTAGTGGACTTGGAGACCATGTAATTGAGCCAGAGTAATCAAATAAATTTCTGTCTTTTTTTGTTACTCTTTTGAGAGAAAATTGCCCACAGTGACGCCTATTTGCATGATTATGAGTAATTTGGTGCAAAATGCTACCGCAGGAGGACAGGATGAACAAATGTAGTGAGTGTGAGTGGCTACTGATGTTTGTGTTCTCTTACATTTAGAGCTATTTGCGAGGGTGAATTTTGTACTAAAAACATAATACTAAATGATGGATGACGCTCATGTAATTCAGCGTAATCACATGTCATTTTGCTGTCATTTCTGTTATATCTTATTTACTAGTATAACATGCACTCTAGCCCTGCTGCCTCTAGCTGCTCAGCCAGAGTGTGTCTTGGTCTTAGAATGTTGGTGTGCCTGTGATGCGTGAAATGCCTGGGTGTCTGAGTGGGATGATTGTGGCAGTTAGAGATGGGCCGAGCAGCTAGGCAGGCTGCTCCTGGTGGGGCTGGTACCACTCTAGGCTGGCTGGAGTCAAGAGAGATGTAACCTGAACTGGAAGATTAATAAAGAAGACCTAAATATTCATCCTGGCTCCTGGTGTCTTTCTACGTAGGACACAACATATTTTCCTTAAATACGCTACAACAAATTGCGTGAGTTATACACTTGGCTTTCTCTTTGCACCTGTATTCCTACCCTGAGCTTCTAGCTATTTCTACCCTGTGAGCTCAGTGTGAGTGGCTCACACCTATCCTTCCTACTGAGGTTCATTGTACTCTGTTGTATTCCTGTTGATCTGCTTCCAGACTTCCTATTTGATTTTGTTCACCTTATTGTTTGCTTATGTGTTCCTAACTTTTTGCTACATCTTATCTGTTTCCTTTTCTTGTTATCTATGTCTCTATGTGGCTGTCAGAGTTCTAGCTCATCCTGGACACTTGCTCATGTCCTTGGTGTATGCAGGGGCTTGTCTTGTGTTCCCTGTATGGTCCCAGTCTTGATTCCAGCATTCATGTTTCTGTGGCTTACTTCTAGTCCAGTCCTGTTCCTATTTGTTTCCGGTGCTGCTTTTACCGGAGTCAAATTCAGCACACAGTGTTCCCTGCTCTATTCTCCTAGTTCCTTTCTTGTGTTAACTCCTTGATTGTTGTCACTGAGGCTGCCCCTGAGATCCTGAGATGGGCTGCCTCTGGCACAGAAGCTCAACCAGTGCTCTTCTTCCATAAGAATTGCTGGCTGTCTTCTACGTTTTCACGACATTAACTACTTCTTGCCGTACTGTAAGATCTTCACCTAGCAGAGAGATTATTTATAGGAGTTTGCCTATTGTTGTCCTGCTTTGTGTCTTCCTGTTGTTCGTTTTTTGATTTAGCATTGTTTTCCACGTTTCTCTTTTGCAGGCTTTCCCAAATATCTTTTTCAGGACTTGAGGTTCTCAGCACGTTTAATGATAGAAATAGCGTATTTAAATAACACAGGTGTTTCCATTTAGATGACAACCATGTGCATAATATTGTTCACAAACGTGTGTTTCAATATTTAACAGGACTTGCGAGGCAGGTACCAGAAGCTGAATATCTTTGGTTGAACTTGAAGTTTTCATCAAAGGCCTGGTTGTGCAAGCCAAAGGATCCTTGTTTGAACTAACTTGCAGTCTGCATTTTTGTTAAGTTTTTCTCTCAGGTGATAAATTCAGTTCTGGGGATTGAGAAGCTTTGTCTGACTAACTGTTCTGAGCAAACATCTTTTGTTGATATGAGTCAGACAGACTTACATGTGGATAGATTATGCACCTCGGTGAGCATTTTATGATGCAATTAAACTGGCGCCCTGAAGCAACAGCAAGTGGTGTCCAGGCTCAGATACAACGCACATCACCATAAAATACAGTGATTTCACAGTTACCACAATTCTAGCCAGGGCAAAGAGTGGCGCATATTAAAGCTAGTGTTTACTTTCAGCTAAAGGCTCACAATGACCGCCATCTTGGAATGGGGACCGATCACTGGTGCGAGGACATGCCTTTCTATAATACTGCACATGACTACTTAAGAACAATGATTGTCCGTCATGGTTTCATTCACACAGCTTCCAGCTATACATTACTTCACAATGTCAGTCATTGGCACCGCAACTCCTTCCTTATCACGGGTGTCATTCATGAGAAAGGTGGAAATCATGTTTTGGACTTCTGTTGAGCATCGGCCCGTCTTTCACAAGTAGTTAAGACAACTGTTTAAAACTTTCAGGTCAATTGAATTTTTGTGGTATCTTGACACTGCCTGCACAGCACCACAGCACACATCCATGAGCACCACTACAGCGCCTACAAATATACTACAAACTCAGCATTACATGAAGAAAATATTGACATCAGCTACTTGTTATAGTAGCTGTAATATAGCCTTGTAGCCCGCCATAGAGGGCTATATCGACTATTAAAGGCCCTCTCCAGCGCTAAAGGACCGAGACGAAGGCGAGGGTCTTTAAAAAGGGAGAGGGACTTTAATAGCCGGTATAGCCCAGCTACGAAGGGCTATAAGGCTATTAGAACATTCTGCCACTAGAGGGCAGAATGTTCTAACAAAAAAGAACAAAACTTTACGGGAGAGTGAAGGGATTGCAATCCCCTTTGGCTCCCTGAAGCCTTTGTTCACAGCTAGAGGTGTGATCAAAGAAACATTGGAATGTTGGAGCTCTGGGCTAATACCAGCCATTATAAGTTCGGGGCACTCTATTGTTTTCAATGGAGCTCCCAACATTCCAATGTTCTAATTGTAATTATATAATCGCTGACAAGGCATCAAAGGGCTTTTTGGCGAGTAGCATGCTACTCTGGAACCCATGGTGGTGAGCAGGCTCTCAGCCATCATTCCAAGAGGTGTTTACAGAAACATTTTGCTCATTGTACACAGGTTCTCTGTATTTTGGTGTTCCTTATTTTGTTACTTAAACTTCAGGCTTACTGTTGTAAATATAATAAAAGGCTCTTGAAAAAGCCAGCTATATTTCAGTGATTATGTTTTATTTGGCAGACGGGCTTCTAAATAGCACAAAATATGTGCTATTTGGCAGGCTGCCAAACTGTTTGGTCAGTGTGGAAACATTGTGGGTCATTTTCAAGCCTTGTTCGCCACCGAAGCGTCACCTTACATGATGTTATGTTATGTTATGTTGTGTTATATGCAGGTTTGTAGCGCGCTCAATTACTACAGGAGTATCCTGGCGCAAGGTGAGAGAAAAATGCTAGAGGTCAGCATGAGAAAGCAGAACTTAGAATGCTAGTTTAAACAAATGGGACTTAAGTGCCTTCTTAAAAAGAATGAAATTCGGATTAGACCGGAGAGCAAATGGCAGAGAGTTTGAAGCAATAGCAGTTTTGACAGCGATAGACTGGCCACCAAGACGGGAGCGCTGGAACCGTGGAACCACCAGTAGATATTGGGAAGCGGAGCGCAAGGACTAATTGGGAAGATAGAAGGCGAAGCGTTTCCTCAGATAGACGGGGCCTAGGCCATAGATGGCTTTGTGAGCCAAGGTAAGGGTCTTAAAGATAATACGCTGTGAAACTGGGAGCCAATGCAGGCTACACAGCTGGAGCCGGACACTGGTTCGCTTGGAGATGTTAAACGAGAGTCTGGCTGTCGCATTTTGAATTATCTGAAGACGCTTAACCAAGTAGGCTGGTGATCTGCACAGCAAAGCATTTGCATAGTCACGACGTGAGAGAATCAGTGCTCTAGCCACTGTTTCTCTCACAGCCTTTGAGAGAAGGGGAAAAAATTTCCGTAGGGCCTTAAGAGTGCCAAAGCAGCAACCAGTCTTTCTTAATGTGGTCCTCGAAAAGTAGATCTTCCCCAAACCATACCCCCAGATTTTTGGCTGGGATGTTCACAGAGCTAGGAAATGGAAAACTGGCTGGCCATATCGATTCTCTGAACAGTTCAGCTGGCACACAAGGCCTAGACATATCTACAAGGCCTCGTAAAGCCACCCTGCATGGTTTTTCATGGACTTATAGATATGGAGTGATACAACGCAGCGCAAGTTGCTATAGATATGGAGTGAGACAACGCAGCGCAAGTTGCTGTGTTGCCTCACACTACAATGGGGAGGCGTGCCATGGTTGTTACTGTGCATGTTCCCATGTAACACCATGGCAATGTTTTGTAAACCCGGGAATCCGTCAAAAGCCTATGCCTCCTCAGGGTTGGCATAGGGGAGATGTAACAAGGGGAAATAACACTATTTTTTCTACTTTATCAATTTTTTCTATTTGTGCTGCATTCAGCAGCACACATAGAAAGAGGAACTCCCTTGCATTGATGGTTTTTGTGTAGGAAGGTGTCACTTCCTGCACAAAAACAATCATCCCTACAATGCAGACACCCGTGCACCATGGCGCAAGGCAGCCCCTTTGAACGCCAGCGCAGGGAGAAAGGACACGAATACATCATAACATATAGATACAACGCATTACTACATTTTTCTTTTGATATAGGGCAGAGCAGCAGGAAGGCTTTTAGCGATGCTCTACACCAAAAATATAACAGGGGCTCATGGTTTTCATAGGTTGTGCTGAGCATGGTAAGCTAGCGATCCGTTCAAGCATAGTTCAAATGTTTGCGCTTTGAGGTCAGCATTTGACAAACATGACAAATACATATATACAAATACTTATTGTGAATTGGGTCAGCCCCTTATTCATGGTTGGATAGCTATATTGTCTATATAAGTAGCCTGGTCTTCTTTATTCAATGGGTCTACTGTGTTTGTCAACCCTATGAGCATTTCAGGTGTTTAATGTTTCTAATTGGTTAACTTGTTTTTTTCTTCTGCTGATGCTGCTTACATTCAAGGAACTACTTTTAGGTCTCAGCTATAGATGGTGTTAACTGTGATCTGACAGACATATTATTTCCAATTTATATCTTATACTTTGAGTGGCCTTTGGGTCAGCACCTTGCTCATAATTGGAAACCTGTGTTGTTTCAGGTGTCTGCTCTTCATTCAATAGTTTTTCTTTCAAAGTTTGTGTTTGTTTTATGCTACTACCGCTACAGAGCAGTGGTGGTTACGATGCGATTCAGACATTGAGGGGGGATAGCGACATGTTGATGGCAGAGGTGGGGGGAAAAATCGCACTCCGAATAAAAGAGCTCTTAATAAGTGAACATGTGTGACAGGAAGACAGTGGAAAAACCTATTAAGCACTGAAAGCTGAATGAACTGTCTCTGGTCATTGGGCTAATTTTAAATAACTATAAGCCCTGACCATAGTGTTTTAGTTAAACTTTCTGACAAAATATCATCCCGAGTGCCCCATATAACGACCCTAGGAATCTAATTTTAAGCCTTTACAATAGATGCCCACGTGAAGGTTTAGAGTTCACATACATTCTGAAAAAAAGTATAAGCACTGGTGAACATTGCTTGAGGAAAGCTCCTATTCCCCCTACAAATCTCAAGGAAATTTGCCAAACTCAATGACTCACTCAGTTGCATCCCATATTTTGTAAAATTGAAAAGGTTTATTAAGTTCTAGTTTGCTTTTTGTGTTTGCTCACAATATTTACAGCTTTAAATATATATTGTGAGAAAGAGAGGCAGTGGACACCATTCCTTGAAATTAATAAAAACAGGTAACACATGGTAAGTGGTACATACCACAAACTAACCTTCTTGACGAAATTGTACTGCAGTTGAAAGCAGGCGCCTCTCAGGTCCTCACGCGTCAGGATTTTATCCAAAGACCAGAAGTCTGGGAATATTTATACACTGCTTCAAGTTAGGTCTGTGAATCGTTAGACCAGCAGACTACCAACCACCTCCCAGAGAGCCCATGAGCCTTGCACACTAACAAGCCACTGTTGGGCTAACTTCTAGAGAAGGTTTTTTGCATACGACTTAATTAGTGTACCTGCACTCTTTGGCCAGATATAAACCTTTGCATGCAGCTATATCAGCAAATAGGTTACAATGGTGAAAGGTTGGAAATTGCGTTCTCCGCCCTACATCAATAAGTACATTTAAAGTACCACTAGGTGTGCAGCTGTGTTACTATTGTAAAGAATAGTGATTCTCCTAATTAAATGAATATGAATTTCATTAAAGACACAGAGACTAATGTTATGCATTTTGCCTTTAACGTCACTCCACGCAGCCACCTAACGAAATTTATCGTATCTTGAATAGAAAAGTTATCACAACTGCAAGGATTAGAGTTTTCAGGTTTGCCCCAAACAGGGAAAGCACCAAGTGACAAATGAATTAGGTTGAATCGAAATCTGATTAAAAGCTGGCGATGAAAAGGTCTTGTAACAATTTTAAGGTACGGCTCCAGTGAGTGGCTACCATTATGTATGTGGGCAGTCCTGCAGAATCACATCTGACATGTTCAATTGGTTTAAAGTAATGTTTTGCAAAGGTAGTAAATCAGACCAATCAGCCGCCTTCAGAATATCCTCCAGTCTGCTGCCCTTCCAAAAGGATGGACATGGCATAGCTCCTCTCATAGAATGAGCTTTAAACCTCTGGAGGTCAACACCTGCTGGTTGCATGGTCCATTTAAACCCATGTCACTGTTTTAGCAGATGTCACAGCTCTAAAATGTTTCCCAAAGGAGATCAGAAGTTGCTCTGTACCATTAGGCGAAAGTTCCTCCGTCTTGGAATAATACTCTTTCATACAATTACCAGTACACAAATGCTTGCTAGAGTCATATTTTGGGTGAAATATAGTGTCAGACATTGTTTTTGTTCTCCTCACCAGCTCAAAATGTACCCCAAAGGTGTCATTAAACTCTGTTCATTACCTCAAAAGCTCCGATATCTGATACCCTGCGACAGGAAATGAAACAAAGCAAGGAAACATTTTTCATAGAAAGTTTCTTGAGATCCAAATATTTATTACTTTGCCATGAAGAAAACAACTTCAGAGCTAAATTAACATCCCAAGGCATTTCCTACTTAGGTCAAGGGGGTCTCCTTAACCTATTACTCTCAAGAACCCGGCAGAACATGACATTTTTTTCCACACTTCTATCTTTGACTAGCATGTAAGGCTGCTGCACCCCATTGACTCCCACCGCCTAGAGGTGTCTGCCTGCCCCTGTGTACCCAGGTTGCTGCACCCCATTGACTCCCACTGCCCAGAGGTATCTGACTGCTCCTGCGCACCCAGGCTGCTGCACGACATCCACACCCACTGACCAAAGGTGTTTGCCAGTCCCTGTACACCCAGGCAGCTGCACCTCATCCACTTCCACTGCCCAGAGGTGTCTGCCCGCTCCTGCACACCCATGCTGCGGCACCCCATCCACTCCCGCTGCCCAGATGTCTCCGTCTGCTCCTCTGCACCAAGGCCTCTGCACACCATCCACTCCCACCGCCCAGAGGTGACTGCCCGCCGCTGTGCAAAAAAGCCTCTCTGCTCAACTTTCGCAACCTGCCTTTAGAAAAGGGAGCCCACTGCGTGCCGCTGCAAGCCCCAAGCCCGGGGCCCGTAGACAGGGCACCCTCCATATCATGCAGCCCTGCATCGTAGGCCATCAGGTCTCTCATTTGGTGCTGGGTCTTGATTTCACCATGGCAGAGGACATGCCAGGGCACTCGGCTTTTCATCGCAGGCTGCACACCCGCTCAGCACTTGTGGTATACCTAACTCTGTGACCAGCGAGGCGACGTGGCGATAGGCCCACGCTGTCTGATTTCTGAGGCCTACACTGCGGTCAATCAGGTCACACAAAACCTGACCTGTCTGGACCGCCGGGACGGGGCATCACTGCAGGCTGCACACCCGCTCAGCAGTTACGGTACCCCTACCTCAGTGCAACCAAAGTCACCATCCCCTGGTGGTGTGCCTGTGCCGGCCAGAATGCATCCAGTGCTACCAAATCTGTGCCCCAAAAGTCATGGGCCCTCTATGATTGGGTAACGTGGTGCGGATGCCATCATGTCACCTTCGGGTTGATGGAATGTGATGTCGTAGACCCCTGGGTCCCCATGCCCACATGCACTCCACACGGGAGTGGTGTGGGTATAAACTAGCTGTGAGGGAGTAGATGTGGCTTGCTGACAACTAGACCTGTGATCAGCAGATCACTACAGGGAAGACTTGGGACAAGTGGCTTTGTTGTTCCTCCCTGTAAGCGTAAGCAGAGTGGGCTGGCCTGGCATATGCCAGTCCTAGGTGAGGCTGTGAAGAATGACTCCGGAGCTCTGGGCGTGGTTCCGTCCAGGGCTGTATGAGGAATCAACTGATGCAGGTGACTCAGTTGTAGTGTTGGTGACACGTGGGTCACAAGCGTAGGGGTCACCCTGTGACCCAAGTCCCAGAACATGGTCAACATGGAAAGTAGTGAGAATCACTGATCCTACATTAATTCATACTTCCACACATGATAGGTTGTGCACATGACATATCTGTGTGGATATGAATGTTTATTTCATATTCAGTGGAATGTTGGAGCTGTAGCAATACAGGGCCATGCAAAGCCCAAATTTCTGTTTTTGACACATGGAGGGCAGCCAATTAGAGCCAAGCTCATGCTCGGGGTATAGGTTCCACCAACCTATGTACTTATCCAATCACTCTGCTAACCCCCAAGCACTTATAAATTAACTATACACTCTCCTTGCAGTACTCTAATGATCCAGTCTCTACATATGTACTAATACAATGACCGAGACAAAGTTACAAAACCAAAGTTTTCCCCACTGTCAGAGGTAACATGGTTGCGTGCGCTGTCCACAGCACAATGTAATGTGGTAGGGCCCAGGGGCAGCATCATGCATAAATAATGAACACACAGACACAGTTAGATAGATAGTGGAACTGAGTACGGGCACATGTGCTCAGCCCTTTTTTATTACCAGGGTCACATGTCCAGTGACGGCTGTGTGGGGTGAGTGTAAGCCAGCCCTCAGGGAATAGTTGGTGTTTTTAACAAGTACAACAGTAATTATCGGATCACACACAGAGATTCAATCATAAAGGGTCTATGACTTGTGCTGCTCTAAGGTAGGGGTACCAGATGTTAAAAAATACACAAAAGATTTTATCGTAAAGCGTCCATGGCTTGTGGTGCATTGAGGTAGGGACAGCAGATCTGAAATCATACACAAAAGAATATATCATAAAGGGTCCATGAGTTGTGGTGCACTGAGATAGGGGCATTTAAAGCATTCCGCGTGTACACAGCCAACAATGAGATGTGGTCCGGGAGGGCCACAGTGGTAGCAATGACTGTTGCCTACTAGACTACGCCATCTGCAATCTCAACTCGATCTGAATTGTGAGCCCTGCTATCCCCAATGTAGGTCGAAGACAGTAGTCAGCAGACATTGGGGAATGCTTTTTGTCACTTTCTCTTGACAAAATCCGAGAACATAGAGTACATTTCACTGTGCAATTGATAAATCAAAACTGAATTCAAATTGTGAGCTCTGCTGTCAGGTTTCCTTTGGACTTGCAAGATGAATTTGGTCATTGTACTAAGCTGATATAAAACAAGTTCTTGAAGCAAGGATACTAAAAGGATATTATGTAGGTTTTAGTGACGTTATACGTAATTGCCTACTGGACTCTGTAATTAATGATTCTAGACTCAATTTTAATTGTGAGCCCTGCTGACCACAGAGTAGGCTAGAGGCAGTGGTCAGCAAGGGCCCACAGCAACATGCCGTTGGGTTGAACTGCACAGTTAGTGCCACCTGAAGCATCCAGCGTGTGTAGAGCCTGCAATGATGCGTGGCCCGGGCGGGCCGCCATGGTAGCAATGTCTTTTGTCTAATTAATTCTGCCTTAATAAGGCTACGTGACGATGACTTGTGGTGCACTGAGTTAGTGGCACCTGAATCACTCAACGTGTGTGCAGCTTACGATGATGCGTGGACCGTGCGGGCCGCACTTGTAGCAATGTCTTTTGTCTAATGGACTTTGCCTTAATAAGGCAAAGTGGTGATGACTTGTGGTGCACTGAGTTAGTGGCACCTGAAGCGACCAGCGTGTGTGCAGCCTGCGATGATGCGTGGTCAGGGCGGGCCACATTGGTAGCAATATTTTTTGTCGAATGAATTCTGCCATAATAAAGTTATGTGGCGATGACTTTTGGTGCACTGAGTTAGTGGCACCTGAAGCAACGAGCGTGTGTGCAGCCTGCGATGATGCATGGTCTGGGTGGGCCACACTAGGAGCAATGCCTGTTGCCTACTGGACTGCGTCATCTGCAATTTCAACTCAATCTGAATTGTGAGCCCTGCTGTCCGCAATGTAGAACACAAGCAGTAGTCAGAACATACATCGAGGAATGCTTTTTGTCACTTACTCTTGACAAAATCTGAGGACATAGAGTAAAATTCTGTCTGCAATAATAAATCAAGAGTGAATTCAACTTGTGAGCTCTGCTGATGGCAGTGTAGGCGAATGGAACAAAAGATTAAATATTTATGGACTACATTGTAGAAATATGTAGGTTTCAGGGACGTTATAGTTAGTTGCCTACTGGACTCTGAAATTAATGAATCAAGACTGAATTTGAATTGTGAGTCACAAAGGCCCAAAGCCACGTGGCGTTGACTTGAGCTGCACAGATTGGGAGCATTTGGTCTTCTTACCCAATTATAGTCTCTTACACAATTTGCATCGGTACTAATCTTGAATTGTGAGCCCTGCAGACCTCAGTTTAGGCCGGAGGCAGCAGACAGGAAGGGCCCACAGCCATGTGGCGTTGACTTGAGCTGCACAGAGTTAGTGGCACCTGAAGCACCGCGTGTGCACAGCCAGTGATGGTGCATGGCCTGGGCGGGCTGCACTGGTAGCAATGTCTGTTGCCCACTGAACTGCGTCATCTGCAATCACGACTCTATCTGAACCGTCAGCCCTACTGACTGTAGTGTAGGATAGAGGCAGCGGTCAGCAAGGGCCAACAGTCATTTGGTGTTCACTTGAACTGCACAGTTAGTAGCACCTGAAGCACTCAGCGTGTGCGCAGCCAGCGATGATGCGTGGTTCGGACGGGCCGCACTCGGAGCAATGTCTCTTGCCTACTAAAATCGCGACTCGATCTGAATTGTAAGCCCTGTTGCCCGCAGTGTACATTGAAGACAGTAGTCAGCATAGACATAACTCTGCAGTGTTGTGCTGCTGGGTTAGCAGGGGGCCTGTGTCTAGGAGGCCGGTGGTCATGGCGGGGACCTCATGGCAGGATGAGGGCCCCCGCTCTGGCAGATGCGTTGGCCTTCCCAGAAGTTAACCACACCCAGAGCCCCGGCCTATTTATTCACACTCCTACGCAGGAGGAGCATAAGTTGGACCCACTCAGCTTCCGCTTCCACTTATAGAGGAGGACGACACAGCAACATGACCAAGATCTTCCCCACTGCCTGAGGTAACACAGTTATGTCCACTGTCCACAACACTACAAGTACCAGCAGTATATGCACACATGAAGAGGTCTGTGCTCAATATAGTGAGGTCTCTCCAGCGCATTACCGCTACACTTTGCATTGTGTGCATTGTTATTGATGGGTGACTTGCGTCCTTCACACATACTTGGTTGCCACATCTCCCAACATTCAGCTATTGTGTGCCTGAGGGGTCATGCCATTTTTAGAAGGTCTGCTGTCCTGTTCTGCGCTGCCTTGTTGGTAGTAGGAGGGGTGGTCCAGGGGGGAGGTAATGGGGGTGGTGGCGGTGGGTGTTGTGGCCTTCTTGGGTGTCGGAGCTGCTTGATCAGTAGCTCTATGACATGCGTTGGTATTCAGATGTGGCTCTGGGCTGTGCTCCCTTTCATACTGTAGGTAGTCTTCCTACTTTACACCATTGAAAGTCAGATGTTAAATTCTTACTGCTAACGCGGCTCTTTGTATGTTTTTGAATCGCATCGCAGATTAGGCTGGACATTGAAAATATCGGGAAGTGGTGTTTTCCTGTTATTTTTGCATGGGAATGCCTACTCTACATATCATTAGCATTACTTGTCGCTCTCATTTGTGGCGATTTTTTTTGGTGGAAGCTATCGCTGGAAATCTGACGATATCAGCAATTTTCACCAGGTTGAGAATGGGATGATAATTTAAAATCACAGAAAAAAACATAGGTTTAATGAACATTATAATTTAAATTAGCATTTAAAAAACTTTGAAATTCACAGAAAAAAACCATAGGTTTTAGGCACGTTACAGTTAGAAATTAGCATTTAAAAAACCTTAGAAATTCACTGAGAAAATCATAGGTTTCAGGGACGTTATAATTAGTTCGACATTCTTCCCATACAAAACCATGGAAATTCCCCCGTTGTAGTTAGTTCAGCTAACTATAACTCATGCACACGCAATGCACTGCTATTAACGTCATATATTACATCATTCATGACATGGTCAGTGACATCACTGATGAAATCCTCCACGTGAAAATCTGATGCATCTCCTCACACTAAAATATAACCTTTGATACACCCACTGTAAAATACAGACCACCATTTTCGAAACCATTAACACACCAATACCAGTTACTACATACGTACTCACTGATTCCTACGTCTACATACACACATCCACTGATTCACCCATACAATCACACATACATGCAGTCACTCATCAATACAACACTATCATAAGCACTCATACACCTATACATGCACTCACATACCACCACTCATCCAGAGTTACTCACACACGTAGTCAGTCATGCAAAGGACCAATCACACTTCCATTTACTGAGCAATACAGTTATACACACACCACATCAGTCATTCAAACAGAAACAAATGCATACTTACTCTTTAATACAATCACTGATACAAGTACACACTCATCCATACAGCCACTCTCATAATCACTGACTCTCATGTATAGTCATTTATATACTTCAACTCTCACATACACTGCCTTTTACATATGCAGTTACTTGGATATGTATGCAGTTACTTTGATATGTACCATTGAGACATCCATTCACTCACCAACATACCTATACACACACTCACCCAGCCAGGTAGCGGAGCGCATTGCTGCTTTGGGCGTCTTGCGCGCTCGCGTTTTATTTACCATTTTAAAACTGTTTATTTTGTTTATGGTCCTTTGGGCTGTCCGTTTTTAAAACCCCCCTTACCTGCATTCTAATTTGTGCCCCCACCGCCGCTTGGCGGGCTTGGTTCCCGGGTGTCGCCATCTTTGCCTGGGCAGGGGAGTTTCTATTCGCCAGCGCGTAACTGCGCATGAGCCTGCGACAGGACGCCTACTTAAGGCGAGTCCTGACTATTCCATCTTGACAAGGTAGCGGAGCGCATTGCTGCTTTGGGCGTCTTGCGTGCTCGCGTTTTATTTACCATTTTAAAACTGTTTATTTTGTTTATGGTCCTTTGGGCTGTCCGTTTTTAAAACCCCCCTTACCTGCATTCTAATTTGTGCCCCCACCGCCGCTTGGCGGGCTTGGTTCCCGGGTGTCGCCATCTTTGCCTGGGCAGGGGAGTTTCTATTCGCCAGCGCGTGACTGCGCATGAGCCTGCGACGGGACGCCTACTTAAGGCGAGTCCTGACTATTCCATCTTGACAAGGTAGCGGAGCGCATTGCTGCTTTGGGCGTGTTGCGCGCTCGCGTTTTATTTACCATTTTAAAACTGTTTATTTTGTTTATGGTCCTTTGGGCTGTCCGTTTTTAAAACCCCCCTTACCTGCATTCTAATTTGTGCCCCCACCGCCGCTTGGCGGGCTTGGTTCCCGGGTGTCGCCATCTTTGCCTGGGCAGGGGAGTTTCTATTGGCCAGCGCGTGACTGCGCATGAGCCTGCGACGGGACGCCTACTTAAGGCGAGTCCTGACTATTCCATCTTGACAAGGTAGCGGAGCGCATTGCTGCTTTGGGCGTCTTGCGCGCTCGCGTTTTATTTACCATTTTAAAACTGTTTATTTTGTTTATGGTCCTTTGGGCTGTCCGTTTTTAAAACCCCCTTACCTGCATTCTAATTTGTGCCCCCACCGCCGCTTGGCGGGCTTGGTTCCCGGGTGTCGCCATCTTTGCCTGGGCAGGGGAGTTTCTATTCGCCAGCGCGTGACTGCGCATGAGCCTGCGACGGGACGCCTACTTAAGGCGAGTCCTGACTATTCCATCTTGACAAGGTAGCGGAGCGCATTGCTGCTTTGGGCGTCTTGCGCGCTCGCGTTTTATTTACCATTTTAAAACTGTTTATTTTGTTTATGGTCCTTTGGGCTGTCCGTTTTTAAAACCCCCCTTACCTGCATTCTAATTTGTGCCCCCACCGCCGCTTGGCGGGCTTGGTTCCCGGGTGTCGCCATCTTTGCCTGGGCAGAGGAGTTTCTATTCGCCAGCGCGTGACTGCGCATGAGTCTGCGACGGGACGCCTACTTAACGCTCCTCCCCCAGCGTAGCGGGATCGCGTAGCGGGCGCACCCTCGCGTGGCCGGAGTCGTGCCAGAGTCCTGCCCATCTGCGCCCGTCCGCGCTAAGGACGTGCGGGGCGCTGCGGGTATCTGGGCTCAGGCAGGCTCCTTTGGCATGTCATCATGCTTACCTATTCGAGAGAGAGCCTTTACAACATTGGCCAGGCTGGTCAGAGGTGTCCTCTGCCGCCTGTCCACCCGCTCTGTGGCCCGTATCGGTGCCGCTGTAATGGCTGGGCGCTGGATCTACCAGGGACAATCCTTCGGAAGGCTACAGTGCCGGTTCATCGGCTTAAGGGCTTTTCGCCCTCTCTGCGGGTTTCCAACCTAAATGTTAGATCAGCTCTAAGCCACTACCAGAATATCTATGATTTAGTTGAGGATGGTGCCCCAGATGTCCTAGCCATTACGGAAACCTGGCTTCAGGACACGGATGTAGCTATTCCAAATCTGGTTTGTCCCCCTGGCTATTCTATGTTTACTCTGAACAGACCGTCCAGAGGTGGCGGTAAAGCGCTTATAGTCAGGTCCTGCTTTGCATGCGTGTGGAATGGCCTTAACATCGCCGGCTGTGAAAGCGCCTCTTTTAAAATCACTGTCAGCCCTGAATTTACATTCTCTGGGATGGTGGTGTACCGTCCGCCGGGTAGTGATGTGGTGTTTTCGAGGTTAGTTTCCGGATGCCCTTGGCACACTGGTCATAGGGTGTGCCAATTACTCCATCCTGGGCGACCTGAACTTACATTTCGACGCACCCTCCAACTTGGCGGTTCGTAGCATCACCGCTGACTTAGAGGCCTTTCAGCTTGTTCAGCTGGTTTCGCAGCCTACCCACATAGGGGGTCATATTCTTGACCCCTTTTTTACCAACTTGCCGGGGACTAATATCACATCTATCTCTCCGCTAACATGGACTGACCATTTTCTGGTGACCACTCTGTGTCCCATCCCGGCGGCTCCTTCCACCCCGTCGGTGAGATGTGTTCCAAGGAGGTTGTGGAATAAACTTAGGCTAGAGGATTTTCACCACCTTCTAGCGGAAGATCCGTTGGGTCCATTGGAAGATGTGGAGGAGGGGTATGACCACTTCTGCTCCTGGACTACCAGGGCTCTCGACACTCTGATTCACATTACATCGAGTAAAATCAGTACTAGAGAGTCGAGCCCCTGGTACGACAGTGCCCTGCGTGCCTTGAAGAGAGCCTGTAGACGGGCAGAAAGAGCTTGGCGAAAGACATATGGAGCTGATTTAAAAGCTGCATATGCTGCATCCACCAAGATTTACCATCGGGCCATTTGTCGAGCTCGGGCAGCTTATTATGCTGCAGAATTTCGCTGTAGCCCAAACCCGTCGAAGACCATCTTTAAGGCCGTGAAGGATCTGGTAGCGAAGCGAACTTCCTCTGTAGTGGTGAGTTCCATCTCCCACTGTGAATCCCTGGCTGCGTATTTCCTGGGGAAAGTCCAAACAATCTATCGGGCATTCCCTAACACAGGGATCGACTTGGGAAGTTCTAATGCGACGCCACACTCTATCACCCTGCTCTCCTTTCCCCCTCTTCCCTTAGATGGGTTTGACAAACTCGCTTTGCGAGTTAAATCTGGCTCTCCATCCGATCCAGTTAGGCCCGCTCTGTTCAGAGAGCAGGCCTTTATGGGGCGCACTGCGGTGTGTTCTCTTGTCAACCTATCTTTGGAGACAGGGGTGGTTCCAACTAAGTGGAAGCAGGCGGTGGTGTCTCCCATCCTCAAAAAGCCTTCCCTGGACCCCTCTATGCCCGAGAACTATCGTCCCATCTCGCTGCTGCCTTGGCCGGCGAAGATAACAGAGGCCCATGTCAATCTGGCCCTGTCTGAGTACCTCACACGAACCAATGTCCTCGACCCCACACAAAACGGCTTCCGTGCTGGGCACAGCACGGAGACCGCCCTCCTTGTGATGGTGGAACATCTCCATGCGGTGTTGGATGCTGGACAGACGGCGGCGCTGATACTGTTAGATCTCAGCGCCGCCTTCGACACAGTCTCTCACAGCATCCTCCTGCATCGGCTCGAGGAGATAGGTGTCGGTGGACAGGCCCTGCAATGGTTCCGCTCCTACCTTGGCGACCGTTCCTTCTGTGTTTCCATCCCTCCCTTCAAGTCCAACTTCCAAACACTGGCCATGGGGGTTCCACAGGGATCCTCGCTGAGTCCCACGTTGTTTAATCTCTACGTGAGACCGCTAGCTGATGTCGCTAGGCAGTGGGGCCTAACCTTGGTCTCATATGCCGACGACACACAGCTGGCGGTTACTCTCAGCGGGGATGCGGAAGTGGATGCCCCCAGGTTTCAGGATGGATTGAAGGCGGTGGCTAGCTGGTTGACAGGGAACTGTCTCCAGCTGAATGCCACTAAAACAGAGGTTATGGTTGTCGGTAGGGGAGCGGAACTCTGGGGTGACCAATGGTGGCCATCTGAGCTGGGACCATCCCCGGCGCCGGTTTTGGAGCTGAAAAATCTGGGAGTGTGGATAGACTCGGGTCTGACTTTCGTAGGGCACACTAAAAGAACAGCGGCTTGTTGCTTTGGTCTGTTGAGAGGCTTAAGACCTGTTCTTAAGTACTTTGATGCCCCAACCAGACAGCTTGTAATCCAGGCCACTGTCATCTCTCGCCTGGATTACGCGAGTTCTCTTCTCGCCGGGGCCAATCAGGCCGAGCTTACTCGATTACAACGGGTACAAAATGCCGCAGCCAGAGCGATTGTCGGCCTCCCTAAATTCTGCTCGGTCGCGAATGTTCTTCGCTCCCTACACTGGCTCCCAATACGGAAGCGTATTCTTTTTAAGATACTCTGCCTCGCTTTTAAGATCTTGAGAGGCATGGGCCCTGAAATCTTGTCTGGCTCTCTTTCCCTTTATGTCCCTACTCGCACTCTTCGCTCCCAGGGCCAGGCCCTGGTTGTAGTCCCCAGATACAGGCTCTGCCGCATGGGCGGCCGCTCATTTGGTGTAAAGGCGGCATCAGCTTGGAACTCCCTCCCGGTGGAATTGCGCCTGTTAGAGGATCTTATGGCTTTTAGGAAAGCCTTGAAAACATTCCTGTTTTAGTCTTCAACCCCCAGTCTGTGTTATGTATTTAGAGTGGTCCTTTCTGGTTCCCTTTTTTAGCTGTGTTATGTTTTTTATGCGCTCCCTTGTCAATGCGCCAGGACGCTCCTTAGCTGGAGTAGCTGTGCGCACAATAAAAACCAATAACATAACATAACATAACATAACATAACATAACATTTAGCTGTTTCCACCTGCACTCTTGAACCCATACACACAGTGAATCAACCACTCAAACACCTATGCGCAGAGTCACACATCTCTCACCCACCCACACACACACACACTCAGGCACCCATACATATACTCAGGAAACCAATCGATAACTCATAAAGACACTTATGTAGCTACTGACCAACCCATGCAGCAGCTTAATCAACAGCCGACAGACATTCACACAGTTTAGTCACTAACCCATACATTCAGTAAGACACATGTAATCACTCACTTAAACAGTCAGTCATGCACCTACTAAATCTTCCATCCATTTATACACCCGCTCATTCTTCAATACAGCCTGGCATATATATAATCCATATTTACACTTTAAAAGAAAAACACAGTCACTGATGATGTCGTCAGTGATGTCATTTGACATGTCATCAGTGATGTCATCAGTGATGTCACTGACAATGTCATGAATGATGTAATATGTGACGTCATCAGCAGTGCATTGAGAGTGCGCGAGTTATAGTTAGTTGAACTAACTATAACGAGGGAATTTTTATGGTTTTGTACGAGAAGAATGTCAAACTAACTATAATGTCCCTGAAACCTATGTTTTTTTCAGTAAATATATATGTATATCCTACACAATGTGGATTAAACCTGTGTTCTTTACATCTGGTGTTTCTTGACTCTGTTTCCTGAGAGCGCACGAACTTCGTTTGTGTAATTTGGGATATATATATATATATATATATATGTATGTATATATATATATATATATTTTTTTTTTGTATGTATGTATATATATATATATATATATATATATATATATATATATATATATATATATATATATTACCTACTGGCGGTCGCCAGTAGGTATATATAGTTAGGATTTTTTCTCTATGGGATTTTTGAAAATTCTATGTCTAATAACTTTGCCGTTTGTGGACGGAATTGGCTGCAATTTTCAGGAAAATGGCACATTTTGTTTCTGAGCAGCCTTTGAAAATTTGGGGGGGGTTCGTCAAGGGGGGGCCGAGAAAAAAGGGGGGTCCCAAAACGCGTTTTTCCCATGTTAATTTCCATAGGGCGGTTGGCCTCACTTTTAGCCCGAACGGCTGAATGGATTTGCACGAAACTTGGCAAAATTGTAGGGACTGGTAGCCCGATGTGCCTTTTGTAGGTCTCAATATATGTGCTCCAGTGGATTTTGAGAAATTAACGTTTAAAAAAAGATATATATCTGTAAGCGCGGACCGGGCAGCGGCCTAGGACGCGTACTTTTCGCGCAACGGAGCTTTGTGAAGCGAAGCTGATTGGTTCTCCGGCGTCTGTCAACATTCCAAACAGTCCGTAGTGGCCGCAAACAGTCCGTAGTGGCCGCCATCTTGTCTCTCGGTAGGATCGAGAGACAAGAGGAGGCAAAAGCGAAGGGGCAAATGACCATAAGGGGGAATAGTAGATCCTCGCTGACCCCCTAGGTTTGATGTGGAGGTTTTAAAAGGGCCCCGCGGGGCAAAAAAAAAAAATTATAATAATAATCTTACGGCTGAATGGATTTGCACGAAACTTGGCAAAATTGTAGGGACTGGTAGCCCGATGTGCCTTTGCTAGGTCTCAATATATGTGCTTCAGTGGATTTTGAGAAATTAACGTTCAAAAAAAGATATATATCTGTAACAGCGCACCGCTTCGCGTACTTTTCGCGTTACGGAGCTTTGCGAAGCGAAGCTGATTGGCTCTCCGGTGTCTGTAAACATTCCAAACAGTCCGTAGCGGCCGCCATCTTGTCTCTCGGTAGGATCGAGAGACAAGAGGAGGCCAAAGCGAAGGGGCAAATGACCATAAGGGGGCATAGTAGATCCTCGCTGATCCCCTAGGTTTGATGTGGAGGTTTTAAAAGGGCCCCGCGGGGCAAAAAAAATAAATAATAATAATAATCGAACGGCTGAATGGATTTGCACGAAACTTGGTAAAATATTAGGGACTGGTAGCCCGATGTGCCTTTGCTAGGTCTCAATATATGTGCTTCAGTGCATTTTGAGAAATTAACGTTCAAAAACAAGATATATATCTGTAACAGCGCTCCGCTTCGCGGAGATAAAATTATATCTGTATTACCTAGCTGTTGCTAACACCAGTTAGCGACGGCTAGTAGGAGATAGCGACCATCTTGGGCCCCACTTTGCATGTGAGTGATATTTATCACTAATGACATGCAAAGTGGGCATGCCAAGATGTTAGCGACTGGAAACAGTCGCTAACATCGCTATCTCCTATTATCAACTTTTGGAAATATTCGAGATAAGCGCGAATATCTCCAAAAAGTAACAGCTGCCCTGAGCAGTTCTTAGCCATGTTATCCTATGGGAGGTGGATAACATGGCTAAGAGGATTAGCTCGGTAATGCATGAATATCGCTGAGTTTTCAGCGATATTAATGCATTGCGGTCGGTTTTTATCGTATTTGCGATAAACTTTGATAATAGCAAGGTTTATCTGCGATAATTTCTGACGGTAAAAAAATCTTTGCAATGCATCGTTAGGGATAAATATCGCTTAACTTTGGTAATATGCCCCAACGTCTGTTAACGTTCGATTCGAAGGAAATCAGGAAGTGTTGAAAAACATTGTCTGCGCCATCTTGTCTTTTTTCAAATGCCACACTTTTGTCGTGCACGGCAGCCATTTTAGATGCCTTGACCAGACCCACTCTGTGCACGCTGTCGATCCTTAGCATGGCTCCCCACCCTCGCAAGCATCTCCCCCAGGCAGTGGTCACCCCCGCTCTCTGTCTTATGCATGGGTAATAAACCTCCCCCCATCTGCGCTGCTCTTTCCTGAGAATCACACCCTGTGCCCGCCCGACACCTCCCTTTCGCCCTATTCACTACTGCACCCTCTGACACTCCTTTTCCTCTGTGTCCGATTGTCCAGGCTGGTCCTAGGGTATCAGCTAGCCCTGCAGATGTAGTTTATGGCCACAGCTGTAAAGATTCACCCCTCTTCAAAGGAGTTATAGTAGATCAAGGCCCACACTCGATGAGATCCGTCACAGCAGAAGCGTTGCTATTATCTGAAAACCATCCTGTATTGTGATTGGGGAGGGGACCGAGCGTGAAGCGGAAGATTCCAGGGATGACTCTTTGTACATCAAAGTTTTTACAATTATGTGTCACATTAAAAATATATAGCACTCCGACAAAGTAGTAAGATTATAAAACTTTAATAATTTATAAATATATACAAGAAAACAAAAATAGTAATAACATATAAACATTTTTAGGGAAAAACAACGAAGTAGCGGTCGGCTGTGCGAATAGTCCCAACGCAGCACAACGTCCAGATTTCCGGCGTGGGGCGGGTCATCAGTAGCAAACTGTTGTGCGAATAGTTCCAAGGCAGCAGAACGCGCTGAAATCTAGATGACACGAAAGTGATGTCTAGTAAGTTGCCACCCAGCAAATAACGGCGTGGGGCGTCGCGGGGGGTGGGTCTTCAGTAGCAAACTGTTGTGCGAATAGTTCCAAGGCAGCAGAACGATGGCACCAAGGTGATGTCCAGTAAGTTGCCGCACTGGTTTTGGTATCCTACAATGCTGCTCCGAATAACGGCGTGGGGCGCCCCGGGGGAGGCGGCGTGAACGGGCCTCTCCAGGTGGAGTGTCATCTGTTGTAGTGGGGCGCCCCTTTACCGTTTCAGTTGCCATTCCGTCCGTTTTTGGTCCACTGTGTCAAAAGCCGCAATTCAGCTGAGTTGCGCCCACTCTTGCGGTGCAGCGATAGGCGGCTGTCACAGGACTCTCAAAATGGCGGCAGGCTCTTTCCTTTTTGGGCCTGGTCCACTGAAATGGCCCTGGGACACCTTGGAAATCGGACGCTTGTCTGCTAGGTCTTGGACCCCATTCTCCAAAGCGTCCCCTCCGCCTTGAGAATTCATCAAAAGTTTTGGGGGCCCCGACTCCTGCAGGCTTCTGGTGGGGAGCGGCTGCCATGATTGCTCGCGGAATGACTACGACGGAGCTACGAGATGGTGGTGCTCTCATGCTGACGCCAGCTTCAGTCTGAAACATCCAGAAACAAGGTGGAGAGAAGCAGGCACGACGGATTACAATGGGGGCAAAGACCTGCGTTAACTACCTTTCACTATCTGCAAAGAGAGAGTACTCCTAATAGAAATGAGGGGGGGGGGCACCATTCAAAGCAGATCAGTGTGCATAAACACGAAAATGTTTTCACTTACCACGTACTTGACATTCGACAGCTTATGATATTTGCTATTAAAAAACCATTGAAATTCACTGAAAAAACCATAGGTTATAGACCATATATAGTTAGGAATTAGCATTTACAAAACCTTGAAAATTCACTGAAAAAACCATAGGTTATAGACCATATATAGTTAGGAATTAGCATTTAAAAAACCTTTTTTTACTCACACAAAACCATTGAAATTCCATATATAGTTAGTTGTACTAATTATATATCGCGCACCCGCAATCCACTGCTGATGATGTCACATATTACATCATTCATGACATGGTCAGTGACATCACTGATGACATCACTGATGACATCTCAAATGACATCACTGATGACATCACTGATGACATCTCAAATGACATCACTGATAACATCTCACTTGACATCAATGATCACATCACTGATGATATCATTCATGTGATAATACAATGCATCTCCTCACACTGTAATATAACCTCCGTTACACCCAGTGTTAAATAGAGAGTATCATTTTTGAAACCATTGACACACCAATACTAGTTACTACATACGCACTCACTGATTCCTATGTCTACACACACATTCACTCATACAATCATTCATACATACAATCACTCATCTTTACAACACTATCATATGCACTCATACACCTATACAGACACTCACACTCTGCCACTCATCCATGGAGTTACTCACACACCTAGTCAGTCCTGAAAAGAATCAATCACACTTCCATTTTCTCATCTATACAGTTAAACACAGAACACCTTACATTTTTGAAACATATACTAACACATAGTTACTCTCTTATAGAATCACTGATACAAGTACACATTTATCTGCACAGAGTCACACACCTCCCAGCCAGGCATACACACACTCAGTCTCCCATACAAATACTTGTGCAACCAATCAATAACCCATATAGCTACTTATATAGCTACTGATCAACACATGCAGCAGCTTGCACAACAACAGACATACTGATGCACACTTTCAGACAGTTTAGTCACTAACCCGTGCATTCAGTAAGACGCATTTAATCACTCACTCATACAGTCAATCACGCACCTACTAAAACCTTCATTCAGACACTTATACATCCACTCATTCTTCAATATGTAAAACATATTTAAACTTTACAGAAACACAAAATCACTGGATGTTGTCATCAGTGATGTCATCAGTGATGTCACTGACCATGTCATGAATGATGTAATATGTGACATCATCAGCAGTGGATTGCGGGTGCGCGATATATAGTTAGTGCAACTAACTATATATGGAATTTCAATGGTTTTGTGTGAGTAAAATAAGGTTTTTTAAATGCTAATTCCTAACTATATATGGTCTATAACCTATGGTTTTTTCAGTGAATTTTCAAGGTTTTGTAAATGCTAATTCCTAACTATATATGGTCTATAACCTATGGTTTTTTCAGTGAATATATATATATATATATATATTATATATATTACCTACTGGCGGTCGCCAGTAGGTATATATAGTTAGGATTTTTTCCCTATGGGATTTTTCAAAATTCTATGTCTAATAACTTTGGCGTTTGTGGACGGAATTGGCTGAAATTTTCAGGAAAATGGAACATTTTGTTTCTGAGCAGCCCCTGGAAATTTGGGGGGGGGTTCGTCAAGGGGGGGCTGAGAAAAAAAGGGGGGTCCCAAAACGCGTTTTTCCCATGTTAATTTCCATAGGGCGGTTGGCCTCACTTTTAGGACGAACGGCTGAATGGATTTGCACGAAACTTGGCAAAATTGTAGGGACTGTTAGCCCGATGTGCCTTTGCTAGGTCTCAATATATGTGCTCCAGTGGATTTTGAGAAATTAACGTTCAAAAAAAGATATATATCTGTAAGCGCGCTCCAGGCAGCGCTCCGGTTCGCGTACTTGACGCGTAACGGAACTTCGCGTAGCGAAGCTGATTGGCTCTCCGGTGTCTGTCAACATTCTAAACAGTCCGGAGCGGCCGCCATCTTGTCTCTCGGTAGGATTGAGAGACAAGAGGAGACCAAAACAAAGGGGGAAATGACCATAAGGGGGCATAGTAGATCCTCCCTGACCCCCTAGGTTTGATGTGGAGGCTTTAAAAGGGCCCGCAGGGCAAAAAAAAAAAAAAGATTTTTTTTTTTTTTTTTTGCGTGGGGAGGGCCCGGTCCGCGAACCGGGAAGCGTTCTGGGGAGCGTACTATAAGGAAAAAAGAATGATAGACTTTTCAAATACTGTATGTTAATTGATTGTTGGTTTTGTTGATTATTTTTTAATTTCTTTTTTTTTAAGCAATTATTTATTATTGTGATTGTGTTTCAAAATTTAATAACATTTCTAACATTTCACTGTCTGAAATGTCGTTATTTTCATTGAACATAGCTTGTAATCTCTGAGTGTGTAAAATGTCCTCATTTTGAAGGAGGTACTGCTTGCACACATTGCAGTAGTTCTTGGTCCCAAGTTTCATCCATAAATTCTATATAATTTGGATCAATTATTTCTTGGCTGCTCTCTTGCAGGACAATTTGAAATGAAACTTTGTGTTCGCCTTTCATTTTGCCTGAAATTTGGATAAAAAATATATATATTAGTAGAGATAGGGCACTGTTGGGATTAATTTTAGATAGGCAGTTTTTATCATTGAATTTATCTTTGGGCAGTGTATAGTATCAGAGTGGAAGTAGGAATATAAAAAAGTGTATGTGATTTAACGTAAGTAAATTCATAATTATACAAGAGAAACCTAACTCCATCCATAACTATAACAGAGAAGTCTATTTAAATCTATAACTACTACAGAGGGATAGTATATAACTATCAGAAACAGTTTACCATATTAACTTATAGTGCACAATATACTTCAGTTTTTAAAATAACAACTTACCTTTACAAAGAAGTTGAAGTGATTAGTGAAAATCCTATTGAAATGTACAACAAGAAGTAGTAGTCAAAATGGCTGTGTTTCCTTCTCTTCCTTTATATATATTCAGGTATATAACCAATCAAATGTCAGGTAAAAAACAGTAGAAAATGAAAGTAACATTTTCATTGGTTGTCAATTCCAACACTTCAGATGTGTTTTGTGAAGTAATTTACCTCACGGTATTTAGAGAGGTCTACAGGCTAAATGGCTAAATGGAATTTCAATCAAATTTGTGAAAATGATAGGGATTGGTATGTAGTATGAGCTAATCTATATTTGGTGAAAGTGTCTCCAGTCGTTTTTCTGTAAATTACTTTCCCACCTTTTTTTGATGGAGCGCTTCCCGGGGAACGCCCCGGTACATGAACTGGCGAGCGCCCAGGTACGCGAACCTGAAGCGTTACGGGAGTCCACCATTTTGTGTTTCGGTCGAATTAAGATACAAGATGGAGGGCAAATAATGTTCAGAATGGGTAGAAGGGGGCACGGTAGACTTATCTTGACCCCCTAGGTTTCCTGAGGGTGGCTGAGGAGGCTTATATGTGCGGAAAAAAATCATTTTTTTAAAAAATTTCGCGAGGTTAGCTTCCGGTTCGCGTACCGGGTAGCGCCCCGGGGAGCGTACTTTGTTGAAAATTAGTGAAAAAAGTTAGAGTAAAATAATAATTGTGAGTGATCAGATGTAGGGTAGCTCTGAGAAGAGCTTTTGGGTTTATGGTACATTTAGGTACTTATAAGTAGGTACCAATGCACAGTCTTAAATTCAGAATGAAAATTCTGTTGCCCTCATCTGAGAAGTGAACTCCATCTCCTCTGTAGATATCTTGCATGTAGTAACGCAAGTTATTGTTGTACATGGAGCCCATTCCATGGTCTCTCATGTAAGCTGAAACAGATTTGTTTACATGCTTCCTCGACTTCTCAATTTGTGGACAAAATTGGTTTGACCACCTCCATTTCTGTCTTTGGCATATATTTGAATATACCAAGGCAGTTTGAGGAAAAAGTGCCATCAATTGCTCAAAGGTGTCCTTTAAAAGCATTTCCAGACCTACCCCAGTCAAAGTGCCCAAATCATTACCTCCACAGTGCACAATTAACAGGCCAGGTTTTGGCAAATGCATAAAGGTTTTCACCAATGGTATCAATTGGTGACATTTTAATCCTCTGTGGCCAAACCACTTAATTTCCACATCTTGTAAATTGAGGTTAGGTAAATTTCTGTTCTTAGCATACCTCTGAGCCCAATAGATGTAACTATGTCCAACAATCCAGACAGAAAACATGGTGAGAGAAGGTTCTGCTGCAGTCAGATGAAGTGTGGCAATGAAATGGCAGTTGAAAAAATAAGAGTTTAAAATGAAAAAAACTGTGGAGTTTCTGTGTTAATGAAGCAGTAACAGTGATTGGTGGATTTTGATTGCTGAAAACAGAAAGTTAGGGTGCATGGATGAGTTCTTTGAAAGATGTATTTTGAATGGTCAATAAAAAATCATTAAATGAAAGATTGCACTGGATATGCAGGTGCACTGAGAGTTCGGAGTTCAATTGAAACATTGTTGTGTGAACTTGCAAACACCAGAGGTCTTCCAGGAGGTGGTTGCTATGCAAAAAAGGCAGAGAGGGCAGAGGGGGGAAGGGTTTTGATTTGAAAAAAGTGAGGGAAGAGTTTTGATTGGGTGACATGAGAGATATGTGTGATGAATTACAGCATTTCTGTGCTTTCTATAGCTGCAGCCTCTGGAGTGCATACCCTTTGTTCTGCTGAAGACAAATTGGTGTATTTCTGAGACTGTTTTGAAACTCATAAAGTATTTGCTAAGGTGAGAAAATATTTATTTAATTTAGATAGAGAATAGTGTGCTTTAAGGAGAAAATTATGAAGAAAGTTGTGTTTTTAAAATGTTGCTTTGTCTCAAGTGTTTTACAAATAGATTTTGTTTCTTTGAGAAATTGTAATTGGAGAAAATGTGAAGTATTAGTACTGACAGGGTGTTTTTGTGCATAGGAGCTGTGGAGTGTTTTCAAATTATGACTTGAAAATCGTTTTTGAGGAAAAGGAATGGTTTTAAAATTTATGACAAGGACATAATGGTGTATGCTTCTTTATAAGGCATTTGAGTGTCTCTGATGTTATTTTCCCCATTTTAATGTAAGACCTTTCCCCGTGGTGCAAATTCCTTGTAAATATGCTCCCACCTGTGCTTGGCAAATTTAGATTTTGATTGTTTGAGTTACATAGCCATGTTAAAAGTGACTCAAAAATGCTGCAAAGGCAATTAAAAAACGATTTCATGTGTCTTAAGGACATTTTAAGTCATTTCCCCATGTGCAGTGTTTTCAAATTATGACTTGAAATCGTTTTTGAGGTAAAGGAATGGTTTTAAAATTTATGACAAGGACATAATGGTGTATGCTTCTTTATAAGGCATTTTAGTGTCTCTGATGTTATTTTTCCCATTTTAATGTAAGACCTTTCCCCGTGGTGCAAATTCCTTGTAAATATGCTCCCACCTGTGCTTGCAAATTTAGATTTTGATTGTTTGAGTTACATAGCCATGTTAAAAGTGACTCAAAAATGTTGCAAAGGCAATCAAAAAATGATTTCATGTGTCTTAAGGACATTTTAAGTAATTTCCCCATGTGCAGTGTTTTCAAATTATGACTTGAAAATCGTTTTTGAGGTAAAGGAATGGTTTTAAAATTTATGACAAGGACATAATGGTGTATGCTTCTTTATAAGGCATTTGAGTGTCTCTGATGTTATTTTTCCCATTTTAATGTAAGACCTTTCCCCGTGGTGCAAATTCCTTGTAAATATGCTCCCACCTGTGCTTGCAAATTTAGATTTTGATTGTTTGAGTTACATAGCCATGTTAAAAGTGACCCAAACATGCTGCAAAGGCAATCAAAAAAACGCTTTCATGTGTCTTAAGGACATTTTAAGTCATTTCCCCATGTGCAGTGTTTTGAAATTATGACTTGAAAATCGTTTTTGAGGTAAAGGAATGGTTTTAAAATTTATGACAAGGACATAATGGTGTATGCTTCTTTATAAGGCATTTGAGTGTCTCTGATGTTATTTTTCCCATTTTAATGTAAGACCTTTCCCCGTGGTGCAAATTCCTTGTAAATATGCTCCCACCTGTGCTTGGCAAATTTAGATTTTGATTGTTTGAGTTACATAGCCATGTTAAAAGTGACCCAAACATGCTGCAAAGGCAATCAAAAAACACTTTCATGTGTCTTAAGGACATTTTAAGTCATTTCCCCATGTGCAGTGTTTTGAAATTATGACTTGAAAATCGTTTTTGAGGTAAAGGAATGCTTTTAAAATTTATGACAAGGACATAATGGTGTATGCTTCTTTATAAGGCATTTGAGTGTCTCTGATGTTATTTTTCCCATTTTAAATTAAAAGACCTTTCCCCGTGGTGCAAATTCCTTGTAAATATGCTCCCACCTGTGCTTGGCAAATTTAGATTTTGATTGTTTGAGTTACATAGCCATGTTAAAAGTGACCCAAACATGCTGCAAAGGCAATCAAAAAACGCTTTCATCACCTGTGTTTCCTAAGTTTACGAATGACATTGTGCAGATGAAGTTTAGGTCTGTCCATGGACACAACAGAGGTCTGGCCTTTGTTCAAGAGTGAAGTGGACATCACTTACTTCATTGGTAGGCCTTAACATGTATTATCTCCTCTGTATTCTTCAACAAGCGTAACTTTGATCTGCAACCCTGAGTAGACCTCAGCTTAAACAAACCTCTGGATAGGCCACACCTTATCGTCATCCTGAATTAATTATTTAAAATGCTAGGGACAGATTTATGATAGGTGTATGCCTCTTTTGCGCCACTGTGCGTCACTTTTGTGACGCAGTGGCGGTGCAAAAGATTTGCTATGTGGCGACAAAATTACAAATTAATGCATCTAGGCAGATGTGTCATGCTGTAAAAAAAACGTGCCACATGAAACCGATGCAGCAGTGATGCAAAAGATGCACCATGTTGCAAGACAGGCCTCACTTCATCTCCAACAAGATAAGAAGCTTAGGGATAGATTTATGATGACTGGCGCATCCCCAGGGATGTGCCAGTCATCCTGCGCCGCTGTTCCGCCACCCATGGTGTGCTGTATTTACAATGCGGCGCACCATGGGGCAAAAACGGCACAGATGCGTGACGCATCTGTGCCGTAAAGGTGGCGCATTGCTGGAGCTGCATCGCAAGTGCGATGCAGCTCCAGCAAGGCTCAGGGGTGCCCCATCTCCACAATGCTGCATCAAGACCTATGCCTGCTTCAAGCAGGCGCAGGGTTTTGACGCAGCATTGTCCTATCTGATTGTAAATGCGGCACACCATGGGTGGCAGAGCAGCGGTGCACGTTAACTGGTGCATCCCTGGGGATGTGCCAGTTAACATAAATCTGCCCCTTTACATTTAAGTATGTGCAGGGGACACAGAGTCGGTGAGGCTTATCCAAGGTTAAGAAGAGATGAGTCCTGTTCACTGAAAAATTGGACATAGGCTTCACCTCCTCAGCATCGCTGGACATGGCTAAATAATAGCTGCAAAATGTTACTCTTGTTAAACAATTTTACTATTATAATCTCTGAGATTTGTCTCTTACTCTGCAACATCTCATTGTTGTTATCTTTCTTTAAAGATAACGACAACATCAACATGAGCGACAATCAACAATCAGTTGATTTCGACCTCATCATTGAACTCGTAATTGAAACATCAGTGGATGTTGATCCCTTGGATGATTTAAATTCTGAGGATGAAAAAGAACATGATGAGGATGCAGATTTGTCAGAATTGTATGACATAGGATGGGAAGCTGATGTGCTTGAGCCTATGGAACTATAAACATTTATTTTAAAAATTTATAATAAATGAAAAGTAAAAATGTAAACCGTTTCATTTAAAAATAAAGACACCTTCAAAAACAGGTTATGTGTAGTGTCTTCAATAAAATATTAAAATATGCTCATAAAATTAGATCAGATTCACATATAAAACAGCACAGGTAAAATGAATATGAATTCCATTTCTTTTCTGCTATTTCTGTATTCTAAATTTGCCAAGCACTAAAAAATATTCTATGTAAAAATGTCAAGTAGTGTGTTAAGTTTTTGATGACTGTTATTAATTTACTGTTTGGTAATAGTGGTTAATAACATTTTTTATTATATTTTACCACAGATTCAACTGCAGATCATTTCAAGATTTGAGCATGCCAACCAAAGAAAGACTTAGAAAGGCTGCAAAACGTCAAAGACAGCAGGACCATGAAATAATGCAGCAGTCCTCTAACAAAAAAATGTGTCAAGTCACCAAGAAAGCACCGGGTAAGAGTACAAAAACATTCATAAGAAATATTTGTAGTAAAAAAAATATTACTACAGAAAATGTTTCAGTCCAGAAAAAGAGAAGCAATTTAAACGGAAAGGAAAGGCCAATGAAAAATGTTACTGCTAGAGCAAGAGATAACTCTGTGCATGATAGTAGAAGGAAACAACAGTTTAGGGACATTCGTAAACGAATGTTCCGCAACAGGATAATTGGCAATTTGTTAAAAAATATTAAGAAAGGTCAACAGAAAGTGGTTTTTTATAAGAGAAAAAAAATAGTTGAGAAAGTTATTGATCAGGCATTTGAAATTAAACGTAAGTTATTTATTTTGATAATCAATAGAATTAGGAAGCTAAACAAGGCAATTTATGATTTCAAAAGAAATAGTAGATGGAAGAGAATAGTTAATCGTAGTAATTTTTGTGAAGTTTTTTCTGGAGAATGGATGCATAGTTCAAGTTGTGAGGCATTTTTTAATGAGGAGAGTTATTTCCAGGATAATGATTTGGTGCATGCAGTTGACACCAGTGGTCGAGCTTATGAAGTGAAAGATGGTTGTCCAGTTGAAAAAGAAAAACTTGTGACAACAGAGACAGAAGAGGTGTTAGGTAATGAGGTTTTAGGAAGACATCCTAAGGGTCCTATGTACACCTGGAAGTGTAGTAGTATTTGCAGTGTGCGACAGGATTCCATCAATTTGCTTTGTGATTTTGTACGGACATTTAATAAGAAAAGTTTGAAGCAGAAAATGAAGTTGTTGCAAGAATTAGATCCTTGCAGAGTGAGAGAAGTGACAGGTTTGCATGGTCATTCACTGGCTTGTCTTTCCAGGAGAGTATGCCAGAGTGTTTTTCATCATTTCAGGATGCTAGCAGTGCATCATAATAAAGTGAGGAAATTAGTTAGAATGTTGTATTATGCTAAGAGTCCAGCAATTATGCTTAAACAATTATGCGCTGCTCTTTTCCATGGTTCTGAAATAGATGTGAAGAATATATGTGAAGAAATTGAGTTTTGTTACTTTGGAAGTAAAGAGGAGAATGTTGAAATTGACTAAGAAGAAGAGGGTAATGTGGAAGATAGTGTACAGGTTTCCAGTACAGATAATTTTCAGAGGGAAATTGCGACGTTTCAGGTGAAATCAAGTGAGAGGCCAAATTTCACTTGTGTGTGTTGTCGACGCACTTATTATAGGAATCAGACTAAGTTAGTGGATTTATATGCAAAAAGTGAAAGGGAAAATAATAGTGAATGGAAGGATTTCACAACATACTTGATGGTAGAAAATTGTTTTGATTTGGGATTGGATCAACGTGTGTGTACTTATTGTTGTAACAAATTAAATCAAAACCAGATGCCTGCTAGAGCAGTTCATAATAATCTGGAATTGGTTGAGATTCCTTCTGAATTGAAGGATTTAAATACTTATGAATCTATTTTGATTCAAAGTATCCATCCCTTTCAGGCTATTGTAAGAATGGAGCCAAAGACAGGGAAATTGCCTCCATCAGATTTACAGAGAGGATTAAAGGGAAGAGTTGTTTATTTGCCTCTAGATTTGAAGAAAAACATTAACACAATTGGAGTAGAAAAAGTGGAAGAGGAACCTCTGGTTATCTTAGTTAATGGGGTTCCGACAAAGAATAAGAAAATATGGCAAGATTTAGTGGATGTTAGGAAAGTCAAAAAGGCAACATTGTATTTGAAAAAAAATAATAAATACTATAAGAATGTATATGTTGCAGAAGAGGAAGTAAGTGAGGAAGAGGATAGCGATTTGTGTGCTGGTCAAATTGAGAAAGTAGAACCCTCTACTAGTGAAGAAATATATGAACATTATATTGTTCATCCTTTGCATTCCAAGGAAGTCATGGGGAATGCTATTGAGTTGTTTCAAATGAAACAAGCCAAAGGGAGTCCCATTAGTGTTTGGGAGGAAAGTTTGGAAGCTCGGTGTTTCCCACAGCTTTTTCCAACAGGTCAGGGAGGAAGATATGATGAGCGACCTCATCAAATTCCTGCTTCTGAATACCGGACTTTGCGATTGTATGCAGGAGATGCTAGGTTTCGACAATGTATTCCCTATTTGTTTCATCTCCTGTTTGAAAGCGATCTGTCTGGACTGTCATATGCAGTGAACCACATCTTGAAAAGTGGTATACACATGCAAAACATCTCGGCAAGTGACTTTATGGATAAAGTCAATGTCCAAGACAGTATTTTAGATTGTCACTTGATTAATCTCATGGCGTGTCAGCGTGGTACTAATGAGTACTGGTACCGTCGTCATGGTGATTTAAAATGTATGCTGAGGAACTTAGGAACTCCCACATGGTTCCTCACTCTGAGCTGTGCCGAGTATGGCTGGGAAGACTTACTTGAATTTCTACGAGAGGCAAATGGAAACATTGAAAACATCGAATTCAAGACACCCGGAGAACTGTGCTCTTTGGATCCAGTCAATGTATGCAGGTACTTCAATCATAGATTTGAAGCTATGATGTCTTTCATCATGAATAAGAAGAATCCACCTCTTGGAGAGGTGTTGGATTTCTTCTGGAGAAAGGAGTACCAAGCAAGAGGTGCTCCTCATATACATATGCTGCTGTGGATCAAGGATGCACCTAAATTTGGAACGGATCCAGAAGACTCAGTGATGAGTTTCATACAACAGTATTCTACGTGTGCTGTTCCAAACGCAAAGGAGAAGAAAAGCCTAAGAGAAAAAGTTCTACGTTTCCAAAGCCATCGATGTGGAAAGTACTGTCGTCGTAAATTCCGAAGAACGGACGAGTTCTACACCAAATGTCGTTTCGGCTTTCCACGACCAGTGATTTCTAAAGGAAGAGTAAACAGTTTGATGTCTTCGCTGCGACATAATGTGATGAAGAAATCACCTAAAAACACATACAATTTGAAGAGGAACGAAGAGTCCAAGTACATCAACGACTACAACCCGGTGATTTTGTCCATGTGGAATGCTAACATGGATATACAGTTTGTGGCTGATAACTGTATGGCTGTGGCTCGGTATGTGACATCTTACATCACCAAAAAAGAGAAGACAGAATTGAAGGATATGTGGGAGGACATTTCCCATGAAAAGAGCCTCAGTAAGAAGTTGTACAGTTTCAGTCTGAAGATGGTGTCGCATCGAGAAATCGGAGCTTACGAATGTTCTGACCGGTTGTCTTCAGCAAGTCTCTATGCCAAATCTAGGAGTATCGTTTGGGCGAGTCTTGGTCTTGCTGCAACGCGTAATCGAGTTCTGAAACCTGTGCGGGAAATTGAGTATTTGGTGGAAAAGGAGCCAAACAGTACCGACATTTTGAAGACCAACATGTTGGATACATATTATCCAAATCGAAGCAGTCACCTCGAGAATGTTTGTCTGTATGAGGTTCTTCAAAATTACATATTCAAGAGGAACATCAAAGAAGATACTGAGAAAGGAGTGTATGCTGTAATTGGAAGTGAGGGATGTCTGGTCAAGCAAAGAAAATGCCACTTGGTAAACCATCGAAAATTGAGTGGCGAATCTCCTGAAAAAAGGAGTTTTTCTATTTAGCACTTTTGCAACTTTTCAAGCCATGGCGTGCAGAAGAGGAACTGCTTGGAGATTTCCTCTGTTATGAAGACTCTTTCACTGCCGCCAAGGAGACCATAGAATGTCCTGCTTTTCCTAAATATGTAGAAATGTTGAATGCGGAAATCGAGCAGGAAGCAACGATTGCAGCCGAGATTGCCAGAGACAGTTCTCAGGACAGTCAGAGTTCTGCTTCATTGAGTCAGGATCCACTAGGAGGACCTGTTATCGAAAATGAAGCTGCCACTGCTATGAATGAAGTGGAAAGAGCCATGGCACATGCTCAGGAGGATGCGGTTAACTTAGAAGAGTTGGAAAGACAACTCAACGTTGAGCAGAGGAAAATATATGACGAAGTTACCATGCAAATTGATCATGGATTAAGTCATGAGAAGAAAGAGTGCTCATGTACGTCGTTGAAGCCTGTCCGACTGTACGTGAGTGGAGAAGCGGGAACTGGAAAAAGTTTCCTTATTAAAGCAATTTCATGTTATTTGCAGGAAAGGACTGAGTCATCGCTGTCTTGTGTTGTCACCGCTCCAACTGGACTGGCAGCACATAACATTAAAGGGATTACTTTACATCGTTTACTGATGCTGCCAGTGGAGCATGACAACAAATTACAATATCACAAGCTATCTGGAGATGCTTGTTGTGAAGTTTCAAGAATCTTGAGGAAAATGAAACTTCTTATCATTGACGAAGTAAGCATGGTTTCCAATGTCATGCTTGCCTTTGTGCATTTGAGAATGCAAGAAGTTCTCAAAACAGAGTATGATGTGTTATTTGGTGGCAAACACATCATTGTTTTCGGAGATCTTCTGCAGCTGACACCAGTGAAAGGGCAACCTGTGTTCAAAATGCTCACGCATGAAGATACCAGGAAGTGCCTAGGGAGCATTGGCAACGTCAATATATGGTTAAACTTCAATTATGCTGAACTGCATGAAAATATGCGTCAGGCGAAGGATGAAGTTTACAAGAATATTCTACAAGATGTTAGAATTGGAAAAGTGACCGAGCATGGGAAAGAAGCTTTACATGCACGATTACTGTCAAATTTATATCCAGAACAAGATGTTGTGCCTGAGAATATTTTTCAGAAAATTATTGAGAAAAAATCTGGAATATGTTTGATGCCAACTCTTGCAGGATGTGCCAAATTCAACAACAAAATGTTGCATTTAGAAAAGCAAGAGATTGTGAAACTGGAAGCTATTGACAGAGTAGAGCATATGGGATCAACAAATATTTTGTCTGAGAATTTGAAAACAAAATTGGATTCATTAGAGAAGACTATATCTAAAACTGCAGGTTTTGAAAAGACTCTGAATGTGTGCTTGAACTGCCGTATAATTTTAAGAAGGAATTTACATGTTGAAAGAGGTCTGGTAAATGGATCAATGGGTAATGTTGTTGATTTTGTGAAATACAGAAATAGAGATGGAATTGAATTTTTAAAAATTAAATTTGATGGCATTGAGGAAGTAGAGCTAATTGGTCGTTGTTCTGCTAGATTTTTGCTTGTAAAAGACTTATATGTTCGCCGTAAGCAGTTTCCTGTTTGCTTGGCATATGCGGTGACAATCCATAAATCGCAAGGTTTAAGTGTAGACAGTGCATTGGTGAATATTGGCAGTTCTGTGTTCAAGGAGGGTATGGCATATGTGGCATTGTCACGAGTTAGAACTTTATCGGGATTGTACTTGATTGAGTGTGATGTCACAAACATTTGTGCGGATCTAGATTGTGTTAAGGAATACAATAGGTTGAGAAGAGAGTATGCGCCACATTTGCCTCAATATCCTTTGTTTGAGAAACGTGTGGTAGGCCGGAAACGAAGAAATGTGACCAATACTAGGGAGGTTGCAGCAAAAAGACGAAAAGTCAATGAACCTGAAATTATAAGCAGAAACAAAAAGGATTCTGTTGAAGATGTTGTTGGTTTTCAATTTGAAAACGGTTCTGGTGTCAACTGCTATGCTAATGTAGTGGTTAATGTTTTGTTTTCTCTAGAAAATGTAAAAGAAGAGATTGTGGTCAATTCTGATCAAAGATTTTGCAGTTTGTTAAATTCTGTGTTAGAGAAATGTAGCACAGATAGAACAAAAATAGAAAGTGTGTCTGAAATTCGAAATCTGTTAGACAGATGTTCAGGCCAAACACAATTCTCTCAAAATATTCAGCAAGATTGTCAGGAGTTTTTAATGTATATACTTGATGTATTGCATGCTGAAGGTGTAGATGTAGATCACCTGTTTGGGCTTTCTTATCAATGGCAGCATGACTGCGAGAATTGTAGGGTATCAAGTACTACTAGTGTAGACTCAGAAAGATTTATATATTTAACTTTGCCAGACAGTAAATCAGTCTCTTTTAATAAGCTAGTAAAAGCAGCTGATCACAACATGGAGTGTAGCCAATGTAAATCTGAAATGATGTCAACATTATTTATACAAACATATGGCCAGTATGTCATTTTAATGTTCCAACGATGTAGGCCTGATGGAACAAAATTGACAACTTTAATTAAAAATTTTGTAGCTTCACAGTTGTCAATATCAGGAAGGACTTTTGTAACTGCAGCAATTATATATCATGACGGTCCTTCAATAACATCAGGACATTACACAGCTTATTTAAAGTCTAGAAATGGCTGGTCATTCTGCAACGATTCTGTTTTAATTTTCAAAAAAAAATTGCCGTATGACCTTAAAAATTCTTACCTGGTGTTTTTAAAACCAAAATTTTAGGGAAAGAATCTCGGGATGTGCTCTGAGGAATTTCAAGAAGTTCTAATGGCTCCTACACGATTTGGCCTTGAGGATAAGTGTAGTACAGAGACATAACTTCTTACCATAACACTTGACGTCATGGAAAAATAACTGCACTTTGAATGAGTTCAGAAAAACTGTTTCTTTTTATAAGCTAATTGTAGCAGCCAATCAAAACATGGAGTAGAGGGAATGTAAGTCTGCAATGCTGTCTACTGTTTTATATTGCTTTGTGATTAAAAGTGATGTAGAGAATTAAATAATTGTAGTAGTCATAGAGGTAGTGTAAGTCTGCTTCATAGTAAGCAGTATCAGTGACATAGGAGATGTAGAACATGAGTGAGGAAGAAGGGGAAGATATTACTAGTCCAGGATTGTGAAAATGATCTTCAACATTTTAATTCTGAAAGTTGCGGAAATGCAAAATGACGGGATTGGCTTACAAGAAATCCAAGAGTTATAAATGGCTCTGACATGATTTGGCCTTGTGGAAACGTGTGGTAGAGAGCGAGAAGTCATTTATTGTATGTAACATATTTTTCAAAACGATGGAGGTTTTCTTTCAGAAAGTGGCGGGCTGAAAGTAATAACAGCACAACAGAGTGTAAGCTGTTCATAGGACATCCTTCGACGTCATGGAAAGTAAGTTAACTTTAAGGAGTTCTGAATTCTGATTTGTTATGTTGTATGGGTTTTTTAAACACAATCATTTTGATTGTGTCTTTTTTTCCCCCGCTGTTATATGATGAATACCTTCAAGTCACTGTTTTTAGTGAAATTTGATACATTCTGAGAACAGCAAAAATAAACCATTTAACATGTATAATTAATTCTGTACTGTTTGCATTTATGATGTACATTTAGAACTGTGTAGGAGGCATGGAGAAGGAGAGGCTTCTGTAAGTGTCAAAGTTGTTGCATACAGTGCTCACATTCTACGTAGTCTTTCATATGATAGACTACATTCCCACAATGAGATACTTAAGCAAAGGAAACACAGGTGATATGATTGTGGAATGAGCAAAAAAATTTGCACGTTTTTCAATTATATTACCTGTGTTTCCAAACATTACACATCACATTGTGTAGATGAGGTTTAGGCCTGTTCCAGGAGACAGAGGAGGTCTGACATTTGTTCAAGAGTGCAGTGGACATGACTCACTTCGTTGGTAGGTCTGCACATGTATTATCTCCTCTGTATTCTTCAACAAACCTAAATTTCATCTGCAACCCTGAGTAGGACTTACCTGAAACAAATCTGTGGATAGGTTACACCTTATCGGCATCTTGAAACAATCATTGAAAATGTTAGGGTCAGATTTATGATGGCCGTGCGCCTCTTTTGCTCCCCTGTGGGTCACTTTTGTGTAAAAGATGCACCATGTTGCAAGATAGGTTTCAGTTCATCTCCAGCAAGATACCATGAGTTTGAAATGTATATAATTAGCACTGTGTAGGGGGCATGCAGAAGCTGAAGCTTTTGTAAGTGTCAAAGTTGGTGCATGCAGTGTGCATTTCTGGGTACTGTTTCATATGCTGGACTACATCTGCACTATGAGATACCTAAGCAAAGGCAACACAGGCGATGTGATTGTGAAATGAGGAAAAGAAACTCCACATTTTTCAATTACAATACCTGTGTTTCATAAGTTTACGAATGACATTGTGCAGATGAAGTTTAGGTCTGTCCACGGACACAGAAGAGGTCTGGCCTTTGTTCAAGAGTGAAGTGAACATGACTTACTTCATTGGTAGGCCTTCACATGTATTATCTCCTCTGTATTCTTCAACAAGCGTAAATTTGATATGCAACCCTGAGTAGGCCTCACCTTAAACAAACCTCTGGAGAGGCCACACCTTATCGTCATCCAGAATCAATCATTTCAAATGTTAGGGACAGATTTATGATAGGTGTATGCCTCTTTTGCGCCACTGTGCGTCACTTTTGTGACGCAGCGGCGGTGCAAAAGATTTGCTATGTGGCGACATATTTAAAAATTGATTCATCTAGGCAGATGTGTCATGCTGTAAAAAACCCGTGCCACATGAAACCGATGCAGCAGTGATGCAAAAGATGCACCATGTTGCAAGACAGGCCTGACTTCATCTCCAACAAGATAAGAAGCTAAGTCTTCTGTAAATGTCAAAATTGTTGTATATACTGCTCAACTTCTGTGTACTCTTTGATATACTAGACTCCATCTGCACTATGAGATACCTAACCAAAGGCAACACAGGTGATGTTATTCTGAAATGAGGAAAAGAAACTCCACATTTTTCAATTACATCACCTGTGTTTCCTAAGTTTACGAATGACATTGTGCAGATGAAGTTTAGGTCTGTCCACGGACACAGAAGAGGTCTGGCCTTTGTTCAAGAGTGAAGTGGACATGACTTACTTCATTGGTAGGCCTTCACATGTATTATGTCCTCTGTTCTCTTCAACAGCTCGAAATTTCATTTGGAACCCTGAGTAGGCCTCACCTCAAACAAACCTCTGGATAGGACACATCTTATTGGCATCCTGAAACAATCATTTAAAATGTTAGTGTCTTGCGACACTTTTGTGAGACAACAGCAGTGCAAAAGATGCACCATGTTTTAAGATAGGCCTCACTTCATCTGCATCAAGATACTGTTAGTTTAAAATGTATATCTTTAGGACTGTGTAGGGGGCCTGGAGAAGCAGAAGCTTCTGTAAGTGTCAACGTTGTTGAAAAACTGTTTGTCCTTCAATCTTTTCCCTTGTCTTTTCTAATTTTTAAATACATGTTTTAATATTTTTCAAATGTTTGTTCTCTCTTTCACAGATTGAAAGTATAAAAATAAAAAGGGAGTAAGTTACCGACAATTATAAGGTAAATGTTTTGTATTCTTTTCGTTACATTTCTATCACATTCACCTACTATTAGTTCCACAGCTTCATTTCTTTAACCCTCAGTTTCCTGCCTTTGCTACTTTCCTCATTCCTTTCTCTATTACCTACTTACTCAACTCCTTCCACTCTTTTTCTCAGTCCCTCTCTTCTCATAGTTCCTCACTCTTGTTCACTCACTCCGTCTCTATTACTCTTAGTGTCTTTGACTGATCACTCTTTCACTACTTGTTCATAATGCTTTCTCTGTGTAGTTGAAGCACACTAAGGGGCATATTATGAGCACAGCCAATAAAATTATTGCTGTTTTTATTGGCAGAAAACTGCTGCAAAAGTGGTTTTAGCTGCAGTTTTCTGCCGCAAAAGCGGCTTTAGCGACACATTTCTGCCGATAAAAGCTGCAAAACTTTTATTGCCTATGTTGATGATATGGCTCTATGTTATTTACATTTCTTTGCTGTTTCAATTAATCTTTTTCTGTTATTTTTTCTTTTCTGTTTTCTGTTTTTTCTTTCTGTTATTCCACATGTTTTAATCTTATTTTGAACATTCACTCACATTCTCCAAGAAACTCTTCTTTGTTATTGTTCTACTCTCTTTTTTTTCTTTCACTTCCTTATCTATTTTGTTTTTCACAATTATACCCTCTTCCATCTTTTCTTCGGTAAATAGATCTATTAAACAGTATCTCTGGTTTACTCCCTATAGCTGTCTTTCTTTTAACATTACTCTCTGTTTACTTCCCTTATACTTACTCTTCTTTTTTTAAAAAAAAAAATTTTAGGTTCGCTCCCGGTTCGCGAACCGGGAAGCGAACGGGGAAGCGAACCAAAAGAAATAGAGCTTGCCAGAGTGCTAAACATTCTAGCAATTTTTTTTGAAAGGGGAGGTAGTTCTGAAAAGAACTTTTTTTTTAATGTTTTTGTTGTTTTATATTTTTTTTTAATTTTTCTGAACATTTTTTGTTTTTTTTGTATTTTTTGAACAGTTTTATGTTTTTTTTTGTTTTTGATGGAGGGGAAACAACAAAAAACAGGCATTGGAAAGGGCTCAACAGGAGCAAAAAAAAAAAATTACTGTCTGGGGCATTTAGGGCAATTGTGATTTTGAAATGCTCGGTTGATTAGGTTAATGCTCATATTGGCACATGACAGTAATGCACCGCAATACAAACAGGTAATCTTCATATGGACAAAGTTGTCCTGAATGTTTGGCACGGTTTCCCGTGTCTCTGGTCCTGTCAAAGATACCTGTGATGTTGACCTGGCCACAGGAGTTGGTGGGTTGTCCTGCAGGTCACGCATCTCTGCCCGGCTGTAGTTTAATGGATGCCACCTGCTCATGTGACGATGCATGGTGTAGTTACCGAAGCTATACTTTTTTAAGGTGCCTCTAGATAACTCCTCTTTACATATGAGGCAGGTGACATATCTAGCATTAACTTTCTTCTGCCCTTCAGGGATTGAAAAAAACTGCCAAATAAAACTGGTTTTCCGATGAGAAACCCGGGGCTCCTCTTGTAAAAACTGTGGTCCTTCTGTCTCCTCTTCCTCTTGTTCATCCTCTTCCTCCTCTGTGTTGCTGATGAACTGTGGAGGTGGTCCTCTCTTCCCATGAGGAGGTGGTGGTGGTGGTGGGGGTCCACCAGATGAAGCTACTAATGAAGCCATTGCTCAAATATCAAAAAAGGTCTTCCTCTCACAAAGATGAAAGTCAGAGTGAGGAAAGAAGGAGGGGTTTTCATCATTTGGGAAAAACAATAGTTCTAAACCAATGAAAAGTGTTATTTTTAGGTCACCTGACCTAGCCTTACATCATTATGAAACCAAAAGTGAAATGAACCAATGAAAAGTTTTATTACCAAGTCACATGACCTGTTACGCTTATGTTACGCGCTGCGGAATGCGCCCCGGATCGCTTCCGGGTCGCTGCGCTTCGCGCCTCGGTTCGCGCTCCGGAGCACTTCCGGGTGCGCTAACGCGGCGCGTCATAAGACGCATTACGCGGCAACGCGATACGTCGCGCTTTCGCGACGCGCCCCGGATCGCTTCCGGGGAGCTGCGCTTCGCATCTCAGTTTGCGTACCGGAGCACTTCCGGGTGCGCTAACGCGGCGCGTCATAAGACGCATTACGCGACAACGTGATACGTCGCGCTTCCGCGACGCGTCATGATGTTGATTTCTAACGCGGCAGTTGCGCAAACGGAACGTGTACCGGTTCGCGGACCGGGTCGCGGCATCAAATTGAGCTAACGGGAAGCTTCCCGGTTCGCGAACCGGGAGAGAACAAAAAAAAATATTTAAAAAAAAAATTATTAATAAACATATAAAATATATTTTTGGATTTAAAGAAGAATACATTTTACAGCTACAGATATTAGCTTTTAAAAAACCAATGAAATTCACTGAAAAAACCATAGGTTATAGACCATATATAGTTAGGAATTAGCATTTACAAAACCTTGAAAATTCACTGAAAAAACCATAGGTTATAGACCATATATAGTTAGGAATTAGCATTTAAAAAACCTTTTTTTACTCACACAAAACCATTGAAATTCCATATATAGTTAGTTGTACTAACTATATATCGCGCACCCGCAATCCACTGCTGATCATGTCACATATTACATCATTCATGACATGGTCAGTGACATCACTGATGACATCACTGATGACATCTCAAATGACATCACGGATGACATCACTGATGACATCTCAAATGACATCACTGATGACATCTCAAATGACATCACTGATGACATCACTGATGACATCACTGATGTCATCTCAAAGGACATCACTAATGACATCACTGATGACATCACTGATGACATCTCAAATGACATCTCAAATGACATCACTGATGACATCTCATTTGACATTACTGATAACATCACTGATGACATCATTCATGTGATATTATGATGAACCTCTTCAGACTCTTATATAACCTTAGATACACTCAGTGTAAACATACACTCACAGACTGTCACTCATCCATGGAGTTACTCACACACCTAGTCAGTCATGCAAAGAATCAATCACACCTCAATTTCCTCAACTATACAGTTATACACACCTTACTTATTCAAACATATACTAAAACATATTTACTCACTTATACAATCCTGGATACAAGTTCACAATGATCCATACAGCCACTCACACATTCACTGGCTCTTATGCACAGTTATTTATATATGTCAACTCTCACATGTACTGTATTTTACATATGTACTTACTTTGACATATAGCACTGAGATATCCATTCACTCACCAATACACTCATGCACACAGTCAACCGCCCATACAGCTGTTTCCACATGCACTTTTGAACCCATACATCTAGTAAATCAACTGCTCACACATCTATGCACAGAGTCATACACCTCCCAGCCACCCACACACACACTCAGTCTCCCATACAAATGCTTGGGCAACCAATCAATAACCCATATAGTTACTCATATAGCTACTGATCAACACATGCAGCAGTTTACAGAACAACAGACATAATGATGCACAAATTAAGACAGTTTAGTCACTAACCCATGCACTCAGTGAGACACATTTAATCACTCACTCATACAGTCAGTCATGCCCCTACTAAATCCTTCATCCAGACACTTATACATCCACTCATTCTTCAATATGTAAGACATATTTTAACTTTACAGAAAAATACAGCCACTGGATGTTGTCATCAGTGATGTCATCAGTGATGTCATTTGAGATGTCATCAGTGATGTCATCAGTGATGTCATTTGAGATGTCATCAGTGATGTCACTGACCATGTCATGAATGATGTAATATGTGACATGATCAGCAGTGGATTGCGGGTGCGCGATATATAGTTAGTACAACTAACTATATATGGAATTTCAATGGTTTTGTGTGAGTAAAAAAAGGTTTTTTAAATGCTAATTCCTAACTATATATGGTCTATAACCTATGGTTTTTTCAGTGAATATAGATATATATATAAATTCCAATTTCTGCCATCATTATCCTTCAGAAACACACAAACACTTCTTTGTGGAAAAATAGCCTTTATTTCGTGAGCAAGGAAGGAGAGTTCCCGAAAGGCGTCGAGTTTTGTTGCCTTTACACTGAAATAAAGGCTATTTTTCCACAAAGAAGTGTTCGTGTGTTTCTGAAGGATAATGATGGCAGAAATTGGAATTGATTTGTAGGTTCGCAACCTACACACGAACCGCCTTCGTCAAGCGGCTTGAGCATAGCGGAGCTCGGGAGCTGCCGAGCCAATCGGAATTGATATATATATATATATATCTATATATATATAAATATTACCTACTGGCGGTCGCCAGTAGTTAATTATAGTTAGGACCTATTATCCATAGGAAAACCGCATCATTCTATTGCCAATAACTTTGGCGTCGATTAATGAATCTTCCTGAAATTCTCAGACCTTTTGGCCAGGTCAGTTTAGCTCCTTCCCTAAAAGTTTGGGGGTGATTGGTAAAGCAGGGCCGAGAAAAAAGGGGGTCTCAAAACGTGTTTTCTCCATGCAATTTCCCATAGGACTTTTAGCCACGGCTACAGCTCAAACGGCTGAACGGAATTACACCAAATTTGGCAGAGAGGTAGTCCTCAGTTCCGACTTGTGCCTTTCGAATATCTGGTGTCAATCTGTTCAGTAGTTTCTTTGAAAATTACGGTTAAAGTAATTTATTTATCTATGGGCACGGAGGATCCGCGGATTGTGCGAGGATTGGCCTCGTAGGATAAGTGCACCGTCCCGATCACACGCTCAATTCTAATTGGCTGTCAAGCGGTTGTAAACATTCTAAATCAGGGACTGTTGGCAGCCATTTTGTACCTCGGTAGAAGCGAGGCTGAGGAAGTCAGTGAAATATGTGAGCAAAATGTGAAAAGGGGGCAGGGTAGACACACCCTGACTCCCTAGGCCTGTTCAAGGGGTCACATAAGGACCCGTAGGGCCAAAAAAGTAAGATAGTATTTTTCTTTTTAAAAAAAAGTCACGGGATGCACTTAGGATCCGCGCATTTGGCCGCCGAAAAAAAAGAAGCATGTATTTTTGAGATATACATCAAGCTTATGTGTTTAGATCTTGGGTGGATCTAACAAGAGCCCTTGTGTTTATTGAGAGATTTTAGTACCTACAAGTAAGTACAGATGCAGAGTCTAAAATTTATGAGGAAGACTCTATTTCTTTCATCTGTAAAATTAACACCATCTCTCCTATAGATGCCAGGCATATTGAAACGCAGATTGTTGTGGTATATGGACCCCATTCTATAGTCTCGGAGAAAAGCAGAAATAGATTTATTCACATGTTTCCTAGCTTTCTCAATCTGTAGACAAAATGTATTGGACCAGTTCCATTTTTGCCTTTGGCATTTGTTAGAAAAGAAGAAGGCAGTTTGGGGGAAAAGTGACATCAATTCTCCAAAGGTGTCCTTCATAAGCATTTCCAGACCTACCCCAGTCAAAGTGTCTAGGTCATTGCCACCACAGTGCACAATTATGAGGTCGGGGTGTTGGAGATGTAAAAAGGGTTTCGCCAATGGCATCAATTGGTGCCACTTTATCCCTCTCTGTCCAATCCATTTAATGTCTACGTTTGGTAAACATAGGTCTTTATTAATTCCTTTCTGTTCTGTGTACCTTTGGCTCCAGAACATATGGCTGTGTCCTACAATCCACACACAGCATGTTGAAGGGAGGTCTGGATGCACTCAGATGGTCTCTGTACATGAAGGGCCAGTTTGAAAAGTCATATTTTTCTAAAATGGTGGATAAGATGCAGTTTAGAAAAAAAGTAGAGAAATGATTGGTTGTTTGACAATATTCTACATTGAAAACTAGGGTGCATGTTTCTGTTTTTTTAAAGCCTGATTCTTATTGGTTAACAAAAATTGATAGAAAGGAACATTCCATAAGATAAGCTGGCATATTGAGAAGTCAAGCACACTTGCTGTTTTGATTAGTAACATTGTGTGATGAGTTTCTGACCTGTGTGCTCAGTTAACTGTTTCATGACGTGTTTCTGTGGTAACAGGCAGAAGGCAGAATGGGGGTCGGTTTCAAATATATGTCATTTGGAAAGGATTGAAATGTCTAACCAATAGAAATGTGTGTTTAATTTTGTATTAATGTGGTAAGGAAAGTGATTTGATGTTCAGGTGTATATGTGTTGAAAATGAGAGGGAAACTCTGCCATTCTATGGTTCTGGTGAGAGGTGTTAAAAACAGAGATTTTGAATAAGAAAATCTGCTGTGTGACTGACATACTTTTTATTCTACAAACCAATTTGAATGGTGAGTTATTCATTTGTGAGGGAATGTATGTGGTGCATTTTGGTTTTAACCTGAGTAATGTGTCTGTTCTGCTAAAGTGAAGGGAATATTTGTTTCTCTAGAATTTTATTGTGAGTATGTGTGCATTTAGAAAGCATTCTGAGATAAGCATTTGTTTATTTTATGTGTTTGCACACAGATAACTATGCTGTTCTTTTGTTTTGGTAGAATTAGAAACCAGTTATTTTTTATTTATTTGCAAAAATGAGTGAAGTTTGTACATTAAAATGTAGTACTCATTCTAGACTACGAAATGTGTTTTGGTAAAATAGAAGGGACAGTGTTGTTTGTCTAGAATCACACAGGGGTATATTATCAAGAACGGTGATAAAATTATCATTGCTTTAGCGGCAGGAAACTGCCGCTAAAGTGGCGATAATGGAATTGAGAATATGCTCTTGTGAATTCCTATAGCAGACCAGGTTCTGGTGTTAACCTGGGCTGCTATGGGAATTCACAAGGGCATATTATCAAGCCCATTATCACCACTTTAGCGGCAGTTTCCTGTCGCTAAAGCAGCGATAATGTTATCGCCGTTCTTGATAATATGCTGCACAGTGTGTCTTCTGTGCATTTAGGAATCACTCTGAGAGAAGCATTTTGGTACTTCGGGGCATATTATCAAGCAGTACATTAAAAATGATCGTCGTTTTAGCGGCAGAAAACTGCAGCTAAAGCGGACTTGTGAATTCTAATAGAAACCTATGCTTTAGTGTGAACATGAGCTTCTATTGGAATTTTTGATGGCATATTATCAAGGCCATTATCGCCGTTCTTGTAACAATTTTCTGCCTCTAAAACTGCGATAATTTTAACACCCTTCTTGATAATATGCCCCTTCATGTGTTTTCCGATATGTTATTAGTTAAAAACGTATCGTGTTCTCACATTTTGGTAGAATTAGAAAATAGTCATTGGTTATGTGTTTCCAAAATAAGTTTAGTATTAATAGTAAAATGCAGTTCTGAAATATGTATAATGTATGGTTTATTTTTTTGCTGACAGATAAGTACATGTAGTCTTGCACTGACACTTCCACCACTATGATTTCCTACACTACCCAAACACCACTACACTATTGAAAACCCTTAATCTACCTCCAGCATGACCACCTACACTACTTAAATCTACACCAGCAGAACCTCCTACAGTAGCCAAAAACCAGTTTATTTCCTAGAACACTACCGTACTATGACCCCCTACACTACACAAACACCACTGCACTACCTTAAAGACTAAAACGCTATCCCTAGCATGATCTCTTTTGGTACATAAATACCACTGTTGTATGCTAGATCACTACCCCAGTATTACTCCCTATACTACCTAAACACCATTTCACTACTCTAAAGCTTAAATATTTTACACCAGGATCCCTTACACTATCCAACCACTACTATAGTATCTTACTACTGCATTTATAAGGAATATTGTTATTTGTCTAGAAACACACAGTGAGTCTGTGCATTTAGGATTCAGTCTTATAGAGGTATTTTGGTAGTTCATGTGTCCTTATTTGACCCCCTGAGCAGGTCTAGGGGGTCAGGGTGTGTCTACCCTGCCCCCTTTTCACATTTTGCACAAATATATCACTGACTTCCTCAGCCGCGCTTCTACTGAGGCACAAATGGCTGCCAACAGTAGCTGATTTCGAATGTTTACAACTGCTTCACAGCCAGTTAGAATTCAAGGTGTCATCGGGACGGTGCGCTTATCCTACGAGGCCATTCCTCGCACAATCTGGGGATCCTCTGCGCCCATAGATATATAAATTACTTTAACCGTAATTTTCAAAGAAACTAATGAACAGATTGACACCACATATGCAAAAGGCACGAGTCGGAACTGAGGACTACCTCTCTGCCAAATTTGGTGTAATTCTGTTCAGCCGTCCTATGGGAAATTACATGGGGAAAACACGTTTTGCGACCCCCCTTTTTTCTCGGCCCATGCTTCACCAGTCACCCCCAAACTTCCAGGGAAGGAGCGGAACTTGTAGAAATGTAAAACAACAAACATGATCATTGCCGGCGCCATCTTACTTAGCGAGAGCCTCTGCGTGTGAGTAAGCGGCAACCATTTTCGACAGCGCAGCCATCTCATACTCTGCTGGTCACCTATGTTTCACCCTGACCTCGCTATCATCTCCAGTGCTCTGACTAAGCCTGAACAAATGTACTTAGGTCATAAAACATTGTCATCATGACAAAGCCCCGGAGTCACTTCCCACCCTAAACCCGTTCGTCCTTTCATCCTTCGTACATGGGCAAGCCCTTTTGATAACCTCCCTCACCGCACCTGGCTACTCGATCCGATCCCAGGCACTAACCGACCCTCGGGGACATGGTTTATTACCCACACACGGCAGGACTTGTTTCGCTAACAAAGGGACCTGATTTAATCAATGGCCCGAACCCTTAGATCTGACCGATCCCACGTGTTTTTAGATCTTTCGGAATGTCCAGCTGCGAGATAGTGATCATCTGTTAGATCTGGGTGGGGGACGATTGCTGCTGGGTTTGTGTGGGAACCTGCCTGGGCGGGGATTCCCAGGACATTTAACAATGCTAATAAACTGATGCAATGTATATAAAAGGCCGAGCCACGGAGATGCAGTTAGAGCACCTCCCGATGACATTCCGGTGTCCGAGTTGATGTGTTCTCCTCTTGAGTAATAAACCTGTTTCTTGTCTTCCAGTGTCCAGCGCCTGCTTCTTTATTTTGATAAATGAGTTTGAGTGAATCAGAGGCGTCTTGCGCCGGGCAGCATTAGCAGTCTTAGGAGAGTTGCTGCTTTTCACAATTGGCGCCCAATGTGGGGCCCATCAGCGACACGTGGGTCCGGTAAGAGAGGTCCTGACGACGGAGTGAACATCTAAATGAGTGGAGTATACCTGCCTTGAGAAGACCCTCGTCTGGCTGCCGATCAACTGAACTTCACCAGTTCCGAACGGACCTCTCTTGAGTGAACTGTGGTCCTGACTGGGACCTGACAGGAGTGCCGCACTGATATTGGAGTGAGAGGACAAACGGGCGCTGGAAGGGGAAGACGGAGAACTGTCCATACGGTCCGGGTAAGGTCACTTCCGACTTTAATTGATTGATTGATTGTTTGAATTGCTTGATTCAATACTACTATTCGCCTTTGAAGTTATTTGAGACATTTCCTGCTTGCAAACAACAGAGAATATGAATATTCTCTCTCTTTGCAGACATCGAAGGACAGGTAGTGCAGACTTTTGTCTAGACCCTTTTTGAGATATTCATTTTGACCGATATGTATGTCATGCCTGTTATGTCTAAATTATTTGGTAATTGTTTTGGACCGGACCGTTTATTGGAGGTCAGTCATCCGGCACCACCGGAAGGCACCCCTAATAAGGACATGTATGTAAAATATGGATTAGCCACTGTAGCTTATAGTGAACTGTGGCATAAACACACTAGGAAGGACCGGGTAAATCAGTGGCCACTGACGGGATCTTTCGATCCTGCTAAAATAGAAACGCTAGAAATAGCTCTCCACAAAAAGAAAACTACGCCAGCCATGCTTGACAGTTTTGGCCTATGGCAAAAAGAGGCAGCTCAACGAAAGAAAAGAGACGAAGCTAGACAAGATAAAGAATGCGAAAATCAGCTTACCAAGCTTTTAAAAAGTTAGAAGCAGAAATAAAAGAAAAAGAAACCGATAAAAAGGAACCGGAATCAAAAATATCAGGTCAATACCCTGTTAGAGCGCCCTCGACTCTTTACTCCGAGCTACCAGCTAAACAAAGAGTAGATGATGATTTGTTATTAGGTCCACCGATCATCTACATGCCACCTCCTTATGCCCTTACTTATCCTGTAGTAAAACGCCAAGAATCCCAAAGCATAGCCAAAGGTAGCACCATTGCCTCGGTCTCCACGTCCTCTGTGCCGACCGAGCCTCTTGTGTCTAATGCCTCATCCAACGACGCGTCAGCAGGAATCGAATCAGAAGAGAAAGGGTTGCCAAGGGTCCCACGATTGAGTAAGAACGAACGAGCAGGCATTGAGAAAATAGTTAAAACCCTCGTAGATAGAAAGGAGACAGAGGAGTACATAACTGACATATGCAATTCCTATGTCGCGAATCACAAGCGACACTGTGTTGTATGTCTCTGTTACCACACTCTCACTGCTTACAAAGAGAAATACAAGGATGTAGGGCCTGAACGACTCATGGCTCTTTATAGGAAAGTATTTATTTATTATTGCTATTTATTAAGCGCGAACAAATACCCGTAGGCGTCTCGGCGCTAAACTAACTACAATCTCCAGAAAGTATCGCTGTAAATTTATTGGTTAAAAAGCCAAGTCTTTAACCGCATGCGGAAAAGCAGGAGCGAAGGACTAGTCCTAATAGACTGAGGAAGAGTGTTCCATAGCTTGGGAGCAGAAACCACAAATCGACGATCCCCCCAGGAAACTGTTTTTGTACGCGGCACCACTAGTTGATTCAGAGTGGTGGAACGGAGTTGTCTGGAGGGAGTATAGGGAATTAGTTGGTCCCTGAGAAACTGCGGGCCTTGATTATGTAATGCTTTATAAAGTATACATAAAGTCTTGAACTTGATTCGATTACGAATCGGCAGCCAGTGGCCAATGTAGTGTAGTTCCTATAGTCCCAATAGGCTCTGCGCATTGGAATAATATCTTCAGTAGTGTAGACATAGGACTGAGGTTAACTAGGTCTCTACTGACTATATTAGACTAAAGTGTTTGCCAGCTATCTCAGAGTTCACTAGAAACTTTCTCGAATAAGCGAGGAGGAGTTTAACCTCCCTGGATAGACAAGAAGGGATTTAGTTTCTGACAACCATATAACATGACAACTTTGCTCTCCCTGAATAAGAGTATATCGCTAGAGTCGTGTGAAAACAAAAGACAGCTATTTCACTCAGTCAATAACTGCGTACTTAGTTTCACCAGATTGCAGAGAAAAAGAGAGACGGGCGTTTTCAATAAAAGGTGTTATTTATTGAGCAGTCTCTTTCCTCATACAAGAGAAATGAATTGCTACAATTGCAATACTTATAGTTAGGTAAAGTGCATACAGTAAAAGCAGGATTATGAAATAATACTGTAAAAGCATGGATATGGTATCTTAGCCATATGATACTTTAGAATGGATAAAATAGATACATACATATATACATTGACTAATCGTACTCAACTTGTGCTTCTAACTATGCCTACCCCGGTGTACCTGACCTAAGCCTAATACGTGGGAGGGAGTAAGTAAGTAGCAGTTTAAGTTAAGTTTGTTTTGCCAAGAATCTGACTCAAGAATTCTCTGTAAGGGTTTAGTCAGTTCAGTACCTGGGTATTTAGAAGGCAGGAGGGCTGGTATCTCTCTCTCAGGACTCGGTATCCCAGTCACCCGCAAGGGTAAGCTGGAAAATCCGGAGGCTGGATTTCTCGGCAAGAGAAAAGACAGCGTCTTTCTCAGCGCGTCAAAAGGGAGGGGCAGCGTCCGTGGGCTCTCGCATCAGCTGGGCTCTTCGGAAGTAGATAGCTGCTCTGCTCCAGGATTACCACCGTGTGTTTGCTTAAGGCAACGTTGGTATATTTATACCTGAAAGGTGCCGGGTTTGACGTAAGGCTGGACATAAGACGTCAATAAAGATGTCACTAAGAACTGGTCGTTCTTACAGTGCTTTACAGGAGTTCTCGGACGAAATCAAAACAAAGCAGCGGGGATTTCCCAGGTTGCTGGAGGCTTGGATTTGTTTAAAAACTCGGTGTGCTTTCTAGGGGGCTGGAGGAATAGGCTTGCTTAATGTGACAGCATGCGCTATGACTGAATTATGAAAAGGGTTTCTATGCCATTGTAGGGATTTTATTGATTTATAACCGGACAAGGGCAAAGAATAGGAATATCGATTCAGGTACCTAGATAAACACACTACACCCACTCCACGAATTCATGTCCATAATTACTAAACTAAGCAAGAGTAAACATATCTAACGGTGCATGTGTATACCGATCCACCACAAAATACATTATTTTGCATCTGAAATGGCATATGCGAAATACACGAAAAATGAGTATAGGTACTGCACGCTTTCAAGCAGTGTAATCATTCATTAAAAAGGATGCACATATATATCAGCATGAATGATTTGAGAAAATTACACATGAAATGGCTCTTAATACAGAAAAGAAAAGTGCGAGACCATTCCATCACATATAAATACAGTTATTTGTGAAAATGCTAGAGGCTGAGGTAATATATTGTCTCTAGAGTTCCTAAAAATAGAAGCTCTGTTCTCTAAGAATAGTTCTACTTTGAGCAGAGGATGAGTGCCAAAAAAAAGGTAAATATTTTGGAATCGGGGAAAAAAATAATTTCGTTTTTTAAGGGAAGAAGTCAAAACAGTTCCAAATATTTTCAGAAGCTTTTGTTTTTCAAAGCTGAAGGCCGAATTCAGAGTTCAGGGAACGCTGAGTGCTTGTTTGCTTAAAAGTTTATTCCTTTTGTTCAGGAGAGAACATCATTTCAGACAGACTTTCAAAAAAGCAGTTTACCGCTTCAGGTGAAAGTTCGACCAAGTTGGAAAATGCCGCAACTGTGCAGTCGTGAGAATGATTGCTATCATCGATGACAGGATCAGCAGTGCTCAAAGAAGGTCGTACCTGGTTGATGCTGTTCTCATCTTGCACTTCACTACCCTTCAATCGCAGTGGTGAAGTCTCCACGAATGCCGTCATTAGGATGGGTAACCGCTGGGGACAGCACGATGCATGAGCCTTTACTGGACTTAGCAAAGTATCTGTATCCAATGGTACTTCTGATTGTAGTGTAAGACAGACGTCTAACACGCATTCTTCTCCGCACAGCATACATCTTAACACAGGTAAGATACAGTTCTGCCAGATGGGTCTGAATGAAAGAAACCAGGTCATATTCAGATCTCTTAGCCGGGCTAATCCAAGGACTTTAGTTATGCGGTCCCGATAGCGTATAGCTAGGATCGTTTCTTCCATTGTTGCTGGAGTCTTGTCTGTGACATGGCTTGCCATAACGAAGCAGTAGTATCAAAAATAAAATGCCTGCTACGAGTCCCAACCGGAGTGGAAGGCCGTCAAAGATTGAATGGACAAAATTAGGAAAGATGCCCAGGACTCCTTTGAAAGGTGTCAACAGTCCCGAAAAAATTGTCTTAAATACACTTGCGATACCATTCGTATCAGAAATGTTTTTAGATTTCGTTTAGCATTTCTGCTAAGTGTAAGGGGCAATTTGTTGATAAAAGGTTATGTATCTCTGCCGTTGTCCTTGCAACTTGGAGATCATACGTTTCTTTTGATGACGTCAAGGGCACTGGCGTCTGTAGAAGAACAGACTTCATTCTGCTTAAAGTATCAATTCGAATAGAAGAGATTTTCAAACTGGGCCAAATTTTTCCCTCCCTGTCTGGAGTGTCGTTCGGATACAACACTTGCATACAGCAAGTGACCATGGACGAAACGCTTACTAGATAAGCTTTTCCTGGCACCAAGCCACAACATCTGTGGTCCACTATTAGAATGTAGCTCCCGTTCGAAAGCCGTCTAAAGAATGGCTCTATTCGAGTTGCAGGTGTGCCAAGCTGGTGACATGAAAGGTTATTTGAAGTCCCCTCACAGGCCCCATGTAGATTTATACCTTGACACAGAAGTATACCACTTAGTGATTTTTCACAATTATCACCACTAAGAAATACATTCTGTCCTTTTTCACTATAACACGTGTGTGTGTAAGGTAATTTCCATGTTGACTTAATGTATCCTTTACCCAACCTTTCATACTGGCCTGCCTGTGTATACTTTTGGCAGTATCGAAATTGGAAAGGTGTTATCAGAATAGTTATTATTCCGTGTATTATCCATCAATGACAGGTCGTTCTGACATTGTCAATGGTAATCTCTCAAGTTTTTCAATGCTCAGAATTGTATATTCTGCTCCTTTTTGTGCCAAGCTGATTTGTATATCAGTAAGGTTAAAGATAGAGAATAGTGACGTTGTGTTGATTAAATGCCAAGGCACGTAGCCTGAACGCAGATTTTGTAACGTCCAGCCAAGCTGTACAATAGAACGCAATTGGGACTGACCATGTTGTAACATTAGTAAGTCCTGCTCTATTATATCGATTGCAGATGATACAATACTGTCCAGTGAATATATTCTGGAAGACAGAGTCATTAACCCATTGTCCACAAGAGAAAGTGATTTTTCCAAATTAATGCGGTCAATTTCCCGTATTTTCTCTGCTGTTTCAATTTGAGTTTCTTTCCAAGCTTTGTTATAAGCTGCATATATAGAGGCCGCTATGAAACGTTTTTGACGCTGTTTGCGTGGTCCCATAATGAAAACACGCAAGTCAGCACCTTCTTTAAGTAAAGTTAAGTGTTGCTTAATTTCTGCCAGTGTGGATGTCTGTAGCCATTCGAGGCAGAGTTTTTCTACACTGTATGTTGTTACTATCCCTGGATGTTGTCGCTGGGGGTATCTAGGGTCTAGCCTGGTCAATTTGAACCCCTGTATTTTGTTCAGGAATCTATCTTGACAGTTATTTGTGTCTGTGGGCCAGATAAACTATTTTTTCCAATCAGGATGTGTTCTGTTTTGGTTTAAAATATGGGATACGTCTATCTCAACCTCTGTAGTGCTGTTACTGTCAGGTATTGGCTTCGGAATAGACAGTTTGTTTAAGTCTTTAATTTTGGCTAGGCCAAGACAGGTTGTTTGTTGAATGGTGTCATTCAAAAATATAATTTGTTCTGGGATCATGCAGGCTCTGAATAATGATTCTATACCTTGGACTTGCCAATCTCTGGTACCCCAGATTGTTTTTGTTTCAATGTTATTTTTACAAAAATCAAAAACAAATGTATTCATTTTTTCAAAAAATGTTTCTGAATAGAATAATTTTGTATTTGACAGCATGGTTTTCATTCCTGTCTTATTTAACAGTTTGAAATAAAATGTTTCTGCTTCACTTGTGTTAAACCCTGAGAAGTATGGGAATTTCTCGTAAAATGTTTTTGAACTACCTTTTGGTGGTGCTGCACAATGTTCCCATTGATTATAATTTAAAACATTTCTAGGTTGAGCAGATTTATGCAAATAATGGTTAGCATAATGGTTGTAGCAGTACATCTGTTTGATGAACCTTGTAAATAATCATGTTCTGTAAATTTTGCTGACATAACTAAGTATGACATCATATCATTAATACTTTCAAAATCCCAATCATCAGAGAACGTACTCGGTTTTACAAAGTCACTTAATGAAACCTTAAATTGATGAGCATACTTCAAGAGCTCGACCGGGCCATATATATCGTAATCTGTTTTGTCCCATGCTACCCCACCGGGTATCGGATTGGCTGTGAAGTTTACTGAAGAAAGTTCTCTTTTCTCGATGTGTGAAGACTTGTGTGGCTTTAGGACCAGGTTGATATTCTGGCTTGCTGTGTCCATTGTAACATATTTTCCCTCAATGAAGTGTCCCAAGCATAGCACCATGATTAGCCAAAGCAGGAGGAAAAGTACACCTAGCACCACCCAAAATTCAATCCATGGGGAAATTAGATAGGTTCCTTGTAGTTGATGAAAGAGTTCTTTAGTTTTGTCTTTAAAAGTTTTTGTTGTTGTTGGCTGTTCCTCAGGTTCGCTCGGATCCTCAGAAAAGTCATCGAAATTGATGAAGTAGCCTGATGCAGTTCTGTCAATTATTGGAATTGCTTCTGGATTTTTCTTTGTTTTATTAGCATAGTCTGTGGCTACATCGTTGTAGACAGGTGTTTCTTGACGAATTGTTGCAATTTGGGTTTCAAGAGGCATAAGTTCCATGGCTTTGTTGCATAGTCCTTGTTGATTCACTGTAGGTTTATCAAATGTGATTAGTCTCTCAGTTTGAACCTCTTGATTTGTAGCAAACTTTGGTGTTCTGCTATTTCTTGGGAGTCCACTTGGCCTACTACTTATTATTGGCCACATGATTGTGGTTTAACCAGGTCGATGGATACAACTCGGTTCTCCTTTTTACCAGCAAGGGGCGGTAGTACAACTGATCTTGTTCCGTTGACATCTAAGCCAGTTACTGCTTTTCTGTAAGAAGGCCCAAATTCCTTCTTCACCGCGATTTCCTCTCTGACCAGATCCCCAATCTTTGGAATCCAGACAGGCCTTGCTGGGACAGGTGGTTTCTCTTCAGTGGCTGTTGGCTATTGTTTCAACTTTATGTTGCTCAGGTCTTTTCTTGTTTCATTTAAGTCCTGTAAAATAGCCAAACGATCTTTGATATCAAAGCATTTTCCTTCTACCACTGAAGTTTGACTATCGAGATCCTGGATATGCATTCTAGTCCCGAACAATAGTTTGTACGGACTGAAACCTTTTAGAGAATTTCTTGGCAGATTGTTAAGACTACGTTGGACACTTATTAGATGTTTGACCCACCCAACCCCCGAACCTAATACCTTTGCCGTTATAGATTGCTTTATGTCTCGGTTTTTTCTTTCCACAATCCCGTTTCCCTCAGGATGGAAGGGACAAGAATACCGCAATGCAATGCCCATGCTGGTCATGGCCTCCTTATAAGCTTTAGAGCTAAAAGCAGGACCCTGGTCAGAGTGTAGCATGCCAATTGCGTATGTGCCGATAAAGACTCGCAAATCTTTTATAACCGTTCTGGCGTCAGCCGAGCGCTGGGGCCACATCCAAATGAATCTCGTGCAGGAGTCCACTGCGACCATGATGTATTTATAGTTGCCATCCCTTTGTAAGGGACCACAGTGGTCCAGGTAAACACACGCTAATGGTTTATCTGAGATCAGAAGGGGCGTCTGTGCTGGTCTTTTCACTGTCAAAACTTTCATTTTTTGACATATTTCACAATCTAGATCATAGTTCCTAGTTTGTCTTCTCATTTGTGGCCACCAGTATCTCTGTTTTAATAATGATACCGTGGCCGAGACACCCGCGTGTGCAGAGGCGAGCCCTTCCTGTGCCGCTATAATTAGTCCTAACCTATGTTCCATGTTTGGAATTGCCCTATCCCCCACTCCAGGGATTCAAGCAAATGGAACGTTATTCCCATCAGTTATGTATGAGTACTTTACTGGAAAGCCTTTCGGGAGTGTTTTTATCGCATTATTTACTGTAGCACTGACAGCTTGTAATATCTCGCTGTCTATTTTTGTTTTTGACCGGGTGATGGCAGCTACGGAAGCCGTTTGCACAGCTGCCTTCGCGGCCTCATCAGCCAATTAATTCCCCGCAACATGAACGCCATCACGTTGATGACTCAGTGTATGAGTCTTTTGTAGTTCCTTTTGTAAAAGAACTACTTGTTCCCAAAGCGTTTTATGCTTGATTGTGCCACCCTTCGCATCTTTGAAACCATTTAGAACCCAATTCTGCAAGTATTCATTATAAGACTGAACGCAATAATATGAATCGCACACTATGAGTGTGGGGAATTCGCGATCAGTATTTTCAAGCGCCATCTTAAATGCTAGTAGTTCAGCTCGCTGAGCCGTACAATCTCCTAGAGATTGTGTTTTAGTGACCAGTGGTCTAAATTTTCCTTCGTGCCAACGACCTTTAACAATCGCGCACGCAGCACTGTAAGCTTGTTTACCCCCAACTGCGGGTTGTGCTGATCCGTCTGTATATATTATACAGCCGTAGTGTTCAAGAGGCAAGATTTCGGTCGGCAGAGGACATTCAAATTCATATTGGAGAAATTCTTGTGTTTTTAAATTAGGATCAAATTCGTAGACCACGTCTGTTGCAGCAAGAGAATTAACCCATTGGATCCATCTAGGATGTAGTGCTTTAGCATTTGGAATGCTTGCCTTTGTTACCGCTTCTAGAGCTGGCACTGGTGTAACGATGATTATTCGTTTACCTTGTGCTAGGGCTCTTTCTTTTGCTACCGCAGTCTGAACCGCAGTTAGAATTTTTTCCGTTGAGCTAAATTTCATTTCAGCTTTTGTGTACAAATGTGATTTGTATGCTATTGGTACCCTTTCCCCCTCATTAGAGGTTAGGTATGTGAATCCGCATCTTCCTGGGATGACCCGGATCACAAGGTTGCGTGTTTGCAATTTTGTTTTAGCTAACATGTCTGTTTGCAATGATCTCAAAATTTCTGTGTGTTTTTGAGTCCAATTGATTGTTTTAAAATCTGGTTTTATTAGTTCATAGAGAGGTTTAACCCTCTCTGCATAATTTAGAATGTAAGTTCTTCCGAAATTCAGGAAACCTAGAATTGATTGTAAGTTTTTCAGCATTCTTGGTGCTTGGATTACAACACATTTCTCTAAGAAATTGTCTGCCAGGATTTTGCCTTCACTTGATAATTCATATCCTAAAAACAGGACAGTTAGATGGGCAATTCGTGACTTTTTAAAGTTGAATTTGTAAACCTCTGCTGCGAACCCAAGTATTATGGTGTTCACTCTTTTCAAGTGAGTATCCAAGTCATCATCTGTTAGATAGATGTCATCGACATAAGATAATGCCTCATCATCATACATTTGTAGTAACTCTGTTACTCTTGCTGAGAATAATCCTGGGTTGTTCTTGAAGCCCTGTGGGAGTCGACAGAATTTTCTGCGAGCCCATTATTGAGAAAGCGGTCAAATACCTGCTTTCAGGTGCTATATTTTGACAAAAGAATCCATTAGAGATGTCTAATGTTGTTTTGTATTTTTTGCGCACGATGTTATTCATTAGTGCTGCACTGTGTGAGTTTTGTACTGCAAAGGTTTTGAAACATGAGTTAAGGTGTCTGTAGTCCAAAACTAGACGATATGAATCGTCTGGCTTGGAGACAGGAAACAAAGGATTGTTCATTTGAGAGGTGCATGTTTCAATCACCCCCTGGTATTCAAGTTGATCTAAGATCTCCTTAACCTGTTTTGTAGCTTCTTGCTTAATTGGGTACTGCCTCTGTGCAGTTGGTTGACATTTTAACTGGATTTTGTGAGGAGGAGACTACTCATCCCATCCAACATGGTTTTTATATAATGCAGGAGCTTGGGCTACTGCCCACTTTCTTGCAAGTGTATATTTTTTTATGAATTGGAATGTGATTTGAGAAGGCAGGCATAATCATTTCTTCGCCATGAGGGCACTCCCTGACAAACTCTGGTGGCCAGTCCTTTTCAGCTAAAAGGATGTCATAGCCTTTGGAGAGGTTATCCCAAAATAGACCCCTTTTTTTCCTAGTCTTATCTCCCTCTATACGTAATGTTATTTCGTATATTTTATGAGGTTTGCTAACTCTGGTATCTGCAGTTTCCACCTGAATGTATTCATTCGTGTCCACTGTCTCCAGATGATTCATCAGGATCTTGCGAGCTATGCTCACTTCTGCTGCGCTGTCTAGCATTGTCTGAGCCCACTCTCCGTTTTTCAGCTGTGTCCTCAGGATCCTCGGCATGTTTGATTATTTTAATACTGGCTACCTTCTTTTTTGGAAATTGTAATTTTTTACTTTGATGAGCAGGTTCCTTGTCTTTGGACTTGACGTGCTCTTCCCTGTGTTCTGACCGTCCTCTTCTTTCCGATTTCTGCGAGGAAGTCTGAAAAGATCGAGAGGGACGTGTATCAATATCTTGATATCTATCAGGTTTCTTCAAATTATCCCTATTTCTAAGGTTGTATCTTTTCTCAGAGGGCTCCCTCTGGGGAGACTTGTGTCCTTGGTCCGGAGATCTTTCTCTCCGCCGAGGAGACTTTCCTCTGGACTGGAATCTTTTTTCTTTGGGAGTGGATTGTTTATTTCCATCCCAGCTCTTTTTTGGAGTGTTTAGATTATTTTTAATAAATGTCTTTTCAGGATTTTCAGTTAGTTGGGGTTTTACTGGTTTCCCACCCAAACTATCTCTTCCTAGCTCTTCATAGGATTTTTCTATGATTCTAGCCAGTTCAAATGGCTGTTCTGCTATATCTGTTTCTTTCAATTTCTGGCGGATCGCCACAGATGCTGCTTCTCCTTTTATATTAGATAATAATAAAGCTGAGACCTGCTTGAAGTCTTTCAGTAATTTCATACCCAGAGTTAAAGCAGGTTCTGGACCGTATTCATTTTGAATTTGTCTTAGCAAATTCGGTATTACCGCCATTGACGGAACACCATGTGTTTTTGTGTAAATGGAAGCAAAAACTGTGCCCCAAGTCTCACAGTCCTCTACATGTGGTGCGATCCCCATTGAAAGACAGATAGTCAGAATTCTGTGTTTCTCAGTAGGGGTAGTATCCGGAAATACTGCCTCTATTTGAGTGATTTTTTGTGCTAACCAGAATGGAATTTGTTCCCGTTTTGCAGGTACTTTACCCAGACACGATTGTATGTTCTGTGGTGTAATTTTGTTTGTGTTCCCCTGATGAGGGGTCAGCTGTGGAATGTTAATAGCTGGTTGGACTGTTGAAGTCCGCATTACATATTGGACTAATTGTCTATGTATTTTAATCAGTTGTTTTAGCTGTGCTAAAAGTTCTGGTACTGACATTATTTCAATGTCGGATGTGGTGTGTAGCTGGCTAGAACTGGCCACGTTGCTCCTGGTCTACCTAGTGAACCGAGCCTGGTGATGTGATTATTATGTTTTAGGGCGCCTTTAAACCAGAGCAGGTGCTCTTGGTATTTTAATGGGATTTTCACCTCCTCGAAATGAGTGTAGTTATCCGGTGGTTCCTCTATTTTGTAATAGTGGAATTCATGTGTGACAGCGTTTGCTGCTGGAAATTTTATCCATGAATAGAATACCTCTGTCTGCCGATATTCATGTGCCTCAATTACAAATATGACTGTACCACCTCTCGATGTTAGTCCATTTTCTATAAGTTTCAGTTTTATAGTTTTTCTTATGTTGACCGGAAGGAGTATTGCATTCGGGTCTTGCTGTAGGAGACTTGTGTCATCCTCTAGGAGTTGAGCTGCTATTCTAGCTGTCTCCCTTTCTTCTTCACTTTCCGTCATTTTACTGGCAGAAAGGTTTTTGTTGCAGATCAAGTTTCAAGGAAACAAATATTAGGTGCACAATATTTTGGAACACTGTATCCTTCAACGTTGAATAAACCAAAAACTATACATAGAAATCTCTTCCTACTAAGTTCCGGCGGATTTTTAACCTTTGACCCACTCCAGACGTCTTTGGAGTATTTACGGGAAAAAGGGTCTGTGTGAAAAAGCACGACTGAGTTACTCTAACGTCTTGCGTTAGATTTATCGCCTTACCAAATTTTGGGCGCCATGTAGTGTAGTTCCTATAGTCCCAATAGGCTCTGCGCATTGGAATAATATCTTCAGTAGTGTAGACGTAGGACTGAGGTTAACTAGGTCTCTACTGACTATATTAGACTTAAGTGTTTGCCAGCTAGCTCAGAGTTCACTAGAAACTTTCTCGAATAAGCGAGGACGAGTTTAACCTCCCTGGATAGACAAGAAGGGATTTCGTTTCTGACAACCATAAAACATGACAACTTTGCTCTCCCTGAATAAGAGTATATCTCTAGAGTCGTGTGAAAACAAAAGACAGCTATTTCACTCAGTCAATAAGTGCGTACTTACTTTCACCAGATTGCAGAGAAAAAGAGAGACGGGCGTTTTCAATAAAAGGTGTTATTTATTGAGCAGTCTCTTTCCTCATACAAGAGAAATGAATTGCTACAATTGCAAAACTTATAGTTAAGTAAAGTGCATACAGTAAAAGCAGGATTATGAAATAATACTGTAAAAGCATGGATATGGTTTCTTAGCCATATGATACTTTAAAATGGATAAAATAGATACATACATATATACATTGACTAATCGTACTCAACTGGTGCTTCTAACTATGCCTACCCCGGTGTACCTGACCTAAGCCTAATACGTGGGAGGGAGTAAGTAAGCAGCAGTTTAAGTTAAGTTTGTTTTGCTAAGAATCTGACTCAAGAATTCTCTGTAAGGGTTTAGTCAGTTCAGTACCTGGGTATTTAGAAGGCAGGAGGGCTGGTATCTCTCTCTCAGGACTCGGTATCCCAGTCACCCGCAAGGGTAAGCTGGAAACGCCGGAGGCTGGATTTCTCGGCAAGAGAAAAGACAGCGTCTTTCTCAGCGCGTCAAAAGAGAGGGGCAGCGTCCGTGGGCTCTCGCATCAGCTGGGCTCTTCGGAAGTAGATAGCTGCTCTGCTCTAGGATTACCACCGTGTGTTTGCTTAAGGCAACGTTGGTATATTTATACCTGAAAGGTGCCGGGTTTGACGTAAGGCTGGACATAAGACGTCAATAAAGATGTCACTAAGAACTGGTCATTCTTACAGTGCTTTACAGGAGTTCTCGGACGAAATCAAAACAAAGCAGCGGGGATTTCCCAGGTTGCTGGAGGCTTGGATTTGTTTAAGAACTCGGTGTGCTTTCTAGGGGGCTGGAGGAATAGGCTTGCTTAATGTGACAGCATGTGCTATGACTGAATTATGAAAAGGGTTTCTATGCCGTTGTAGGGATTTTATTGATTTATAACCGGACAAGGGCAAAGAATAGGAATATCGATTCAGGTACCTAGATAAACACACTACAATTCCTTATTGTGTCTGAAATGGATTTGAATCTAGGTATTCCAGAAAGGAGTCTGGCCGCCGCGTTCTTTATGGTTTGCATTTTGTTGGTCACACGAATCTGAGCATTTACAAATAGGCCATTACAGTAGTCCACGGAAGATAGAACTAGGGCGCACACCAGGGTTTTTCCAGCTGTGTCAGGTAAAAAAAGGAATAATTTTCCTTACCAATTTAAGTTTATGACAAGCTGTAGCTGCTGTTTTCTTGGCATGGGCCATAAAATTAAGGCCTTCATCAAATGTCACTCCCAGGTTCCTCACCCTGGAAACCGGCTTAGGAGGAGCCCCGAAAGATGCGGGCCACCAAGATGGAGACCAGCCTGGCGAGAGAGGTACAAAGATGACCACCTCCGTTTAGCTTAAGACAATTGGAGGCCATCCACTCTCCAATTGCTAGCATACCTCCTTGAAAACGTTCTGCCACCTTGTCTCCATCACTATTTATGGCCAGAACCAACTGCGTGTCATCTGCGTATGAGGTTAGGCTCATCCCATGGGCTTTAATGAGTTTAGCCAGGTCCGACACATAGATATTAAACAGTGTGGGACTTAGGGATGAGCCTTGAGGAACCCCACACGGCAGAGACAACTGAGCTGATTGGAAAGATCCTAGGGTAACCATCTGAGTCCTCCCAGCCAGAAATGAGGCCAACAAATCTTTAGCCACCAGTTGGATGACCATTTTTTCAACACGGTCGACCAAGATCTTATGGTCGACCGTGTCGAAAGCTGCAGATAAATCAAGCAGCACCAGGACAGCTGTTCCTCCCTGATCCCGGATGACTCTGATGTCATCAGCTGCCTTGATTAATGCAGTTACCGTACCATGGAATTTACGGAATCCAAATTGGGTACTATCCAGCTGGTGATGTTCCACAATAAAGTCTGAAGGCTGTTGGTTCATGGCTTTTTCGGCTACCTTTGCTAGGAAAGGGAGGCTGGCTATGGGTCGATACTTTTTTAGCTCGTCCTTGTCCAGATTTGATTTTTTTAACAATGGTTTTCAAAAGGGTCTTTTTCAGTATGTCGGGATAAATCCCTGATCTACACATGGAATTACATACTTGTGTGACAACCGTGACAAGAGAATCCATTACCGGAGGCAAGACTTTAACGGGACAGGGGTCTAGGGCTGAACCCGTTTTAATGGATGAGATGATATCCATTGTTTGATCATCCGTAAGATCAGTGAATTGCGTTAATGGAAAATGAGGAGCAGTGCTACAGGTAGAATTTAAGGTGACATCTGTTTTAGAACAGAAAGCTAAATATATATCATTTACTTTCGTAAAAAAGAAATGTGCAAGCGCATCACAAAATGATTGAGAAGGTGTTGGAGCTAAATCAGGAGCATTTCCCGCAAGCTGCTTTGTAATCTCATAAATTCGCCTGCTGGAGTTTTTCGTCATGTCTATTTGTTTGGTGAAAAACTTCTTCTTTGCCTCAGCAATCATAGATTTAAAGATTGAGAGCATTTCCTTGTAACTAGTTTTACTCTCTAAGCTGTAGGATTTTCGCCAATACCTTTCCCTGTTCCTACAGAGTTGTTTCTGTTTCCTTAAATCATCAGTAAACCATGGTGCCGAGGGAGTGGCTCTATTTCTGGACAGGGTCTTAGTAGGTACTAGTGAATGGGTAGCATGCCCTAGCCATTCATGGTATTGAAGGGTGGCAGTATTAGGGTCCGTGGATAACGTGGGGCGGGTGCTATCCAATAACTCTTTTAGGTCTGCTTTGTTTAAATCTTTCCAGGCCTTAAAGGATTCTGGTTTGGCGATAGTAGCCCTCTGAATAGGGCTCTCCGTAACAGTTATTCTACTTAAAATAGCATAGTGGTCCGACTATGGCAAAGGGAGGATATCTGTTATACACAGACCCTCCAAGTTGGAAAAAACACCATCCAATATATGGCCGGCCTCGTGGGTAGGGGAAGTAACCAGTTGGTCAAGCCCTAACATTTCCATATCTGTTAATAGGGAGTGTGTATCTTTATGATCGCGTTGATCTAAGTGGAAATTCCAGTCGCCCATGACTGTATAAGAGTCTTCAGCCACCAAAGACTCCAATATCGAGCTTAGATTAGAGAGGAAGCCTGCACGTGCTCCTGGAGGTCGATATAATAACACTCCTTTAAAGTTGAAAGAGGCGGTTAACTTGATATTAAAGTGTAAGGCCTCACAAAACGAGGAAGGGATGGAAAAAGTCCTTACTGTGTAGCTGTCCCTGGCAATTATCGCCAGCCCACCTCCTCTTTTACCCTTAATGTCTTGACGGTAAGCCTTATATCCAGGCGGACCGCAATCACAAGATCCGGGTCAGACGAATCGTCCATCCAAGTTTCTGTGATTAAAAGGATGTCTAATTTCCTGTCTAAGATTAGGTCCGCTATCCCCTGTCTGTGCTTTCCCACAGACCGAGCATTAATGAGTGCTATGCAAATCAAAGTCGTTTTGTAAATGTTTTTAAAAATCGGTTTAACCTTACTGTTAATAAAGGGGATGGCAGAATGACAATAAGGGCAACTAAGTGAGGGGGAAATTGCAGCAGACTCCAGGTCATTTCTAGTGCAATATATGAAGTGTGATCTGGAATATACCAGTCTGTCATCCAGACCCTTCAAACCAGGGGGGGTGGCCCTGGGCCCTGTCCCGGCGCGGACGGGCGCAGACGGGATGACGTTCGCTTTTTATCCAGTGTTAAGGAGGGTGGGAGGTGGCCAGGCAGGACTTGTCTCGCTAACAAAGGGACCTGATTTAATCAATGGCGCGAACCCTTAGATCTGACCGATCCCACGTGTTTTTAGATCCTGTCGGAATGTCCAGCTGCGAGATAGTGATCATCTGTTAGATCTGGGTGGGGGACGATTGCTGCTGGGTTTGTGTGGGAACCTGCCTGGGGCGGGGATTCCAAGGATGTTTAACCATGCTAATAAACTGATGCAATGTGTATAAAAGGCCAAGCCAAGGAGATGCAGTTAGAGCACCTCCCGAAGACATTCCGGTGTCCCGAAGAAATTCCGGTGTCCGAGTTGATGTGTTCTCTTCTGGAGTAATAAACCTGTTTATTGCCTTCCAGTGACCAGCGCCTGCCTTGTTATTTTGATAAATAAGTTTGAGTGAATCAGAGGCGTCTTGCGCTGGGCAGCATTAGCAGTCTTAGGAGAGTTGCTGCTTTTCACAGACTGAGCTGGCCAAAAGTTTAGAAAATTTCAAGAAGATTCATCAATCGACACCAAAGTTATTGGCAATAGAATGTTGTGGTTTTCCTACCCTAAATTAAAACTGGGCATGTTTAAGATCAATAGAACCAAAGGAAAAAAGAAATTATCACAGCACTGAATTGAGTATGAGCAGCAGCATAAAGTGCTTAATGATAGGCGTTGTTTGAGATGTAGTGTGCCATGAGGCACAGGGTCAAGACTGATTTGCATATGGCTGGGTTCAAACTGGAATGGCATGGTGAGATAAAAAAACGATGGATTTAGGCCCAGATCTCTGTACTGAGGTGAATGTATGACATTGTTCTGCATTCTGTCCATCAACTGTTGCTTTTGCATTTGTCACCCCGAGTGGTACTGGTATGCCCAGACGTGCTCTCCATGCCACTGGAATCAAGCTATCCTGGCTGAAGAGGGGTGAAACCCTAAAACTGGTCCTGGAATGCTTGTTTCAAGTCCCGGGAGGACCTGGCTTGGCAGTTCGGGCTGAAATGTTCCCATGAGGCACAGGGTCAAGGCTGATTTGCATGTGGCTGGGTTCAAACTGGAATGGCATGGTGAGCAAAAAAACGATGAATTTAGGTCCAGATCTTTGTACTGGGGTGAATGTTTGACATTGTTCTGCATTCTGTCTACCAGGTCCTTTGATTCAGGATCCGTTTAAACTAGGAAATGAAAATGGCATCCATGCCCAATGCCTCTGCTACGCACATTAATCTATCTCACCTATGCAATAACGTGATGCATGTGCATGGCAACTAGCATTTTAAGGGCAGATTCATCAAAATGTTGTGTAACGTATCACTGTAAGACAACTTGCTGTGGGTTGCGTGACAGAGAGAGCAAAGGAATGCACCATATTTAACATTATATGGCGCATTCCTACCCTCTCCTCTCCTTGTGCTGACGCACTAAGTGCTGCCTAGCGCCAATGCTGGCACTCTTGCACCATGGTGTAAGGGTGCCTGTGCTGCAGACAGGGTTGTTATTTTGCAGGAATTGACACCTTCCTGCACAACAACAATGCTCTGAGGCTTTTTCCTCTTTCTATGAGTGCAGCAGAAGGCAGCAAATGTAGAAAGAGGAAACAACAAGTAGTTTATGACTCAAGGTAAATTTGGTAATGCGCCAGAATCACAGGTGGATACGTGGGAACTCCCAAACTCCACCCATGGAATGCCTCCCTGGGACAGAGTAACACAAAGCAGCTACTTGAGCTGCCTTTTGTCACTCCAGAATCACCAAGCCACACAAGGCCAAGCAAGGAGGCCTTGTGTGGCTTGGCAACTCACATTCTAGGATGTGCGTCGCCCTTCGTTCCTTTGAGTGGCGTGAAACATTTGATAAATATGCCCCATAGCTATTAGAAGTAGTGAGTGAAGGAGAGTCGCGCGAGCGCGTTGACAAGATGGCCGCCGCCTCCGGAGCTCCGTAATTTTATTAGCCTAATGAGCTGATTAACGACGATTTTTACCACAAGGTTTGCTCGTTTTTGCTAGCGCTTGCCTCCTATGCCGGCCCCCTACCTTTGCTGTGAGTTTTGGGCGTTTTCATCGCGTGGGGCTCCCTCTGTCTGCTTCCTGGCTCCTCTCCCCAGGCTCTGCTCAGGTTTCTACCGATTGCCTCAGCTCAGGGGGCGATGCATTTCTGAAGAAAGGGCCTGGCTTGGGCCTAGCCACTCCCACGGCTCACATTAACTCTTGCACTGCCTTTTACTCAAGTACTTTGGGAGCTTTTAATACCCTTCTCCCTCATATTTATTAACTTTTGAGGTGAAATTGGTATTTCTACATTTTCCTGACGCAAAAAGTTGTTTTTTCTCCTCAAGATGGATAACAAAAATTTTGCTAACAACAAAAGGAAGCAGCAGGTGTCTCCTCCCCCAAATAAATCGAAAGTGGTTGAAACTTCTGAACCTTCACTTACTCTGATACTGGAAGAAATAAAAGCGCTGCGCATGAATACTGACACTATTGCAAATGAAGTAAAAAATGTTCGTAAAGATATGGCGTCAATGTCCAAGAAAGTTTCTGACAATTCTATTAAAATTCAGGACAATAAAATCAAGCTCAATGCTTTTACACCTTTGATGGCTCAGATAGTACCAATGCATACCCAATTATTGGAATTGGAGAACCGTAATAGACAATATAATCTCCGCATTTTCAATTTGCCTGAAGAAGTTGAGGGTTCCGACTGTCGCTTGTACCTGGAATCTTTGCTGCCTGGTCTTCTAAATATCAAATTTCCAGAAAAAGTTGAGGTGGACAAAGCGCATAGAATTCCCTCACACAGGAATCCACGCCATACAAAACCCAGGCAGGTGATTTTTAAGGTCCTGCGTCACCATCACTTGGTTTTCATAAGGAAAGCTGTCAGATACATTCCTTCACTTCTGGTAAATGGCTCCAAAATATTTATCCATCAAGACTTTGCTAAGGAAACGGTTGCTATTCGCAAGGAATTTTCTTCTATGCGTCCACATCTGAAAAGCCTTGGTTTTAAGTATGGTCTATTTGATCCGTCTACAATGCGAGTTTGGAAAGACACCTTCTCAAAATCTTTTCATCGTCCTGCAGACTTACGACTCTTTCTGGACCAACAAGCTTCGTCATCAATGGAGACTCAAGCTCCTATTACTTGATCGCATTTAATTTGAGCATTCCTGGCGATTCTTCTTTCTTCATGGGCTCCAACGGTCTCTGGCCATGCTTGTGGAACGGGTGTGCGACTCTGTGTCCTTATTTATGTGCCTTGTTTGTGCCTTTTTCTTCCTTTTCTGTTTCTTCCTTTTGTGTCTTTCCCTGCCTTTTCTAGATTTCTACGTAGAGTTACTTTTCTTCCATGGCTGTTCTCCCTCTTCTCTTTCTTTAACTCCTCTCTTCATTCTCATTTTACTTCTTCATGGCTACTACACATGATGTTAAAATTGTTTCTCTTAATGTTAAAGGTTTGCGACATCCAGTTAAACGAACGAAAATTCTAGACTACTTGGGGGCTTCTAAAGCTGATATATGTTTTCTTCAAGAAACACATGTTGATGACAACATTTTACAATATATGAACAAAAAGTGGGTGGACACTATTGTTTCGTCACCTGCCCTTGGTAAGAAAAATGGGGTTGCGATTTTCTTTGCAAAGCGATTACACTGTCAGTTTATCAATAAATTCACAGATACAGAAGGTAGATTTATTGTTGTTAAAGTTTAAATTCATGACTCCACCTTCTTTTTGCTTAATATCCATGGCCCCACAGCCGATGATCCTTCGTTTTGGTCTAACTTATCTACAGAAGTTCCAAAGTTGGGACAAGTTCCTTTGATTGTTGGAGGGGATTTTAATGTGATTATTGATCCATTACTTGATAGACTTTCTACTACCAAGTTTAGACCCCCTAAAGTTTTTCATGCTTTTAAATCTTTCCTTAGTACTACTAAATTGGCTGATGTATGGAGACTACACTTTCCCACTGAAAAATGGTTTTCTTTTTTCTCTAATCCCCATAATTATCATTCAAGGATTGATTATTTTTTGGTTTCACCTTCCCTACTTCAGTCAGCTACTAATCCTGTTATAGGTACTATAGACATTTCAGACCATGCTTTAATTTCATTTGTCTTAAATATCTCTTCTACTCTTACTAAACAACATAGGTGGCGTATGAATTCCAACATTGTCCTTACTGATAAGCATAAACCTAAACTATTGCAGGCTATAAAAGATTATTTTTTATTCAACCCTGAAGATTCCACATCAATTGTCACCAGATGGGATGCATTTAATGCCTACATTAGAGGTACCACTATTTCTAATATGGCTCATGAGAACAAACAATTTAACGCTAACATTAAGCACTTGGAAAAGCAAATTGCTAAATTTGAGCGTTTGTTTATCTTTTCCAATGACCCCCAGTACAAATTTACACTTCAAAAACTCCGCTATGAATTTAATGCCATTCTTAGTCACAGAGCGGGAGTCCAACTTTCAAAGTCCACTGCTAAATTTCGTTTTAACACCAACAGATCGGGAAAACTCCTTGCTAATTACTTACGAATTAAAAGAGATAAGACTCAGATTACCTCTATACGAGGATCTCAAGGCAAAGTGGCTATTTCTCATAACGATATTGTGCAAGAATTTTTACGTTTTTATTCTACCCTTTATAGTAAACCTGACGCCTGCCCTGACTCTTTAATTGATTCCTTTTTAAATAAGTGCAATTTACCCCATATTTCCTTATCAGATAGAAAAGGTTTAGATTCACCAATTACATCTGAAGAAATTTTGCTTGCCATTAAGTCACTTCCCAAGAATAAATCCCCAGGTCCGGATGGTATCCCCACTGAATTTTATAAAGAATTTCAATCCCATCTCCTCCCTTATTTGAACACCCTTTTTTCTCATTTTGGCTCCTCAGGTACTATCTCGGGCTCTTTTACGGACGCCTTAATTATTGTACTGCCTAAGCCTGATAAAGATCCTACCTTGGTCTCTAATTATCGCCCCATTTCCCTAATAAACCAGGATTGTAAGCTCTATGCGAAAATCCTAGCTACTAGACTAGCTCCTGTACTCCATTCCATTATTCATCCAGATCAATCTGGTTTCATGAAAAATAGATATTCTGCTAATAACACTAGAACTCTACTACATATCATTGAACAAAGTTCTCAACTTACTTCCCCTGCAGGAGTGATGGCATTAGATGCAGAAAAAGCATTTGATAAGATTCACTGGCAATTTTTATTTAAAACTTTATTGTCCTTTGATTTTGGTGCCCCTTTTATTCGTATGATTTCTGCTTTATATTTTGCCCCTACTGCCCGTTTGTTTATTAATGGTCAAATTTCTAGTCAATTTCCGCTCTTTAGAGGAACTATGCAAGGTTGTCCCCTTTCTCCACTGTTATTTCTCTTAGGTATTGAACCTTTTCTTAATTATATTCGCCTTTGTGATGACATTCAGGGTATTATGATCAATGATGTAACTGTTAAAACTTTAGCCTATGCAGATGATGTTTTATTATTTATTAATAACCCTCTTTCTTCTGTTCCTTCCTTATTAGACATTATTGCTCAATACTCTATGGTTTCAGGTTACAAATTGAATGTAAGCAAAACTGAATTTTTTCCTTTGAATGTGTTTTGTACCTCAGAGATGCTCCCAAACAAAGATATTCTTTGGCAAACCCCCAAACTTAAGTATTTGGGTATTCTATTTGCATCATCGCTGCCAGCTACATTAAAACTTAACTCTGATTTCATAATTGACTACATTAAAAACAAAACGTCCAAATGGTCTGCCCTTCATCTCACTTGGTGGGGACGAATGGAATCTATAAAAATGAATATAGCGCCTAAAGTTTTTTACTCTTTAGCTATGATCCCCACCCAATTTCCTCTCAGTTTTTATAAAACTATTGACACACTCTTATCTAAATTCCTTTGGTCTAACAAAGTCCCACGTATTGCTTACAAAAAGTTAAAAATTCCTAAGGCACAGGCTGGTTTTTCCCTGCCAGACTTTCACCTTTACCGTGAAGCTTTTATCTTAAAGCAGAGCACCCTTTGGTTTAATACTTCACATATGGTAAAACCTCCAATTTGGTTGGATATTGAAGCGTCCATTATACGGCCCTTTTCTTTACCTTCATTGATGTCAATGTCATCCACAGCGAAGGTTGTTCATCTTTCCTCTATCATTAAGTCCTCCAGATTGATAATTAATAATTTAGATTCTAATTTTGAATTGCCCCTTCTCTCCACAGTCCACTTGTCTTTATGGCATAGTGCCCTACTTAAATTGAACAGAAACATTACCTTCTGGTCCTCCTGGATTTCAAAAGGAATTTTATATCTTAAAGATGTCTTTAATGGTAATGCATTTATTCCTTTTGAACAGCTACAGTTAAAGTTTGGTCTCCCAGCTACTGACCTTTTAAAATATCAATTCTTGTGTAACTCTATTTTGGATTCCTTTCCCAATGGTATTCCCTCTTCCACCACAAATGACCTATTAATTTACCTCACAGCTGCAACATCATCCCCTAAAGCTGTCTCTGTTTTTTATAACAAAAATTTCCCCCTCACTGGGCTCCAATGTTCAGATTATTTCGTCGTTCTGGAACAATGAACTTTCCATCTCCCTGTCAGATGACTTATGGTCCTCTATATGGCTTGACAGTATCTCGGGCTGGCTCCCAGTGTCCCTTTATCAAACCAATGCCTATATTTTATTTAATACTTTGTGGACTCCATCACGTCTATTTCGTGCAAAACTGTTATTTTCTGATGTTTGTTGGCACTGCAATGCTAGCCCTGGTTCACTTCGCCATATGTTGTTTGACTGTCCAGTTATTATGAAATTTTGGTTGGAAGTATGGAGTGTAATTTTGAAAATGTTACCTTTACAAGATGATTTTTCCTTTAATTTATTAATTTGCAAATCGATTGCCCTAACATATCCCCTTTCTGAGTCAGAGGCAAAATTGTTTAATTTTCTAATCACAGCTGCCTTAAAATCCATTACTTTCTGTTGGAAAGATGCTTCTTCTCTTTCAGTTCATGCTTGGTGGTCATGGATTACCTTCACGAGAAGAGGTGCGCAGCTATCTCTTAAAGGCGTTACTCATAATTCACAATCATTTCAGTCGTTTTGGTCTCCTATTGATTCATATGTTTTGCAATGATATTGTTATACATTTTCTTCTGTTCTATTTTTACATTACACTTTAATTGTAACTCTGTAGTTTATGCATTCATGATCCTATGACATGTTCTTTCCTTCCCTCTCCCTCCCTTTCCTCCTTTCCATTCCTCTTTAATTGAGATTCTCTTTTATTATTATATGTTAATATTGCGTATATTGGTTTAATGCATTTCATATTGATTATTTGATCGCTTATGCTTGTAACTTCCTTCCTCTTTTTTTGTATTGTATTTGTTCTTTTTCATTTTGTCTTAAAACTTAATAAAATCTTTCTGAACACAAAAAAAGAAGTAGTGAGTGAAGGGGCTTATTAATAAGCCCTTGTGCCGCAGGAGTGTCATGTTTTATGACGCTCCGGTGGTGCAAATTACAAATTCATGTCATTGAGGCCCCCAACGCCTTTCTGCAGGGCTTTGAATGGCCTCATAGATATGGAGTAAGGCATGGCAGAGCAAATCTCTGCCTCGCCTTACTCCTTACTCGGGAGGTGTTCCTTGGGCGTTTCGGTGGCTTCTCACATGCAACACCCATAGATTTTGACGCTGCCCCAGATTTAGAAGATCATGTAAACTTGGGCAAGCTTCAGATCCTTACGCCTCCCAAGGTGATGTATAACAAGGAGAAATGTCTTTATTTCTCCTTGTTATTTCTTCTTTTTACATGTTCTGCATTCTGCAGCATGCATTGAGAGAGGAAAACCCCTCTTAGGATTGTGTCTCTTCAGGAAGGTGCCTCTTCCTGTACAAAAACAATCCTGCCGACAACACAGACACCCTTGCAACAGGCAGCCGATACGGCTCCAGTGCAGGGAGAAAGGACAGGCGTGCATTATATTGCATAAATATGGTGCATTCCTGCCCTACACTAAAGTCCTATAAATGAGGTTCCAAGTGTAAAAGGACCTTGGGTTTATCATTTTTTGGTGATAAAGCATGCAGTATAATGCACCTGTCGCAAATTCTGCATGAACACATTTTAGACATGAGAGTACTCCGGGAAAACTGCAAATAATTCTTGAAGCCCCCTGAGATTCGCTGTGAATCCCCACAAAATCACATCTGCTCAATTCTTGGGACTAACCCTCCAGGAGCAGATTTCTGACACTTTATAAATTAGTTATTGAAATAGAGATGCAGCAGCCATACAAGCAATGTGCAGCATTGTGTGTGCTGTCAGTGGGTTCCCTCAGGGTCCTTAAACAGCAAACAGTGCAGCTCCTGAACAGGACAAGGAATGTCACCTCTTACAGACTACCAACGAGGGCATCTCCCTTCTGCCTGGTGCTGTTCGGTGCACCGCTGGGACTCCATGGTGGTCCCAGGTCCCTCATCCCTTCATGCAGGTCCATAAAAGCATCCTGTGTCCAGGCTCTCGTGCAATGGACGGTAATCTACAAAAGATGTAGCAACCCCGCCCTGGCGAGGCAAGTCCTTGCCTGCACGTCTACATAGCCTTCAGGTAAAATTTAAATTTTTCAGGTGCATTCTTTTTTTTGTTTGTAGTAAAAGAAGTTATTTTCAAAATGTTAACTGTAACCGTAAGTCTGAATCTAACTCATATTTTAAGAGCTCTTGGGTCGCTCAGTTCTGCTCCGAAGGTAGCTTTGGGCATTGGGAATTCCACAGGCATCTTATGGCTTATGTTCCTGTCTTGGAATTTGATGTATGTAACGCTATGTACAATCCTCTTTTTTTTACAAGACTGGGAAAGCAACCATTGCAGATTGTCCAATATGACGATTTTGTTTTCAGATGCAATTTTTCAAAGAAGATATGCCTAATTGTGGAACAAGTACAAGGGAAATGTAGGGAAATGTGGATCTCCATCCCAAAAAACACACAATGTAAAATCCTTCAACTTGGAGGATTTCTGTACTCACGTTAAACCATATATACATTCCGGAAATGTGCATATTCTGAAGAAGTTTCCCATGTTTATAGGCACGGTATGTCGTTATTGAAAAGGTAAACATCACTTCCTGTCAAATGTCTAGAACTGAAATTGCAGATGTGTTTCCACTTCTGCTCTGAGGCCCTAATAAGGTGTCTGGCAGACAAGAGGTACTGCCTGGCATCCATGAAAAATAATGGCCTTGGGGTGAGACATTTAATAGGGAGTATCTTTCCTTGGCACTTTCCTAATTAAGCTTTGCCAGGAAAATGTGTCGGGGATAAATGGTGCTGATGCAGAATTCTACTCAAGATCAAGATTGCACTGTATTGGCGTTTTCCCCACAACACACTATCAGATTGGATTACAAAAGGGTGATGTATTCGCAGCACCCAGGAAATAACTCTACCCACATGGTCAGGTATGTACCCGATGCAGTGAATGGCACCTATTCCAAGATTTCCACCTGGATTTGAGGCATAACATGCACAAAAAAATGATTCCTCATTTGTCTGAAAATGTTTTGTATCCATGTGATTCAGACTTGACCCAAGAATCCCAAACTTTCATTTTTTAATTTTAATTTCATATTAATTGTTTATATTTTAATTTGTTTTAAAATGTTATACTATTGTTGGCGATTGTCTTTTTCTGTTTTTAAATATTTTTATATTTTATTTGTTTGGAAACTTATTTAATGTTATGAAATTAAATTAACATTTTATATGTTTCATATAAATATATATATACTCGTGAACAAAACACTTCTGGTGTGGAAACACGTAGAACGGGCTGCTCATTTAAGCACTGTCTGCTACTTACCTGCTGGTAGTGTTCGTGCCTTATTTCCTTGAATACTGGGAAATGTTTGATGTTGCTATGTATGTCTATATATATATATAGATATACATATATCTATATATATATATAGATATATTTAAAATGTTCTTTTTATGGTAGTAAATTAAAAAGAAATTTAACTGCAAAATATAAGTTGTAAAATATATATTTTTAATACTTGCATTACATTATATAAATATATATATATAAACATACATATATATTGATGTATAGTATTAAATATTAGATAGTGAGATGTATTTAATTGACATTTTTAAATGTAAGATTTATTACTTTAATCTGTGTATTTTAAGAAACCATTTTTTTAATGCTTTTAATGATATTAGTGTAAAGCAATATTTTGCTTTCTATTTTTTTGTACTAACTATTATAAGGAGAGGGACACGATATTTTTGTAAATTATATTTTTGACTCAATATTATTATTGCACGATATTGCTGATTTCGATATTGTGTCGGTGATCCAGAACCATACGCAATTTTGTCACATAGCGCCAAAGCAAGTCAGAGGATCTAAAGCCATGCGGATGGAGGCACACAACCCGGCTTTTCATGCTTTTTGACCGCCAAATGATTAAAAGATGAAATAACGAGCAAAAGGAAAATGCGTGATTTTCTCACGCATATTGTGGAATTTCCTACAAAGTGTGTTCATATTTCGAGATTGTGCACTCATCTGCACACGGATATTTGTAGCTTAGGATGTATCCCAATTACCAAACCCATAAAAACACTTCCCGCTTGCCTAAACTTGGCATATTTATTTCTACTCTGGCCAGTGGCTACTATTGGCGCTGCAATGCACAGAACTCCCGTTGAGTTAATGTTTTGTAAATCTAGGCCACCCTTTGTTGCAAAAGGTGTTTACATGTAATCGTGCATTCTGCATAGGGCTATATGTTTTACACGATCGATTTCAATCAGGGATAAAAATAACAGTGCTAAATAAATTTTGCTGCTTTTAATTTAATTCAAAGGTATCAATTTTTCAGGAATATAGGGCCATATTATCAAGAAAGGGCGATACATTATCGCCGCTTTTATCGGCAGGAAACTGCCGCTAAAGCGGCGATGATGGGCTTGATAATAGGCCCTTGTGAATTCCCATAGAAGCCCAGGTTCACGCCAGAACCTGGGCTTCTATGGGAATTCACAAGGGCATATTATCAAGTCCATTATCGCCGCTTTTATCGTCAGCTTCCTGCCGATAAAAGCGGCGATAATGTATCGCCCTTTCTTGATAATATGGCCCATAGAATTAATAGGATCTTGTGAATGTGTAAATTTTCTTCTTAACAAACCTTTGTATTTTTATAACACTGTATCTCTTTTGTAAATTATTAATAATCAGCAGAATGTGTTCCACAATTACGGATTAATCGCAGAGCATACAGTATAATGTGTCTTTCTTTGCTGGATAAATTGCCGGTCCTTGCTGCACAATTGCTTGTTCAGCCCTACAGCATGATTCCACTGGGCCTGCCTGGGTACTGCAAAGATTACATGACTTTATGTTATGCGCTGAGTGCAGTCCAATTGTATTCATAGGTACTGCACAAACAGCATGGCCTATGGTCATGTCATCTGCAAAGTATCCACAGAAAAGTGGTTAGCAACCCTGGCAGTGTCATTTCACTAATAGCCAGCTTTTAACGTTTATGTATACAAACACAAATGGTGGCTATGGTCACAACAATTGAACATCCAAACTCAGCACTGCTGTTAGGGATGTTGAATCATGCACAATGTCTCTTCATGTGGGGTAGAGGTGCTACAATGGTACTACAAACACCCTGCCACCTGGGGTGAACAACTGCCTAGGACTGAGTCCTTGGTGGAAATTATACAAAATAATGGGTACCAGAGCACACCCAAGAAGTCTATTCAAAAGACATTGTCCTTACTTCGGGAACAGCTCAGCCTTGAAAAAGTCCAACAGACGAAACACGTTTCGGCTGCTTTTGCTTGTATAGACCAGACATTCACTGATTCTGCTTGTATAGACCGTACATTGTGGAAACTACAAATGGAATAAAATAAATTCACAAAAAAGAACAAAGAACTTGATGGACTTTATAATTTGGATTACTTTCTCTACCGAATGGCCTTCTTGCGTGTGCTCTGGTACCCAATATTTCTTTTTTTTTGTGTCCTTTCTTTTGGCCAGATTGAGTGGCGGATATTCATTTAAAGTCTGTAGACATGGAGTTACCACTGATTTAGAGCTGTGTGAGGCAGTGATAATTCTGGTATGTTAACTTAAGCTGCATTTACTGCCCTTCTTTGATATAATCAGCGCTAGAACTGCTAAGTATATGGGTGCGGAATTACTAGGGCGCAAATCCAAAAAAAGAAGTGGGGGGACTAACGTAGTTAGGCAGTATGCAAGTGACATCACGGCACGCAACATCACGACGTGTGACATCATGGCACATGAGGCATCACCGGAATTGACTTCATAGGAAGTGGCATCACGAGCTACGACTTTAATAAATATGTGTGATGTAAAGTGCTTTGACACTCTGCTTTGGGATGAGTAGCGCTAAACAAGAAAAAATAGTGGTACTTGAATTATTTCAACGCCTCCTCAGGGGTAGTAAGTGCTATAAATTAAATGTAGTATTATGTAAATACTGGGAGAGACCAACACATCTGATATTCTTACAGTGCATGCATATCTAGTAAACAGAGCCTGAACAAAGTAAAAAGCTGCCTCTCTTAAGTATGTGTGAAGTGCTAACTTTTGTTTCTCCTCTGCTGCATTTATTTCTAGGTGTGAGGCTCCTGACTGCTCCAAGCCAGGAGACCCCTCAAATTCGGCCTTTGTTATCGGCCCAGCAGGAGTCTAAAATAAGAAAGCCCGTCCGCACCTACTTGGTGCATGTGGAAAGCAGATAAGGTGCAGGGGCTGCTGAAAGTGTATTGGTGTTTGGAAATTACACCGGGACCAGTTCAGCACATTATTTAGTGGGGCCCAACTTCTTGGCAGGGTGGGCGGCGTTCACCCTGTGAAAATAGTGTGTGGATGCCTTCCACCCACATGTACCCCCGACTTCTGATCTGGGAATTACTGTACTGACAAATGAAAATCTGTACTGATATTGACTTGGTCCTGTCAAAAATCTATGCCATTAAAGTCTGGTGAAAATCCCAGAAAATTGTGAAAAAAACTGTCCGGGCGGAGAAGGGGAAACTGCACAGCAGCTCCACAGCACGAGGAGTGTAGGTACAAAATGGCGGCTCTTCCCCTGCTGCCATGGTAAAGGTGAAACCACTGCTAATAACGTTTCAGGTGGTTAAACAATGACGCACACCCTTTCCTTCTGCGAAATCCTTTGCTTTTATAAAATGCAGGGGCATATTAATAAGACAGGCGATAAAATTATCGCCGTTTTAGCGGCTGAAAACTGCCGCTAAAACGGCGATAATGGACTTGATAATATGCTTTATGGAATTCCAATTGAAGCCCATGTTAGATGTCCTTCACACTGAACATGGGCTTCAATTGGAATTCCATAGAGTATATTATCAAGCTCATTATCACCGTTTTAGCGGCAGTTTTCTGCCGCTAACACGGCGATAATTGTATCTCCTGTGTTGATAATATCCCCCGTAGATCGGAATATTCCTGTTGCAAAAACATAAACTCTGCACTTTTGTTTATGGTTTTCCACCCTTCATCATTGTCTGTGAAAGGAAAGTTTAACGTTTAATTAATCCTATTTCAATTTCCTTTATAGGGGTTGTCTGGCCCCAAGCTTTCCACAGTACATTTTTCAAAGCTCTGATAACATTTCAAGCACCTTAAAGGATTAATTGGCATGCATCTATTTTTTAGTAAAAATGAAAAAATATTTTTACTTAGTAAAAAGTATGATTTCCCTCATTCAACCTTTAACGTTTGACAATGTTTCAACATAACGTTCAGAAATGTTACATATTGCCATTGTCACTTGTCATTTAAGTGCTGCATTTCAAGTAAAGGTGTGGCCCTGAAGGTCAGCCACCCTACCCTCAGAAGGCAAGCACGTGCTGGCATGTTTGAAAGGAAAGGGGGTTAATATGTGATCTGCCAACATAGCCCCATATGATGCTTAATGGAACTTATCACGTGCTCCAAGCATGTTGCATCTGACTTGATACCTGAGCTAAAGCAGCAATAAAATGTAAGAAATAATTTGTCTTTGGAGCTTAACTCTTTATCATGGACTGTGGACTATGGGGGACTAATGCAGAGATTGAGGGACAAATTTATCAAAGACTTGCATCGCCCTTCCCCCACGCAATGGGGTGCAAATAGCGACGCAGGCCTTGGGATGCGATTTATCAAGCAGCGCACGGGTCCAATAAACACAGAGTAATGCAAAGCAAATTACTGCTTCGCGCTACCTTGCCCTCGGGAGGCATTCTATGGGTGGCGCATGGGTATTCCTATGCAGAACCCATGGATTTGATGCATTCCCAGATTACCATAAGTGGTAGACCTGGGAATGCAACAAATCTGCTTTGCCTCCCCAGGGGAAGCATAACAAGGAGAAATATGCATTCTGCAGCACAAATAGAGAAAGAAAAATGCCTCAGGGGGTGTTTTTGTGCAGGAAGGTGCATCTTCCCGCAAAAAAACAATCCTGCTGCAACACAGGCACCCTTGCACCATGGTACATGAGCGCCTGAGTTGGCGCTAGGCAGCGCATTGTGCACAAGCGCTGGTAAAAGGGAGGAATGCGCCAGATTGTGTTAAATATGGTTCATTGCTGCCCTTTCCCTGTTGCACAGTGCAGCTGCGTCTCTCAATGATAAGTATGGCACTTAGTTTTTTTAGACTATACAGAGGATGACACAGAGTGGCCAAAAGAGGAGGTCTCTGAAATACCCTGAAAGTCACTTAGGGGCCGAATTTGATGCGGTCGGAAATGGCTCCAACTGTCGGTCAGAGCCTTTCTGACCACATCCAAATGTTTCATTCAGATTCCTTTCTGACCAACCCATTTTGATAGGGTCGGTCGGAAAGGAATCTGAACTGGATTTCGAAAAGGCCTCCGACAGGCTTGGCCATTCAGAATGCCTCCAGTAATCCCTTGGGTGACTCTTTCTGCCTGAGGGATTACGATGACAGATTCCCACAGCCTTTCTGTGCCATCCTTTCAGACACAGAAAGGCTGTGGGAATTCCATTTCGGGGGTCCCCAGCAGGGTCCCCACGGGTGCAAGGCCGCCGGATGGCGTCCCCTGTTGATCCCTGCACCACCTGGCAGGCTCCTTGAGGTGCCTGCCTCGGGGTGCAGAGATGAAATGCACCTCAGCTCTTTACCATGAGAGCATGTATTCTGAACGGAATGTATGCTCCCATGAGAAAGAAAAGGAGTGCGACGGAACAGAGTTCTGTGGCATCCTAATTCCTGGGTTGGGATCGACGATAGGAGGTCGTACGGTCCCACTCCCGAAATGATGTCGGACGGGCTCAGGTCCGTCAGACATCGTAATCGGGGCCTGAGTGTTAAATTTTGTTAAAGATGTTGCTTTAGCCTGAAAAGACTATAATTGTAAATAAAAGAATAAAAAACATGTGTACATACATTCGAGTTCCACCGTTATTACGATGGATTATTCACTACAGACCGGACCACTTTGAAAAGATCACATTTATCCCTTTATCGTTTCACTATTTTGAGTATTAATTCATTAGAGGTAAAAAAAACAGGATGGTTAACCCTTTCGTTGCGCCCATTGGCCAACGGCCATCGCTAGCACTACCTCAGCAGTGCTGAGCACGTCTGTTGGCCGACGCGGCCCCGCCCACTTACTGGAACGCCCCGCACCGCACACGGTTAAGGTGTTAAAGGTCCAAACATCTTTAATGCTACTAAAAAAGGCTGCAATTTATTCTCATTATTGTGTTAACTACAGAATTTCTACTACAATTAAGAAAGCTCGGGAAGATTCTTCCAGAGCTTCCTGATCGGCCTTCGATGCCACTCCACTGAAGGGGAAGTCCTAATTGTCCTGTCATCTGGTGCTGTTCAATTGGTCAGCCAATCCAGGTGGGTGTTGCTAAATCAATGCCTGAGGTACTAAGTTGGCATAGATTCCTTTCCCATAAACTGACTCGGGCCGCTGTGTTTAGAAATAACGTATAGTTTTTAAAATCCCCTGCTGCAGAGTTCCTTACGAGCCTAGCTGTTTTCAGGGAGTATTAACCATGTCAAAATAACTCTGGTGAGTAATGTTTTCAGTTGGAGAAATTTTGAAGCTTTGTCTAGTGGCAGTTTAACTCATCACAAATTAGCACAGATGGTTAAGTGCCTGCTGCAAAGAATGTGTACCATGAAGATCACACAACTGTATTTTAAGTGGATAGCTCAGTGAAATACTGCTTTTCTCACAGAGATCCTTTTGTAAGAGAATGTCATAAGTTCCAATCCTAACACAGAACAGTAACTGGCATCAAAGGGCTGGATGCCAACTGCATAATATAGGTTAGGACGTTATGTTTTTTCCCCAGTCATTCATTATCAATTCCTAATGTTGCTAAAAAGGGCTCATTTGGGTAGGTATACATTCTTATCAGTAAAGCTAACACCAACCAGTGCTTTAAAACAAATGAATTGTATGTGAGAGAGTGTAGGAATCTGGATTTTTATGTGGAGGGATACACCGTGGAAAAACTCCAGGCAACCATTGTTGGTTTACAGGGCTTACTTTAATAATCCCAGTTGTGCTATTTGTGGTAGTGTGATCAAGCAGTTTAGGTTTATCAGAAGGAAGTGTTATGCATTTTTTTTGCACACACATTCAATAAATGAGACACACACACTCAAAAGAATTCCAAGAACGATTAAAAAAAATAACACATATTTTTATGTAATTTTAAACACCAGGATCGTCGAAATCTGGTAAGCACTTTTGGAGTTAGGCATTTTACAAATAAACAGTCAAAATACTCAAATAACAGTTGTTTAGGTATGACCCAAGAACGGGGTAATGTTATCCTATGCGAGAAGGATATACTGCATACTTATATTTTCAATCAGTTCTTGAGGATACCTGTCAGGACTTCAGGTGCTTAGGGGCCAAGGTCCAAAAAAAACCCACCAGCAGTTTGGTTTTACCTGCCCTGGTGAGTCAGGGTGCAGAAGGCAGGTCGCGTTGGTTGCATCAAGCACTGCATGTTAAAGTCAATGGGAAGGTGCCTGTAAAAGAAAGCCTGCAAGTGTGGACTTGGAGACAAATCTGGCAGAACCCAAACATGGGCTCAGATCTTGACGGTCTCAGGAGCAAGGGAACACCAGTGGTTTACTTGTATCTGTGCTGCGGGGCTCGGGTACAGATTAGCTTTGTCCAATGGGTCGCGCGAGTTAGAGGTTCTCACTTCTTGGGTTGACCTAGAAAGGGGAGGAGAACAAGATACAAGGGCCCCTCTCAGTGAGGCTCCAATTGCTCCTGAAGAACCTCATTGGCAGGTCGTCTTTTGGCATCAGTGGTGTCTGGTCTAGACTCTCAACAAGCCTTGGTTGCAACATAACATAACATAACCTAACATGTGTATTTGTAAAGCGCACGTTCACCACTACGGGTATCTTGGCGCTGAATAACAGATGTTTTGTTGTTACCCAAGTCAATGGTACTCATTTTATTGACCTCAGATGGATGAAAGGCTGAGTGGACCCGCCGGGATTTAAACCTGTGACCATGAGGTCAAACACAAGCCCCTGCAGTCGACGCATTAGTCCACTGAGCCACCAGACCCGGCAATGCTCCAGTACCCAGGGTATTGGTCCTGTGGGGATCATGGAGTGTCTAGAGTCTCAGAACTCAATGGAGGGATGGGTCTGACCTCTTAGAACCACAGTTACTTCTTCCTGGTGAGATGCTTCCTCGGGGGACATGGGGTCAGAAAAATGGTTGTACCGGACGAATGTGATTGGTGCGTGCAGCTGCAGGGGAGTGGCTCCTCCACCCCAAGGGAGATGCTGCGAGGTTGTCAAAGTTCTAACAAGGCATTAGGAGGATGCACAGCTTTTGGACCAATGCAATTGTTGATGTACTAGCAGCCATGCAGATTTTGGCTCAAAGTTCAGAGCGGTTTATCTGTTTTTGCAATGGCGGCTCTTCTTTGTCCTTCTTCTGTTCCCAGGCTGGCAAATCTAAATTTCTGGTGTTGAGGGTACCTCTCAATACTGAATTTAGGGGTGTTTTGGGGACCTCCGGGTAGAGAGTGGGCATAATCCTGACCCATAGTGCCTAGTTTAACCAAATCCAAGATGGTGTAACCCTTTCTTCGCTGTCTACTTCAGGTGGCCCACCTTAGGGGTGTGCCTAGCCTGAAGGTGCAGCACAACTCCTCTATTTATAATTTCCACCAGCTCTGGTACCTAATGGGCCCGAGGGCAGGGGTGGCATTCCCCGGATCTCGGTGGAAGCTGTGATCGCTTATAAGGCGGCAAAGGCTTTGAAGCCTCAGGCCTTGATATGCTAAAATGCTAGCCATCCTGCTAGAAGAGTTGTGAACACCTTCCCCAGTAGAAGGCTTTGTTTCTCACCTCTTTTTCCTTTTCTGTTCCTCTCCCTTTTCCCCCTTTAAAACCTTCTAAAAAAAAATAGTATAACCTCTTCATTGTTTCTTCAGCACCTTAATCCCAAAATGGCCATGAGGCAAGTCCCCCCACTCGCTTTGCAGTGTGAGTCATTTTGACTTTCCAGTGTAACTTTGAAGGAGGCTTCCTAGTTTTCCAATTCTTGAGGATCAAAAGAACGTGCAATCAGCAATGCTACAAAAATAAAATATTGCTGTCCCTTTGTTAATAATTGTCTTCCTTTAGAGACCACAAATAATACCAAATTTGGATCTGATAACACTACGCATTCTATGGCGCGGCTTATGACCTGAAACATAAACCTGGCATTAGGATGCGTAGTGTCACCAAATCCTGGTCAGCAACTTGATGTCTCGGGCTTTCAAGAGTGGGACATGTCTTTTGTCCCTCGCAAAGATCTTCCCTAGAGCATTCCCCTGGGTTTAGGAGCTCTGCCTGGACAGGCCCAAATTCCTGGGGCTCAGTTCCCTCAAGGGCTGACAGGCGTTCTTCCTGAGAAGAGGGGACCTGAGCTTGTGTCTAATCAAAAGTTTGGTTTCCTGGCCTTTTTGACCTTTTCCCTTGGAAGTTTAAGTCATTAGTCCTGTTTCCAATACTTCCTTCTCCCTGGGCTTTGCTATGTGCTCTTGTTTATACACACAATCAGGTATTCCCAGCATGACTGCATGCAATCTCAGCTCTGCTTCAGCCCATGCTGAGGTCTCCAGACTATTCCCTAGCAGACATTTTACGGGAATTACAGAGTACACTACCACCTTCTTTTGGTCACTAACCTGTCCCCATTCTAAGTCACCTTAGCTATGGGATGAACCTTGACCATGTTATCACCTTTGATAACTGGTAGGCCTGTCCTGTTAAGTACTGTTCTGAGGATATCAGTTTTTCAGTCAACATGGTGACACCGGCATCTGTATACGCTTCTTCTTCAACCCCATTGATATGTGGCTTTTGACTGTATTTCTCCATGTTAATGGACCAGGCAGCCAGGGTAGCTATATCCACTCCTCCCTCAGAGATTAAAATAGCTTCAGTGTACTTTCTGACCTGTTCAAGGCACACCAAGAATCCCATCAGGAGACTGACAACCCCTGAAGGTGTTTGATTAGTGGAAACCTTTTTGGGGCAGGAAGAGTATGCAGTTTGGTGACCATTTTGCTTATAGAGATGACAGCAAGCCTTCTTGGGATCCCAGTTCTTTGATTGAGAGGTGTCTCTGGGCCCACCCTCCTAAATAGGGTTTGGGGCCTTTACAATACTCTTTGGGTTTTCTGCTTTGTGCCCCACATATTTCCCTTGGGGGAGCAGTAACCCCTTACTTTTATTCACGCCCTACTTGGGCATTTCTGAAAACCCTTGTTTTGACCCAATGGTCAGTCTTCTTTCCCTACTCCTGAGGAGAGACCAACCTTCAGTCTATAAAACTGCACTCCGGTCTTGCAGGTTACATCTGAGAGAAAGACAGGAGCTTGCATACTCTTTTAAAAAATTTAATTTTCGCTACCACTATTTTTAATTATTTGTAACTGTTGGCTGATTTAATTGTTATTCAAGGTCACCCACTTACTTGCACATTAAAACTTACCTTCATTACCCGCTACTTTAGCGTGGTTAGAACTCCAGGCAGCTACCGCGCCATTTTGGCTGAGGGAGAGTCAGGCTTACTGCCATCGGCAAGCGCCATCTTGGGAGGTGCTCTAGTTGTTGTAGATGCTAGGCAGATCCCACAGCCCAGCATATTTAAGTGGGGCAATGCAGGTGCGTAGCCCTAGACTATAAAACTGCACTGCGGTCTTGCAGGTTGCATCAGAGAGAAAGACAGGAGCTTGCCTACTCATTTAAAAATCGCCGTATTTTCGCTACCACTATTTTTAATTATTTGGAACTGTTGGCTGATTGTATTGTTATTCAAGGTCACCCGCTTACTTGCACATCAAAACTTACCTTCATTACCCGCTACTTTAGCGTGGTTAGAACTCCCGGGCAGCTACAGCGCCATTTTGGCTGAGGGAGAGTCAGGCTTACTGCCATCGGCAGGCACCATCTTGGGAGGCGTTCTAGTTGTTGTAGATGCTCGGCAGACCCCACAGCCCAACATATTTAAGTGGGGGAATGCAAACGCGCAGTGCACGCGCGCAGCCGGAGGCGTGCCAGTGGCAAGCCCGTCTGCGCCCGTCCACGCTCCGGAGGCGCGAGGCACCGGCAATGCCGCCCGTTTGAAAGTCGGTCAAGGGCGGCTAACCTATGATAGAGAACGACTTCTGAAGTTGGGTAAGACAGATTGGAAAGCTACCTCTGCCACGGCCCCCTTGAGAACTGTTGGAAAGACCCTTACGGGTGGGCTGATTAATAGCCGGTCACTTATTAAGCACTTTACAGAGGTCTCAGATCTGATTGAGGATATGAGGCTTGACGTACTGTTTTTAACAGAAACATGGACGAATGCAGGATCTACTGTTGAATTGGGATGTGCCTGTCCCAGTGGCTATAAAATGCTTCATAAGCCTAGAACCACGGGCAGAGGAGGGGGAGTGGGGGTGATTTTTAAAGAGGAGCTGGATTTTAGACTTTTACAGACTGATGAAGTAGAGGGGATAGAGATGATGGGGTTTTCACTACATTCCTCTAGTGACAACTTACTTACGGGATTGCTATGTTATAGGCCTCCTGGGGATGCGACACACTATCAGAATCTTTTTGATATTATTACTAATTTCAGGTTGACACACTCCAGAATGATTATTCTTGGAGATTTCAATCTTGGGGAAGATGGGAGGCCAGTAGCCAATTGCGAGATTTGAGGCATACATAAATCTTGCCCAGATGGTGGAGAGTTCTACACATCAAGGGGGGCATGTTCTTGACTTGGTATTTTCTAATCAGGCCACAACTAGGGTATTAAACATAGTGCCTCAGAACTGGTCGGATCAATGTCTAGTCCATTTTAGTATTAGGATGGTGTATTCGAGGGGCAGTGTAGGTCAGCAAAGGTCATATAGGATAGTTAGGTAATGGGCAAAACTGGACAAGACCAGAATTCTTGCATCTGATCCAGATGCTCAACATTTTGTCCCTACGATGACCGTAGAAGAAAACTATAAAGTTTATACCAACTATATAACTGCCACCCTAGACCAGGCAATCCCTATAAAGGAAATAAAAAATAGGAGGAAGACCACGACTCCTTGGTTTATTGAGGAGCTGAAACAGCTCCGCATGCTCCGCAAGAAGGCGGAAAGGAAATGGAGGAAGAAGTACCGTGAGGACAATAAAAAAGATCTAAGACTGAGACAACTGTACTATACAGAGCGCATCCTCAAGGCTATGGCAGATTTCTATGCCAGCTCAATAGTGCAAGCGTCAAATGGGACAAAAGCGCTTTAAAAAATTATTAAGGACCTGTCCGTCCCTACATGTATGGATAATAAAGTGGCAGCATCTCAAAAACTATGCGACGAGATCGCTCTACATTTCCAGGATAAGATTGCAAAGATCGTGGATACCCTCCATGTGAACAACTTAATCCTGGACAGTAGGGAGTTGAAGATCAACAACAGTCGGTATCTTTGGATAACTTCCAAAGTTTAACAGAAGCTGCATTTGACAGTTTGGTGGATAGTGTCTCCTCAAGTTCCCCGCTTGATCCATTCTCCTCCAAAATATTGAAGTCATCTGGCCAAGACACTCTGCCCTGGCTGAGGCAGATTTGCAACCAGTCCCTGGAAGAAGGAGTGGTCCCGGAAGGCTGGAAATTGGCGGTGGTGAATCCGCTGATAAAAAAGCCTTCCCTGGACCCGTTAGTACCGGCAAACTTTAGACCTAATTCTCTCCTACCCTATCCGATGAAAATTTTAGAAAAAACAGTCAGTAGGGAATTGTCGTGCTTTTTGGAGGAGAATTCCCTGCTTGACAAAGACCAGTTTGGTTTTAGCTCAGGTCACGGGACGGAGACAGCTTTAGTCACAATGCTGGACAACTTGCAAATGCGTGCCGACAACGGGAATGCCACCGTCCTAGTGCTTCTTGATATGTCGGCCGCTTTCTACACAGTGAACCATCTTATCCTAATGGAAAGACTCAAGAAGATAGGAGTGAAAGGTCAGGCACTGCAATGGTTACATTCTTATCTAGCAGGACAACATCAGGTGGTAACATTAGCACTATTCTCTTCTAGTAAATCACCAGTCATCCATGGGGTGCCGCAGGGTTCTGCGATCAGTCCTATTCTTTTTAATATTTATCTGCAGCCCCTGCTCCCCATCATAAAGTCCTCCGGAGTATGCCTAGTCAACTGTACCGATGACACGCAATTGGCATTCTCTTTAGAAGGTGACCATGCACTATCCCTGGAATTGTTCCAGCAATGCATGCGGCGGACAACTGACTGGCTTAGAAGGAATTCCTTACAGTTTAACGGTGGAAAGACCGAGGTGGTATACCACTCCTCTGGTAGGCTGCCTAGACAATTCCCATCTGATTTCAGGCTTACTCCAGAGGAGGAACCACTATTCCCGGTCAGTAAGGTACGTAATTTGGGGGTGCTGATTGATGATGATCTTCAGATGGAATCACAGGCAAGTAAGACCGCCAGTGTATGTTTTGCCTTAATACGTATGTTACGTAAAATACTCCCTTTACTACCAAAAGAGTCGCAATCACTGGTGGTAAGCAGCACAGTGGGAAGCAGACTAGACTATTGCAACTCCCTGTATTTAGGGGCCCTGTTAGAAATGGGGGTCTCTAGTTGGCAGGGGTAGGTACCACTGTCCAAATAGGGACCCTTGCTTATAGTCAGGGTAAGGAGGAAACCCTCTGCGATAACCCCTGCTAACCCTCTAGGTAGCTTAGCACGAGCAGTCTAGGCTAACCAGAGACAATGTGTAAAGTATTTGTACCAACACTCACAGTAACACAGTGAAAACACCACAAACTGACTCCACAACAGTTTAGAAAAAAAAAGGTATTTAATCTAAACTACACAAGACCAAAACGACAAAAATCCAACATACACAGTTCAAGAATATGGTTTAAAAACAGTTCTTAAGGTTGCGATAAAATTCTGTAGGTTGTGTAATCTTCCTAAGATCTCGGGATCGCGGAGACGATAATAGCCACACAACAACAACAAGGTGTTAGGTTTGCCTACACAGCAACTGTTTAATGTACACAGTAAAATAAGGGCGAAGGAAAATTAAGAATAAGTGCTTCACTGTCTCGCTATGGTGAGAATGCTCCCATCCATCATTTGCCAAACAATAATGTAACAAGAAAGTATAACGATACCCATCAGCCGTCGCCCTGGTCCTTAGCAGGGCTGAGTTCCAACGGTCCTCCGTATAAATACTGGTCCCGGTATTATTCCAACGGAGGACACCGTGCTAAGTAACGGCCGAAAATGACGTTCGAGTACGACTGATGGGGCAGATTTGTTTCTCTGCGTGACAGCGCGTAAGTTGGTGACCTTGCGCTGAGGAATACAGCACTCGGGAATGCCCGGCCGGGCACTCTACCGATGGGTCCAGTTGTTGTTGAAGGGAGCGGCCGCTCTACCTTCGGCGTCTGAACGCAGGATTGCGCTACACCGGTCGGGAAGCAATTGCACCAGGGGTAGTGACAGTTGCTACACCCCTTTTTGTTTCCCTCCGGTAAGCGTCTAATAAAGCCCAAGCAGAGACGTGGCAAACACCTCCCTTGGTGTGCGCCTCTGCCCAAAATCCGTCCTGGGAGTGTAGAAAGCAACACTCGACCAAGGCTCCTTCGGTGCTGCGACAAAACAAGCAGCCGCTCGTCCTACCTCCTTCTGTGATCCTGAGAACAATAAATGCGGGTTTATTAACTTCCGTAAAGCTACACGGGTCGGGCTTCCAAGGAAAACAAGGTAACTGCGGGAATCAATGAGGCCGGCAAGAATCAAAATATCCGACAACGTCCCGTCGTCCTATGCGTCTTAAATACGCGTGTCCGTGTGCGCGTTAGTCGCGCCAGGCATGCTGGTCTTCGTAGTTTCTTGTCCACCCGCCGATGCCGGGTTCTGCGGCTGTCTCCGCTGCCATGCCCCGTTGAGCCATACAGCGTCCCGGAATCCCTGACAGGTTGCGATAAAATAATCCACAGTTACGTGAAAAGTTCACAGTTGCGTCACGTTTAGCTCACAGTACCTTTAGTTGCAACAAAGTTCCAAAAGCAGAAGCTGGTGCGGTGGAAAACAAGCGATGCGTTGCTCCTGAGACCCTGGGGAGGCGATGCGACAGCCCCGCTGCAGCAGCGGGCGTCTTGCGACGAATCCGGTCTGTATGGGGAGGAAGGTCACTTATATGGATTCCGGTGCGTAGGTTCCATAGGAAGTTTGCTCTCACTAAGGCACGATGTGACGATCTATGGACTTGCGACGCTCTCCGGGGCGACGATGCGCGGACCAACGGTGATCTTCTCTCTCCCAGCTCCTCGATGCAATGGCTTCGGCGATGACTCCTGCAGCGACGTGATGCGGTCCACAAGCAGGCGGTGCGGCGATCTCACCCAGCGACGACAGGCTCTGCGACGACACTCACAGCGATGTTAGACTTCCCGCACCGATCGGGTGCGTCCCACAAACGAAGGATGCGATAGCTCTGACAGCGGCAACAGGCGCTGCGACGATCTCGACCTTCGTAGCTGCGGGAATTTCCTCGCACGGTCGGGGATGCGCTCCGCTGCGAGCGATGCGATAACTTTTCTGTAGCAAAGTCTCTCAAGCTTAGTTTCCAGCTTCCCAACACAGGTACAACTTCCAGAAACTCCAGGAAGGACAGAACTCTCTGAGTAGAGCTCAGGGGAAGCCGGGGTGAAGTCCTTTTGTTCCTGGGACTTCAGAACAGGGATCCAGCTCTTCTCAGGCCCTTGGAGATTCCTTCAAGCAAGGGGACACAGCACAAAGCAAAGTCCTTCCCCTCTTCTTGGCAGCAAAGCAACAGCAGGGCAATACAGCAGAGCAACAGCTGGACAATCTTCCTTCTTCAGTTTCAGCTTTCTCCTTGGCAGAGGTTCCTTCTTGATTCCAGGATGATCTAATTTTCTGTTGTCAGTGGTCCTGTACTTATACCCCTAAAAGTCTTTGTTCTCTTTGTGCAAGTGGGCCCTGAGCCCGGTCTGAACCAGTTCTGGGTGTTTCTTGAGCACTTTGTTTTCCTGTCCTCTCCCTTCCTTTCAGAGCGAGGGGCAGGGTCGACAGTCACCCAGCAGGAGGTGGAGCCAGCATTGTGGAGGGAAAGCACAGCCCTGGAGCACTTTGTTGACATAATTCCTTCTCAGTGCAGGGCAGAGACATCAGACGCACCACAGGGAGTGGAGCCAGCACTGTGGGGGGCGGATATAGTCCTATTCAGGCCCACGTGCTAACTCCTCCCACCACTCAAGTTGCAAATGTAGTCATTCAGCCTAGGGCTGACTCAGCCAGCCTCCTGGGGAATCCCCAGCCCCTGTCACTCTCAAACCAGACAGTCAATCCACAAACAGGCCAAGGCACACAGAAAGGTCAGACAAGAGAACAGCAACTTTCTGAAAGTGCTATTCTCAAACACAGGAGTTAAAAAACAACTTTCCTAAAAGATGTGTTATTAAATTCTGAGTTCAGGGATACCAGACTTTTATGTCCTATCTTGTTCGTATGGGAAGAAATGCTGGTAGCCACTGTAGCCAGCATCCCCTATGATAGCTTAAGGAGCAAGATAGCCTTGCAGCAGTGAAAAACGAAAATGGCTGTAATTCACTACCATAGCATATCACCTGCACCAGTACATGCTCCACCTTTCACATACACTGCACCCTGCCCAGGGAGGTACCTTGGGCCACCAATGTGCACAAAATGGGAAGGGTTAGGCCTGGTCAGTGGGGACACTGACCAGGAGGATATGGCAGTTCACAGACTGCACACAGGCACTGCAGTGACAGGCCTGAGACACCATTTTAGGGCTACTCATGTGGGTGGCACAATCAGTGATGCAGGCCCACTAGTAGCATTTGTCATCACCAGCCTTGGCACACCCAGTGCACTTTACTAGGGACTTCATGGTGATACAAATATTCCAATCATGTATATCCAATTACAATACAATTTACACAGAAAGCATATGCACTTTAGCACTGATCAGCAGTGGTAAAGTGTGCAGAGTCCTATTGCCAACAGCCACGGGTCAGGGAAAATAAGGGAGGAAGAAGCAAAAAGTTTGAAGATGACCCTGCAAGAAGGGCCAGTTTCAACAGGCCCCATTATACATCTTTCAGGGGCTTCAAAGAATCCAGTCTGCAGCAGCTAATCTGGCCCTTGGCAGGCAACGTAGCTCCTCTACAACTCTGACTTTGAGAGAGCTACATTGGCTGCCTATAATGGAAAGGGTTCATTTTAAATCCCTCTGTCTGGTTTTTAAAGCAGTGCATGAGTTAGGTCCGGTTCCCATGCAGGAAAGGTTTTCATGGTATCTACCCACAAGGCAGCTCTGTTCCTCTAGTGCCGGTCTACTAACGGTCCCTAGATTTAAACGGTCCAGGTTAGGAGGAAGGGCATTTAGTGTGGCTGGTGCCCGTTTGTGGAATGAACTCCCACTGAGTCGTAGGCAGTCCAGCTCCCTGCTAGATTTTTGCAGGAACCTAAAAACTTAGCTTTTTCCCAAGGTTTAGTTTCCTGTCTCTTTTTCCAGTTCTTTCTGTTGTGACCTGTTTCCACTCTGGTTTACTAGTCTGAAGCGCCAGGATACCTGTGGGGTGACAGAACGCGCGATATAAGTTTCAAAATCAATCAATCAAGTACAAATACAACTTTTCAGAAGTACAATGCTCTTTCTCTATCAAATATAGAGCTTGTTGTCGTGTAGTTCCTACTAATCCATAGGATCTGCACATTTGTTGGACAATATAAACTTTGGGTGAGGTGCCCAACTTGATTGTGTGCACCCCTGAAATATATGTTGGCCTAGAGACCAGCTAGATCACAATGCCACCATAAACCCCCTTACCCTACCAGGCAGCGAATGGTTTCTGGCAATCACTGAGCATGACAACCCTGACCCCTCAGGGATTATGGAAACAGATCAGATTCTTTCGCTCAGTCACTCGTGCTTACTTGTGCTCAGAGAAATATACAGGGAATACACAGTGGGGCGGTTTCAACATTTGCTGCGATAATCAGTAGACAGAAGCAAATGAAAGTGATTACAAGCACCAAAAGAGTGAATAGTAGAGACCACAAATAATACCAAATTTAGATCTGATAACACTGCGCATTCTATGGCACGGCTTATGACCTGAAACATAAACCTGGCATTAGGATGCGTAGTGTTATCAAATCCTGGTCAGCAACTTGATGTCTCAGGCTTTCAAGCGTGGGACATGTTTTTTGTCCCTCGCAAAGATCTTCCCTAGAGCATTCCCCTGGGTTTAGGAGCTCTGCCTAGACAGGCCCAAATTCCTGGGGCTCAGTTCCCTCAAGGGTTGACAGGCGTTCTTCCTGAGAAGAGGGGACCTGAGCTTGTGTCTAATCAAAAGTTTGATTTCCTGGCCTTTTTGACCTTTTCTCTTGAACGTTTAGGTCATTAGTCCTGTTTCCAATACTTCCTTCTCCCTGGGCTTTGCTCTGTGCTCTTGTTTTTACACACATTCAGGTAATCCTAGCATGGCTGCATGCAATTTCAGCTCTGCTTCAGCCCATGCTGAGGTCTCCAGACTATTCCCTAGCAGACATTGTACCGGAATTGCAGAGTACACTACCACCTTCTTTTGGTAATTAACCCGTCCACATTCTAAGTCACGTTAGCCATGGGATGAACCTTGACCATGTTATCAGCTTTGATAACTGGTAGGCCTGTCCTGTTAAGTACTGTTCTGAGGACATCAGTATTTCAGTCAACATGGTGACACCCGCACCTGTAAACGCTTCTTCTTCAACCCCATTGATATGTGGCTTTTGACTGTATTTCTCCAGATTAATGGGCCAGGCAGCCAGGGTAGCTATATCCACTCCTCCCTCCGAGATTGAAATAGCTTCAGTGTACTTTCTGACCTGTTCAGGGCACACCAAGAATCCCATCAGGAGACTGGCATCCCCTGAAGGTGTTTGATCAGTGGAAACCTTTTGGGGCAGGAAGAGTATGCAGTTTGGTGACCATTTTGCTTATAGAGATGACAGTAAGCCTTCTTGGGATCCCAGTTCTTACCCTGGTACCCTCTCTCTGATTGAGAGGTGTCTCTGGGCCCACATTCCTGAATAGGGTTTGTGGGCCTTTACAATACTCTTTGGGTTTTCCACTTTTTGCCCCACATCTTTCCCTTGGGGGAGCAGTATCCCCTTTCTTTTAGTCACGCCCTCCTTGGGCATTTCTGAAAACCCCTGTTTTGACCCAATGGTCAGTCTTCTCCCCCTACTCCTGAGGAGAGACCAACCTTCAGTCTATAAAACTGCACTGCGGTCTTGCAAGTTGCATCAGAGAGAAAGACAGGATCTTGCACACTCTTTTTAAAAATCGCCGTATTTTCGCTACCACTGTTTTTAAATATTTTGTAACTGATGGCTGATTGTATTGTTATTCAAGGTCACTCGCTTACTTGCACATTAAAACTTACCTTCATTACCCGCTACTTTAGCGTGGTTAGAACTCCCGGGCAGCAACCACGCCATTTTGGCTGAGGGAGAGTCAGGCTTACTGCCATCGGCAGGCGCCAACTTGGGAGGTGCTCTAGTTGTTGTAGATGCTCGGCAGACCCCACAGCCCAGCATATTTAAGTGGGGGAATGCAGGCGGGTAGCCTTAGACTATAAAACTGCACTGCGGTCTTGCAGGTTGCATTAGAGAGAAAGACAGGAGCTTGCATACTCTTTTAAAAATCGCCGTATTTTCGCTTCCACTATTTTTATTTATTTGGAACTGTTGGCTGATTGTATTGTTATTTAAGGTCACCCGCTTACTTGCACATTAAAACTTGCCTCCATTACCCGCTACTTTAGCGTGGTTAGAACTCCCGGGCAGCTACCGCGCCATTTTGGCTGAGGGAGAGTCAGGCTTACTGCCATCTGCAGGCACCATCTTGGGAGGCGCTCTAGTTGTTGTAGATGCTCGGCAGACCCCACAACCCAGCATATTTAAGTGGGGGAATGCAAGCACGCAGCGCACGCATGCAGCAGGAGGCGCGCCAGAGGCAAGCCCTTCTGCGCCCGTCCACGCTCCGGAGGCGCTTGGCGCCGGCAATGCCGCCCGTTTGGAAGTCGGTCAAGGGCGGCTAACCTATGATAGAGAACGACTTCTGAAGTTGGGTAAGACAGATTGTAAAGCTACCACTGCCACGGCCCCCTTGAGAACTGTTGGAAAGACCCTTACGGGTGGGCTGATTAATAGCCGGTCACTTATTAAGCACTTTACAGAGGTCTCAGATCTGATTGAGGATATGGGGCTTGATGTACTGTTTTTAACAGAAACATGGACGAATGCAGAGTCTACTGTTGAATTGGGATGTGCCTGTCCCAGTGGCTATAAAATGCTTCATAAGCCTAGAACCACGGGCAGAGGAGGGGGAGTAGGGGTGATTTTTAAAGAGGAGCCGGATTTTAGACTTTTACAGACTGATGAAGTAGAGGGGATAGAGATGATGGGGTTTTCACTACATTCCTCTAGTGACAACTTACTTACGGGATTGCTATGTTATAGGCCTCCAGGGGATGCAACACACTATAAGAATCTTTTTGATATTATTACTAATTTCAGGTTGACACACTCCAGAATGATTATTCTTGGAGATTTCAATCTTGGGGAAGATGGGAGGCCAGTAGCCAATTGCGAGATTTGAGGCATACATAAATCTTGCCCAGATGGTGGAGAGTTCTGCACATCAAGGGGGGCATGTTCTTGACTTGGTATTTTCTAATCAGGCCACAACTAGGGTATTAAACATAGTGCCTCAGAACTGGTCGGATCAATGTCAAGTCCATTTTAGTATTAGGATGGTGTATTCGAGGGGCAGTGTAGGTCAGCAAAGGTCATATAGGATAGTTAGGTAATGGGCAAAACTGGACAAGACCAGAATTCTTGCATCTGATCCAGATGCTCAACATTTTGTCCCTACGATGACCGTAGAAGAAAACTATAAAGTTTATACCAACTATATAACTGCCACCCTAGACCAGGCAATCCCTATAAAGGAAATAAAAAATAGGAGGAAGGCCACGACTCCTTGGTTTAATGAGGAGCTGAAACAGCTCCGCATGCTCCGCAAGAAGGCGGAAAGGAAATGGAGGAAGAAGTACCGTGAGGACAATAAAAAAGATCTGAGACTGAGATAACTGTACTATAAAGAGCGCATCCTCAAGGCTATGGCAGATTTCTATGCCAGCTCAATAGTGCAAGCGTCAAATGGGACAAAAGCGCTTTTAAAAATTATTAAGGACCTGTCCGTCCTTACATGTATGGATAATAAAGTGGCAGCATCTCAAAAACTATGCGACGAGATCGCTCTACATTTCCAGGATAAGATTGCAAAGATCGTGGATACCCTCCATGTGAACAACTTAATCCTGGACAGTTGGGAGTTGAAGATCAACAACAGTCGGTATCTTTAACAGAAGCTGCATTTGACAGTTTGGTGGATAGTGTCTCCTCAAGTTCCCCGCTAGATCCATTCTCCTCCAAAATATTGAAAACATCTGGCCAAGACACTCTGCCCTGGCTGAGGCAGATTTGCAACCAGTTCCTGGAAGAAGGAGTGGTCCCGAAAGGCTGGAAATTGGCGGTGGTGAATCCGCTGATAAAAAAGCCTTCCCTGGACCCGTTAGTACCGGCAAACTTTAGACCTAATTCTCTCCTACCCTATCCGGTGAAAATTTTAGAAAAAACAGTCAGTAGGGAATTGTCGTACTTTTTGGAGGAGAATTCCCTGCTTGACAAAGACCAGTTTGGTTTTAGCTCAGGTCACGGGACGGAGACGGCTTTAGTCACAATGCTGGACAAGTTGCAAATGCGTGCCGACAACAGGAATGCCACCGTCCTAGTGCTTCTTGATATGTCGGCCGCTTTCTACACAGTGAACCATCTTATCCTAATGGAAAGACTCAAAAAGATAGGAGTGAAAGGTCAGGCACTGCAATTGTTACATTCTTATCTAGCAGGACGCCATCAGGTGGTAACATTAGCACTATTCTCTTCTAGTAAATAACCAGTCATCCATGGGGTGCCGCAGGGTTCTGCGATCAGTCCTATTCTTTTTAATATTTATCTGCAGCCCCTGCTCCCCATCATAAAGTCCTCTGGAGTATGCCTAGTCAACTGTACCGATGACACGCAATTGGCATTCTCTTTAGAAGGTGACCAAGCACTATCCCTGGAATTGTTCCAGCAATGCATGCGGCGGACAACTGACTGGCTTAGAAGGAATTCCTTACAGTTTAACGGTGGAAAGACCGAGGTGGTATACCACTCCTCTGGTAGGCTGCCTAGACAATTCCCATCTGATTTCAGGCTTACTCAAGAGGAGGAACGACTAATCCCGGTCAGTAAGGTACGTAATTTGGGGGTGCTGATTGATGATGATCTTCAGATGGAATCACAGGCAAGTAAGACCGCCAGTGTATGTTTTGCCTTAATAAGTATGTTACTTAAAATACTCCCTTTGCTACCAAAAGAGTCGCAATCACTGGTGGTAAGCAGCACAGTGGGAAGCTGACTAGACTATTGCAACTCCCTGTATTTAGGGGCCCTGTTAGAAATGGGGGTCTCTAGTTGGCAGGGGTAGATGCCACTGTCCAAATAGGGACCCTTGCTTATAGTCAGGGTAAGGAGGAAACCCTCTGAGATAACCCCTACTCACCCTGTAGGTAGCTTGGCACGAGCAGTCTAGGCTAACCAGAGACAATGTGTAAAGTATTTGTACCAACACTCACAGGAACACAGTGAAAACACCACAGACTGACTCCACAAGAGTTTAGAAAAGTAAAGGTATTTAATCTAAAATACACAAGACCAAAACGACAAAAATCCAAAATACACAGTTCAAGAATATGGTTTAAAAAGAGTTCTTAAGGTTGCGATAAAATTCTTTAGGTTGTGTAATCTTCCTAAGATCTCGGGATCGGGGAGACGATAATAGCCACACAACAACAAGGTGTTAGGTTTGCCTACACAGCAACTGTTTAATGTACACAGTAAAATAATGGCAAAGGAAAATTAAGAATAAGTGCTTCACTGTCTCGCTATGGTGAGAATGCTCCCATCCATCATTTGCCAAACAATAATGTAACAAGAAAGTATAACGATACCCATCAGCCGTCGCCCTGGTCCTTAGCAGGGCTGAGTTCCAACCGTCCTCCGTATAAATACCTATCCTGGTATTATTCCAACGGAGAACACCGTGCTAAGTAACGGCCGAAAATGACGTTCGAGTACGACTGATGGGGCAGATTCGTTTCTCTGCGTGACAGCGCGTAAGTTGGTGACCTTGCGCTGAGGAATACAGCACTCGGGAATGCCCGGCCGGGCACTCTACCGATGGGTCCAGTTGTTGTTGAAGGGAGCGGCCGCTCTACCTTCGGCGTCTGAACGCATGATTACGCTACACCGGTCGGGAAGCAATTGCACCAGGGGTAGTGACAGTTGATACACCCCTTTTTGTTTCCCTCCGGTTAGCGTCTAATAAAGCCCAAGCAGAGACACGGCAAACACCTCCCTTGGTGTGCGCCTCTGCCCAAAATCCGTCCTGGGAGTGTAGAAAGCAACACTCGACCAAGACTCCTTCGGTGCTGCGATAAAACAAGCAGCCGCTCGTCCTACCTCCTTCAGTGATCCTGAGAACAATAAATGCGGGTCCGTTAACTTCCGTAAAGCTACACGGGTCGGGCTTCCTTGGAAAACAAGGTAACTGCGGCAATCAATGAGGCCGGCAAGAATCAAAATATCCGACAACGTCCCGTCGTCCTATGCGTCTTAAATACGCGTGTCCATGTGCGCGCTAGTCGCGCCAGGCATTCTGGTCTTTGTAGTTTCTTGTCCACCCTCCGATGCCGGGTTCTGCGGCTGTCTCCGCTGCCATGCCCCGTTGAGCCATACAGCGTCCCGGAATCCCTGAAAGGTTGCGATAAAATAATCCACAGTTACGTGAAAAGTTCACAGTTGCGTCACGTTTAGCTCACAGTACATTTAGTTGCGACAAAGTTCCAAAAGCAGAAGCTGGTGCGGTGGAAAACAAGCGATGCGTTGCTCCTGAGACCCTGGGGAGGCGATGCGACAGCCCGGCTGCAGCAGTTGGCGTCTTGCGACGAATCCGGTCTGTATGGGGAGGAAGGTCACTTGTATGGATTCCGGTGCGTAGGTTCCATAGGAAGTTTGCTCTCACTAAGGCACGATGTGACGATCTTTGGAGTTGCGACGCTCTCCGGGGCGACGATGCGCGGACCAACGGTGATCTTCTCTCTCGCAGCTCCACGATGCAATGGCTACGGCGATGACTCCTGCAGCGACGTGATGCGGTCCACAAGCAGGCGGTGAGGCGATCTCACCCAGCGACGACAGGCTCTGCGACGACACTCACAGCGATGTTAGACTTTCCCCACCGATCGGGTGCATCCCACAAACGAAGGATGCGACAGCTCTGACAGCGGCAAGAGGCGCTGCAACGATCTCGACCTTCGTAGCGGCGGGAATTTCCTCCGCTCCGCTGCGAGCGATGCGATAACTTTTCTGTAGCAAAGTCTCTCAAGCTTAGTTTTCAGCTTCCCAACACAGGTACAACTTCCAGAGGCACCACACAGGGGCCAAGCACTCCAGGAAGGACAGAACTCTCTGAGTAGAGCTCAGGGGAAGCTGGGGTGAAGTCCTTTTGTTCCTGGGACTTCAGAACAGGCATCCAGCTCTTCTCAGGCCCTTGGAGATTCCTTCAAGCAAGGGGACACAGCACAAAGCAAAGTCCATCCCCTCTCCTTAGCAGCAAAGCAACAGCAGGGCAATACAGCAGAGCAACAGCTGGACAATCTTCCTTCTTCAGTTTCAGCTTTCTCCTTGGCAGAGGTTCCTTCTTGATTCCAGGATGATCTAATTTTCTGTTGTCAGTGGTCCTGTACTTATACCCCTAAAAGTCTTTGTTCTCTTTGTGCAAGTGGGCCCTGAGCCCGGTCTGAACCAGTTCTGGGTGTTCCTTGAGCACTTTGTTTTCCTGTCCTCTCCCTTCCTTTCAGAGCGAGGGGCAGGGTCGACAGTCACCCAGCAGGAGGTGGAGCCAGCATTGTGGAGGGGAAACATCACTTACAACGCAACTTTTACCACGCAGTGCCTTTACGACGCAACTTTTACAACGCAAACCATTACACCGCATTGCGCTGGGGGGCGCTCTAGGATAGGGAATGTATTTAATATACTATCCAACACCTTCCCTACTATCCACGGGGACTGGAGTTGGAATAGTAAATTAAATAAATCACTATCCAGCACCTAAAAGCACTATGCGTTGTAATGGTATTCGTTGTAAATACCGCGTTGTAAAGGCATGCGATGTAAAAGTATGCGTTGTAACGTCATACATCCTTGTGGAGGGAAAGCACAGCCCTGGAGCACTTTGTTGACATAATTCCTTCTCAGTGCAGGGCAGAGACATCAGACGCACCACAGGGAGTGGAGCCAGCACTGTGGGGGGCAGATACAGTCCTATTCAGGCCCACGTGCTAACTCCTCCCACCACTCAAGTTGCAAATGTAGTCATTCAGCCTAGGGCTGACTCAGCTAGCCTCCTGGGGAATCCCCAGCCCCTGTCACTTTCAAACCAGACAGTCAATCCACAAACAGGCCAAGGCACACAGAAAGGTCAGACAAGAGAACAGCAACTTTCTGAAAGTGCTATTCTCAAACACAGGAGTTAAAAACACCTTTCCTAAAAGATGTGTTATTAAATTCTGAGTTCAGGGATACCAGAATTTTATGTCCTATCTTGTTTGTATGGGAAGAAATGCTGGTAGCCACTGTAGCCAGCATCCCCCATGATAGCTTAAGGAGCAAGATAGCCTTGCAGCAGTGAAAAACGAAAATGGCTGTAATTCACTACCATAGCATGTCACCTGCACCAGTACATGCTCTACCTTTCACATACACTGCACCCTGCCCAGGGGGGTACCTTGGGCCTTCCATTGGGGTGACCAATGTGCACAAAAAGGGAAGGGTTAGGCCTGGTCAGTGGGGACACTGACCAGGAGGATATGGCAGTTCATAGACTGCACACAGGCACTGCAGTGGCAGGCCTGAGACACTATTTTAGGGCTACTCATGTGGGTGGCACAATCAGTGCTGCAGGCCCACTAGTAGCATTTGTCATCACCAGCCCTGGCACACCCAGTGCACTTTACTAGGGACTTCATGGTGATACAAATATTCCAATCATGTATATCCAATTACAATACAATTTACACAGAAGGCACATGCACTTTAGCACTGATCAGCAGTGGTAAAGTGTGCAGAGTCCTATTGCCAACAGCCACGGATCAGGGAAAATAGGGGAGGAAGAAGCAAAAAGTTTGAAGATGACCCTGCAAGAAGGGCCAGTTCCAACAGGCCCCATTATACATCTTTCAGGGGCTTCAAAGAATCCAGTCTGTAGCAGCTAATCTGGCCCTGGGCAGGCAACGTAGCTCCCCTACAACTCTGTCTGGTTTTTAAAGCAGTGCATGAGTTAGGTCCGGTTCCCATGCAGGAAAGGTTTTCATGGTATCTACCCACAAGGCAGCTCGGTTCCTCTAGTGCCGGTCTACTAACGGTCCCTAGATTTAAACAGTCCAGGTTAGGAGGAAGGGCATTTAGTGTGGCTGGTGCCCGTTTGTGGAATGAACTCCCACAGAGTCGTAGGCAGTCCAGCTCCCTGCTAGATTTTCGCAGGAACCTAAAAACTTGGCTTTTTTCCCAAGGTTTAGTCTCCTGTCTCTTTTTCCAGTTCGTTCTGTTGTGACCTGTTTCCACTCTGGTTTACTAGTCTGAAGCTCCAGTATACCTGTGGGGTGACAGAACGCGCAATATAAGTTTCAAAATCAATCAATCAAGTACAAAGACAACTTTTCAGAAGTACAATGCTCTTTCTCTATCAAATATAGAGCTTGTTGTCGTGTAGTTCCTACTAATCCATAGGATCTGCACATTTGTTGGACAATATAAACTTTGGGTGAGGTGCCCAACTTGATTGTGTGCACCCTTGAAATATATGTTGGCCTAGAGACCAGCTACATCACAATGACACCATAAACCCCCTTACCCTACCAGGCAGCGAATGGTTTCTGGCAATCATTGAGCATGACAACCCTGACCCCTCAGGGATTATGGAAACAGATCAGATTATTTCGCTCAGTCACTCGTGCTTACTTGTGCTCAGACAAATATACAGGGAATACACAGTGGGGCGGTTTCAACATTTGCTGCGATAATCAGTAGACAGAAGCAAATGAAAGTGATTACAAGCACCAAAAGAGTGAATAGTAGATATAGTTCTGCCTTGGTGCTAAAACAGTGTATATATGAAGGCATATAAACAAGGTAGTAATAAGGTGTACTCCTACTAGGCAAACCCTACTCTGCTTGTACCTAGAATTAACCCTGGGCGGGCAACTTCGCTACGCCCACAAAGTGGGCGTAGTGTTGCCTACTTCGCCCTTTGCAAAGTAGGCGAAGTGCGTGGGTGGGCGTAGTTTTTTGCTCACTTTGCGTAGCTTCGCAAAAGCCCCACTATGCCCACTACGCCCACCGTTACCTAGAATGTGTGTAGGTGTGAAGTAAAAATCCCCCAAGGAACGATCCAACCTCATTACCTGGCAGGAGAGGATGTAGGACTTCGTCTTGGTCACAAACTGGACACCCCTCACAGAGATGTCAAACTGCTGTGTGGTGAGATCTCAGCATGCAGGGACCCTCGGTGTCAGCTGAAGTTCCTCCTTTGCTAATCTTTTGGGATGCTCATTATTTATAATAGAAAGCCATCCTTGTGATGTGCGTATAGATTAACAATGTTATGGATATGTAATAGCCCTGTCGCGCCATGGATGAAGATAGAATGACGTTTGTACATTGTGTGTAAAAAGGCCTTGTACATGGTGTTCGAGGCATTGAGATAATGTTATGCAACGCTTGATGTGTAAACAAAAGTAGTTTAAGGGAAAACGAATCCAACATTGTCACGCACTTGAATATGTGCTGAAGGTCACAGCAGAAATGTTACTGGGCAATATTAGAACGATATAAGAGAATATGCAGCTTCGTTTCTTGGGCCTAACCCAGGCACATAACACCATCATAGTCTTGCACCTTACTGCCTTTCAACCAGACACCTAGTGTTCTAACTGAGTACTCCACAAAACCTACCAATGACTGACTCGAGGTTTTGTGAATCTCCCTGAACCTAATCCTGTACTCCTCAGTGGTAAGTCCAAAGCCCTCAATCATTGTATCCTGCATGAGGTCATAGGACTCAGCATCTACCTTATTAAAGGTTAGGTGTCTATCCCTACACTTTCATGAGTATAACTCCTACAGTAGAGCGCCCCAGAGTCTCTGGTGTAACCTTCTCATTTTACAAGCCTTCTTAAAGGCTGTAAACCACTTTATAATGTCATCACCCACAACATAATTGGGGACAATCCCTTTGGGGATGTTGGAGTCCAAATTTGCTCCTTCTCCCTATTTACTGTTTTGCTGCCATCACTTATGGATCCTAAACCCATTTCAGCCCTCTCTCTTTCTTTGTCCAGTATTTTGGCCTCAAGGGCTAGTCTTGTCAGGAATCCATCCTGCTCATCGAGTTCCTCTATTTCATTTTCTCTATGCCTGAAGCTGTCTCTGGGCACAGAGAAAGGGTGGAGGTTTTGGTCCTCACCCTCTTTGCCTGGGTTAGGGGAGTCATCCCTTGAGACACTGTCTCCAGTGGCTGGGTCATTGTCAATCTCCTCTCCCTTAATATATCATGACCTTTTGCTGCCTGGGCTGCATCAAACTATGCAAGGGGCTCCTGGAGGTTTACAGGATCCTAAACTGCTGCATATTAAAGGTGCAGATAAGGAGTCAGGTTAAGTTCCTGAACTACTTCCTCTTTAGACATGTTTAGCACTGTTTTTAGAAAATTGCACAGAAAATTCTAAACAGACTTTTAAGGCTTAACTGACTTGTATATTTTTTAAATATGTAGTGCAATTGGACTGGAGGACTTAACACTAGGGGTGGGCGTAGTTGGTGGAGTACTACTACACAGAATTCCATGAAGTTGAACAATTAACTCAGTGAATTCCGATTCCACAGACTCCGAATTAATAAAACAGAAACCTCATATACTTTTGGTAAAATAACAAGTATCTCTGTCTTTACATGCTAAAATGCATATAGTCATTTCACAAAAGTGAAAATTTAAAATTATCAAGCAGTGTTTGAGGTGATGGTTTTGGGATCCTCCATAACCTAGGGAGAAAACCAAGCAGATGCCTTGAAAACAAAAAGCACATCTTGCTAAACGATTTGGTGGTGGTTGAATCCTGTTAGGACCACCGCAAGCAGAGTTATGGGCAAAAATACAATCACAACCAAAGGCCCTGCAAAGCATTATCGGACGAGATTAACTGTGGGGAGTGAATATCATAGTATCCAATATCCAAAGAATTCTACAAAGAGCTGCAGTTCAACTAGTCCTTACTAGGTGTCCCTCATAAATCAAATGCAAAAGCATTGAACTTATTACATCAAGTTGCAGTTCCACTAGTCGTTACTAGATGTCCCTCATGAGTCAAATGCAAAAGCATTGAAACCCTTTCATGAAGCTGCAGTTCCACTAATCGTTACTAGGTGTCCCTCATGAGTCAAATGCAAAAGCATTTGACTTGAGGGACACCTAGTAACGACTAGTTAAACTGCAGCTCTTTGTAGAATTATTTTGATATTAGGGGGTGGTCCTAATAGGATGGAACCACAACTGAATCGTTCAGCATGATGTGCTCTTTGTGTTCAAGAAATCTGCTTCGTCCTCCCCCTAGGTTAGGGGGGACTCCCAAAATCATCACTTCTCTCATTGCCTGATATTTTTCATTTTCAAAGTTTACTTTTGTGAATTGGCTATATGTGTTTTAGCATGTAAAGTTGCTTTATCAAAGCATTTGTGGGTGCAGTTTAGTTGCTGACTTCGCTACGTGCCTGAATTCTGTGTTTTTAATGGAATGCCAAGGTAACAAATTTCCGCAAACTCCGGTAGCTTAGCAAAGTTCATTGCCCACGGTTACTTAACACAAAGCCCTTACAGTTAAAATTAAAAAATTTCACAAAAATCGAAAAAACTAAATAATTATGTTTGACTAAAGTCAATTGTGGATTTCTTAGAGGAATCACCTATTGATAGAGTGATATCAGCAAATGCAAAGATTTCTTTCCCTCAGCTGAACCACCAATATAGGAAGCTGGCTTTTTATTTAGTGTACCAATGTAGGGGTGCAACATGCATAAAGTCCAGACAGCCATTATTGGTTTACATGGCTTACTTTAATAATCCCAAGTGCTCTATTTGCGGTAGTGTGACAGAGCAGCTTAGGCTTATACAAGGGTGGTGTTAAGCATTTGTTGCACACTCAAATCAATAAATCTGAGACACACCCTCAAAAAGAAGAGACACATTTAGAAAATTAACACAGATTTGTTAATTTGAAACACCAGATTATTGGAATCAGGTAAGTACTTTCGGGGAAAGGTATTTTACAACTAAGCAATAAAAATATCCAAAATATTTTTCATGAGATATGACCCCAGAACGCAGTAATGTTATCCTATGGGAGAAAGATATACTGCATACTTATAATTGCTATTGGTTCTTGAGGATACCTTTTAGGACATAACGTACTTAGGGGCAAAGGTCCAAGAAAGCACTAGCAGTTTGGTGTTACTTGCCCTAGTGAGTCCTGGTGCAGAAGTGGTGGTTGTGTTGGTAACCTCAAGCACTACTCGGTAAATGGGACGTACCAGTAAAATAAAGGTTGCAAGTGGGGGCTTGGGCACAAGTCTGGCAGAACCCAAATTTGGGTTAGGCTCTTGAGTGTTTCTAAAGTAAGGGGCACCTTTGGTTTAGTAGAACTCAGGCTGTGGGGCTCTGGTGCAAAGGTTTTTTGTCCCGCAGGTCGCTCAAGTTAGAGGCTCTCACTTCTTGGGTTGACTTGGAAAGGTGAAGAAAACAAAACTCCAGGGCCCTTCTTGGTGAGGCTCTCATTGGTTCAGAAGTCCCTTGTTGGCAGGTCATCTTTTGTCATTTGTGGTGTCCAGGCTGTACTCTCAACAACCCTTGCTCCTGCAACCAGCCGTGGGGCTCTTGGAGGGTCTAGCATTTCAGAAAACAAACTCACTGGAAAGATGGGGCTGACCTAGAACCACAGCGATGTCTTCCTGGTGAGATACTACCTCCGGGGACATGGGGATCAGCAAGATAGTGTACCAGACAAGTGCCTGCAGCTTCAGGGGAATAGCTCCTCCACCCAAAGGGAGCTGCTCCAAGGATGTTGAAGTGCTGGACAGTCTCCAAGTCTTTGGGAGGATGCACAACTTTTGGACTATTCAAGTCTTTGCAATTGACGACTTAACAGCCGGCAGGCAGGGTTTGGCAACAATTTTGAAGCAGGTCAGCTGTACATGCAATGTTCTCTCATCTTTGTCCTGTTCCCGGGTAGATGAATATGAATCTCTAGTGTCAAGGGGACTCCTAAATATTGTATTTACGGAAGTGTAAGGTAGTAGCTACTTATCCCTGGCGTGACTGTACCCCCTAGATGATCACTTCCTGTACGAATGGACATAATTCTGACCCAGAGTTCCTAGTTTCACTAAATACAGGATGGTGTAACCCTTTCTTGGCTGTCCACTTCTGGTGGCCCACCTTAGGGGTGTGCCTAGCCTCGAAGTTCAACATGCCTTCTACATATCTCATTTCTGGCCTGCTCTGCTTCCAAATGGACCCCAGGTCAGGGGTGGCATTCCACAGGTCTGGGGGATGCCGGGCCATATATCAAAGTGAGCAGAGGCTTTGAAGCCTCTGGCCTTGATATGCTAAAACACTAGCGATCCTGCTGGAGGGGGTGGGAACCCCTTCTTCTGGCACAGGCATTGTTTCTGACCTCTGAGAGCATGGGTAATCACCTACAGGGCAGCACACAAGAGCACACTAGAGGACTAGTAGGTTTTCAGGGGGCACCTTTAAGGTTCTCTCTGGGTACATGTCATTATAAATCTAGTACTGGCATCAGTAAAGATTTGTTAAGACAAGGGGTTTGCAACCAAACACCATTAGTTTCAGAGAAGCCACCATGTAGCTGGGTAACTTGTAATGATCAGTGCCAAGTACACATCCTTAGCATGGCTTCCTAATTACTTGCAATATCTAGCAATGGAATTAGGCATCACAGGGGCATATCTGTTCATGCAGATATGTCCATACATATGATATAATGCACCCTGCATTAGGGCTGACTTACATATAATACATGCAGTGTACATTGACATGGCACACAGGGAGTGTGCCTTTCAATGTTTTGTGGAATGGTTTGCACCAATTCACAAATCCTCAATGGCAGTCTACATGCAGTTTGTGTGTCGGCCCCTTGGAATGTCATAGTAAATGCTGCAGCCCTTAGAGACCCTCTTTAGTACCCATGCCCTAGGTACCCCCTTACACCATTAACTTCGGACTTGCAGGGGTGCTAAAGGCCTTGCCAATTGGATTACAATTAGACATTTACCTTGTTTTAAGGGAAAGAGCACTGGCCATGGTTAGCAGGGAACCAGTGCACCTTTAGTCACAAAAGCATCAGAGGGGTGACCAAATCAAAAACGGCACTTTCCAACAGAGAGGGGCTATTGAGAGAGGAGTGGCACTGGTGGAGGATGATAATAAAGAAATCCATGAATGAGGTTGTTGGTGGGGCCAACAAAACCGATTCTTGCAACAGGCACCATCAGCACTTAATCTATCCTTGACTGGGAAGTTTGTTTTGGAAAACTTGAATTGACAAGTTCTGTCATCAGTTAAATAATTAATATATATAAAAATTGTGCAAAAGCGCCCTTTTTATAAATAGTTAATCAGTAGCAATTTAGATCTTTCAGGCTCCCATAAACAGTTTATGAAGAGAAATTTAAAAAAAAAGGCTTGTTGGAGGAAGACAGGAGTGGCAGTGGAGCATCCTCAGCAGCAGAAAGCAGAGAGGGAAGTGGAAGTAATGAAGGTCGGGGATATAACAAAAAGTAGAGGTTTGGGGGCAACAGGTGAGTTAGGGGGGAGAGAGCCACATGGAGAGTGCAGAGGAAGGGGTGTGAAGAAGAAGCAGCCACCAAGAGATAGGAGAAGAGAGCTAGAACGCACATTTACATCCAAGGAGTGCTAAAGCCAAAAGGAAAAAATGATTTCCTGAATCTAACACAGTAGAAGGACAAAGGTCACTCTATCAAAACATTGTAAATAAAAGCTTCAGAGGTGGGTCATTCTAAGAATAGGGGGGAAAGTCTTTGAATAGGCTGCAGAGCAATGAGATAGACAGGAACGCCATTCAATCAAGAGCAAGGGCCAGATCCAAAGTCATGTACGAGTATATTTTTTTGTTGTATTTGACAGAATAGGTCTTCAAAAATGGACAACTAAAGCTATTTGTGGGTGAGACCTAAAAAGGAGTTCAGGATGGAAATCCAGAAAACTCCTTTATGAGCACACTGGAGTAGGATCCACCTGGTGATTCTGAGTTCTGGCATAATATGACCAGCCCATAGAAAAATGATGGCTGAGGGATGGAATTGGAGACGAGATGTTTCCATAGCAATTATCTGTTCAGAGAAATTCAATTGTGGACCTAGGGGGCCTTATTTATGGCCTTGTTGTCCTGCCCTGCTTGACTGGGAAAGTGCAGGAATATGCCATATTTAGGTCAGTACTTCCCATTTCTGCCTTTTCTTTGGTGGTGGTGCCCTTTTGGCTCCTTGGCTCCAATGCAGGCACCCTTGCACCATGGTGCAAAGGCACCTGCATGGTAAGGAGGGAGGTTTCCATGCAGGAAGGATCCATAAAACAGGACTTAGCATAATTAGAGAAACTCACTAAATGGGAAACACATTGGTAGGAAATGACCTCACTGTCTAACTGCATCAAAGTAGGCTAAGTCCAGAGGGGTCTGAGGATTGTGATTATTCCAATATATCACAATCCAAACCCAGAACCTTTAAAGGAATGGTATTCCTTCATGGCAAAAACATGCAGTGCCATGACAGAGGTGTATGAGAAATATGATAAAATAGACCTGAATGAAGCAAGGAAACAAAGGATCATAATTAGAAGCAATAGACCGCATAAGGAAATGAAAACTGTGATAGACTTTTACAAAAAGGTGGAAGAAATACTGAATAAATGCAAAGATGACATAACAGCAAAGAAACAATGCAAAGTTTTGCGTGATGAAAAAAGATTACAGCGAAGGTCAAATTCTCACTTCTTTTAGACGCTTTGACTCCTTATAGAGAGACCATAGAGTGACACCACAACAGCATCAACAGGGAATTTTTGCAACAGGCTCAAGCTTGGATGTAACACTAACTTGGAAGACTCAATATCCTTTTGGGAATAAGGCCCCTTACCTTCTACCAGGAGTTTCAGTTGCTGAAACAATGAGAGAACATCCCATAGATAACCAAACCATGAGGAAGAGGAAGGGGCAGAGGACAAGGAAGAAAAGGCAAACACGGAGGGGTGGAAGCAACAAACAAGAGAAACATAATATATCCTCAATTACGAAACACCCTTAAAGTCTCCCATGAGGATGATAAATCGGTGGTGAATCTCTCTAAGAGACCTGGCTGAATTAGATTACGCCATCATCAGAACTGACTTGTTCCTTTTTGTGAGAAAACTGAAGTTGGAAAAACTCTTTAAAATAAATAGGGACACAAGATCAAAAAATCCACGTATGACTTAAGGGAGTATTGGAACTGATTCCATCTTTGAAATACAAGACATTGATTCAATACTTGGTATACAGAGTCTAGACTGTGACAGTGACACTATAACGGAAATTGAATTAGGTTAAACTTTGGAAAACATAGCCTTTGAATCGGTCTGTGCCCCAAATCCAGATACAATCACAATATGGTTTATGTCAATTTAGAAGCTTTTCACAATGTTAGAATTTCAAATTGATGAAGATACAATGTGACAACAATATGACATATACCTACAAAAATAGAAGGGAAACACAAAACAGGATCTATTGAATTTAAATGATAACAAATCCATTATCATTAAACCATCTGATAAAGGAGGGAATATAATGAAGCGCTACACCTGTTGAAAAATGAACACTGTTACATACCAGCGACAAGGGAAACATACTGTGACTCTATTCTAACATACAACAAGATGTTGAGCAAGTGGCATCATAGTGACTTGTTAGATATGGATGAATATAAATTCCTAAAAGAAGAGTATCCCAAAATATCAGGCATATACTTTTTATCAAAACTACCTAAAGATTCTGAGATCACTTCATATTTTCCTATGTCCTGGAAATATGGTCATACTACAGGGGCAGTACTGATTTCTTAAGTAGAATGCATGATGTTGTATAGGAAGATAACTACACTACGATTACCTTAAATGTATGATCACAATACAGATGTATAGAACACTCAATGGGGGTTGAAACTTGCAGGTATTATTTCCGCAAACACCCCATTTTCCTACTCAACACACACAACCATGCTGAAGGAAATGATGCTATATTGTTTGAAAAACAATGTTTGAAGACACCATATACCAACAATTCACTGGATCAGCAATGAGAACCTGCTTCACCTCCACCTTCGCAAATGTATTCCTTGACTGGTGGGTGAAGCAGGCTGTCTGGGTGGAAGAGCATGATAAGTGTACATGTCATATTCTCATATGGATCAGGTATATAGACAATCTTTTTCTCAAAGGGCAACACAGATCTGTCCCCAAAATTCATTGAGTTACTGGGGCAGTACAATTCACATTGCAAATGCGTGACACCTATATTGAGTTTATGGAAATTGTCCTAAGATTTGAGAACCACAAATTGATTACATAATTACACAGAAAACAAACAGCTGGAAACAGTGTCCTACATAGAATGCTGCAATTGTAGTTGTGATGAAGATTTTTTGTTTAAAATGTTTATTTCCGATGCAAAGATCTATGAAACACAGAACAGCAAGTATCTAAATAAACATCAGTATATTCAACATTTCATAAATCGCTGATCTCATAAAAGCTTGTCCCACAATAAGATCTATTTTAAGATGAGTTGCCTGGGAAAAGAACCTGGAATAATATCCAAAAAAGATTCATATGCGGGAGAGAGCTTGATGTCTAAAAACTGAGTCAGTGAGGCTACCGGCTTTTCCACCTTCAGATCCTTCAACCACAGACTCTTTAAATCGTTCTTTGACCAAGAAATGAGGGGCTTGTTTTGCCATGGCAGGGGTACCCAAAGCAGAGGCAAGCCTATCTCGTACAGTGTGGTCTTTATATAGGCAAACCTAGCAATCCGCTCTCAACCAGGAGATTTGCGGAGAGCCCTAATCACAGTTCTATAGGATTCTAGTTCGTCTATGGACCACAGTCTATGCCAGTACAAGATAGTTGGTTTATAGGAACAATTCCTGGGTCCAGCAGTTGGGGGAGGTAGATAGCACTCTGGGGGAGGTTGAGAATGCTCCTCACAAACCATTTTTTAGTTTTACAGAGATCATTCCCTTTGACGTGTCCCCATAATTCTACACCATACGCCGCTGAGCTTCTTGCTTTGATGTTGTAGCTCTCCACCACTGGTTCTAAAGAATATGCATGGGCACAATGGCACTAGCTTCTTGTTGAAGTTTTAGTGAACATCTCTTGATATGAGAGGATCAACTCATTTTATGACTCAGACGAACGCCCAAATACAGAAAGGCCAGTACTTTTTTTAGAGCAATGCCCTGCACCCACATACTTGCACTAACAGATTTATATGAATTAGGAGCCATAAATTAATTTTTATTGATGTTTAGTTCAAGACCAGATCGCTACAGAAGATTAAAAAGTGGTCAAGTAATGCATGCAGAGCACCCTTGGTTTTGGAAATTAAGAACGTGTCATCTGTGAAAATGAGCATTGCAATTTTATGAGGGCCAAGTTTCGGTAGCTCTTTTCCGGGAAAATTAAGTCATTAATATTAAGAGTGAACAATGTCGGAACCAGCTCACAGCCCTGCCAAACACCAGTTTCAATCTTAAAAGGGTCTGTGAGCTCACCCCAGTTGCCATACCTGACTCTGACAGTTTTGAGTACATGCAACCTGATAAAGAAAGAAAGAATGTTTTGGGGGACAACCATCTTTTCCAAAACTTCCCACAGCTTGACCATAGATATAAGATCGAAAGCTGTCTTCAGGTCGACAAAGAGCACATAAAGATGGCCCTTATCTAGTGAGACTGTTTTCCAATATAGGGCACCGAAACAAAGTAGTTGATCCACTATACTGATCCTGTTTCTGAAACCAACCTGGAGCTCTGAGAAAACAGATAGATAAGGCTAATAGGCCTTTAGTTCCAGGGTAATCTGTGAGCTCTTTTTTGTAAATCGGGACAATCTCTGCAATCAGCAAGGAGCTAGGGAGCAGGCCACCTGGAAGTATAGAATGGAACAGTGCCTGGAAACGTGGCCCAGATCAAAGGTTGTGAACTGAAGAGGTCCCCGGAGAAGGAATTGGGCCGGGAGCTTTATGTGCTGGGAGTGACTTTATTGCTGCCATTACATCTATAGGGTGGTAGGAAAAAGGGAGACCTTCATCTAGGGGCAGATCTGGGGCATTTTGTTAATGGCAAACTCCGGGTTGGGCTTGGTTATGTAAGTATTTTTTAAATAGTCCACCCAGATTTGAGGCTGTAAATTGTAAGTGACACTGAGAGTGGCGATCCACATGATATGAGCAACAGTTCTCCAAAAAGCTTTACCATCCACAGCCTTAACCTGAGCTACTAGGTCCTCCCACATCTCTTGTTCCCAGTTAATTTTGGCCTAGTGAGTATTCCTATCTAGAATAGATGATTTTTAGCCTAGTTCAATTTTTCAAACTTTGTATAAGGATACCTCTGGAGATCCTGCAACTGGAATTGAACCAGGTACAGCGGAATTGGACGTTTTGGGTTTTGTGGACATTTTTGCTAATTATGGCCTTTAATGGAGCTAAAACAAATGTTACTGGGACACCATTTTTGGGTCCTTACAAATAGTCCCCCATTTTAGAGCCCTCTTGTTGTTGAGATTGGCAGCGCAACCCCAAAGTCCAGAGCAGCACATTGATTAGCACTAGATTGTTCCTCACTTAGGGATAGGTGGAGAGCATTGTGGTCACTATCATAGCGCTCAACAACTATTATGTTTATGATGGATTGCCATAGTGGGATCGACAGGAATATGTAATCAATTCAGCTCTTTTGTGATGCGAGCTTGAAGGTGTAGGTACCACCAAGGTCCAAACTGGACCTACTGTTACAAGCCCAAGACCAAAGTGAAGGGTTGGGCTCGTCAATTGGTCAGCAATTGGAGAGTATCTTCTTGCTGGGCCTAGGTCTAGCAGAGGGACCCCTCAAGCTGTATCTTCGTCTTCAGTAAATTCAGAAGGTTCAGGGACAAACGGTTCAAAGATAACATTGAAGTCTCCAGCAAGGATTACCCTCTCACTTTGTGGGAGGGAATCTAAGGCTTTTTCTAAGATGCCCAGAGTATTAGATACTCTGTTTTTTCCACTAGGCCTGTTGTAATCATTAAAAATATACCAGATGTGTCCACCCCCAGCAAGGAACAGCCCCATAACTTCTGTGGAAATTATATCTTGTCTTGTGAAGAGGAGAGCAAAAAGAAATCGAACCTCACAATCAAGCCTTCAGCAGGCCGACCCCTTCCCCCTGAGAATGCTGAAGAGAGAAAGGTAGTGAACACAGACCTGTACACTGGCTCCACACACCATGTCTCTTGGAACATATATGTATCATGCTTGTCAATGAAAATCCCCCAGTCCATCCCTACCCGATTTAAGTCTTGCTAAGTTCCATCAGAGAATTTTCCAAATCCTTTGCTGGCCTCATGAATTGGATGGCCACAGAGACTGGTCATGAAGCTGTGGTGGAATTGTGTTAAGCAAAGTTGTCATTCTAGATGAAGATCTATATGATACAGCTGGAACCTCAGTAAATTGAATTTCCAGGCAATTGACCACAGATGACAAGGTTCCAAACAAAACAGTTGATGAAGATTTTAAAAGAAGAGAGAGGCACTGAGAATTCTAAATCAGACCCTTGCCAAAATCAACAAGGTAAAATACAACAAGGCACTGTTTGGTGGCAACAAGGGCACCCTCATAGAAGAAGCACCACAAACATAAACAAATCTGGTATTGAGATATCTGAACCCATAGGTTTATAACTACCTACAATAGCAGGTCACGTGAGGTCAGGGAAATAATGAAGCACCATTGGGGTTTTCTGATAGCGTATCTAGTAATAGGTAAAGAGACTGGATAACATCCTTCCATCACTTACAAAAAACGTAAATCAATCAAGGATATGGTGGTTCACAGTCAGTTGACTCGTACTGTAAAATCTACCACCTTGCTGGGTGTACTGATAGGATTTCACAAGTGTGCTCCCCCAAAGCTTGAAATTCCTGCACATAGTGTGACTACTATGATTGACCTACATGTGAAACGTGAAAAATCAATACATTTATACTATGCACTTCTGACTTTATGTCCTGGAGAAACCCTGCAGTCTTAGATACGTGGGGAGTACAAAATTATATATCAAGAAAAGAATCCTGGAACCTTTTACGGGCCATATAAGAAATGATAGAAAATATCCAGCTGCCAGATATTTCCATCTAAGGCATTGAGAGGGTGGAAAGGAACCCAAGAGGAGAGTGAAAAGAAGGAGGTGCAGGGTAGTAGTAAAGGCACAGTCCTTTATTGAGATCCAGTCAACAGCTCTCCCGGCAGCAACTGCCGTCGGGGAGTTCCAGGCATCAGAACACAGGAGACTCCACGAGCGTCATGTTGCTCGTGGAGAAACCTGTGTGCTTAAAGAAGCAGTACATCACAGAACATTACATCCCCACACATCCCCCTTCCCTCAATTAATAACAATAACAAAATTAAGCATAAAACAAATAATAACAACTAACCCACCCCTTCCCCAAAATGAAGAAATAAAAGCATTGATTCAATAAGTCATGAAATCACGAAACTTTCCAGGAACAATTCTACATCTGGTGGAAGATCGTCTAGTCAACATGTCATTTGAAACAGAACTGGGGTCATGAGTGGGCAGAACTGGAGGAACGGTACTAGCAGGCAGTAAACCTGAGTCAGAGGTGGGTAAAACATTAGATTTCAAACCAAATTTGCTTTTCACAAACTCTACTTTATGCTTAGGAACAATGGAAACACGAGACTTGTTCCAAATTTTACCATTTTCCAGAACATCCACATGATCCTTCACTTCCTTGACCAAGACAGGAGGAGAAAATCGAGCCAATCCTTTACGCAAAAGTACAGGTTTTTTGATCCTATCCCAGTCCCCCGAACGCACAGGAGACAATCTACAACTCCCTTGAGCATATTTGGCTTGGGTACAAGCCCTGACATCAGCCACCCCAGCGAGTTTGATACCGTCAATGTTTTTCCTCGCCATCCAATCTTTGTTTAATTCTGAACCAGCTACTCTACCTCTGAGTAAAGTAAAAGGTGAGACACCTGTGCTTGAATGGGGAGTGACTCTCAATGCCCACAACATGTCAGAAATGACCTTCTTCCAATTCAAACCATTGTCGTTGGCTAACTGTAACTGATCCTTAATCACACGGTTCAATCTTTCAACTAATCCATTGCTTGAAGGGTGATATAAAGAGGTGAGAATGTGCTTGATCCTAAGAGATTTTAAAAAATTTTGCATCTCACTCGACACCAACTGAGTGCCATTGTCAGATACTAATTCTTCTGGCAAACCCTCCCGCAAAAACACATTTTTGAAGAATTCAATAACAGTAGTAGAATTTATGCACTCAACAAATTTAACCTCCGGCCACTTTGACATGTAGTCAATTAAAACTAATGCATACTTTGGAGTTACTCCTAGATTGTAAAATGGACCCGCAACATCAAACGCCAATTTGTGCCAAGGCAGCTCTTTAACTTGTACAGGAGTCACAGGAGAAGGACTAGTAACTTGAGACTTATCACTAAGGACACAAGCGCCACAATCACGCACACAATGTTCAATCGCTTTGTCTACTCCAGGCCACCAAAAATCTTCACGCACCCTTTTCATAGCCCGAATGCCCAAATGACCAACGTGAGCCAACTCCAAAACTTTTCCACAAAGAGCTTCTGGAACCACCAGTAAACCAGCCCTACGTAAGACACCATCAATCAAAGACAATTCATCACGAACTCTCCTGAAAGGCACCAAATTTGAAGAGAGGGACTTGTCATCAGGCCAACCATTGATCAGGTAATTCATTACACAACACAAATTCTTATCCTCAGTCACCGCTAACTTCCACTCATTTTCCGACAACGTGATGCCAACCTCCGATATAGAACTCACTGCACACACCATCTCCAAATCTTCGTCACTCTGCTCCAACTTATCGTGAGGAAGAGGCAATCTGGACAAACAATCAGCCACATTGTTTCTAATTCCAGGAACATATTCCAGGTGATAATCAAACTCACTAAGCCTGTATTGCCATTTAGCAATGCGAGGAGAAGCCCTCCCACCACCTTTCGTAGTGAAAAGATCAACTAGAGGCTTGTGGTCAGTTTTGAGTGTTATGTGATTACCCCAGAGAAAATTCCTGACATGCTGTACGCCCCACCATAAAGCTAACGCCTCTTTCTCGATGGTAGAATACGTGCTTTCAGCTCCACGTAAGGTTCTGGAGGCAAAGGCAATTACTTCTACTTTACCATCCACTCTTTTCTGTGAAAGAACTGCACCTAGACTAAGCATGGGCGGATTTTGCGGATCCACGATTCGTGGATTTAGCGGATCCACGGATCGTGGATCCGCAAAATCCGCCTATTTAGCGGATTCAGCGGATTTGCGGATTGGGGGCGGGGCTTCCTCGAGTGTGTGGGCGGGGCCAAACGGACGGGGCTTCCACGCGAGCGCACATGCCTCTTGTGTGTCTAAAAGGTCAGAGACCGATCAGAGCAGCATCGATGGGATATTTGGGAAGAAGGCACATCTGCCCAGCCTCCCAACGCTCACGATTTTTTTTGGGCTGATGAATGAGTCACTACATTTGCGCTTCAACTAGTTCCAGCGACCAAGTGTGTGTTACTATGCAATCGCGCCGAAGTGCGCAGGGGTCCCTTTAGTGAAATGTCCATCATAGTGGGTAAATGGCGGGAAGACGGTGCACACCTCGAGTGTGTGGGCGGGGCCAAACGGACGGGGCGTCCATGCGAGCATGCCTCTTGTGTGTATAAAAGGGCAGAGACCGATCAGCAGATTAATTTTTGGGCTGATCAATGAGTCACTGAATTAAAGCTTCAACTAGGGCACATGCTTTATTGATATCTGCAAGTGTTTCCTGTTGAGGTTTATTTTTTTGTGCCAGGACCGTCGTGCCCGAATGAACCCTGCCCTTCATATTTACTCAAGAAGACACCACCGTTGAAATAATTTACGATGGCGCCGGCAAGCTGCCAGCGCCATCCTGCAATAGTTACTTAATTAGCTTCAACAGGAAGCTCCAACTGTTAAAATAAAGCAGGCGCTCGAGCCCCTGCTGTATCTTATCTATTAGAGCTTCCTGTCGAAGCTAATTAAGTAACCATTTGAGGATGGCGCTGGCAGCTTGCCGGCGCCATCGTAAATTATGCAGGCTTGAACTTTTGACCGCAAAATCCGCTCCGATCGCGGATTGCGGATTCTCGGTAAATCCGCGAGAGTTCGCGGATCGCGGATTTACCGAAAATCCGCAAAATCCGCGATCGGAGCGGATTTTGCGCTCATGCTTAACCTAGACCCACATTGCTGGCATCAGTAATTACAATATTCTGATCATTAATATTAAAAAGTTTGAGGGGACGTGCTTGTACAATAGCATTTTTCAGTAAGGTAAAATCATTTGCACATTCTTGTGACCAAATATATTTAACATTCTTTTTCAATAAATTTCTTAGAGACACAGTCCTGTCAGAAAAATTCCTAACAAATTTGGCGTAATATTCGATCAGTCCTAAAAAGGAACGTAGTTGATCCTTGTTGGATGGTTCTGGTGCATTCTGAATGGCATCTAACAATTTCATTTTGGGTTCCACCCCTTTGGCTGAGATGTGATGACCCAAATAATCCACACTGTCCCTGAGAAATCTGCATTTGTCTTTTCTTAATGTCAACCCAAAATCCTTTAAAATTCCCAAAGCCGTTCTTACTCTGCTATTGTGTTCACTCACAGACTTGCCATAAATGAGAATGTCGTCTTGAAAGAAGACGACTCCCGCAGTATTTTTGAAAAGATTTCCCATAAGGCGTTGAAAGACTGCGGAAGCCGACGCCAGACCGAACGGCATCCTCAAATAGCGGAAAGCACCCTCTGGAGTTACAAAAGACGTAAGGTGTCTTGAATCCTTGCTTAATACAACTTGGTGATATGCCGAAAAAATGTCTAGGGTAGTGAAATAGCTGGCACCCTCCAATGTAGATAACATCTCATTAATATTAGGTAGTGGTTGCCGATCAATCCAAATGCAGGCATTCAAGTCGCGCAAATCCACACACATCCTAAGAGACTTATCGGCTTTGCGCGCCAAAACTACAGGAGATAACCATTCTGATGCCTCTATAGGTTCAATTACACCTAAGAGACATAATCTCTCCAGTTCAGCCTTTAATTCACTTCGCATTCTTAGAGGTACTTTGCGAACTTTGTGTGCAACTGCTTTAACTCCCTCTTTTAAAATAATCTGGTGCTGAAAACCTTTGAGTTTGCCTAATTTGTCGCAGAAAACCTCTGGAAATTCATGTACCCATTCACTTTCACTAGAAACACTTAGGGAATGTACTGGCTCTAAATCAGGCAAGGAGGCATAATACTGCTTGGCCTCACGTCTTGATAAAACCATGTCTTGATGATTGGGATCAAGGATCATGCCAAGCTCACCCTGTTCATGCCAACCCAATAAATTGGTACCATCTTTTACAACATAAATGATAGAGGATGTTGAATCTCCTTTGAATTCAATCTCTCCTCTAAACTTTCCTATTACTTCTACTCTTTTGCCTCCATAAGCAAACATTTTGATAAAAGATTTTGATAGTAGAATATTATCTAACATGTCTAAATCCTTAACATTAACTATGGAAAATGGAGAACCCGAATCTGCTAGAAATTTGATCAAGACGCCATTCACACTAATGGAACAAACAGGGGATTTTCGTCTTCGAGATCCATCCATAGTCGCTATCTCAACAACACCATCAGCATTCATGGGAGAAGAAGACAACATTAACAATTCATAATGCTCGTCCTCTTCATCTACATGTAAGCGTTCATCAATACTTTTCACCATTTGTGAAGAACCTTTCTGCATTCCGGTTGCCTTACACATACGTGCTAAATGACCCTTCTTGCCACATTTAAAACAAGTTTGATTAATTGCAAAGCAAAATTTGAAATTTCCTAAATGAGATCTACTCCCACATCGATAACAAGATAATCCTTGCGCATCATTCCTAGGCTTGATGGAACTGGAAAACGAAGGAACATGAGAACGATTTGGATTTGGTGTTCTCCGTTCTGAAGTTCTGATTGCTGCTTTAGTGGTGATGGCATTGATGTCAGAAGATTCTGTTGAAGTTGCTAGAGTTGGTGCAGGAGTACTCATTTCTTTTAAACAGAATTGGGAATGTTCAACAGATTTGGCCAGAGTCAAAGCAGTTTCTAAATCAGGGTCACCAGACGATAATAGTTTTTCACGCACTTTCCTATCATGAGTGCGTTCAATGAGCTGATCCCTAATGATTTCATCTCTAAATTCTCTGTAGTTGCAGTTAACTGCCAGGATCCTCAAGGCTGCAACGAAATCATCTATGGACTCTCCGGGTAATTGTGCACGTTGCAAAAACTTGTGACGTTCCAATACAGTGTTCCGTTTGGGACTAAATCTTTTGTCTAAAGTCTTGACAAGAGAAGCATATTCGTCTAATACTTGCGCATCGCCATCATTACTTGAAATGGATATTCTCACTTCTTCGAGTGGTAATGTTTCCAGAATGGACCTTCCTTCAGGTCCCAAATTATAGACTAATAGTGCCTTCTTCTTTTTTGATGTGAAGGTATCACCATCGATGGCTTCAATATATGCGTCAAATGTAGCTTTCCATTGTTTCCAGGGCATGGGTGGAGGACCTGGAGATTGCAAAAAAGGAGGTGGCGAGGCTACCTTTTCCATTCGCGTGGGGAGCTGCTGCCACAAAACCAAACAATAACTTCGTGTAGCTTGAGGTAATTAGTAGTTAATCTTCTGTGAAAATGTTTGTTGCGCAATATTTCTTTTGTCAAGAACTCAAGAAATGTTTCCTCTTGTTAAGCATTGAAAAATGACATCACAATGGAGGCTGCAATCCGCTTTGATCTACCGTGGCAATGTGCATCACAGAAGGTAAATCAGGCTTGGCAAAGTTGATGCGCGTCACAATGCGCTTTGGGTTGCCATGGTAGCGCAAGAATGCTGACGTGTAAGAGACTCGCGCTTGATGTCTGGAAGCGGCGCTCGGGCTAAGCGTTCAGAAGCAGCGCTCGCGCTGAGCGTTCAGAAGCAGCGCTCGCGCTGAGCGTTTTAAATGGCTATAATGCGCTTAATTAACACCCTTTTTGAAGGTGAATGCACTCAAAAGTTAACAAACTCACGTCCCAATGTCATGCTAGATCGACGTCGTTCAGCTTTCCGTCTTTCCGTCTTTCCGCTTTCCGTCTTTCTTCCTGGAAGCGAGCTTTAATCTTCGCGGTTGCCTCGTCTTCCGACCTAAGCTACAAGCAACTCTTGGGAGAGGTGGAGTACTGGACCATCGTCGCCAGTGAAAAGAAGGAGGTGCAGGGTAGTAGTAAAGGCACAGTCCTTTATTGAGATCCAGTCAACAGCTCTCCCGGCAGCAACTGCCGTCGGGGAGTTCCAGGCATCAGAACACAGGAGTCTCCACGAGCGTCATGTTGCTCGTGGAAAAACCTGTGTGCTTAAAGAAGCAGTACATCACAGAACATTACATCCCCACAGAGAGCATCGTGAAAAACAATAGTGACTCCTGGAATCTAATTACATCATCAATCTCAATACTAAATTCCTGTATGGGTATAACAGTGATAAAGAATTAGCTATTCATATTGGTGTTTAAAAAACCCATCTTTAATTATGAGGAAACTCCAGATTACCCTATTTCAGCACACATTACATAACATGTATGACCTTGACTATATCACTTTAAGCACCTTTACACCCACTCTGAACAGGTATAACCAGAGTATAATTATCAAAAGGGGAAAAATCCCATACTGACACCTTGCCAGATGGCAATTAGATTATGTACCATATTATACACATCTACAGTGAAATTCACTACAGCTAAGACAATGACATAGTGGCTGGGGTACTGAGATGCCACACCACGTTGGTCAGATATGTGATAAACTTCCCAAATCAACAAGGCAGGAAATTATTTAATCATCACATGGGACTACTCCCAAGACATCTGGCTAAAACACGTTTTCTAACCCTCCTGTATCAGGTGAAGAAAGGATTACACAAATTTGCACTTTATATGGTTGAATCCTTCTCTCTTTTTTTCACTGTAAAAACCAATGGTTACAGGGATGGTATAGTTTGGAAATATACATTTTTCAAATCACTTGCACAAGGCCAGTGAATTTCAGCAGTTATAATTCTCTAAGCTATCTACAAATTACATCCCCACAATGCACTGCTTATGACCTCACATATTACTTCGCTCATGACATGATCAGTGACATCGCTGATGCCATCGTGATGACATCTCAAATTACATCACTGATGTTATCATCCACAGAACCACTTACACTCCAACTCACAACCTCATACAACCTCTTGTATGCTTACTCACACACACACAACCCCTCACACACCTACTCACTCACTTGTACAGCCACTCACACAATAATTCACCATCCATACACCCACTCATACCGCTATTTATTCACCCATGTAGCCACTCACATGGCCACACACTCACCCATACAGCTACTTACATACTCACTAATTTACCTACAGTCACTCGCATATCTAATCACTCAGCCATGTAGCCTCTCAACACAGCCACTCACTCATACACGCACTCACATACTCACTCACACACCCACTGACATTCCCATTCACACATCTATACAAGCACTAACGTACCTGCTCACTCACTCATACAGCCATTCATACTGATACTTACTCTATAATATAGCCACTCATTCACCAACTCACTTAATCAAACACCCACTCAAACTGCTACTCACTTCACCCATGGAGCTACTCACACACTGAGTCACTCAGTCATTCATCAGTTCAGACACTCATTAACTCACCTATACAGTCACTACACAACCACTTACCCACCCATAGAGCCACTCATACTGCCAATCACTCACCCATACAATCACTGACACACCTACCCACTCATCAATACAGCCACTCACACAGGATCTCATTCACCCACACAGCTACTCACACACCCACTTATACACCCATCCAGCCACTTACACACCCACGCAAAAAAGGATATAGTCATACAGCCACTCACATAATTTCTGTTAGAAAGAGTTTCACTCAGAACTAGTACACCTAGTATACTAATTTAACTTTTGTAGTATGTTAGTATGTATGTTTTGCACCCCATAACTCTTAGAACACTTGCACTCACTTGATGATGTCATCAGGGGTGTCATTTGAGATGTTATTGGTGATGTCATCAGTGATATCATTCCCCATGTCTTAGAAATTTACATAAAAAACAAAGGTTAACAGGCTGTTATAGTTAGGAAATAGATTTTTTTTTTAAACTTAGAAATTCACAAAAAAAAAACATTACAGGGATGTTATAGTTAGGCTCAAATTTCCGTGTACAAAACTAGTGAAATTCAGCAGTTATTATCTGAGATAACTATAACTTATGCCTCTGCAATGAACTACTTATGACCTCACATATTACATCACTCTTGACATGTGTAGTGACTGTATGGGTGAGTGAGTGGGTCCCTGAATGGATGTATGAGTGAGTGACAGGGTATGCAGGTGGCTGGATGGGTGAGTGAGTGGCTATTTTCGTGGGTGTTTGGTTACGGTACTTGGTGTGTGAGTGGTTGTATTGAGGAGTGAGTGTCTGTGTGAATGGCTGTATGGTTGTCAGACCTGGCATCCTTGGCGTAGTTTTCCTTGACTTTTTTTTCTCTGCCTCCTTTGTTTTTGATGCTGTTCTGGATTTTGTTTTTCCTGTCTTAGATGCTTTGGGCTCTTTGCCACTGCTGATCAGTGTCAAAGTGCAAGTGCTCCTTGTGTAAATTGATATTGTGATTGGTTCTCCCTGAATGCGTGTTTGTTTTACCAGAAGGTCCTTAGTAAAGTGTGCTAAGTGTGTCAGGGTGGGTACATTAAATACTACTAATGGGCTTGCAACGCTGATTGTGCCATCCACATGAGTAGCCCTGAAAAGAGGTTTCAGGCCTGCCACCAGAGTGCATGTGCGCAGTTTTTAGCTGCCATGTTGACTTGGCATGTGCACCCACTTGACATGCCTCACCCTTCCCTTTTCTTATACATAGGTCCCCCCTATGGTAGGCCCAATATACCCCCCATGGCAAGGTGCAGCATATGTTAAAGGTAGGACATTTACTGGTGTGTGTAACATGTCCTGGTAGTGAAATACTGCCATTTTCATTTTTCACTTTCGAAACGCTATCTTACCCATAGGACAGAATGACAGCGGGCAAAAAAATACAATCAATAACATTATTAAAAAAAACATATTTCTCTTCAAAATATCTACATCAAACTCAACTTTGTATTTACATTTTCACAAATGAACATCCTTAGTAACATAGTAATTAATACAAGATCAAATATATGACCACCTTCGTTTGAATGGAATTTTACAAATGCAATATGATAGAACAGAATCAATATTTGAAAGCGTAATTATAAACATCTTCCCAAATGGCCAAATGATGTTTCTGAAAATATTTTCATTGATTATATCCAAAATAAACTTTTGAATTCATATTCACACCTTCCCAATAGGCCGAATGATGTTTCTGAAAACATTTGCAATGAGGATAGCCAAGATAGACTTCTAAAATCATATTCACATGTTTCCAATAGCGTGAATGATGTATCTAAAATGATTTGTAGTAGAAATATCCAAAATATACTCAGTAATTTATGTTGATATCCTCTCAGAATTTTGACATCCAAAATATTAAATATGATTTTGGTAATTCATTAGGTAACCAAAATTTGAACTGTAAATATGCATCATTACATAGTGGCCATCGTTTATTGCATTTTAAATACACAGTATGGTGTCCCGATGTTGAAGTACGTCCATCGTGGAAAACAATAGCCATTGTTTTTAAAGTTCTTCCTGAAATTGACACTTGAACTGCCCCAACATTTTTTATTTTGGTTTCCAATTTTGTTCCATCTGCTCTACAGCGTTGCAGCATTCAAATATTATATTGTCCATATCTTTCTATAAATATTGTTGACAACATTTACGATTTGCACAGAGTACATTCCATATCTTGATTAGCTGAATTTACAAGATCGTTGAAAGACACTGTTTTAAAATCTGGTATTGTCAAATATATGAATCGTTCAGTGTCTATTTTAGTGGTAGATGAAAATGAACAGCTGTCACATCTATGATCCCATCTGTAACATAGTGCAAACAGATTTTCAATTTGTATACCTTCATCTTCTAATGCTGCAAGCATAAACATACGAAATTCCTTAGCATCTTGCTGTACATTCTGTGTAAATTGTGAAGAATCAGAACATCTAGATCCAGAAGATTCCGCACATCACAAGCAGTATGGATTTTTGTTTCATCAGTTTTCAACTTTTCAAAAATATAATGTAACAAAGAAAAAAATATTTTGTCTCGATTTTCCATAATTGCATGCTGTAGATTTTCCCAAAAAAAGACAGCGTTCACGATTACATTAGCATAGCAGTTGATACCTGAACTATTTTCTAACTGATATCCTACAATATTAACAACCGTGTTCCCTTCTATTTTAATTCCAGACTCATCATTTTTTTAAATTATTTTTTTCTTTGCAACCTCACTAAAATGTTTATCATATTTTAGTTTTGGACGTATTAAACGTTTTTCATAAATAGGATATTCACCTAAGCTAGGAGCATAGAGTCTTCTTAACCTATTGTACACTTTTACGCAATTTACATCTGCACTAACCTTTTGCTCATCAAAATCAATCAAATACAATCCGGATAACGTTCTTACTCGAGACAATGCAACATATGCCATACCCTCTTTAAACACAGAACTTCAATATTTACCAAAGCACTGTCTACACTTAAACCTCGAGATTTATGAATGGTCACTGCATATGCTAAACAACCAGGAAACTGTTTTCTATGAACATATACATCTTTTACAAGCAAAAAAACAACAGAACAACCTCCAATCTGTTTCATCTCTTCAATCTGATCAAATGTAATCTTCAAAAATTCAATCCATCTCTATTTGGATAACTAACAAAGTCAACAACTTTCCCCATTGCTCCATTTACTAAACCTTTCTCAACAACTAAATTATGCAGTAATATTACCCAACAGTTTAGAGATACATATACGGTCTTTTCCAAACCAGCAGTCTTAGATATTTATTTTTCCAAAACGTCTAATATTAACCTGTAATTCCTCTGACAAAAGAATAGTTACTCCTTCATGTTCTATTTTATAAATAGCTATCATTTTCATTATCAGTTCATTCTCCAGCTTCAACAGTTCTTCATTGAATGTAGAGCATTCTTTCAGTGTTGGCATAAGGTAAATTATAGATTTTTTTTCTGCAATTCTTCAGTAGATTGTTTCAGGTGCAATATTTTCTTTTGGAACCAAGTTTCTTAGTAGGCGACTCTCTAAAGCATTTTTTCCAATCTTTGTTAAGACACCAATTCTAATATTTCGAAGAATATTTCCATAATCTTCATCATTTGCTTGTTGCATGTTCTAATAAGTTCCTTATATTAAAAATAAGTCCAAATGTTCACTTTTGCAATACTTCCCAAAGATTTTTTTGTGTCTTCATGAAGAAGGGTTTTAAAAACCAGTCAGCCTTTATAGGTGTGAGTTGTAGTAGATCACCAAATACATGCTTTCCTCCAAATAAAACATCGTAATTTGTTTTTAAAATCTGCTGCATCCTCAAATGTACAAACGTACACATTAAGTTTGAGACCATGCTTACTTCATCAAATACCAGAAGTTTCATTTTCTTCTGCACTCTTGAAACTTCGAAACAAGCTTCTCCAGATAGCTTGTGATATTCCAACGTATTTACATGTTACACTGGTAACATAAGTAGACGATGTAATGTAATCCCTTTAATGTCGTGTGCTGCTAACCCAGTTGGAGCAGTTACAACACAAGACAAATGTGAATCCATTGTTTTATGTAGATAACTTACCAAACATTTAATCAAGAAACTTTTCCCCATTCCAGCTTGTCCACTGCTGTACATAAGAATAGGTCTCAGTGATGTACATTGGCAATCATTCTTTTCATGCAGTAATCCATCTTGTATCTGTTGTGTAACTTGGTGATATATTTCTTTCTGTTCAGTGTTCAGACGTTCCTCTAAATTTTCCAAATCAATATTCTCCTTTTGTGCTTGCCGCATCACCGTTTCCACTCATTGCTATTGCCGCTTCATTTTCAAGTATGGCTTCTCCTAGTGGATCTTTACTTTGTGGAGTAGAACTCTGACTTTCTTAAGAACTATCTCTAGCTATTTCAGCTGCAATAGTTCTTCCTTGATTAATATCTTCATTCAACATTTGGAGATGATTTGGAGAAATTGTAGCATTGAAAGAATCTTCATAGCAGTCAAAATCTCAAAGTAATTCTATTTTGGTCCGCCAAGATTTGAAGAGTTGCAGAAGAGCGAAATAGAAAAACTCACTTTTATCTGGAGTATTGCAACTTAGTTTCTTGTGATTCTCAGATTTCCTTTGGCATGTTTTACCAAACATCCTTCAGATCCAATTACAGCGTATTTTCCTTCATTTATATTCTCTGTAATATTTTTCTTAAAACTATAATGTTGCAGTATTTTATATAGACATATGTTTTCCAGGTATAGACTTCTATTTGGCTAGTACGTATCCAACATATTTGTTTTCAGAATATCTGTACTTTACGGTTCCTTCAGTGCCAAGTATTCAATTTCTTGTACAGATTTCAAAACTCGATTTTGTGTTGCGGCAAGACCTAGACTTATCCAGATGATTCCTCTTAACTTTGAATATAAACTTGCAGATGTCAATCGATCTGAATCTTCATAGGATCCAATTTCTCAATGTGAAAGCATTTTCAAGCTGAAGCTGTACAATTTTTTGCTAAGTGTCTTCTCCAGTGAAATTTCCTCCCACATTTCTTTCAATTCTGTCTTCTCAGATTTGGCAATATATGATATGACATCACGAGCAACAGCAATTGAGTTATCTGCAACATATTGTATGTCCATATTTGCATTCCACATCTTCGAAATCACCTGATTTTAAAAATTAATGTACTTTGATTCTTCTGTTTTTTTTATATTATAAGTATGTTTTTGTGATTTTCGAGTGATAGTATGCCTCACTGCTGACATAAAACTGTTCACTCTTCCTTAGGAAATTACTGGATGTGGAAAGCCAAATCAACATTTTGTGTAAAATTTAACCTTTGACTTTTATTTCCGTCGGCCATATTTTCCACATCGATGACTTTGAAACCGTAAAACTTGCTGTCTTAAGATATTTTCTCCTCCTGTTTTCAAAATCGCACAGGTAACATAGTCTTCAATGAAAGATAAAACAGTCTTATCCGAATCAGTTCCTAATTTGGGTGCATCCTTGATCCATAAAAGCATATGTATATGAGGAGCACCTCTAGCTTGGTATTTCTTTCTCCCCAAAAAATCAATAACTTCCCCAATAGGTGGATGTTTTTTATTACAGATGAAAGACATCATAGCTTCAAACCTTAATCAATCAATCAGTGGTTTATAGAGCGTGCTACTCACCCGTGAGGGTCTCAAGGCGCTGGGGGGAGCAGCTCCGGGTCAGTCAAAGAGCCAGGTCTTGAGGTCCTTTCTGAACATGTGGAAGGTTGGTGAGTGTCCGATGTTGACTAGGAGCTCGTTCCAGGATTTGGCTGCGATGTAGGAGAAGGCTCTCCTGCTGTTTCTGTTTCTGCGGATGCGGGGGACCTCTGCCTGGGCGAGGTCCGCGGAACGGAGGTCCCTCTTGGGTATGTGGAAACATACTCAGTCGTTGAGGGATTTGGGTCCGATGTTGTTGAGGGATTTGTAGGCAAGAGTGAGGAATTTGAAGGTGATCATCTTCTCGACGGGGGGCCAATGGAGGTTTTGAAGGAGTTGGGTCATACGTTCTTGGCGTGGTGTCCCTAGGAGGAGCCTGGCTGCGGTGTTCTTGATGGTTTAGTGTTTGTGTAGAAGAGTTTTGTTGATTCCGTAATAGAGGGCGTTGCCGTAGTCTAGTCTGCTGGTTATGAGTGCGTAGGTGGCGGTCTTTCTGTAGTCGTGTGGGATCCATTTAAAGGTCTTCCTGAGGCAATTGAAGCTGGTGGACGTGACAGCATTGATCCGGCGGTTCATGGAGAGGGAGGAGTCAAGGATAATGCCGAGATTCTGAGCGTGGTCTATTGGGGTGGGTGGGCTCCAGAGGGCGGAGGGCCACCAGGTGTTATCCCAGGCAGAGGTGCAAGGTCCTTGGTCTTCTTGGAGTTGAGATTTAGGCAGCTGTCTTTCATCCAGGTGGATACATTACTCATTCCTTCCTGTAAGCTGAGTCTGGTAATTTCTGGGTCCTTGGTGAGGGAGAGGATGAGTTGTGTGTTGTCGGCGTAGGATACGATGCTGAGCCTGTGCTGTCTGACGATTGTGGTGATGGGGCCATGTAGATGTTGAAGAGCCTCGGGCTTAGTGAAGATCCGTGAGGTACTCCACAGATGATGTTAGTGGGGTTGGAGAGGAAGGGGGGTCTGATCCTCAGGGTTTTGCTGGAAAGGAAGGATTAGATGCAGTCAAGGGCGGATCCCTGTATTCCTGTGTTGTGGAGTCTGGCAGCTAGGGTGCTGTGTGAGACAGTGTCAAAGGCTGTGGAGAGGTCTAGGAGGATGAGGGGTGCAGTATGTCCCTGGTCTAGCAGCATGCGGATGTCGTCGGCGGCGGCGAGGAAGGCAGTCTTGGTGCTGTGGTTGCTGCAGAAGCCAGACTGGGATGTGTCTAGGATGGAGTTTTCTTCGATGAAGGCGGTCAGCTGGGCGTTCACAAGTCTTTTGGTTACTTTGGGTGCGAAGGGGAGGAGAGAGATGGGCGGGTAGTTCTTCAGGTCAGTTGGGTCGGCTGTTGGTTTCTTGAGGAGGGGTTTCACCTCTGCATGCTTCTGATGCCGGATAAGAGGGAGGAGTTGATTGTTCGTCCTAGTTCGGGTTCAATGACTGCGGTGGCCCTGTGGAAGAGGTGAGGGGGCAGGGGTCCGCGAGTTCACGGAAAAATCCGCGAACTGGCGGATTTTTAGAGTAGAGTACTTTCTGGCTCTCAGTAAGTGCTACCTCGTTGGGTAAATGTATAGTGCTTTTCCTAACACTACAGCTGCGTAAAGTGCCAGAAGAGTTGTCTCCAGTGACCATGTGTGTGTTACTATGCCATTGCGCTGAAGGGTGCAGGGGTCCCTTGAGTGAGCTGTCCATCATAGTAGGTAAATGGCGGGAAGACGGTGACACGCGAGTGTGTGCGGGGCCAAACGGCGAGCCTTCTATGCGAGTTCACATGCCCCTTGTAAGTATAAAAGGTCAGAGACCGATCATAGCAGCAAATGAGGAGAAAGAAGCCCCTAGTCACAGGAACTGCACGGGGATTGCGCTTGTGAAGTCAAAGATGCAGAGGCCTCTATCCAGCATCACAGCTAATTTTCGATGGTAGATATGGGTAGAAAGCACACCTGCCCAGCCTCGACAAAGCACATGATTGTTTTTTCGCTGATGAATGCGTTACTGAATTTGAGCTTCAACTCGGGCACCTGCTTAGTTGTAACTATTCTCTGACCCTGCCTCGAGCACCCGGCTGTTTAGGGTCAGGACAGGGTCAGAGAATAGTTGCAAGTAAGCAACTCTGGCACCTGCTTTATTTATATCTGTAAGCGCTTCCTGTTGAGGTTTAATTTTTGTTACAGGAGCATCGTGACACAATGAACCCTGCCCTTCATATTTATCCAAGAAGAGGCCACCATTTTGTGCGATACACCTACTCAACTGGAATACTTTCTACTGGCTAATCAGTAAGTGCTACCTCGTTGGGCAAATGCAGTGCTTTTCCTACACTAGTGTGTCATCGTGACCATGTGTGTGTTACTGCCATCGCGCTGAAGGGCGCAGGGGTCCCTTGAGTGAGCTGGCCATCCAAAAAATAAAGAAAATCCGCCCGCTCGCGAATGTTCGGCAATTTCGCGAGATTCGCGGATCGCGAAATTGACGAAAATCCACAAATTTCGCAAGCATAACGGATTTTTGGCCGATACTTAGGGTGGAGTTCAGGTGAACCTCGGTGACCTTACTCCAGTTCCATTGCGGTGGGTGTGGGGCCGGCTTGGGTGTGGTGGTGGTGTTGAAAGTGAAATGGACGCAGCTGTGGTCCGTCCAGAGGGGCTGGGTAGTGTGACTAAATGCGGATGTTTGATCCTCTCGCGAAGATGGGGTTGAGGGTGTGGCCTGCTCTGTGGGTGGGAGTACAGGCAAGCTGTTTCAGTCCTGGGATGGCGAGGTTCTCGAGGAGTGTGGTGGAGTCGGGGTCTTGGTTGTTTTCGAGGTGGAAGTTCAGGTCCCTGAGCAGGATGTAGTCCGTGGAGGTGATGGCGTGGGGTGTGGCGAGCTTGGTGATGGTGGTTGCGGGCTGAACGCGTGGTCCTGGCAGTCTGTAGATAAGGGTGCTGCAAAGCATGGTGCAGGGGCTGGTCTAGATCTAGAAGTGGAGGTGTTCCATGTTGCAGTGGGGGTCGCTCATGCTGGATGTGAAGAGTCAGAGGGGGGCCTTGTGCGCGATGGCAATTCCTTCTCCTGGGCGGTGTGGGCGGTCCTTTCTCTGGATTTTGTAGACGGCAGGGATTGCTGCGGCGATGTTGGGGCCAGAGCTGGCGTTGGTCCAGGGTACCGTGAAGAATGCGAAGTCAGGTGAGAGGGTGTCGATCAGGTCCCAAATCTCTACGGCGTGTCGGTGTAGGGAGCACACGTTGAGGAGGATGTAAGTCAGGGTTTCAGTAGGGCGTTCAGTCGGTGGTCTTTCAGCGGCTGTGGGCGTCTTGTCGATGGTGAAAGATTTTCTGCAGGGTCTGGATGAGAACTGTCCATGGGTTGTGTTGGGCAAGGATCTTACGCAGTGGCGTGGCCTCCATGGTTGTGAGCGTGGAGGGTGGCTGAGTTGTATTGGTAGGGACCAGGAGGACCAGGGACCCAGCAGCTGGTCGGGTTGCAGATGGGTACAGATGGGCTTGCCTTAGACGCGCCTTCTGCGCGACCATGCAGCGGTCGCCATTATGTAGGGGAGGGGGACGGGAGTGGGGGTGCAGGCAGGAGTGAGGCTGGGTCATGGGGCAGGGAGTGTGGCGAGTGCAGGACACAGCGGAAGGCGGGAAGCGCTAAGGCGCCAGATAAAGATATACCACAGACTTACAATTAAACACAAATACACAGCTCAAAGAAACACAAAAGACGTGATTTTACACACAAATACGCAGCTCGAGAAGGCAAAAGTCCTGAGGACGAGTCGGGCGCGAGGCTTGAACTCTGCTCGTGATAGAGCTATGATTAAAATATCTGCAAACATTTACAGGATCCAGGGAACACAGTTCTCCAGCTGTCTTCAATTCAGTATTTTCTTAATTTGAATTTGCTTCTCATAGAAAATCCAGTAAATCATCCCATGCATATTCAGCATAGCTAAGTGTGACAAACCACGTAGGGGTTCCTAAGTTTCTTAACATACATTTTGATTCCCCATGACGTCAATACCAATAATCATTAGTGCCATGTTGACATCCAATCAAATTAATTAACTGTGTTTCTAAATGTTCGTCTCTTTCTTCAACTTTGTCCATAAATTCCTTTGCAGAAACATGTGAAAGATGCGTTCCTGTTTTTAATATATGGTTGACTGCATATGAAAGTGCACGCAGATCACTCTCAAATAAAAGATGAGACAAATCTGGAATACACTTGCGAAATCTTGGTTCTTCTGAGAATAGTCGTAAAGTATGATATTCTGAAGCTGGAATGTGAGGTGTTCGTTGATCATATCGTTCACCTTTTCCAGTAGGGAACAGCTGTGGAAAACAACGAGTTTCCAAACTTATTTCCCACACACTCATGGGAGTTTATCTCCATTTATCATTGTTTTCCTGTTCACTTTTTAAAAACACATCTACATTCCTAGTTTGAATGTTGTAGTGAGTACGTCAGCAATAAATACAAACATAGGGGCCGATAAGGATGGCGGACGGATTCCCCCGCCAGGCTGGCGGTAGCCTCCGCCGGCCTGGCGGGGGCAATCCGCCCGCCATCCGCACTGAAATGACCCCCTGCCACATTAGGATGGCTGGGGCGTCGGCGGCGGACGGAAAGACAGTCCGCCGCTTTTCCGCCCTGGTCGCCTTGCGGCCGGTGCGGAAAAGGTTTAATATGGTGGCGGTGTCTGTTAGACACCGCCAGCCATATTATGATGGGCCAAAACAGATGCCTTTCCGTGGTGGCGATGCTGCCACGGATAGGCATGCATCCTTCACTTCGGGGGCCCCCTGCGGGCCCCCGAATGAAGGAGAGGTGGGGGTGCACACAGGGGGGTAACTGTGGTACCCCCCTGCATTTGCATTAACAAAGCAGCAGGCACTGCGCGGCGCCTGCCGATTTGTTAATGCAAATGCATTCATGCATTTTTAGCATTGTGGCGGGCGGTGCTGAGAGCACCGCCCACAAAAATTGTAAAAATGCGGGATGCACCCGCCACTGTGGCGGGTGCATCCTAATTCCACAGACGGGACCCCCGCCCTTATGGCAGATGGTCCCTTCCTACGACAGGATGGCGGCCGGGCAAAGTCTGCCCGCCATCCTAATAGGCCCTATAGTTGGGATTTTCACCAGAAACTACTTTAAACTTTCTTATTTCTTTTTCAAACTTCACATCAGTAGTATCTTCCATCTCTTCTTCAACACCTACACTTATCAAACTCTCACTTTCTCTACACTCCTCTTGACCATTAAAGAAACGTAACTCTATGTCATCACAAACTTTTTTTACATCCAACAATGCAAAAGAGCTGTATTCATTTCATTTAGACATAATGCAGGACTTTTCACGTAGTATAATCTTCTAACTAATTTCGGAATGATGTACAGCTAACATTCTTAAATGATGAAAACTACTTTCACAAACTTTCCTGGAAAGACAAGCCAGAAAATGACCTTGCAACCCTGTATTTTTTCTCACTTTGCAAGGATCCAGTCCTTGTAATATCTTAATCTTACGTTTCACAGTTTTTCTTCCATATTCTCTTAAGAAATTCAGTACAATATCAATAGATTCCTGACGTATACTACAAATGCCACTACAATCCGAAGTAAACACTGGAGCCTGGGTAAGTCTCCCTTCAACTTCCTCGGCTATTACTTCTTCAACATTTCTAGGAACTATCTTTTCTTTTTCAATCGGACAACCATTTTTGAGTTCATAACAACGACCACAGGTATTAACCGCATGCACTAATGTATTTTGTTGAAAATAGCTTTCTTCATTAAAAAAACGTTCCGTACTAGACATATGCTTCCATTCCCCGGAAAATATTTTACAAAACTTTGTTCTATTTACAAGTCTTTTTCTTTTACATTTGTCCTTGATAGACTGCATTTTGTATTTAACGTTTTCAATCTTTTTAAAATTAAGATAAACAATTTTCTTTTCAATTCAAATGCTTTTTCACACTTAGAACCTCCTTTTTTTTGTTTGTAAAATGCTGATCTCCTTTTAAGGATTTTACATTTTTTTGTCATTTTTGGAGTACTCCACTTTTATACAATCTTTTTCGAATTTCTGAAAATTGTTTCTTCCTGCTTCCAACATAATTCTTTTTTCGATAATCCAATTTTCCAGTTTTTTACTACATTTTTATTTTCCTTTCATTTCACTGTTCTTGTTCTATCTCTATCTTCTTGATTTTTTGAATTTGAAACACTCTTTACAAGTTTTTTAAAAAAAATCTTTATTTCTCCTACCAGAAGGCATTTTCTTTAGGAATCCATGTTGAACTTAATCTAATTGCTTTTTTCCTTTTTTTTTTTACATAGACCTCTTTTTTCGTTCTCTTTTTTGTTGCTGTTTTCTTGTCATTGTAACTCTTTCTTAAAAATTAGGCAAAATATCTGTAAAAATAGAAAAGTTTTGAAAATAATTTAATGTAATTAAAATAATTATATATACATATTCACATATATAACTATTAAAAACATACAAAGAAACTACATTAATGATTTGAGCAATGGAACAGTGCTACCTGCATAATTGTAGTAGTGTATGAGTAGTGTGAAACATACTAGAGCACAGCATTAGTAGTACACATGTGATTGTGGAACTGCAAGGGTAGAACCTGTATCATTCCATGAATACATGGCTGGTGACTCAAAGATTACAATACTACAAGGAGAGTGCTTGAGTGCATTTAAAAGTGCTTAGGTATTGGCGGAATGATTGGATAAGTAGATAGCGCTGGATGGGTGATTGGAGAAGTGCATGGGAGTGAAAGAAGGATTTCTAAACTGCATAAGTACTAACTGGATAATTACAGGAGTGTATCAATAGTATGTAGCTAGTTAGAGGTCTGCATGGATAGTGCACCGAATATTGTAGCTGTACTTGTGTTAGTGGCTAGGCCATTCCATAAGTACATGGCTAGTAACTGGAATGATTACAGTCCTGCAAACAGAGTGCATGGTGAATTTGTAAGTGCTTAGATATTGACGGAGTGATAAGATAAGTAGATTGTGCTGGATAGGTGATTGCAGAAGTGCATGGGACTGACTGGAAGATTCCTAGACTGCATGGGTACTAACTGGTTATTTAGAGGAGTGTACCAATAGTATGTAGCTGGTTAGAGGTCTACATGGATAGTGTACAGAATATTATAGCTGTACTTTAGTGGCTAGGCCATTCCAAAACTATATGACTAGTAACTGGAATGATTACAGTGCTGCAAACAGAGTTAATGGTGAATTTATATGTGCTTGGTATTTGCAGAGTAATAGGATAAGTAGTTAATGCTGGATGCATCATTGGAAAAGTGGATGGGACTGACAGCAGGATTCCTAGACTGCATGCTTACTAACTGTGTATGTACAGAAGTGTACCAATAGAATGTAGCTGGTTAGAGGTCTGCATGGATAGTGCATAAAATATTGTAGCTGTACTTGTCTTAGTGGCATGGCCATTCCATGAGTACATGACTAGTAACTGGAATGATTACAGTGCTGCAAACACAGTGCATGGTGAATTTATAAGTGTTTAAGTATTGGCTGAGTGATAGGATAAGTAGATAGTGCTGGATGGGTGATTGGAGAAGCGCATATGACTGACAGGAGCATTCCTAGACTGCATAGGTACTAACTGGGAATTTAGAAGAGTGTATCAATAGTATGTAGCTGGTAAGACTTCTGCATAGATAGTGCACAGAATATTGTAGCTGTACTCGTGTTAGTGGCTAGGCCATTCCATAAGTACATGAATAGTAACTCAAATGATTACAGTACTGCAAACCGAGTGCATGATGAATTTATACGTGCTTAGGTATTGGCGGAGTGATAGGATAAGTAGTTAAAGCTGGATGGGTGATTGGAGAAGTGCATGGGACTGACATCAGGATTCCTACACTGCATGCGTTCTAACTGGGTATGTAGAAGAGTGTATCAATAGTATGTAGCTGGTTAGAGCTCTGCATGGATAGCGCACAGAATATTGTAGCTGTACTTGTCTTAGGGTGTAGGCCATTCCATAAGTACAAGACTAGTAACTGGAATGATTACAGTGCTGCAAACAGCAGACATGGTGAATTTACAACCACTATCCGGACTATCCGGAGGCCTGAATCCACCAAGAGAAGGGAGCAGCGCACTGTAGAAGTATGGCCTGGTGCTCCCCAGATTGTATGCTGTGGGCAGTGGCTAATGCAATTGCTGGAGCCATGTAATGTGACTGGGACTGACCCTGCGGGTGACGCTGGAATCACGAACGTTGTTCAGGGGTGGCAGCCAGGCCGTAGAAAGCGGTGGGGACCCGGTCTCTCCCACCACAGCGAAGCAGACTCAGTTGGCTAGAGAGACCTGAAGTACAGTGGAGAGCACACAGGGCCCGTGCTCTACACATTGCGAGTCGTGGGCAGCAACTAAAAAGCCGGGAGATAGGGTCTAGCGCTGAGGGGGTGGCCTGCCGCACAAACGCTGCCCAGGGGTGATGACCGGGCAGGAGGAGTAGTGGAAAGCCCGGTTTCTCCCTTCATCATTAAAGCAGCACCGGTCTGCCCAAGAGGTCCCCCCCTCTGATGCAGCAGACGTGTGGCCTGCGAGGGACATGGGCCGCAACAGACCACCGGGCCAGGGACAGACCAACCAGATAGACAGGTACACGGTGGCTATAGGCAAAGAAGACGCGGCTCCAGGTGGGAGCCAAATGGAGGACCCAGAAGCCACCAGCCCTGACCCATCCCTGAGGGACACAATGGCAGCAATTTGCGACCTCAGGGGAACACTAGAGCCCAAACTTGACTCTGTTTCGGAGGAGGTCAACCTCCTCATGGCGGACTTCAGAAAAATGGCAGCGGTGAAGTCGGGCATTGGTGGCCTATAGTCGAAAACATAAAAACATGAAGAAAAGGTGGCGACGCTCCCCAGGAAACAGGCAGACATCTTTGCCAGACTCGAGGATCAAGAAGGGTGGGCCAGACGCAACAGCATTTGTGTGGTGGGATTTCCGGAGGGCCTTTAGGGGCCGGCCGTGGACTGGTTCATCAAAGATCCAGATACTGAACCATCTGAAACCCAAACGTTTGTCCAACTTTTTGAGTGCACTCATCGGGTGCCGGGAAGCAGGCCCAAGCCAGGGGCCCCCCCATGCACCATCATTGCCCATATCGTGAATTTTCGAGACCGGGATGCCATCTTGCAAGTGGCGAGGTAGACAGGGGACTTTCGCTGTGAGAATGACGAGATCCGATTCTTCCCGGACTTCTCCCTGCATGTCCAGCGCCAGCGTCAATTCTTCGAGGGACTGAAGAGAACCCTCAGGGAACAAGGAGTGAAATATATGATGCTATGTATATATGATCCCAAGGCCTATTTCTGTGACTCACCAGAGGAGGCTAACGATTGGTTGGAGGGTTGGCGAACTGTCGGAAAGAAGTGAAATCCCCATGATGTACATGGAGAAGTAGTCGGGAAGAGGGTGTTGGAAACATGCAGAGCCTCTCTGTGTGGGATCTGTTGGACCCCTATGTAGTTGCTTGAAACCATGGGAGGTTCACAACTCTAACAGGGGTTGTCCTTAACTGGGGATTAGCAATTGGAATGCACTAACGCCAAAAGTTCATAGGGGGGGGACATTTGTTAGTTTTGTATAATTCTTCAGGCTGACTGCAAGTCCACGTTTCCTCTTACATGTGCAGGAATGTAATGAGGCGACAGTCACTCTGCATGTTTACAAGGTGGGAACCCATCTAGCATCGTGGCAGGGTGGGGGGTGTTGGTGCGGGGGGTTCGTTCTGGGGGTTTGTATGTTATGCTCTTGTTCAACATAGTCCTGTAACACGTGGTGCTCTGTCCGATGACACAAAAGGTCCTACTACCTGTCCGATGCTGTTAACTTTTCTTGGTCCACAATGGGTTCCCAAACTAAGTGTACCACATGGACGTGGAATGTGAACGGGTTGGGAAACAAAATCAAGAGGACCGTGATCCTGCAGCACTTCAAACGACATGCTCCAGATGTGGTCCTTGTACAGGAGACGCACTTGGCTGGGAACAGATGTAAAGCCCTTGATCGCTTTGGTTATCAATTGGATGTTCATTCAGGATTCACGTTGGGATCCAGGGGGGTCAGCATCCTAGTCCACAACACCGTGACAGCAGTCCCACTGGGCATGTGGTCCGATGATGCGGGCTGCCTTGTTGGCGCTGTGGTGAAGTGGGAGGGTCGCACAGTAGTCTTCTGCTCCTGTTATATCCCACTGGGCCTACACCCATCTATGATCCCACGGCTGGGCTCCTTCCTGGTGAATCTTCCCCAGGGACTCCTCCTGTTGGGGGGCGGGGGTGACATAAACGCGGTAATGACAGCGGATCTGGACCGGTGGGGGATGGGTCTGGACACAGGGGGGGAGGGGGCTGTGGGGCTTTGCCACGGCGATGGGCCTTAGCGACCTGTGGCATGCACACCACCCAAACAGTAGGCAGTACACCTTCTACTCAGCCAGACATACGACATCCTCTAGGCTTGACTATCTCTTCGCTCGTTCTGATCAGATGGTAGCCTTTACCGACCCCCGCATCTTGGCCCGTGGACTCTCAGATCACGCGCCGGTCGAGGTCACACTTCAGGGCCCATTCATCAACAGAGTCTCCTTCCTGAGGATTGACTCATGGCGTCTTTGTGATCAGTCAATTGGTGATAATCTCAAAGAGAGTTCACTGCTCTATTTAGAAGAAAATCCATGGTTCAGTGGATTCCCATGTAGTGTTGTGGGAAGCCTATAAAACTGTATTGAGGGGGCAGACACAGGCATAGATTGGGGCCCAGAGGAAGGAAGAACACCTGCGGATTAGCCAAATTGAAGAAGACATTGAGCAATTGGACGGGGAGGCTGGTGCAGCCCCCTCGGTAGAACTCCATCATAGACTACTACTCAAACAACGGGAGCTTCGCTCCCTAGCAGACAAGTAGGCACAGGCTTACGCACTGGCCACGCAACGCTGGCTGTATGATGTGGGAGACAAATCCTTGCTGGCCTGGCTAGAACGGTGAGATAGGGAGCGCTCATGGGTAGCGCAGGTAATAGACGAGTCGGGGTCTCTAGTATCAAACAGTATGGCCATAGCAGAAGTGTTCGCTTCCCATTTTGAAAGGGTGTATTGACCAGTGTGCACCAGAACTGAGGGGAGCTGTGCTGAATTCATGCAGCACTTCCGGCTTCTGCATCTGTCCAGTGAACAGAGCGACCGCCTTGACGCAGACCTCACAGAAGAGTAAATTAGTAAAGCCCTAACTCACTACAGTCGGGGAAAGCACCTGGGCCCAACAGGCTTCCGATAGAAATCTACAAGAGACAGGCAAATGTAATCACCAAACCCCTCGTCCGGATGTTCTCGGGAGTTAGAGAGAGGAGTACCCCCCCGATCAACGGGAAGCTACGATAGTGGTTATACACAAAGCTGGGAAGCCACTGGACCACTACTCCTTGAACCGCCCCATCTCTCTTATTTATTTATTATTTATTTAAGGCATTTATTAAGCGCAACTGTCACCATTGCAGGTATCCTGGCGCTGACTGAATCTATTGGGGACAGGAAAGTGAAAACGACAGGGGCGGGAGTTGTCAAACAGTTGTCTTGGGGAAGAGCCAAGTTTTAATCCTTCTCCTGAAGGGGAGAAGTTCAGAGATGTGTCTAATATCGGCTGGGAGCATATTCCAGAGCTTGGCAGCTGCCACCTCGAAGGATCTGCCTCCGAATCTGACTTTCTTGAATCTGGGGACCACTACCAGCTTGGCTTCAGAGGAGCGAAGCTGCCTGGCTGGGATGTACCAAGCAAATTTGGATTGGAGGGAGGCGGGACCAATTCCATGAAGCGCTCTGAACGCAATGCATAGGGCTTTGAATTGTACTCTCTGCCTTACCGGTAACCAATGGAGTTTGCTCAGTGAGGACGATCCATTTGCTCTTCTGGGGATCCCTAAGGCCAGTTTAGCAGCTGCTGATTGGACTCTCTGGAGCCCATCCAGCAGAAGCCCAGGGGATCCTAAAAAAACGCTGTTACAATAGTCAAGTCGACTAAGGATAGTGCATCTTACCACTTGGGCACGTGCGTGAGTGGGAAGGAGAGGCAGTACTTTCCTTAGGGAGCAGAGGATGGCAAAGCAACAGGCAGTTGTCTTTTGGGTATGCGTCTCCATACTGAGTCTCTGATTCAGCATAACCCCAAGGTTACGAATTGTTTCCACCGGCTGAAGTATGTTCCCAATTTCAGGGGGCCAGAAGTTATCTGGAAATGGCCGAGGAATCTTAGCACCAGCGCTGAAAAGTACCTCCGTTTTTCCTGCGTTGAACTGAAGGGAGTTATCCCTTAGCCAACGGGAGGTGTCGCGCAGACAATTGTGGAAAACCTCAGCTGAAGTGGAGTCTTCTCCCTCCAGGGAGAGGAACAATTGCATGTCATTGGCGTAGTTGACAATTTTAATATTGAAACTTTTAATTAACGTGACCAGCGGTCTATGGTACATATTAAAAAGAATTGGGCTAATTGCAGATCCCTGGGGGACCCCATGCGAAATCAAAGTGAAAGCCGACTGAAAGGGGGGAATAGACACCGCCTGCTGCCTGTCCTGCAGAAATGACTGGAACCATTGTGCAGCCGATCCTCTTACTCCCGCCTCATGCAACCGCTTCAGTAAAGTGTCGTGGTTCACAGTATCAAAGGCCGCAGACATATCAAGCAGGATCAGCAACGCTGCCTGCCTTCTGTCTGCACGCCTCTGAAGCTCGTCCATGGCGGTGATTAGGGCGGTCTCAGTTCCATGGGCAGGACGGAAACCGAATTGATCGACGTCAAGTAATGAAAAACGTTCCAGATAGTTAGAGAGGATGTTACTAACCCAGCTTTCAACAATTTGAGCTAGGAAAGGCAGCAGGGAGATGGGACGATAGTTTTTGGAGCAGTCCGGGTCGAGCGAGGGCTTTTTTAACAAAGGAGATACTAAAGCCCGCTTCCACTGAGCAGGAACAGTGCCAGTCGCAAGGGATTGATTGCAAATAGCAAAAAGGGAGGGAAAAAGTTCCGTCTCAAATTCCTTCTTATCAATGTGGAGGCCAAGGTTCTGGCCAAGGCCTTGGCAGGCAGACTACTGTTGGTGCTTCCAGATTTGGTACATGTGGACCAGTCAGGGTTCATGCCTCTTAGCAGCACCCGCCACAATCAGTGATGTCTCCATGGTTTGTATATATGATGGAGGATGTCGGTGATACACAGACGGCATTGATGTCTTTGGATGCATCAATGGCATTCGACAGTATCGAATGGCCATACTTAGTTATGGTGCTTCAGAAATTTGGCTTTGATCCCACCTTCTGTGCATGGGTGCCTCTTTTTTACGATGGCTCGGGTTAGAGTGAATGGGACGGTGTCCAGGATGTTCTCCCTTAAGAGAAGTACAAGACAGGGATGCCTCTTGTCTCCTCTCCTGTTTGCCCGGCATTGGAGTCATTGGCCCACTGGATCAGGAGGGACGGGTCTTTCTGGGGCCTGGCTCAAACGGACGACTGGGAGGAGCATATTTCTCTATACGCAGACGATGTCATACTATATATGTCGCTGCCATATCACTCGATGGCGCAGGCGCTACATCTTTTTGAACTGTTCGGCAGCTACTCCACATACACTATCAATTGGGGGAAGTCAGTGATCTTTCCACTATCGGGCCCTTCCGCACAGGTCCCCACTAGATGTCCAGCCACCGTTGCAATAGATTGCTTTAAATATTTAGTTTTTTTTAAATAAAAACTTTGAACCCCAGCTTGCGCGCCTCGGGCTGATGTCAGTCATTGGAGATCCCTCCCGCTTTCTCTCACTATTTAAGATGCTCGCCCTGCCGAGATTGCTGTATATCTTACAAAATACACCATATTCAGTCCCACAGGGAGTGTTTCAGTGTATTTCACAATCAGTGTAGGTACTGCTCTGGAATGGTGGGACTCCCAGAATAGCACTCAACAAACTTACTAGGGTGGTTTACGATGGGAGGCTGGCACTCCCGGACGTGAAACTTTACTACTGGGCCTCCCAGCTGCAGGTAGTGAACAACTGGGTGTATGCAGACAGCTCCGAACCGGCATATAGAGTTGACAGACCGGCAATGCCCAAGGGAAACTATGATCACCTGCTTTATGCTCGAAGAGTAGGTAAAGAGTGGCCTGCGCATACTGGGGTCGTGGTCCAGTGTTGGAGGGAAGTGAACAGGTTCTTGGGGTGGACGGACAAACTAACTGGTAGAACCCCCCTGTGGCTGGGAGATCAAATGCGGGAAGTGACAAGGTTGACGGTCTTTGGGGGGTGGAAACTAATCAGAGTAGAGTATTTGGGTGATGTTTGGAAGGGCTCGGCTCCCCGCTCCTTTGCCTACCTCAAGAAGGAATAGACCTTCACAAGTCACAGCTCTACCACTACATACGCCTCACACGTTATTCGCTCCCACATGAGCAAAGACACATCCATTCCGGAGTACTCCCCCATGGAGGATAGGCGATTGTTGAATCTCATATTAGAGAAGCCCACGTCCACCATCTACCGAAAACTCATAAACAATATGCCTGACCCATTGTAAAACTTAAAGAGACATGGACTCGAGACTTAGGTGCCACTGAAGACGACGATTAGCAAGACACTGTACAGAGCCCGCAGGAGATAGCAATCCGCCCCAGGTTCCAACTGGTCCAATTGAAAATACTCCACCACATATACTATCCTCCCACGCTCTGGTATAAATGGGGCAGGAGCCCATCAGACCTTTGCACGAGGGGATGCCAGGGGGAAGGTACCTTCTACCACATACTGTGGGAGTGCCCCGCTATAGTCCCTTTCTGGACTAAGGTGGCAGACACAATGTTGGAGACTGTGGGCACACCTGTTCCACTGGAACTGCGATGGTTGTTACTGATGATAAAGGGAGACACAGACTGGTCAAGGCATATGGAAATCTGGCTTGCACTACCAGCGGCGGTGGCAAAGAGAAACATTGCCAGGGGAAGGGGATCTCAGACCCCACAGGCATGGGAACATTGGAGGAGGGACCTAGGTTGGTGCCAGTGTGCTGATGAAACCATATACAAGAGTAGGGGATGTATCAAGAAATGGAAAAAGATTTGGGGACAAATGTGAAAGGATAGGGAGGGGGGTGGAAGAGTAACCAGGCAACTGTTCATTCTCATGGTGTACTGTCGTATTAACGTTGCTGATCACCACAATGTTATCTTTTGGTATGATTATTGTTCACAGATCATTGTGACTTGGTACTCTGAGCATTGTTCAATAAATAAAAAGATTTTTTTTAAAACAATCCCTATTCCAAAACACACATAATATAGACTTATAGCCCACCGTAGCGGGCTATACCGGTTATTTAAGGTCCGCCTTCGCGTTAAAGGTCCGAGCGGAAGGCAAGGGACTTTAACAAGGCACCGGACTTTAACAGCCGGTATAGCCCTGCTACGAAGGGCTATAAGGCTATTAGAACATTCTGAAACTAGAGGGCAGAATGTTTTAACAAATAAAAGTAAACTGTGACAGAAGAAGCAAGGGGGATCTTGGATCAGGTAGGATCAGTGGCAGTCATCCTCCTTGATCTAAGCGACATCTTTGACACGGTGAACCACAGAATACTACTACATCGGCTCCTTAGTTTGGGAGTCTCAGGGAAAGCCATTGCTTGGATTCAATCCTTCCTGCGTAACCGGTCATTTCAAGTCTTCGAGGGTGATACTATATCCCCCAGCAAACCCCTGAGCTGTGGGGTACCGCAGGGTTCCTCTTTGAGCCCAACTTTATTTAATGTGTATATGAGCCCACTAGCTGAGATAGTCCGTCCATTCGGAATAAAGATCATAACATACGCCGACGACAGTCAGCTAGTGGTATCTCTCAACCAACTCAATCCACATAATACGCAGGTCAACCTAAAGGGCTGCCTAGAAGCAGTCAACAGTTGGATGACTTCGTCCTGCCTGAAACTGAATGGAGACAAAAAGGAGCTGATGCTCCTCGGCAGTTCTCCTATCTCCCTAATCAATTCAATCTGGCCTGCTTGCCTTGGCCCATCCCCTACACCGAAGGACACAATAAAAAGCCTCGGCATCTGGCTGGACAAATCCCTCAGCTTTAACTGTCAGGCGACCAAACTGTCAGCCACTTGCTTTGGGATTCTCAGGCTTATCCGGAAAAATCTCCCCCTGCTGCCCTTCGAGGCAAGGCAGATTGTAATTCAAGGCTTAATCCAGTCCCGCCTGGATTTTGGTAATGCCCTCTACTTAGGAGCACCTGAAAAAACCCTACAAAAGCTGCAAATAATACAAAACTGTGCAGCACGCACTCTGCTGCAGCTTCCCCGCCGTCTCTCAGTTAAACCCGGCCTCGGAAGTCTCCGTTGGCTTCCGGTTAGAGAGAGAATCAACTTTAAGACCCTTTGCATTTCCCACTAAGCATTTTGGAAAACAGGTGCTGCTATTAACCGCTCCCTGATTACCCGTTACCATCCTACCAAACAGCTCTGTTCCGCTCAGTCCTTTCTTGCTACAGTTCCTAGGATCAAAAGGTCAAGATGCAGGGGTCGATCTTTTTCCTACAACGCGGCTAAACTGTGGAATTCTCTTCCCCTTCATCTGAGATCCCAGCCCAACCTACTTCTATTCCGCAAACACCTAAAGACCTTCCTTTTTACAAAAGTATAATAAATTCCTGTTAACAGTCTGGCCAGAAGGAACAGCTCTTCTAGCGCTAGGACGTCTCAGGGCAGCTACCGCGCTCTATAAATCTCCTTTTCATTTCATTTCATTCAGGGCCGGACTGGCTACCGGGCAGTTGTGTGTTCTGCCGAGCAGGGGGATGATTTTGTTGATGGGGACCTGTGTGTGAAAACGAAATTCGTTTTGCTTTTTTTATTTCAAAGCGCACGCAGGTCCCCATCAACGAAATAAGCCCACACCACGGAGAAATCATCCCCCTACTCTACAGCACACACAACTGCCCAGTAGCCAGTCCGGCCCTGATTTCATTTTATTTCACAAAAGCCCCTCGAAGCTCGAGGGAATTAAAATCCCCTTGAGTTCCAAAAGGCCTTTAAAAAACATTGGAATGTTGCTCTGCGGGCCTTTACCGGCCCGTACAAGCATTGTAGCTGTACCTGTGTTAGTAGCTAAGACATTCCATAAGTACATGACTAGTAACTGGAATGATTACAGTGCTGCAAACTGAATGGATAAGTGTATGGTGCTGGATGGGTGATTGGAGGAGTGTATGAGTACTGACCGGGCAATGCCTACTCTGCAAGGACAGTGCTTATGGGATTTAACTAATGCATAAATCTACTACTTTTAATATTACACCTAGCCAAATACAAAGCAGTGACCATTCACAGTTCTCTGCTATAAGTCTCACCATATTACTCAAAAACATGAATAGATGTCTCTCTACCACAACACTATCTACACTTCATAAATCCACAGAACAAACTTCAATTTAAAACCAAGCAACTAAAATTATGTGGCAGTAAACTGCATCTTGTCCATCATTTTAGATACCTCTCATTCTACCAACTCTCTACTTCGACTACACACATCTTTTCAGTGCATCCAGACTTCCCTTCAAGATGCTTAGAGTGTGGGTTGTGGGACACAGCTATGTTTTCTGATGCAAAAGGTATGCTGAACACAGAGGTATTGACAAAGATCTAGCTTTGTAAAATGTGGACATTAAGTGGATTGGACAAAGAGGATTAAACTGGCACCAATTGATGCCTTTGGTGAAAACCTTCTTACATCTCCAACCCCCTGACCTCATGATTGTGCACTGTGGTGGCAATGACCTAGGCACATTGACTGGGGTAGGTCTGGAAATGCTTATGAAGAACACCTTTACAGAATTGATGTTGATTTTCCCCCAAACTGCCTTTGTATACTCTAACATATGCCAAAGACAGAAATCGAAGTGGTTCAATCAATTTTGTCCACAGATTGAGAAAGGTAGAAAAAATGTCAATAAAGCTGTTTCGGCTTTCCTCAGAGACTATAGTATGGAATCCATGTACAACAACAATCTGCATTTCGATATGGATGACATCTACAGGAGTGATGCTGTACATTTCACAGATAAGGGAAACAGAGTCCTTCTCAACAAACTCTGGCTCTGCATCGGCACTTACATGTAACTACAAAAATCTCCCAATAAACACAAGCCATGTCTTCCCTGGATCGGAAACAAGCATCCTGGGACCGGTTTCGGATTCATAATCCTCATCAGCCAGGCTATCTTGAATCCAGTGGCCAAGTGATCAAGGGACTCACGTCTGAGCATACCCTGCCACACTTATGGCGGCCAAAAGCGGTACACTTTGCCACTGAATTCAAGCAAGCCGGGCTGAGGACGGCTGGAATGCCAGAAACCGGTCCTCGGAAGCTTGTTTCCGGTCCAGGGAAGACATGGCTTGGCAGTTCGGGCTGGACTGTTCCTATGAGGCACAGGGTCAGACTGATTTGCATATAGCCATGTCTGAACTCGGGTGGCAGAGTGGGCTAAAGAACAGTGATGGATTGAACCCAGATCTTTTGACTGGGTGTGAGTGTTCGATTGATTCAGATGCTCCGTCCATCACCACCCCCTTTTGTACCGCAGATACCTCAGTTGGCACATTTTGTTTCCAAACACTGTTTTCACTCAAATATTTACAATTGCATATCTCCGATTCAACTAATTAAATTTATGTAATTTTGGACTCAAATATTTAATACATTTTACTTTATTTATTTCGAAATTGGTGTGAGATTTTTCTTGTGGTTGTGTGTTGTGTTTCCACTTAAATATTGTTTGAAGTGCTGCATAAATACTTTACACATTGTATCTAAGTTAAGCCTGACTGCCTTCGTGCCAAGCTACCAAAGGATTCAGCTCAGACTAATTTGGGATTTGTCTGAGTTTCACTCAAGAGAATTGTGGTGCGACCCCCCCTCAACCAGTAACTCATTTTCGTACACCACTCATGCAAGTGGTAGTCCACAACATATAGAATGATTGTAACTTTTTTTCATTTTTTGAAGGTTGAGAAGACATTGAACTAGTAAAAGCCACCAGAAGGCAACTCGCCAGAAGCATGCAAGTCACCAATAACACCACTAGCTTCATACCATTGACGTTCATCCTGATCGGCATTCCTGGGCTGGAGGAACATGGACTATGGCTTTCGATACCATTCGTCTCTGTCTACACATTGGCGGTGTTTGGAAACTGCATACTGTTATTAATCTTAAAAACAGACCAAAGCCTCCGTGAACCTATGTACTTTTTTCTTTCTCTTTTGGCAGCAAGTGACCTAGCTTTGCCTAGCACTACAGTGCCTAGATTGCTGGGCATATTTTGGTTTCGTTACCTAGAAATTAGCTTTGCTGGCTGCCTCACCCAGATGTTCTTTCTGTATTTATTCTTGGGGCTGGAATCAGGAATCCTGGTGGCAATGGCATTTGATCGCTATGTTGCTATCTGTTACCCCTTAAGATATTCTTCCCTCTTGACTAATGCAATACTGGCAAAAATAGCAGTTGTGGTTATATCTAGAGCTGTTATTGCAGTATTGCCTTTTGCACTATCATTGAGCCAGTTGTCTTACTGCAATTCCAACGTCATCTACCACTCCTACTGTGACCATATGGCTGTGGCCAAGCTGGCCTGTGGAGATGTTAGCTTTGACAACATTTTAGGTTTGGTTGTGTCCCTTTTCATATCAGGATTTGATCTTTTGGCCATTGGAATGTCCTATGTGATGATCCTCAATGCCGTCCTAAGGCTTCCTTCCAAGCAGGCCCGTCACAAATCATTCAGCACCTGCGGTGCCCATGTCTTTGTGATTCTCATATTTTACACACCAGCAGTTTTCAACTTTGCAACATACAGGTTTGGGCAAAAGACCATCCCCCATCATACTCATGTTCTTTCTGCAAATTTTCACATCCTTGTGCCGCCCATGTTGAATCCAGTGGTTTATGGTGTTAAGACCAAAAACATTCGAAAAAGGGCAGTACATATTTTCCACAAGGGAGGCCTTTACTCCTGGAGGCTTTACTAGGCCATCCATACACATGTTTTCTGGAAAAAACCCTTCTTGAAGGAATATGCACTATAACAAAGTCTTCACAATGGTGTAATTTGTGTTGAACTTTTCAAATTCATTGCACTTGAAAAAAAGAACAAGTTGATGAAAATATAGATGAAATTAGGTCTTACAGGAGTAGAACACATAAAAAATACTCCCAATGTATTTATTTCTGCTGAATGTTTTACCATCCAGAGTTTGTCAGTTTCACAAAATATTACTTATTTTGTGTCAAGCACTCATCTGCATTAAGACTAGGAGGGCCATTAAAAAGTGGCACTTTGGAAAACATTAAGGCCCCCATTACAAGTTCAGGGTTAATTTATGCTCCCTCTGCAGACAGAATTTTGCACAGTGATCAGAATTCTGAGATGTGTGATAATTATCATACCCTTCTTGTGGGTGTCACCTGATAGATTCTGGTAGATCAAATTTGCGGAAATTTAACTGCAGGGAAGGACCGGACAAAAAATCAAGAAACTGGAAATTCTGCATCTTAAATACCCATTTTCAATCATATAACTCATTTCCAAGAGCAACACTCAGAAAATAAGGTATTTTCCAATAGGGGATACCATTTTCTACATCTAGTAAATGCCTCACTCTGTGTTAAAGATATTTGTAGGCAGAAGTATTTAGTGCACCCCGTTTCACCCACCTATAATCAGGATCCTAGAGCTTAAAGGTAATAGAAGATCTTTCATGTTCAGAAGGAAATACAAACTCAACTTGCAAATCTGTTAGTAAAATTAATTTTCTTACACTACAGGGACAACATAGTGAAGGAAAGTGTGTCCTGCTCTGGATATTTATTTTGATTAGCACTCAGCAGTAAGTCAGGCCCATTATGACTTTGATCCAGGTTAGTTTCTGAATGTTTTAAGAGAAGATTTACAATAGTACTGAATTAAGTTGAGCGAGCCTAAAATACATTTTCAGGACAAAATCTGTTTGAATTAGTATCTAAGATCTCAAGAGTGCAGGAAAGTTTCAGTGAATAAGGGTCCCTAACTCACCTACATATACACCGTGAGGATGCCTTATTGGTCAGCATCGTCATCAATTCAATAACATTTATTGTCAATATTACAAAAACTTTACTAGATTGGTGACAAAATAACAATGGACAAAAATCAATATTCATGCACACTCACCCACACCCACAAACAGACGCCAACACAGGCACAAAATACCCTCTCTCTCTCACACTCTGTATCGAGCAGGTGAAATCATCCTCTGAAGATCTATTTAAAGGAAAGAAAAAACAGCTGCTCTGTTTTGAATTCTCTGCTGTGGACAGCTTTTGCTCATAAGACTAGTGGCTGTACCAAGAGCCATTTGGGAATTTTGGTTGTCATTTAGAAGAAAATGACTCTGGTCATGAAGCTGGCAGAGGAGGCTGTGGAATTATGGCATTGAATGGTCCTTGCATTCTAAATTCAGTATCGGGTACTGGAATAAGTGTATAGTGCTGACCTTTGTTGAGCTGTCACAAGGGTTCCATTTTCATCTGAGCATCATTCATAAGTGTGAAATCCAATGAAAAGAGTAGTGGCACAAAAGAGCCGAACCCCACCTAGACATAAATTAGCTACTAAATCAGCAGAACCTACTGGTAATCTAAAGTACTGTATATAATGGAGGGAGGGAACTGAGTTCGCTTCTTTGAACGAATTCATAAATGAACAGATACTGTATTGACCGGTTAATAAAAAAATAGCCTTTATATAAGAATACCTAACCAGCACAATGTTTACATACCACATATGTGAGCCAGCAACATTTTTTTTTTGTTAAGTATGCTTTATTAAAGGGTTGATCTGAAATTTAAGTATCACACCAAGTATAAATTTGAACAAAGTTTAAACAATAAAAATGATATGTTAAATAGTAGACATATAAAAAAGTAAAAGGCATAACAAGAAATTAGATACATAAGAATACTATGTATTCTAATCAAGGAAAACAATTCAATAAAGCATGTGAAATAAAAGTGGGGGAATTTACAAAAAAGGGCAGGGGAAAAGAAATATATATAATGATTTAGCATTTATAAAGATGAGTAACAAATAACTTCTTACCATATAATAGCAAAAATCTGAAAATATTACAAAAAGACATTGCAAGCAACACTGATAAAATAAAATAGTTTCATACAAGAAATATAGGAATAATTTGAAGCCAAATGTTTTAGCCAGTTTTGTAACTATGTCAGTGGTTAAATCAATGGGCTTAATCCTGGGACTAAAATTTGTAAGCAAAGTAGCTAAAGGTAACCACTTTTGTTCTTGTTTGACAGCTATTGACAGAGGGTTTACAAAAGCCCTGTCCAATCTATGATGAAAACAAACTGCATTCCACCAACCTTTAATAGAAATGTTAGAAATGTTAAAGGTGATTAAAATATCGATTAATGGAGCCTTTTGAGGCAAAATGTCCAAAATTGGGGAAGCACTACCTCTAGATTTTTGTCGAATGGTGGAAGGGAGTAAGCTTATCTGCTATTGCATTATATGTTTCAGAAAAAGAGTTAAGGAAACCACAATGTGACTGGGCTTCAGAAAAAGATGTGACTTTGTTATCTGATAAAACGAAGTAGTCCATCTGAGTGCTTCAGACATCGAGGATTTCCAATAAATAATTCTATGTTTGAATATAATATGTTTGTAATATGTTTAGTATACCAAATAGAGGAAAGGGAAAGGGAAAATGTAATTTCTCCCTTTAATTAGGTTAGAAAAAAGGACTTAAAAGTTTATACATGTATGAAGGAGCAAGTAAGGGAAGTGTAGGTGTTTTTGCTGTAAAGGGTAAAAACTTGGGGTTTGCTAAAGGAGTGGTCTAAAGAAAAGAAATAAAGGTTGGGGTAGATCCTTGTCAAATGTTAGCCAAAGAGAGCTTGGCCTAAGGTAGAAAGTTGTGTGGTGTTTCTGAATATGTGGGAAATGAACCCCTCCATCATTATTCTTTATTCTGAGATAAGAAGAAACTATTTTGGATCTCTTATTATGCCATTGAGAGCCTAACAGAAGAACAGTATCAGCATCATCCTAATCATACTAAGACTACCCACTCCAATAATATTCATAGACTCCATTTAGCAAATAACTTCTATGTCTTATAGGTAGCATCATCACACTTAAAGGTAATTGTAGCCTTGGTAGTATTTTTGAACCAGAGTCTTAGATATTTAGTTTTGTTAGGAGTCCGTGTAAAACCTAAAGTTTTGAAGAAATATTTATTGCAAATTTTTGAAGATGTAATATCTCAGATTTAGCAGAAGTTAATGTTTAAACAAAATGTTGGGGAGAGAGCCGGACCTTTTAGTGGAAGGTAAAGGTCAGATTAGAGCATTATAAGAGGATGTCCTCTGCATAAAGGGATCATTTCAATTGGGAATTATTAAAGGAGATTCCCATAATATATTTGTTTTATCAAATTCCAGAGAGAAAGGGTTCCAAAGTAAGGATGAATAAAAGAGGGTTTAGGGGATAACCCAGTCTCATACTGCTCCATTTACAAAGATAGATGCTAGAGGCGATAAATACAATAACGACATTAAATGTTACATTTTGGATATAAAACCAAACCATTTAAATATTTAGACATGAGTTGCCATTTTACGTGACCAAATGCTTTCTCGGCATCAAATGCAGTAGTAGCTAATTCATGCCATAATTTGAATGCTTTGCTTATAACAATCAATATACATCTTGTATTGTTTAAGGAGAAATGGCCTTTGATAAAACCTGCTTATTCTAAGTAATTTAAGTTAGAAAGTATATTATCAAGTCGAAGAGTTCAAATTGTGTGCAACATGTTAACCAATAAGATAGGGCAATGCATTTTACGGATCACTGACATAATATCGACGTCACAAATATCGAGATACACAAATATCGAGTGAAAAATATCGAGTGACAAAATATCGACTCCCTATCTACAAACAGGTAAGTACCAAAATATCGACTCCAAAATATCGACTTACAAAAATATAGACTGTCAAAATATCGATTTTTTTAAATGTCTTAAAATTAAGTTAAAACTAATATACTAATAAATATATTTAATATAAACTTAGAAATAATAATTTAAAAAATGTAATTTTATTAAATAATTTCTATAATTAAAAAAATTATATCACCAAAAATAATACATATATATATATATATATAAAAACATATTATTAAATAAACATATATAACATTTTTAGCGTAGCATAGAAAATGGTTAAAATTTATTGTAACAACTATAGTGAGTTCAACATTAGCAAAAGTGTTGGATAGCGTAGAGGTAAAATTTACTATTCCCACTCCAGTGGGTGCAACAGTAGGGAAAGCGCTGGATAGCGTAGGGGTTAAAATTACTATTCCCACTCCAGGGATGTATGACGTTACAACGCATACTTTTACAACACCTACCATTAAATCAAAACTTTTACAACACAAAAACTTTTACAACTCATAAATTTACAACGCAAAATTTTACAACGCATATACCTTTACAACGCATACCATTACAACGTAAGTATTGGTAAGTATATAATATTTTTTTTAATATAAATTAATTTAAAATATTATAATATAATTTAATTTTATTTAATTGTATTTAATTAATGTAATTTAAATGTAATTTTACTTTATTTTTACAAAGTACCCCTGTACCCCAAAAACCCTAAACTGACCCTGAACCCTAAAAGTACCCCTTTACCCAAAAACTGAAAACTGACCCTGAACCCTACAAATACCCCTTTACCCCAGAAACTGAAAACTGACCCTGAACCCTAAAAATAAAATACCCCTTAACCCAAAAACTGAAAACTGACCCTGAACCCTAAAAATACCCCTTTACCCAAAAACTGAAAACTGACCCTGAACTAAGCATGGGCGGATTTTGCGGATTCGCAATCCGCGAATTTGCGGATTTGCGTATTCGCGGATTGCGAAAATACGCGAAATCCGCGAATTCTCGCGGATTAGCGGATTTTTGGGGGGTGTGTGTGTTCGCACGGGTTTCTGCAAGTTCGCGAGGGTTTTGTACTATTTCGCAAATTGCGAACTTACTTGTCGGGTCGCCAGTTTAGCGAACTTGTTGTTTCTACGTGCCCAGCCTGTTTGCTAAGCTTTCTTCATCACTGCCACCCTCTGTCACCACTGGCACTCTCTTTGGTCACCCATGCCACCCTCTGGCTCACCCATGTCACCCTCTGTGTCATCACATCACCCTCTAGTTCACCAGTGTACATTATTGGGGCAAAGCAAAGCACTGCCATCCTCTGTCAACACTGGCACTCTGGTTCACCCATGCCACCCTCTGGCTGGCACACCCATGCCACCCTCAGTGTCATCACAACACCCTCTGATTGACCACTGAGTGAACAAACACCTGCTAAGTGCTTTAAGTTTTGCAAACCACAACACCTGCCCTGCCCCAACTGACATTAATGAAGGCTGGCACCTGCTTGTCTGCTCCCTTTCCTTTTTGTAGCAAATGCAATGTAAATAATTTTTTTTAACAGGATGCAATGGCATACTTGTAACTATTCTGTGACTGTCAGAGCAGGGTCACACAATAGTTGCAAGTAGGCAACCGGATTCTGGAGGGCCCCTTCAGGAAGCACTACAGGTAAATGGTTACAAATGATGAGCTCGAACTTTTGCACCTGCTCGTTCGTTTTGCTTTTGCAAAACTCGTTTTTCGGTAATTTCGCCCTATTCGCGGGGCGCGTCGTAGTGCGAACTGGCCCGTGGAGGCCGCGAACTCGTGCGAGTTACCTCAAGGTTGAGTATGGGCGCCGCCATTTTGTTTGCGTGACGTATTTCCGTTTCCGCCCGCTAAGTGTAATCTCGCGCGACTCGCGCCTTGCGAATACAAGTTCGCACGAGTTCGCGAGAGAAATCGCGTGCGAACTTACTTACGCGCACGTGATCGGGCCGCCATCTTGTTTTTCATTCATTCCTATGTGTCTGGGTATGGTGTTTCTATCCTCTCTATATCTCTGCCATCCTTTGCTTGTTTTAATATTTTTTTGATCTATTTAACTTATTTTCTATCCCTGTATTTTTCTAGATCTATATTTTTGTGTTTTAAGATACTTTTGTTTACTTTTGAACTACTTTTTTAAAGTTTTACTTTCCTTCTTCCCTACTCTTATTCTTTTTCATTTTGTCTCTTCTTTACTGCTCACACCTGCCCAGAACATGGTCAAGACAGCTGTGAAGCTGCCCAAGACGGGCACCGCAGCCCGTGCCCGGCTCCCGTGTGGTCGATTGAGGGCGGAAATGGTGGTGCCCCGGGAGATTTTCAGCCCTGAGGAGGTGGGCGCACTTGTTTTTTACGTGCAGCGCCGTCTCCCCAGGACCATCGCGGCAGGCGGCAGGATTGCTGCTGGTTACACCAACAGCCAGGAGCGACGGAAGCGGTGGGGGCAGGTGTGCCGGGCCCTTTTTAAGATCACGGGGGTCCAGCGCACCTACAATCAGGTCACCCACCGCTGGACCGACATCCTTGACCGAGAGCGTGACCTGCTAGACGTGCTGGGAGTGGAGGTCCCCGGTCTTGGTGAGTAGTAGTAGCAATTTTTTCATTAATATTTCAAAATCTTCTGTGCATTTCAGGTGCACTGTTCTCCTTCTCTGTGCCGGTGCCACTGCTTATTTGTTATCTATTTTGTGTTCATTTAATTGGGCTGAGTATGAGTGTATTTTACAGAACTGCGTAATGCTAGACACAAAGGGGCAGATTTACAAGCCCCTTGTTCCACGTTTACACTGCCTTACCTGACGCACAGCGACGTAAACGTGGCGCATCCCTGCGAGTCATGTACAACGTGATGCATCTAAGGAGATGCGCCACGTGAATGCCTGGGCCTGCGCCTCAATGGGTGCATTCCCACGCAGGGGGGGAGTGGGGGGTGGGGGGTGCCGGTCAGGCAGATGTGTGCCTCGCAAAAGTGCCTGCGTGAAATCTACAAGATTTAACGCAGGCACTTCCGCGATGCTGCTATGTCAATTCTTTATGCCTGCTTGCTTGAAGCAGGCGTAAGGACTGATGCGGTATGTAGAGTATTGGGCAGCCCTGAGCACTGCTATAGTTGCATTGCGCCCGCGACGCGACTCTAGAGATGCGCCCCTATTTCGTCACGAGATGCGTCACGCATCTGCCTACCCTTGCGCCAGGGTTTGCCGCATTGTAATAGCGGCGCATCTGCCGTGACGCAAGGTTAGTTTTGCGTTACGTATTTGTTCTGGTGCACATCTGGAGGTGTCCAGCTCAGAACTCGTAAGTATGCCCGTAAGTGTCAGATTAGCAATTACCTGCGCATCCCTGCAAAGTGTGTGGCACGGCAGCACCACCCATGGTGCGCCGTATTTACAATGCGGCACACCATGGTCCCAAAACGTCACCGAAGCGTTACGCATCGGTGCCGTAAAGGCGGCTCTTTGATGGAGTTGCGTTGCAACGATGGCGCAGCTCCAGCAATGCTGCGTCAAGCCGTAAGTCTGCTTCATGCAGGCGCAGGGTTTCAGTGATGCATCATTGTCCTAAATGACTGATTGAAATTTTATATATTCCCCATAGCCACTTTTAGCATGCGTTCCTGCGCAGGAATGCCCTCCCTTGCGATGGAATGCTCCCTAATGGCGCAGGGTTTTAGAATGGGATGCATCTCCCATATGCGTCACGTTGTTAATATACGCCACACCATGGCGCCTCTCTTGTGGCGCTGCGTCACAAAATTGACGCAAGAATGGAGCAAAAGAGCTGCAAGGGGCTTGTAAATCTGCCCCTAGAGTAGAGGCTCAGGTGCAGTCCTTCCTTTGTAGCCCTCTTTTTGGATGAAATAGTAGGTTCTTGTTCTTTCTAAATGTTTGATTTGGTTGACAAGGACATCGGCAAGCAGCAATCATCAATGTTTTCTGTTATTTCTTTCATGTTGTACGTCAGGTCCGCCCAGGGGCAAGCGGACCGAAAAATCTGATGCAGCAGTGGCTCCAAAGGAGGAGGATGCAGGCCAGGGCGGCGAGTGCTCCTTTGCTGGCCCCAGTAAGTTTTCATTTAAATATAGAGGACCTATTGTTGTCCAAGCATTCCTAATTTAATTGTTTCGAAATAGGGTTTAGATAGGAGCAAAATCAATAATCCAACTGTTGCAGGGACAATTCTCCACAAACCGAACTATGGACAGCAAAGACCAGAGTAATAATATTTCAGAGTGGCGTGTTTGGCACACTGTATAAATAAACCTGGTAGTGTCAGCAGCACAGACTCCTCCTTGCAAAAATTGCAAAACTTTTCGCTCAGTCACTCTAGTCTGGACTCTCTGGAGGACTAAAAACCACAGAGTCAATTCAAGTTTAAAAGCTTTATTAAAAGTTTAAGTAAACACATATATGAAAATAAAGTTAGTTGGAAATGGAAAAGTGCTTGGTGCTGAGTTGATGAGTACTGGATTGGTACACATTTCTTGTGGTCGAGCCGAGCTTTCACCTGGTTTGAAGTTGATGTTCCTCTTGTCCTTAGAAGTCCAGTTTCTGTCTGTTCAGAGAAAAATAGTGTGTGTTAAAATTAAGCAAGCATTCAACAATTGTGACAAAAAAAATGAAGCAAGACAACAGCTTTCCCTGGAAGGAGGGACATTTTTATTTTAGACTAGAGTAGACAGTCAATTAATTTTTCTGTTGTTTTCACATTTTTTCATTCATAGACCAAATACTAGTGGAGTGGTGTAATCTAACATTCTTAAATCTACTTTGTGGCGGGGCCAGCTCAGATGTGGTGGTCATCAGTGACTCGGAGTCCGAGGGTCAATCTGGGGAGGAGGCGGCGCTAGAGGAGTCGGATCAAGAGCAAGAAGTACAGACTGTGAGGAAGGAGACGGTGGCGGTGGCGAGTACAGGTAAGCTGGATCATGGAGGTACTATCTGACTCTTAGATAGGATATGATGTGTATTCAGTGGTGGCCCAGTGACAAATTACAATATGGTAATTACAGCAGGCTGGGACCGACAGACAGATGGAGGCAGAGACAGAGAGAGAGGAAGACAGAAGGAGAGAGAGAGAGAGGGAGGGAGCCAGAGGGAGGGTGAGGGAGGGAGACAGAGAGAGAGAGACAGCGAGGTAGAGGGAGACAAAGGGAGACAGAAAGAGTGAGACAGAGAGAGAGAGAGAGAGAGAGAGAGAGAGAGAGAGAGGGAGGGAAACAGACATATCGCCTGGGCCTGGTGCAGATGATACGGTTGCTGGTGTGGTTAACGGCTCAGAGGAAAAATCACTCACTTCTGCCAGATCTCTTTCATATGAAAGAGCACCAAACCAAGGATACAAGTGAGTTGTGGGAAGGGAAATGGTGATTCAAGCGCCCCTCCCTGCGGACGCCCATGATACTGGCCTGAATAGTTTTGTACTGCCCTGGCTAGTTGCTAGTTGTACTGTGACACAACTTCCTGCTGAATCATTTTGTGTTAATCATATTCTTAAAGAGCATTGGTTACAGATTATGTCTTTCTTTCTTCATGTAGTTGGCAATACTAAAACCTCCAAACCAACGAGGAGTATGCTGGCTGTACTGGCCCGGCAACGGAGGCTGGAAGCAACTGTTGCTGAATATCGGCGACTGGTGGAACTAGAGGGGGACGACACGCACTCCAGTGCATCAAACCTAACAACATCTACATCCTCCTCTGTTACCCCACGTTCTACCGGTAAGCACAGTGCTCCAGCAAACCGGAGCCGTGCCGGAAGACGCCACCGCCGAGCAGCAAAAGCTGCACCTCGCAGCACTGTTAAAGGTCGCTTGCGCCGTGCACTCCGCAGAGTGTCCGACCTAGAGGCGGAGGTCCAGAAATGGACCAAATATCAGAATGTGGTGGAGGGCCTCCGCCTAGATCAAGCCATCCTCCAAGAAAAATATGATGCCCTGGCCCTAAAGCATGATGCCCTGGAGGCCAAACTTAACAGCTTGCATCCATAGAGTGTCCCTTGCCCCTGTTTTTGAGACTTTTGGGGGGTGGGAATTGGGAGTTGGGTTTTTTGGGGACTTTTGAGGACTATTTATTTGTTGGGGTTAGGGAGGGTCTTGCGGGAGATTATTTTGTTAGGGATATAAATATACTTTTTCAAACTTTATCTGAGCATACCTGTTTTTTTACTACTTTTGAGCTGGGTGGGTGGTGGTTTTGCAGTAATTTCATTTAACTGAACACTGTCATCGTGTTGGTTCACGTGCAATAGGCCAAATGTTTTCCTAAGTAAATGCCTGTCACAGAGTTTGTTAATTCAAGAGCCCTAGGACTTTGCTGCTAGTACCACTGTCACTCTCTCGCCTCTCCAAATACTCCATTATACTACCTCCCATCCAAACGCTTATCTTACCTGTAATTTGTGTTTGAGGGCTGGCTCCACCTGGAATTCACAGAGTCCTAACGCGTTCTGCAGCAGGGCCACAACTGGAGTTTCCCGGCGTGGATTTTCTGCAAATCAAAAGCAATCAACATTAGAAATGTGGTAGCGGTGCTGACACAACCCTAAAACCTAGAAGCCCCAGAGACAGCACCCCTGAGACAGGCAAGCGAGCAATATAACGCCTACACGTTCACGTGCAATAGGCCAAATGTTTTCCTAAGTAAATGCCTGTCACAGAGTTTGTTAATTCGAGAGCCCTAGGACTTTGCTGCTAGTACCACTGTCACTCTCTCGCCTCTCCAAATACTCCATTATACTACCTCCCACCCAAACGCTTATCTTACCTGTAATTTGTGTTTGAGGGCTGGCTCCACCTGGAATTCACAGAGTCCTAACGCGTTCTGCAGCAGGGCCACAACTGGAGTTTCCCGGCGTGGATTTTCTGCAAATCAAAAGCAATCAACATTAGAAATGTGGTAGCGGTGCTGACACAACCCTAAAACCTAGAAGCCCCAGAGACAGCACCCCTGAGACAGGCAAGCGAGCAATATAACGCCTACACGTTCACGTGCAATAGGCCAAATGTTTTCCTAAGTAAATGCCTGTCACAGAGTTTGTTAATTCAAGAGCCCTAGGACTTTGCTGCTAGTACCACTGTCACTCTCTCGCCTCTCCAAATACTCCATTATACTACCTCCCATCCAAACGCTTATCTTACCTGTAATTTGTGTTTGAGGGCTGGCTCCACCTGGAATTCACAGAGTCCTAACGCGTTCTGCAGCAGGGCCACAACTGGAGTTTCCCGGCGTGGATTTTCTGCAAATCAAAAGCAATCAACATTAGAAATGTGGTAGCGGTGCTGACACAACCCTAAAACCTAGAAGCCCCAGAGACAGCACCCCTGAGACAGGCAAGCGAGCAATATAACGCCTACACGTTCACGTGCAATAGGCCAAATGTTTTCCTAAGTAAATGCCTGTCACAGAGTTTGTTAATTCAAGAGCCCTAGGACTTTGCTGCTAGTACCACTGTCACTCTCTCGCCTCTCCAAATACTCCATTATACTACCTCCCATCCAAACGCTTATCTTACCTGTCATTTGTGTTTGAGGGCTGGCTCCCCCTGGAATTCACAGTGGGGGACTCGTCAACGTTAAGTAAGTTTCTTCATTGTGCAGAATCCAGGCATCAGCATTATGGGTAATGGATAGGGTGAGTCTGGAGGAGGAGGACTCAGGATAGACGACCAGGACTGAGTTTGTGTCAACTAACTGTTGTGAACCTGAGGAATGCTGCGGCATCAAAATCAAGACAGTTCTGTTGATGGGCTTGTTGTTTTATTGGTTGATTTGATTACAGTTTTGTTGGGAATGTGATGAAGCACTTGCTAAAGAAAGACAGACACACAGGAATAAAAGTGAATAAGGAGGACTATTTACAATTAATGAATGAATGATTGAGTCATTTTCAGAACTCGCTGTCAGGGAAGCAGAACTCGTCCTCATACTCTGCTAAATCATCAGTCGGGGTTACTTCTGGTAACTGAGGAGAACTTTCCTCGGGTAGGGCGGTGTCCTCTTCTTCCTGCGTGCATTCTCGTACTCTGTAATCTGGTGGTATGAAGTGCTGGTTCATCTTTATCAAGGTGAGCCGCTCCACATTTGCGGGCAAGAGGCGGGACCTTTTGGAAGTCACAATGCCACCAGCAGAACTAAAAACACGTTCTGAAGACACGCTTGCGAGTGGGCAAGACAAGTAATTGATAGCCAGGTTGGTGAGCTCTCGCCATATTTTTCTTTTCCCATGCCAATACGCCAATGGGTCCTCTGTAATATTGACCTCTGTGGAGTCATCCAGATAGGCTTGCACCATTGAAAGAATGTCCTCCCGGATTCCTGTACTTTGCACTTCTGTGTCCTTTCTAGGACCAGGAAACCCTAGCTGAGTTAGCCAACTCGCTTCGGACATATCGCATGCGCCTGGTGCAGATGATACGGTTGCTGGTGAGCTTAACGGCTCAGAGGGAAAGTCACTCACTTCTGCCACAGGCACAGATGGTGAAGTGCTTTTTTGGGACGCCTGATCGCCTGCTGATTCACTAGTAGTACTGTCTTCTCCTACAGTTTCCTTCCGCTCTATTTCAAAACGAATGGCTGACTGAGCTAGCCAACCTTTGTACTCTGTAACATCCGATGTTTCAAAAGGAATTATTACTTTGCCAAACAATGGCTTTTTGTAACGTGGATCCAGAATAGTAGCACAAATGTAGTGCTGTTGTTTCTTGATATTTACAAGCCGTTCATTGCTAACTAGGCGTTGTAATAATCTCTGCGCCAACTCATGTGCTTCGTTCTTTCCAACGTCCTTTAATTGTGAAGACACCACCTTGACTTGGTGCTCGAGCTTCAGCAACAGTGGGATAGCTTTGCTCAAAGAACAGTCCTCCCTGCTCACGTCACGCGTGAAGACCTCAAAAGGCCGAAGCATGTCTGTCAGGCTTTTAACTAGCTGCCATTGCTCCACCGCTAGCATCATTCCTGTCGTATCACCACCCAGGTTGTAGAAATACTCATTGACTACTGGAAACAGCTCATGCAGACGCTCAAGCATGTAGAAGGTTGAGTTCCAACGTGTTGCCACCTCCTGGATAAGTGCTTTCACTGGCATTCTACGTTCATTTTGCTTGCGCCTCAGCTCCTTCCGGGCCTTAAAAGAATGGTTGAAATGTGTGCATATTCTTCTGCAGATGGTCAGTGTTTTGTCGACTGCAAGTTCTTTTTTCAAAAAATTTTGCACAACAAGGTTGATACAGTGCGCCAAACACGGCACTCTGAAATAGAAACCGTCCTCCATGGCCTTAACTACATTCCTGCCATTATCTGTAGAAACATAACCAACCTTGCAATGTCTTGGGCGCAGCCATTTCAAGACCTTTTTGTTAAAGTCAGCCAAAATGTTGACTGCAGTATGACTTTTCTCCATGCCAAACATGGCTAATGTTGCATGTTTACGAGCACCCTTAAAAATCTCGACCAAGTCACCACCTGCATTTATCTGTTTAATAACCCCTGAAAAAGAGACCCAGTGTGCAGTGATGCACATGTAATCAAGGGCTTGGCAACTGGTCCACATGTCTGTTGTCAGGTGTATAGTGTGAACAGCACTCTTCTGCAAAGCTGCCCCCACCAACTCAAGCACCTCTTTGTGTAGTGCTGGAACAGCAACCCTGGCAAAATAGTACCGGCTAGGAACCTTCCATTTAGGGGCCAATGTTGCCACGAGTTCAAGGAAACCCACACCTTCGACAAACGAAAAAGGGAGAAGGTCCACCGCTAGCATTTTTGCCAGCTTAGTGTTATAGAGGCGTACAGTTGGGTGGTTGCGTTGAAATTGCGCATCTGAGGAGAACATGGCTGAAATGGTGCGCTGGACAAATTTACGGGATGATGCTGATGCCTTCTTGGACCCACTTCTGATCAGTGTTGACATTTTCCGCATTGGTGTGTCTCCCAGACTCTCAGTGTGCCTGCTATGTGTTACGGAGGGTGTGGTGCTGCAAGGGGTACTGGGTGCAACCGGACACATGTCTGACGCTTCTTCTACCTCCCCATCATATTCAGATGAAACACCTACTATGGGTATATTTTGGCCACTTGCCCTTTGGGATCGCTTTCCCTTGACGTTTGCTAGGTGCGGAAACCATTCGACAGCGTGCTTTCTTTCAAGATGACCTATCTGGCCTCCGGTTCCATAGTTGGTACCAGTCTTACCACGGCTAACGCTAGTCTTACAAATGCAACAAACGGCTATGTTATCATATTTTTCATGGACACTAAAAAAGTTCCAAACTGGGGACTGGAAACTTCTGGTTTTGCCGCACGAGGTGATACTGCTGCCAATGCCAGATGAAGCAGTGGTGGATGAGCCTTGCAGACATCTACTGGGTTGTGCAATTATTGCAGCAACCTTACTTGAGGGAGTCGAGCTGGATGGAGTCCCCCTCTGGGGAGAAAATATGGGAGCTGTAGGTTTTGTTGAACTTGTGGTACTACTTGACTTCGTTGGTGGTGCTACCAGTGGCACGTCGCCAGGGTCACGCTCAGCATGACGTCGGGATAGGGTGTAAATGTCTGTCTGCTGCATGGCCGGTGTGGCTGGACTGACATGTGTGATGACTAGGTCATTGCTGTCATCCTCTTCAACAACATCAGAATGCACCACTTCATCAAGTCCGACGTTCGGATCCATAAGTATGAGCTTTCCGGGGCCCTTCCTTTTACCATGTGATACCTTTCGCAGCTCATGGTGTGCCTCCCTCTCAGACGTCAGAGATGGTTGCCAATCTAGATCCACATCATCATCTGATGGAGCGGGGCTTGAAGAGGAACTTCTACACACCCTCCTTGATCTTTTCCTTGCTGGGGAGCTAGGAGAAAATGAATCATCAGGAGGAGTGGCTTTGTCTTCCTGACATGATACCCCGGCTCCAAAGTCAATTTCCTCCTGTGCCCCTACTTCTGGAAGAACAACCATTGTGGGCACTTGCACCGCTCCATGGCCATCTTCACTGACCTCTACTTGCAAGTCTCCATGGACCTCTCCTTCTCGGCCTTCTCCTTCTCGGCCTTCTCCTTCTCGGCCTTCTCCTTCTCGGACAGCTCCTTCTCGGACAGCTCCTTCTCGGACAGCTCCTTCTCGGACAGCTCCTTCTCGGACAGCTCCTTCTTGGACAGCTCCTTGCGCATGTACTTCTGCTTGTACTAGTAGCCCATGCAGTTGTTGTTGCGGCTTTGGTTGTTGAATAGTACTTGTGAGATGAGTTAAAACCTGTGTTGATGGCGTGCTGCTACTTTCTTGCGATGATCCAACATCACTGGTCGTTGGTGATTCAACAACTAAACAGGCTACCTGTGCAGCACTCATGGTGGGCCTTTGTTTTTTTTGTTGTTGTTGCCCAAAAAATGTCTTGGTTGAGCAACCAGTCGCCTTGGTAAGTGGTGCCACTTGCTTCTTCTTCTCCTTAGTAGAGACATCTTTCTTGGAAGAGGACCTACGGGCACCTCTTTTTGGAGCCATCTTCTTCAGATGTCGGAACAACAGGCCGCAGCAGCACTTCTTCCTGGCACTGATGCTCAACGATGATGCGTAGTTTTGTGCACCTAAACGCAAACGAAGACAGAGGAACATCAGTAAATATAAATGTTGCATATGTAGCGCTTGAATAAACAGTTAGCAAGTAGGCATTTATGAATACACACGTGCACACCACACAATATGGAATTTTCAAAATTAGGATTTGCTAAATTTTTGGGAAACAGGAATTTAACATTGATCCAAGAGAGGACACACACAGAGGGTTGTGCTTTCATGTACCCCTGACTCCGCCTGGGCACAATGGGTGAAAGCAAGGCACAATGGGTGCAGTCCTATGTCTCAAAGCTCACTGCCTGCCTTCAAAATGGCCGCTTGACCCCCCCATCCACATGGCCAGGACCATGCCTCAAAATGGCCACCACCAACATAGCCAGCACCCAACCCCTACTCCAAAAAGTGAAAACACACAACACAAATCAAATCACCACAATCCAATGCCATCCATCCATTTTCAGAAGGCTTATGCTGCCTGCTGGTGGTTTTCCGGTGCAAAATTGCAGTTTTTACAATTTCGCGAGTGCGAGATTGTTGCTTCACGGCGCGAACGTGGCAAAAACCCGCAAATTCCGCGAACAGACCGATTCTGGGCCCCCCTGGGCATAATGGATGACATCAGAGCACAGTGGGTGCAGGCCTATGGCACAAAGCACACAACTTACAAATGGCCCCTAGACCCCCACCCACACGGGACCAGACAATAAAATGGCCCCCACCCCCATAGCAAGCCCCCAACACCACCCCAAAAAGTCCTAAAACACACAAAAATCAGCACAATCCAATGTCATCCATGCCCTGGCCAGAATCATGTTAACAAAAATAATTTCAACAAAACAGTTGTATCATCCATGCACCCATAAATAAGCCTGGTGGTTTTCAATTCATGTGCAGCAGAATTGTAATTTTCACATTTTCGCGAGTGCGAGATTGTTGCTGCGCGGGACACGAGCAGTGCGAACACAAGCAAAAACATCCTCAGCTCGCGAACTTGCAGATTTTCCCCCAAAAAAAGTCGAAAAAAAAACAACACACACAAAAATCACCACAAACAAACAACATCAACTTACTTCTTTGTGAAATCAAAATTCGAATCCAAAAGTAATCCAAAAGGCCTCAAATCCAAATATCCAGCAGCAACCACAAAAAGTAATCCTTCCCAGTCAAGAATGATCGAAAAGTGGCCAGGAAATGGAGGAGCTTGCTGGACAGGAACAGGAAGTTGGAGACTGGGGCACTTCCTTCACCCCACCCCTATGGGAGGAGCTTGCTGGACAGGAACAGGAAGTTGGAGACTGGGCCACTTCCTTTACTAAGTAATTTTTGTACTTTCGCTAGTGCGAGATTGTTCCTGCCCGCGCCGCGGACCGCGAGCAGCGCGAGCAGTGCGAACACAAACAAAAAATCCGCTTCGCGCGGATTTGCGTATTCTCGCCGCATCCGCGAGAGTTCGCGGATTGCGGATTCCCCGAAAATACGAAAAATCCGCGAGCGTAACGGATTTTACGCCCATGCTTACCCTGAACCCTAAAAATACCCCTTTACCCCAGAAACTGAAAACTGACCCTGAACCCTAAAAATACCCCTTTACCCAAAAACTGAAAACTGACCATGAACTCTAAAAATACCGCTTTATCCAAAAACTTAAAACTGATCCTGAACCCTAAAAATACCCCTTTACCCAAAAACTGAAAACTGACCCTGAACCCTAAAAATACCCCTTTACCCAAAAACTGAAAACTGACCCTGAACCCTAAAAATACCCCTTTACCCAAAAACTGAAAACTGACCCTGAACCCTAAAAATACCCCTTTACCCCAGAAACTGAAAACTGACCCTGAACCCTAAAAATACCCCTTTACCCAAAAACTGAAAACTGACCATGAACTCTAAAAATACCGCTTTATCCAAAAACTTAAAACTGATCCTGAACCCTAAAAATACCCCTTTACCCAAAAACTGAAAACTGACCCTGAACCCTAAAAATACCCCTTTACCCAAAAACTGAAAACTGACCCTGAACCCTAAAAATACCCCTTTACCCAAAAACTGAAAACTGACCCTGAACCCTAAAAATACCCCTTTACCCCAGAAACTGAAAACTGACCCTGAACCCTAAAAATACCCCTTTACCCAAAAACTGAAAACTGACCATGAACTCTAAAAATACCGCTTTACCCAAAAACTTAAAACTGACCCTGAACCCTAAAAATACCCCTTTACCCAAAAACTGAAAACTGACCCTGAACCCTAAAAATACCCCTTTACCCAAAAACCCAAACATATAACATTTTTTAAAAAATTATATGCTTAGCAATACTTACGTTCTAATGGTATGCGTTGTAAAGGTATCTGCATTGTAAAAACATGCTTTGTAAATGTATGCGTTGTAAAAGTTTTTGCGTTGTAAAAGTTTCGTAATGGTAGTGCATAGTAAAAGTTGCATTGTAAACGTTGCATACCCACTCCAGTGGGTGCAACAGTAGGGAAAGTGTTGTATAGCGTAGGGGTTAAAATTACTATTCCAACTTCAGAGAGTGCAATAATAGGGAAAGTAAATACTTCACAAATAGATATAAATAACATAAATAGTAATACCAATTACAAATAAATAAAATATTGTACTTGTGTATAAAAAATATTAAATATTTATTTATAAATACAAAATAAAATTATTTAATTATAAAAATTGCCTACTCATACTAATTAATTACCTATTAACAATAAATTAATTTACAATTTCAAAATTAATAAATACATTTTAATTACCAATTATATTTTAATTAATTACCTATTAAAAATTAATTAACAATTAATTAAAAATAAATACCAATAATTTAAATGACAAATTTAATTAATGAGAATTAAATTATTTCCCACCCTATTCCCCTATAAACCCACAACCCGCTACAGACAATAAATGAATGAAATTAACATATTTATCAATTAATCAATTAAAATTATTTACCAATCATATTTTTATTAATTACCAATTATTATTTAATTAACAATGTATTCCAAATAATTAAGAATAAATAAATTAACATATTTAAATAATTATAATTAAATTACTTCCCACCCTATTCCCCTATAAACCCACAACCCGCTACAGAAAATAATGTAATAAAATTAACATATTTATCAATTAATCAATTATAATTAATTACCAATTATATTTTAATTAATTACCAATTAATACATAATTAACAATTAATTATAAATAAATATCAATAAATAATTAAAAAAATTAAATTAATTATAATTAAATTACTTCCCACCCTATTCCCCTATAAACCCACAACCCGCTACAGAAAATAAATGACTAAAATTAAAATATTTATCAATTAATCAATTATAATTAATTACCAATTATATTTTAATTAATTACCAATTAATAAATAATTCACAATTAATTATAAATAAATATCAATAAATAATTAAAAAAATTAAATTAATTATAATTAAATTACTTCCCACCCTATTCCCCTATAAACCCACAACCCGCTACAGAAAATAAATTACTAAAATTAAAATATTTATCAATTAATCAATTATAATTAATTACCAATTATATTTTAATTAATTACCAATTAATAATTAATTAACAATTAATTCTAAATAAATATCAATAAATAAATTAACATATTTAATTAATTATAATTAAATTACTTCCCACCCTATTCCCCTATAAACCCACAACCCGCTACAGAAAATAAATTACTAACATTAAAATATTTATCAATTAATCAATTATAATTAATTACCAATTATATTTTAATTAATTACCAATTAATAATTAATTAACAGTTAATTCTAAATAAATATCAATAAATAAATTAACATATTTAATTAATTAGAATTAAATTACTTCCCACCCTATTCCCCTATAAATCCACAACCCGCTACAGACTTATATTACACAAAAAATAAAAATTATTATTAACTTACCTTAAATTCGATATTTTTGTTGGCTATATTATGTCTAGTCGATATTATGTCCATTCTATATTTTTGATTCGATATTATGTCCATTCTATTCGATATTAATTTTCTCTAGTCGATATTTTTGTTGTCTATATTATGTCTAGTCGATATTATGTCCATTGTATATTTTTTACTCGATATTCTGTCCAGTCGAAATAAAAGACTCGATATTATGACTGCCCACCACATTTTACATAATTTTACATCTCTGTTGTTTTTAAGGAATAAATAAATAATTGCATCTTGAAATGAAATATAGGTTGATTTAGATTTGTCATAACAGTGATCTGGTTTAAAGAGTTCAGGCTAGAGAAAGGTAGCAAAACAGGCACAAAATTCAATGGTAAAAAGCCATCAGGACCAGGTACCTTACCGCATTTTATATGTTTAGCAGTGAATACAGTTTCTCTAGGTGATATATCCACTTCCATTGGGAAAAGTTAAGATTATCTAAATTTGGGTAAGAAGTTGAAGACAAATAGTCACTGATTGCAGATTTGTATGTGGTCTGTTCAGAGGGGTATAAATGTTGATAAAAAGCCTCAAATTCAGCAAAAATATCTATCTTTCTGGAAACAAGATGGGCATCCAAGGTCCTAATACATTAAATCTTGCTACTTTCTTTACATGCTGTTAAATAATCAGCTGTTAATTTTATTTTGGCCACCATAATATCTAGAATTTTGGCGTAAAAGAAAGGAGGAACCCTGCTCAGTGGAAATCTAATTTTAAATGTCACTTAGCCTTAACTGAGTACTGTAATAAAGCTTGGGAGTCGTACTGGTAATATAGGCATTATATATATACATGTTTACATTTATTGTAATCAGAGAGCAACTTCTTTATTGAATTGTCGCTTTTTACATTTCACATCTTGCTGATGCTTCCATATCATTTGTAAAGAGGTGTCAGAAGACCGCCCGCCATCCTATCGGTTATTGGGACCACCCGCCATAAGGGCGGGGGTCCTGTGGGGGGTATTAGGATGCGCCCGCCACCGTGGATTTTTAGCATTGTGGCGGGCTGTGCTCTCAGCACCGCCCGCCACAATATTAAAAATGCACGTATGCATTTGCATAAACAAAGGGGCAGGCACTGCGCGGTGCCTGCCGCTTTGTTTATGTAAATGCAGGGGGGTACCACAGGTACCCCCCGTGTGCACCCCCCACCTCTCCTTCACTCTGGAGGCACACAGGGGGCCCCCAAAGTGAAGTCCGCATGCCGCCACCATGGAAAGGCATCTAGACAAGCCCATGCTAATATGACTGGCGGTGTCTATTAGACACCGTCACCATATTAGACCTTTTCCGCCCCGGTCGCAAGGCGACCGGGCGGAAAAGCGGCAGACGGTCTTTCCGTGCGCCGCGGTCCCCCGCCATACTTATATAGCGGGGGATCATTTAGGTGAGGATGGCGGGTGGATTGCCCCCGCCGGGCCGGCGGTGGCTACCGCCAGCCTGGTGGGGGTAATCCACCCGCCATCCTAATGGGCCCCTAAGTGTGGAGAAGTCAATAATACTATTCTTTGAATTTGGTCACAAATGAGATAGCTAAAAGCAGTGAGGTATTACATCTCTATTGTATAGGATGTGATTGAGCAGGAATCAAATCTATGTCAATGAGAATGGGGGCATGATCGGAAATAAACAAAAACTCCTATTTCCATATTAATCACATTTTGTGCAAGGGATTTACTCATAAAGAGATAATCAATTCTGTATTGCATGCGATGTGTCGGAGAGTAGAAAGTGTATTCCCTCAAATTAGGATTGCACAAATATCAAGTGTCAACTAGAAATGTTTGAGAAATCATAGAACCAAAAGATGTATGTATTTTGTTGGGGATATATTAAACAGTAGAATTCCTATCTAAAATACGATTGACTATCTGGTTACAGTCAATCAATCAATCAGTAGATTTGTAGAGCGCAGTTTGTCATCCGTGAGGGTATCCATCATTGGCAGGGTCCAGTTGAGTATCTGAATTGCCAAGTCTTCAGGGATTTTCAGAACTCTGGAAGAGGTGCGGAGGTCTGGAAATTAAAGGATAGCTGTGTCTTTTCTACTAGGTAAGAGAAGAAGCGACCTCCGCATCTGCTATGTCAGATGCAGAAGATGAGGGTTAGACAGAGATAAGCAAAGGTGTTTGGTGGGCTGATGGAAGTTCAGACATGGTTCCAATAGGAGGGTCCTTGTGCTGGGCCTTTTATGCATGGGTTAGTAGCTTGAAATGGCAGCATTTTTTGTACCTGGAGCCAGTGGAGTTTCCTGAGGTGGGGTGGGGGTGGTTTGGGTTTTTCTATGGGAATCCAGGTTGAGTCTGGCTGGAGCGTTCTGTATAGTCTGTAGTATCCAAGGTGGTGAGCTGCACTTCCTTTGTAGAGAGCATTGCCATAGTTAAGTTGGCTGGAAATGAGGACTTAGATGATGGTAAGTCTTAAGCTTTGGGGTAGCCATTTGAATATCTTACAAAGCATGCGGAGGATGAAGAAGCAGGAGTAGGTGATAGAGCTGACTGGGTTCTGTCTCTAAACATATCAACAATTATAATATGGAGGGCATTGTGTTTACCATTACTCTTTGCACCGCCTTTTCTACCTCTAGTCTGCTTATCTAGACTCCCACTGCTGGCGTAAATCAGCGACATCATTACAATCTCTTGTTTAGAAAAAAAAACATTACAATCTCTTTCTGAGACTCTAGGCCTACTTTACTCACTCTATGCAAATTTTAGGGTTCTAGTAGATTTTAATCTTCATATAGATGACATCAACAACAAATTGGTACAACAATTTCTGGGTACTTGGAAGGCTTTAACTTGGAACATCTTGTTAAAGAATACTTCCATTTAGCAGATCATACCCTTGATCTTATTTTGGCTCATCCTCTTCTGGTCAAAATACTTCTGTTAGTTCTTCTCATATGGTCTGATCATATTTTAATTCATTTTGAGATTTTAACACCCACCTCATGTGCCCTGCCCTGTACAATCAAAAAGGTGTCCAGACCTTGGCATAAAGTTAATGACTTGCCTCTGGCTTATGCCTTAGAATCTGTCACTATTGATCAGACTGCAGTGTTAGAGCAAGGATTGGGTTCAGAAGGCCATTGTCATTATTGTACCTAAGATAATGTACTCTGCTAAGAAACTCAAACCTTCAGCACCCTGGTTCTCCAATGCACTAAAACATCATAAATCTAGCTGTAAGAGGTTTTAGAGGCACTAGAGAACTAGTTATGATTATGAAACCAATGCAACCTATCAGGATGCCTTCAGGAAATGGCCCGTAAAGCTTTTATTGCCCTGTGAATTGCTGAGGAAGATGACTCTCCCAAAGAATTGTTTACAGTGGTTAGTGCCTTTCTTTCTCATTTGGCGACTAGAAATATGCCTCCTCCATCAATAAAACTTTGTGCAGACCTTTCTGATTTTTTTCATAATAAATGTCAGTCTATTTATGATCATTTTCGTCATTTTTTTTACAGCCTCCTTCGGCTTTCCTCCCTCTCCTTCTGCACCAATTCTATCTTTTTTCTCTCCTATATCTTTTGAAGCATCAGCCAATGACCTTGCTAAAGTAAGTCAGGATCCACACTTTACCTGTGCCCCCCATCTATTCTTAAAATGTCAGTATCAGTGAATAGTCCCTTGGTGAACATCCTGCAGCAGGAATCTCTTGCGCAGTCAAGGCCCTCCCTGGTTGGAAGCAGGCCCTTTCACCTCCCCTACTTAAGAGTCTTCTGCTGACCTTAAGATTTTAGGGTCACTTCTGCCAACTATAGCAAAGTTGGTGGAGAAAATGTCAATAAACAGCTTACTCTTTTTTTGGAGGAAAACTATTTGCTTCATGACTCGCAATCAGGATTCCCTCATGGTTATAGCACTGAGACCGCATTTTTGGAGGTCTCCAAGTCTACCAACAGCAATCTTGGCCGCAACTATCCAGTTATGTTAATGCTTTATGATCTTTCTGCAGCATTTGATATTTCCCCACATGCTATTTTACTTGAGAGACTGGAAGGCATGGGCATAACTGATCTCTCCTTGTCATGGTTTAAATCCTTTATCAGCAACCGCAAGTAGACTATCTCCCTCCCTTTACTTCTGTGGCAGAGCCTTTGGAGTGCTGTATTCCACAGCGTTCACTTCTCAGCCCTACCCTTTTTGATGTGTATATGTTACCTTTGGCCAATATTCTTGAGTAGTTTCTTATGGAAATGATGCACAACTGGCGTTAGTCTTTCATGGAAATGTTTCCCCATCATTGAGTTTCATTAGATCTTGTCTTAGATCAGTCCTAGGTTGGATTAATACCAATTTTTTTGAGTTGAACTCAGATTCTTTTTTTGGGTACCAAATCTTTCCCCGTCGCTAACCTTTGGTGGCCCTCAGATATGGGAATTCTACCCGTTCTTACCCTGTGGTAAGGAACTTGGGGGTCAAATTTGATGCTGAGCTATCCGTTGAATCTCAGATAAAAACATTGTCTTGTTCCTGTTTTCTGATCCTGAGATCCTTGAGGCGTATTCTACATTTTATTCCAATAGAAAATCAACAAATGATTGTACATGCGTTGATCAATTCCAAACTGGACAACAAGTCACTTGCTTCAGCTTCATTGGCTACTGATCAACAGAAGGATTCAGTTTAAGGTTCTTACTTTTTCTTTTAGAATTTTTAACTCTAGGGGACCCCTCTAGCATAGGCACCGGTTCAAGTTGTCCGCCCAGGTGCATCTTTGCGGTTCAATACCCCTAAATTGATTCAAACCCCTCACATTATTAAATCCAGAAGAGGGGGCTGTTCTTTTGCCTACCTTAGTGCCAAACTGTACAATGCTTTATCTCTGGCCTTGAGAAGCTGTCCATCTGAAATGGTTTTCAGGAAAAAACACTAAAAGCTTGTCCATGACTCTGTAATAAGCATCTCATAAGTTTGCTTCTGCCTTTAGACTATGTGGGAATTCTTCTAGCTAGCACTGGGACACCTTGTTCGGTAGCTGTGAGTGTTGAAAATGCATTCTATTGTACTGAAGAAGCTGGTGGAGGAAACTGAGTCAACCTGAGTTGTCAGGGTGTGGCTGAAGGTACACCAGATAGAAGGGAACATTTCTTGGAACTTCACCCACAGTTAGGCACTATTAATGCTAGATTTTGTTTAATTCTTCCCTGAAGATTTAAATGGATTAAGATGCAGCCCAAGCAATTTCCAGTCACTGAGGTTAATTCAAGCATTCCATCCAACACTTTCTTGTAACTAGGGCAAAGCCAGTCCTTGGTTGCTTGTGTTTCAGTTCAGGGAGGACCTGGCTTGGCAGTTTGGGCTGGCTATTCCAATTGGAGCAGGTTCAAGATTTATTTGTATAGCGCTGGGTCCAAACTGAGATGACATGGTGTGCAAAGTAATGATGGTTCAGGATGCGACCTTAAATACTTACCAGTGGCTGAGGTTAATTCAAGCATTCCATTCATCAGATTTTTGTATTCTTTAGTGTGTCACCCTAAGTGGGACGGGAATGCTAAGATGTGGGTCCCATGCACACTGTGTCACTGGAATCAAGCTGTACCTAGTTGATAAGCCCATAATTCAGGTAAAACCAGTCCCGGGTTACTTGTGTTCTGGTTCAGGGATGACCTGGCCTGGCAGTTCGAGCCGAACTGTTCAGATTGGAGCAGGGTCAAGACTGGTTTGCATACAGATGGGTCCAAACTGAGGTGGCTCGGTGTCCAAAATAATAACAGATAGGGATGCAGATCTGAATAATTACCACGGGCTGACATTAACTTAAGCATTTCATCCATCACATTTTTTTGGTCTGCTTACAGATAACAGTATCACAATTCCTCCAATATGCCAATGCGATATGACTGTTCTTGAAGTGCTCCTTCACTTCAGACATTTAATGTCTTAGAAACTGCATGCACATCATCCAGGCCAGGATGTCCGGTGCCTACTTGAAGCCAACCCCAAACCAATCACCACATAATTCTTGTTATTTGACAGGAGCAGCAAACAAGAAAAAGTACCTAGCTCAATGACATGCACCTTGATGGCATGGAACCTCAAATGTTGCCACATACCAAGCTTCTTGGATTTACCTAGAGCACCAACTTCATACTTAAAGTACACATTGCCAATTTAAAAAATGGCCTTGTAGCTGCTTTCTCTTCTAAAGAAAGTGAAACCGTGTCTTTCAGATAGTGTCTTTAGAAGTACTGTTCAAACCCTTGTACTCTTGCATCTGGATGGTGTTAATACCCTCCTTTATTGCCATGCATACTACACATTGGCACCTCTTAAGGGTATGCTAAAAACCCATTGCCTAACGAAATATGATCACACTACCCCATCAATTGGGAACTGCATTGGCTCCCCTGCCTACCCGCACCATCTTCAAAACCAGCTCTATCATGCACATATCTATCGCAATCAGCCCCGCAGCTTATCTTATGAGACAGTCAGCATTTCTGGTGGTTTTCAGCACACCCCCAGCCATGATACTATCAGACTGCAGACTACAAAATGTGAAAAAGAAAAAGCAAGGTTGCACGTTTTTTCATCTATGCACTCAACACCTGGAACAACATTCCTGTATCAATCAGGATTGCCCTAACAGTTTAGGAAAGAGTTGAGGACACATGTCTTTAAAGAACACTACATCATCATGCATTAACCTTCCATAAACCAGCTACCTCTTCTATTCTCTTGTTGAATCTATGGTTGTCTTGGATCTTGAACAGCACTCTGCTGCCTTACAGAAATATAAAATATAAACATACAAAAACCCTTTTCGGTCTATTCTGCCAAATGCAGTTTTAATTTTAATAAATCAGGCATATAATTGGGTTGCACTTGGTCTTGCCTGCCTTGTAGACTGCAACATTACAGTGCATAGATATTCTACTTTCTCCTCTGAAACCTACTTGGCATCATGGGGCAAGGTCCTTCTCCCTGGCACAATCTGTTAGGTTTTTCAAGATAAGGGAGGCAACATATTTACCTACCACACCTAGTAGAGCTATCATACAGTATATCAGCACACTCAGATGATACTAGAACTTACTCTTTTTGCACTAAATAACAACTTCTTCGTTCACAATGATACATGGTACCAACAACATTCAGGTGTAGCAATGGGGGCGAAATTTTCGCCCTCTTTTGCTAACATCTTTATGGGATTCTTTGAAGAGTTCCATATATGGAGACATGGCCCAACAGAACTGTCTAACCGCATCATATTGTGGTGTCGGTTTATAGATGATATTTTTCTAATATGGGCAGGTTTTACTCAATGAGTTTGTTACATACATCAATACCAACACATACAATCTTAGCTTTACTTCCAATCACAGCAGAACTAATGTTGATTTCTTGGATACCACTCTATATGTTGGCAATGAAAAACTTGAAAGCAAACTATATAGGAAAACAACTGCTTGCAACTCAATTTTGCACGCCAGTAGTGCCCATCCCATCTCCCAAATTACAGCTATTCCGTTTGGCGAAATGACCAGAGTACGCCGCAATTGTAGCGTTGAAAATGAATTCCAAAATGAGATACCTAACCTCAAGGATCGTTTTCTGGTAAGAGGATATGAAAAGCCCACACTAGAGAGAGCTCACAATCGAATAAATAAAATATCCAGATCAGAAACTCTTAAGCGGAAGAATAAGAAACCATCTGACAAGGTGGATAGAGTAGCATTTATTACCCAGTTTAATGCATATAGCAATCAGATATTTAAGACCCTCAACAAACACTGGAAAATCCTTAAATTGGATCCTGATCTTATGACACATGTGACTACTAAACCCAAAATCACCTACAAGAGAGGTAAAAGTCTCAGAAATCTTATAAGTCCGTCTGTTGTAAGCACAATTGCTCCTCCTGTTTCCACCAATATATGGATGCCGGTCAAACCCAAAGGTTTCTACAAATGTACTCAATGTTGCATCTGTCAATTCGCTGATGACAAAAAGAAAACCTTTAAATACAACACCAAGCAAATGTACCACATTAATCAATTTATTAACTGCAACACTAAGTTTACTGTCTATTGTATTGTCTGTCATTGCGGACAGATATATGTGGGAAGCTCAATTCGACCCCTGAAAGAGAGAATCCAGGAACATATACGTGCCATCCGTAACAACAATGCCAGCTATCCTCTAGCTGTCCACTATAATACGGCACATACAGGGTCGGAAATAATTGCAGTTAAATTTCATGGTATTGATGTGGCCAGGGCTAATCCGAGAGGAGGGGATAGAGTTAGCAACCTAAGAAGGTTAGAATCACAATGGTTAATCAAATTGAGGGCTGTAGACAGGGGCTTGAATGTAGACCGAGAACTCCATGTATTTCTCAAAGATTAACAAAGTGTATACTCATATTTCTGACTGTATCTGTATCATGCATTGCTGTATCTTGCTCATACATCCTATTTGCAGCTTATATCAATGATCTGTTTTCTGTTTATCATGTGTATAGGAAATGGGTAGTAAAAACATGTCCTTTCCTGAAATGCTTGAGGTAATACTGCTTGTATTCCGGCTGGTGTACAACAGTTATTACTAAATTGAATGCTTGCACTCTCCTAGTGACATTCTGCCTAATCATATGTCTGAGGCACTACTATATATAATAATTACCATTCTATTTCAGGCCTCGTAATCACGAAATCTATGTTCTCTTTTTCTCTAAGTAGGAAGGAAACTCCTAAGATTGTCAAATTATTCCCTTGCCAGGTTGGTGACAGTGATCACGTTTATTAAACTTGACCTATTCGTGTTCACTCCAATTATATTACGTCTCGGTGCTTGTGTGTATCTTCGGACATTTGTAGCCTGCTGTGCTACCGCTCATTTGCTTATTACACTCCAATATGGCCCTAACTTCCCACTCGGTAAACATTGAATTCTTTTTTTGAGCCCCTTGTTGATGTTTATTCTTAGTAGCCGGACTTCCGCGTCATGTGGTTTGTTGTGCACCCGTCGGTGCACGTTGTATATATATAATGGCTTCCGCACCGCAGCTTGGCTCCTTGTGGCGGGCCGTTACATTTGGATACAACCCCGGCGCTTTTTCTGGTAAGCGTCGTTAGGAGAATCATTGTTAATATTGTGTGAGGGAGGCAGCTTTCTGATGTTGCCCAATAATTTAACTATGCGCGGTTTCTTCATTTTTTCGTTTTTCAGACTTCAACTTATCATGGTTGCACAGAAAGTATTTACTGAAACCGCACCTATATTCTGCCATTTACTGAACGAGCCGTAACTTTAAGGACTTATTCTATACTTGTCAGGAGCTAAATACGCTGTCTCTTACCTTAGATATGACAGGAATTCCTGTAGACAGCGTAGAGGATTTTCGCAGAGACGCAAAGGACCAACTTCCCAGAAACTCTAACTAAAACTCGCTGACTAGATTTTACAGCTAAGAATTAACTAGAACTTTCGGGAGGAGGGCCGGTACTGGACGTTGACTGGAATGTAGGGCGTTTGACTGTCGACCTGTGAATTAACAAGAACATAAACTTACTATCCAATTCTAGATTTACAGTATTCCTACTTAAAAACCTGTTCCTCCCTGTTCACTTTCTAAAAGAGCTAAGAATCCACTGAGCTGAGCCCTACCTGCGAACAGTCTGGCTCTATCTCCGTCCAGTATTTCTTGTCAGGAATGGAGTCTTGGAATCGTCCTTTATTGATGACTTGGAACTTTTCCGGATAGAAGTCTGGGACGTCTGTGAATAAATAAATTACTATTAAAAGAATGAAGTCTTCTCCTTTAGTTCACTTTCTCCTAGTTCACCCTCCCCTGTTCTCTAAACTTACTTGAAAATCAACTCCTTCCAAAATTAAATGGTGGGTTCAGATGAGTTCTTGTGTACCTTCCCTAAGAAAATGAAATACACCAAGAAAAGCAACAACTCGTGCATTTACAATTCACAATGACCTTCTTGTGAATACCCTTAGACAGAAATTTGTAACTCACTATGACCTTCTAGTGAATACTCCTAAAAGAGAAATATAACTCACTATACTTAATTCAGTAAACAAGTTTGTGCTCAAAGTCACTCACAATAAACCTTTTGTAAATAACAAATTAAAAAGAATTCTCAGATATTCAAGTTGCCTCCATAAAGGCATCAAACAAAGAAATGTCTATAAAAAAAACAATCTAAAATTGCTTTCTGTCTTGCGTTGGGCGCCTTGAGAATATTTAAACTTAGCTTTCAAGTCTTCTCATGCCGATGATGAAGATTGCAGGGCACCTAATAAAGTTTTTCTTTCCTTGCGCAGACTAGCAGATCAAAAGGGCTTAGGCGATGCACAACTGAAGTCCTCCGGTGGAGCGCTGAAGCTGGAGATCCGCTGGCTGGAACTCGGGATGTTGCCTTCTAGAAATCCTAAGGCAAAGCGAGTTTCCTAAGTCTGGGTGCGGTTTAAATACCGACCGCACCCAGAGACAACGTGCGCTTGCACGTTTTTAACTGCCTACAGCCTTCAGCGTGCGAGGCGCACTGAAGGCATTCAGACGGCAAAAAGTAAACGCACAAGCGTTTATTTGCCTTCAGCTTTCCGCGTGTTGAAGGCTTTTGACAGCTGTGTCTAAACAATGCGAAATACCAAAAATAAAGCATGAAATGTCTAACCAAGGTCAGAATGTGAAGTAACATGTGAATAAAAAGACGACAACATTTATTGCTAAGTTTCTTGTAAACCTTTCTCAAATCTCACACAAAAACACAAAATACATAAAGAGGTGCTGGTGCACGGGACAGGGGTGGGTTTTTTCAGATGGGAAACAATTAAGTTATGTATTAGATGTACATGACTGAAGGGTATCTTGCGGACTTCCATGGAAAGGGGCAGGAGAATCGTGACAGTACTCCCTCCTCAAGATCCCCCCTAAAACCGGTGCAATAGGTTTGGGTTTTTCAGGATTTTGAGCATGGAACCTCCTTAATAATTTGGGAGCATTCTTTAAATGTTCCAAAGGTTCCCAAGACCTTTCCTCCGGGCCGTAACCTTTCCAGTCAATTAGATAAAGCAATCTTCCCCTAGACCTTTTGGAATCTAAGATCGATTTTACTTCGAATTCTGGATTTCCCTCAATATCTATGGAGGAAGGAGGCTGGATGAATCGAGTCTGAGAGTGAAATGGTTTGATTAAAGACACATGGAATACTGGATGGATCTGATATTTGGTAGGTAAGGTTAATCTCACACATACTGGATTTAAGATCTTCTCTATGAGAAATGGACCTATGAACCTAGGATTAAATTTGCGATTCCCTTTGAATTTTAAATTCTTTGTGCTTAACCAAACCTTATCCCCAGGTGTGTAAAGTGGAGGTTCTGTTCTATGTCTGTCAGCAAACCTTTTTTGATCTTCTTTTGCTTTGGCCAAATTGAAAACTGCTTGTTCTTGGATGGAGGATAATTTGGAAATATATTCAGAAATAGCTGGTACTTGGTTAAGTTCTTTTATCTCTTTTGGAAAAGACCTTGGGTGATAACCTAGGTTACAAAAGAAAGGTGACATTCCAAGGGAGGAATGATCAACATTGTTATAGGCAAACTCCAGTTGACTTAAGAGTGTTGACCATTCCTCACCAACATTAGTTAACATGCAGCGAATGAATTGCTCTATAGTTTGATTGGTACGTTCAGTAAGGCCATCTGTTTGAGGATGATAGCTAGAGGATAGACGAACATCCATATTCAGAAGAGACCTCAAGTTTTGCCAAACTCGTGAAATAAATTGGGACCCTCTATCCGAAATCACCACTGAAGGAATTCCATGCAAACGAACTACATTTTCCATAATCAAATGTGCCAATTCCATGCTAGTTGGTAGTTTCTTAAGCGGGACAAAATGAGCCATACGTGAGAACTGGTCTACAATAGTTAAAATGGTGGTAAAACCTTTTTTTGTGATTGGCAACTCAACAATAAAATCTAAAGAAATTGTGTGCCATGGTTGAGGTGGTAAGGGTAGAGGGTTTAACAAACCGCTTGGATTTTGATGAGAAGGTTTGTTCTGAATACAAACACCACAAGTTTCAACAAAAAGTTGCACATCTTTGAACATTGAAGGCCACCAGAAGGTTCTTTTGATTAAATCATAAGTCTTAACCTTACTTGGGTGGGCTGTTAAAGCCGTATCATGATGAAAATGTAAAATCTTTTCCTTTAAAGCATCAGTGGGTACAAAAATGAGATTCTGCATAAAGATCAAATCATCCCTTTCTTGTAAATAAGGATGTGATTCTTTCCAAACCTTGAAATCTTTCTTTGCCAATTCTTCTTTTATGTCTGAAATTACATCACAAACAGTTATACTGGCTTGAAACCGTGATACAGGTATTACCGGTCTTACCTCAGAAGGAGCATCAATAAAAACCTCTCCCATTCTTGACAATGCATCAGCTTTCAAATTCTCTTTACCTGGTCGATAAGTAATAACAAAATTGTAATCATTAAAAAACATTGACCATCTCAATTGTCTTGCAGATAGTGTCTTTACAGACCTCAAGGCTTGAAGATTTCTATGGTCCGTATATATTGTCACTGGATGTCTGGCTCCCAGCAAATAATGGCGCCATTCTTCAAATGCTGCCTTTATTGCCAGAAGTTCTTTATCGGCAATTGCATAATTCAGTTCTGCTTCAGATAGTTTTCTAGAGAAATATGCGATTGGGTGCATTTGTCCTGTGTCAACATGTCTTTGAGACAAAATGCCTCCTACTGCAAATTGGGAAGCATCTGCTTCCACAATGAAAGGCTGACTGGGATCTGGATGAGAAAGAATAGGGGCTGAAATAAATTTCTTCTTGAGATTCTGAAAAGCCTCTTCAGCCAGATCTGTCCACACAAATTTTACACCCTTTCTCAACAATTTTGTGATCGGAGTGATTGTTTTAGAAAAGTCTTGGATGAACCGACGGTAAAAATTTTCGAATCCCAAGAAACTTTGAACTTGCTTTACAGAAGATGGACTGGGCCAGGATTCAACCGCTTCTACTTTCTTAGGGTCCATTTCAATCCCCTTAGGACTGATGACATATCCCAAGAATTCTACCCTTGAAGTATGGAAAAGACTCTTTTCCAACTTAACATACAAAGAATAGAAAGCAGTTTTTTAAGAATAGCTCGGACCTGTTGCACGTGCTCTTCTTCAGAATTCGAAAAGATAAGAATGTCATCTATATAAACAACACAGCATACATCAATGAATTCGTGCAGAACCTCATTTATAAAAAATTGGAAGGCTGCAGGGGCATTGCAAAGACCAAAGGGCATGACTTGATATTCAAAAAGTCCAAATTTTGTACGAAAAGCTGTTTTCCATTCATCGCCCTTACGAACTCGTACCAAATGATAAGCTCCCCGCAAGTCCAATTTTGTATAAATGGTAGCCTTTTTGATCTGGTCTAATAAAGTGGGAATCAAAGGCAAAGGATACCGGTTCTTTACAGTCACATTGTTCAAAGCTCTATAATCTATACACGTGCGCAATTCACCTCCCTTTTTCGGAATGAAAAAGAGAGCTGACGAGACAGGAGACTTGGAATGACGAATAAAGCCATTTGCCAGATACTCATCCAAGTACTCTCTAAGATGAACATTTTCTTTTTCCGTTAAAGCATAAATTCTGCTACAAGGCAGAGTAGCCCCTGGGACAAGGTCTATTCTACAATCAAAGTCTCTGTGTGGAGGGAGAGTGTTTGCCTTTTTTTTGTCAAATACATCTTGAAGATCTGAGTAAACAGATGGAACCCCTTCGATAGCCAAAACTCTAGATGAATCAGAAGGAAAGTTAAACCCTTGAATAACCTCTCCAGATCTTTCAAGAAGGAAGCATCTATTAATGCAATGAGAAGACTGAAAGGTTAAAGTCTGGGATACCCAATCTATACTTGGATTGTGTTTTATCAACCAAGGAATCCCCAGAATCATTTTGAACTGAGGGGCGTCTATGATGTCAAATTGGATCTTTTCTTGATGAATGGGTGAACAGTCCATGTTAAGAATTTCGGATTGTCGGCTAATCGGTCCTGAAGTTAATTCCTTACCATCTACTGCTCTAACAATTTCTGGATGATCTTTTAAAATAGATTCAAAGCCTAACTGGGAGAAAAACTGAGTGTCCATAAAGTTTCCCGTGGCTCCTGAGTCTATTACAGCTTCTACCTTTCTAATCTGAGAGGAAGGCGATTGACTTCTTAACTCGACTAGAATACCAAAATGCTTACATCCCAAAGGTGGAACAGTAGAGGCCAAACTGGAAATTACACTCGATGAACCGACCTCTTCATTCATCGAGTTTTCTAGTTTTCCGACGACTCTTGGGTTAAAGCTAGATCTGAGGATTTTGACTTGAACTTATTTGGTCTAGTTGGACAGTCTCTTACAAAGTGTCCAGTCTTACCACAGTAAAGACACTGATTTAATTTTCGTCTCTTCTCTTTTTCGTCCTTAGAGAGTGGACCTCGAACAGTTCCTATTTGCATAGGTTCTACATGATCTGTCTTAGAGCCTACCTCCTTAACTGATGACACATTCCTATCTTTTACAAATAAGATTTTATGATCACTCTTCCCTTTTTCGCCTTTTCTCTCACTAAGACGATGATTAAGCTTTATCACAAGATCAATAAACTCATCGATATCATCAGGGGGTTCTAAAATTTGAGTTACCATATCTTTTAGATCTTCCCGAAGGCCTCTATAAAAAATAGAAATTCTCTTATTATATGGCCAATTAGCCTCAAGTACCAGACGATTGAATTGGGAAATATAATGGAGTAGATCAGAAGACCCTTGTTTTAAACTCAACAACTCATTGTCAGAAGACTGCACAAACATATGTTTTGCAAAAATCTTTTTTAAGGCACGTTCAAAATTCCTGAAATTATACAAAATTGGATCATCTCTTTCAACTATAGGAATGGACCAAAGAGCAGCATCTCCTCCAAAATATGATAACATAAAGGCAACTTTGGAAGAGTCATCAGGAAAGGCAGATTTTTTGGCTAAGAAATGTAGATGACATTGCTGCAAGAATATGGAGAACTTGTTACAGTCCCCATAAAAGCGTTCTGGAGAAGCTAAAGGTGTAGGTGTTGGGGTAACCACCTGAATCTGAGATCCCCCCCAAGAGTCAGAGGATGAGGCCTGTACACTAATTGGACTCTGCTGAATGGCTGCCTGTAACGCAGTCATGTCGTTTCTTAAGGAAACATTTTCGTCCCTGATGTCCTTTAGAACAGCTGCTATTTCCTGTAAGGAAACCTGGTCCATTGCGTCTGGGCGAAATATTCTTCTTGGGCTTTGCCTTCTGTCAGGAGCTAAATACGCTGTCTCTTACCTTAGATATGACAGGAATTCCTGTAGACAGCGTAGAGGATTTTCGCAGAGACGCAAAGGACCAACTTCCCAGAAACTCTAACTAAAACTCGCTGACTAGATTTTACAGCTAAGAATTAACTAGAACTTTCGGGAGGAGGGCCGGTACTGGACGTTGACTGGAATGTAGGGCGTTTGACTGTCGACCTGTGAATTAACAAGAACATAAACTTACTATCCAATTCTAGATTTACAGTATTCCTACTTAAAAACCTGTTCCTCCCTGTTCACTTTCTAAAAGAGCTAAGAATCCACTGAGCTGAGCCCTACCTGCGAACAGTCTGGCTCTATCTCCGTCCAGTATTTCTTGTCAGGAATGGAGTCTTGGAATCGTCCTTTATTGATGACTTGGAACTTTTCCGGATAGAAGTCTGGGACGTCTGTGAATAAATAAATTACTATTAAAAGAATGAAGTCTTCTCCTTTAGTTCACTTTCTCCTAGTTCACCCTCCCCTGTTCTCTAAACTTACTTGAAAATCAACTCCTTCCAAAATTAAATGGTGGGTTCAGATGAGTTCTTGTGTACCTTCCCTAAGAAAATGAAATACACCAAGAAAAGCAACAACTCGTGCATTTACAATTCACAATGACCTTCTTGTGAATACCCTTAGACAGAAATTTGTAACTCACTATGACCTTCTAGTGAATACTCCTAAAAGAGAAATATAACTCACTATACTTAATTCAGTAAACAAGTTTGTGCTCAAAGTCACTCACAATAAACCTTTTGTAAATAACAAATTAAAAAGAATTCTCAGATATTCAAGTTGCCTCCATAAAGGCATCAAACAAAGAAATGTCTATAAAAAAACAATCTAAAATTGCTTTCTGTCTTGCGTTGGGCGCCTTGAGAATATTTAAACTTAGCTTTCAAGTCTTCTCATGCCGATGATGAAGATTGCAGGGCACCTAATAAAGTTCTTCTTTCCTTGCGCAGACTAGCAGATCAAAAGGGCTTAGGCGATGCACAACTGAAGTCCTCCGGTGGAGCGCTGAAGCTGGAGATCCGCTGGCTGGAACTCGGGATGTTGCCTTCTAGAAATCCTAAGGCAAAGCGAGTTTCCGAAGTCTGGGTGCGGTTTAAATACCGACCGCACCCAGAGACAACGTGCGCTTGCACGTTTTTAACTGCCTACAGCCTTCAGCGTGCGAGGCGCGCTGAAGGCATTCAGACGGCAAAAAGTAAACGCACAAGCGTTTATTTGCCTTCAGCTTTCCGCGTGTTGAAGGCTTTTGACAGCTGTGTCTAAACAATGCGAAATACCAAAAATAAAGCATGAAATGTCTAACCAAGGTCAGAATGTGAAGTAACATGTGAATAAAAAGACGACAACATTTATTGCTAAGTTTCTTGTAAACCTTTCTCAAATCTCACACAAAAACACAAAATACATAAAGAGGTGCTGGTGCACGGGACAGGGGTGGGTTTTTTCAGATGGGAAACAATTAAGTTATGTATTAGATGTACATGACTGAAGGGTATCTTGCGGACTTCCATGGAAAGGGGTCAGGAGAATCGTGACAATACTCCCCGCCGTGAAATAATATTAGATGTGAGTATTTGCATAATAATGATTCCCTATTGGTGCGGCCCTTGGTGCATGGATGTTAGTATGGCTCTCATATATATACTTCAATAGTGACGTTTAGAATGAATAGGCACATTACGGTCCATGTTTATATAATCATGTCTTGATATTGACATGCGCAGTACTTTTTAAAATATACCCCTTGTCCGTGATACTGAAGTGGCTAATCATGTTTACACTGAGGTGATTGGCATTATCTATTACACGGTCTGTTTCCAATTATACCATAGTGCTCCATAGTTCATTGAGTTGCACCAACTATCTGTGTTTTGTTATGTCTTAACCTAGACGCTTTTAATTTTCAATTTGGAAACAGGTAGGTAATTTCATACTTGCGTTACAAGTCACCCCTGACATCAATAGTTATGTACTTATGGTTCTGTATATTCTGATCGTGTCTTTTCATGCACAGGACTTGCTCATTTAATACGCAACGTGAATGATTTATTATTGATTTTTTCTCACCCTCTCCCTTTTATTCAGAATTGGGGTTATTTCGGTTACATCTTCGAATACCATTATATGCTGTAGTCCATCCATCCTTTGTAACAATTACCATTTTGGATGCACTAGGATCTACGCTGTCTTGTATATATGGTGAGACTTATTATAATATTGCTACGTGTTGGTCTAGTTGACATTTGCCAAGTAGCTACACAACTCTTGTTCCGTCGCAAGCTTTGACCGTCTTCTGTGCATGTTTACCCACCTTGTCTTCTTATAGTATTGATTATCTATTGATCTTTCCAAACAGGGATGTTTGATCTGGTGATCACGTTATTGTTTTTGTATGTGGATTAAATTTCGAGATTTTGTTTGATTTGTAACATTTGACTACTCATGATGTTTCCACATTCACCCTGTGCATTGAGTGCCTATGACAACAATGAATATCTTTACCTCCAGGTGTTCCATTCTTGGATGTTAGCAGTGTATCTTGAAACATCCACAATTGACAACACGAGATTCCTACTTGATCTATGGTAGGGATCCCTTTTTTTGTCCTTAATGACTCATGCTCTATATAGGGTCTTTTTAACATACTCCAGCAATGTTTCTCCTTAGCACACGTACCTTGTCCAGTAGGTTATGATGTGTCTTATTGTCGTGTCATATCTTGTTTTCTTTTGATATTTTTTGTTTATAGGATGTTCTTCTTGTGATTTGTTAAAGTTCTTATGTAATTGTGGAATGCTCTAGTGTTTTATATACGTGTCATTGCAGCACTGTCTATGCTCTTTTTATACTATGTAAATATTTTTCATATGTATGTCATCTAAATGTTTGTATTTAATACTTCCAGACTTGATAAAGTCTCAGTGAGAGACGAAACACGTGTTGGCGAACAATATGCTGGGAAAGTCTTTTATGAAATTTTGAATAAAGGAATTATTGAAGAACACAGACTTGGACCTCGAATTATATTGGCCTGACAATTGTTGATCCCTTACTACATATAAAAAGAAATTGTTTTTCTGAATTTTATTTGTGGTTGTTTGTTTAACACTCTACAATCTTTTGTACAAAATTTTGAGTGTTGAGGGCTATATACTAGAGCCCATCACTGATACTTATTAATTTGGAGTGCTGTAATTAGAATTTCACCACATAGATTGACTTTGGCAAGCATTTCTGTGTTAGCCTACAGCACCTTTGGATAGTAGGTGCATAGAATTTCTTTAGCACCCAAGACATTTATACTGTTTCTATTGCTCTTCTTTTAACGTTTTGTGTACCACTTTAACATATATATTTGTGGCCTATAGAATAGTGCGGACACTTCCTTCGGGAACACTACTATCCTCTCATTTTGTATAAATAAAATAGAACTAGCCAGCAATCGCAGTAGGTCTCATCAGACTTACAGTGGCCCTCTAGAAGTATTTTTGGGTTGGGTGCTTGCTCAATCAGATGTTACTTTACCTATAATTTCATGTACCCTTTCCAAAAAATCTTATAAATCCTATCTTCCTACAGTGTAGTAGAGCTTTTCAAGTCTACAATAAGATGTTTGGAGGTAGCCTAAATCAGTCCTTCTACAGCCATCTTTTCTTGGTCATTTGCTGACTAGAGCAATATAATATATGGGATACAATATTCACTGTGTATTGACCATTTTCTAATGTATTTATTATCAGCAACTAGTAACGCAGCTGGTCGCCAATTATAAAGAAAAGACGCCAAACTCGATGATTATGAAATATTCCAGTCAGGTTTTGATGTCATATTGCCCGCTGAAAGAGCCAGCAGCTGACGTGAAAAGCAGGTCAGGTCAAAGAGCATAATTGAAGCAGCTGTTTAGCAACAAAAATGTAACATTGCTTTTCTTTCTTCTGCTGTATTTTTCTACCATCCAATGACAAGCAGAGAGAACATGTTTATTTTTGGCAGTTCTTAGATAGTTCAAGTAAGGCCAGAATGTGTGTGCATGTTTCTACACATTTAAGGCTATTGCAGCTTAATTTAATTTTTTTAGAGACTCAAATTGAACTGTTTCTAATGTAGCCTTATAGCCCTCAAGAGCGGTCAATATAGGTAATTAAAGGACCGCTCTAGCGGTAATGTTCTGAGCCCAAAGCAAAGTTCTTTAACAAGGAACTGGGGGACAGATGTAGGAGCCAAAATACCGGTCGGTAACGGCCGAATTCGGCAGTTACCGACCGGTATTTGGGTTTTCAGATGTAGGGGCATATATTTTACAGAATCGGTAAATTTACCGAATCGGTAAATTTACCGATTATGTAAAATACCGAATCGGTATTTTTACCGATTCGGTATATCCAAATGTAGGTGGCAGTCCTGAGAGTGCCACAGGCCTTACAGATTCGGTATTTTACCACCCAATCCAATTGGGTGGTAAAATACCGAATCCAGGTGTGCATGCACATGTGTGCATGCACACCTAGCCATGTGACAGACAGATAAGGGCATGTCTGTGTGCCACATGGCTCACATGCCCGTCTTTGGGGTGCTAGAGGGTGTCAAAGTGACACCCCCTGCACCCTTGCTGGAATCGGTATTTACCGAATCGGTAAATACCGATTCGGTAATGCCCATTGATTCCTATGGGCTTCAATGCCCATAGGAATCAATGGGCATTACCGAATCGGTATTTACCGATTCGGTAATTACCGATTTTTACAGATTCAGTAATTCAATTACCGAATTTTCCTACACCTTCATATTTACCGATTCATAAATACCGAATCGGTAAAATTCGGTATTTATGAATCGGTAAATACGAATTACCTACATCTGGCCCTGGGACTTTAATGCAGGTATCGCCCAGCTACTGAGGGCTAGAAGGCCAACAGAACATTCCACCACTAGACAGCAGAATGTCCTAGCAAATAAAACAAAGGCCCTTGGGATCCATGAGGCCTTTGTTCACTCCAACACCAGTGAAGTACATGCTGGAGTTCCAAGTTTCTACCGGCCATTAGAAGCTCAAAGCACTCCATTGCTGTCAATGGAGCTCTCAACATACCAATGTTCTAATATCTGTTTGCAACAAAAACCAGGTTCTTGATGTGTTTATTTTGCACTAGAGGTTTTATTTTTATTCTTCATATTTACAAACATGCTTGCTTTTTCATATGAAAGAGTTACGCACGAAGGTTTATAGTGGTTAATGGAAAAGGTGATGGTGTGACCATGTATTTCTATCTCTGCCCCATGTTCCAAATTTAGTGGCTTTCCTTCCTATTGTTGTGCTTGTCATGCCCCAGGAGCATTTTGTTTGGATGAAATGATTATTTACACTGTTGAAATCTGGATTGTGAACTGGAGTGCATGATGGGGTATTGTATCTCCTCCTCTTTCCTTCTCCTTCTGCTTCTTCCTCCCTCGTGCCCATTTCTCATCCCCATTCTCTTCCTTTACTTCCGTGGTGACTGCTAGGCAGCCACTTGGGAATGTTGGGGCATATTACCAAGCAATAGCGATAATTATCGCTATTGCTTAGTTAGAGACAAAGATTTACCGCTGAGCTGCGGCAATTTTTATCGCAAATACACCTTGGCATTACCAAGGTTTATCGCAAATGCGATAAAAATCAGCCGCAATGCATGAATATCGCTGAAATGTCAGCGATATTCAAGCATTACCGAGCTAATGCTCTTAGCCATGTTATCCACCTCCCATTGGATAACATGCCTAAGAACTGCTCAGGGCAGGTGTTAGCTTTTGGAGATATTCGCGCTTAGCGCGAATATCTCCATAAGTTTGTAATAGGAGATAGCAATGTTAGCGACTGTTTCCAGTCGCTAACATCTTGGCAGGCCCACTTTGCATGTCATTAGTGATAAATATTACTGACATGCAAAGTGGGGCCCAAGATGGTCGCTATCTCCTACTAGCTGTTGCTAACTGGTGTTAGGAACAGCTAGGTAATAGGGAGATCATTTTATCTCCGCTTTCTTCGCTTTTAAAGCCAAAAAAGCGGAGATAAACCCCCTTGATAATATGCCCCGTTGTTTCTTAAAGCTTAACCAAATGCATTCCACTATACCCACCATAGGTGTCCGTGCACAGCAAGAAATAGGATAAAACAGGCATTGAGAATGCAATAGGCCACCGATGGATGTTGAAAGCAAGATCAGTTGACTTTGCTAACAGGAAAAATCCACAGATTATTACACCAATTTCAAGATTTTGAAAAGAATGAGTCCTGATCTAGGTTAGTGTGGCCACACTAGTTGGAGACATTTTAAATAATGATTACGTTTATTTATCAGGGAGTTGCAAAAAGTGCTATGCCTCCTTTCACTTACTTCATAGTATATGATAAAAGGTTGAAAAAGTGCATATTATAGAAGGGGGTTGGAGAGAGTCTGGTAAATGATCGTGTCTGAAATTCTTCAGCCGTGCCCTTGTTCTGTGATGGGTTAGTTAAAAGCAAGCCTGACTCACTAGGTTTACAAACATTTTGTGAAACTCTTCTAGTTGGTTTTGGATCTCAACTATTGGCTAAAAGTATTCCATTGCATAGGACTAGGTCATTGTATGCACAAACTTCTCCCTCCATGTTTCATCCTCTTGACTCATAAATGGCTGATTTGATGGGTAGTCATTAGGAAATGGACATTTCTGGCACATGTTTCCTTTGGCCTCTCAAGCCTCTGCACCAGCACACTTCATTGATCATGCACAAGAACTTGATCTTCTCATCAACATGAAGAAAGTGTAGGTGTTGGCTGGGAAAACATGGCGGCCGGCTAGTAGCGGGTCGCGGGTGCTGTGTAGCAGTAGTGGTGTGGCGTGAATAATTTTGCATACTCTGGACAAGGGACGCCCGGGCTTTCAACCCAGTTAACTAGCTGTTCTGGCCCAGGGTTACCTTGATGTAAGTGTAGGTAAACGGAGGTCTTTCTCCGGTATTATCGGCTTCTCTTGTGGCTTCGGCGCTTCATGGCGTCTCAGGGGACTGAAGCTTCGCGGATTCAGAGGGAGGCGGAGGCGGAGCCGGCGGCAGGGATGGAGCTCTGCTGCTGGGGCAGAGCAGCTTTCGAGCTCGGGAGAGGTCGGCGAGCCGCGTCCAGTATTGTGTTTCGTGGCAGAGGGGTCCGTGGAAGGGGAGTGGAGGCACCATTTACTGGCAAGGATTCATTCGAGAGGCGGCCCCAGGTTTCGAGTTTTGTAGGCAGTTTACAGGTCCCTCAAACCTCTGAGGATACAGAAGGTGCTGCAGCTCTAAAACAAAAAGATAAAGCTGAGGTCAAGAACCAAGTAGTGTGTGCAAGGGTTTCTAGATACACACTGAGGAGCACTGGGAGGAAGGGGGGGTGAGTAGCTGTTAGCTAAGTATTCTGGCTCACCTAAAGCAAAAATTAAAACCTCACTAGACACTAACCACAAAAACTCAGCTAAGAAAAACAGCAGGCAGGGTAATAGTAGCAATAAATTGGGGAAACAAGGCATACTGGAGCAGAAGATAATGATAAAGACCACCCCCTCTCTAAACGCATATTTTAAAACGGTACCTAAGACTTTGATATTAAAGGGCGAATCTACACAATCCGTGCAGAAATTATACGGTACTGCGAGGGAGGTAAGGTTAGTCAGCAGTCTCCTGGGGAAACAGATTTGCAAGATTGGTCTAATCATCTAAGTCCCAACCGTTATCAGGCTCTCTCTATAGATATGGAGGAGGCGAGTCAGGGTTCGCAAGACAAGTTAGACTTAGCCGGCACTACAGAAGTAACTGCAGACTAGTTACCCCTTTCCTCTGATGCAGTAGTCCCATATTTGTGCGGTACTGTAGAGTCTCTTGAGGCTACTGGGGTCCCAGCTATTGAGAGTAAAGTCCTGGAGGAGTTGAATAATTTGAGCTGTTATAGTGAAGAGGGGTCTGGGATAGACCCCGAACTTGAAAACCCAGACCTTCCAGTTATCGCTCTCTTAAAAAAATTAAACATCGATATGCATAAGGGTTTTGAGGTGTTCAAACTGAACCAGGAAAGTATCAGAGCTTCCTGTAGTTTATTAGAGGAAAAATTCGATGAGTTGAGCTCCCGCACAGTCATGTTGGAGGCTGAAGTTAAAGAGATTTGCAAGAAGGTTATGGATAACCGTAAAGAGATTGAGGCTATTAAGTTTAAAGATATGGAACATGAAGAAAGGGTTGAAAGGTTGGAAAATATGCAAAGGAGAAATAATTTAAAGATTTTGAAGTTACCAGAGGTAAAGGAAGGTTCTGACATCAAGAAGTATGTGGTACAGCTACTTAAATCTGAATTACAGTTGGAGGAGGCTGAAGATGCCATTTCTGGTGATATTCAAAGAGTCCATCGCGATCCTTTTAGGTTGAACCCGAATCGTTCTAAGCCCAGGAGAATCTTGATTAATTTTTTGACGAATACTCTGAAAGAAAAAATTCTGGCGGCTGCTCTCAAAAAGAAAAGTATTCTGGTAGATGGGGCTAAAGTTGAGGTAAGATCGGACCTGTCACCGGTGACTGCCAATAGGCAATGGGAGTTAGGCAAGCGGATTGAGCCTCTTAGGAAACTGGGTGCTACGGTTCAATTGAAGTTTCCGGCCTTTCTAAAAGTCATGTGGCAAAACAAGATGTATTCTTTTCGATTTGTTGAAGAGGTGGACAGTTTTTTGGAACAATGTCAGGCGGATTGCTTGTAAACAGTCTAGATATGGGTCTGTTAAATTAGGTTAAGCTTAAAGAGGAGATCTCGAGTAGGTATATAATCACATTTACTTTATTTTTGTGTGTATCTGCACCATTTACTGTAGGCACCCAAAGGGCCTAGGCCATGGGCAGTTTGGTTGGGTTTTCCGGGGTAGGGGTGGGACTTTTTCGGGGAGGGGGAAAAGGGTACTGGGGTTGGGTGAGGGTAAGGGTAAGGGGAGAAAAATTGAAAAAATCCTCAGAAGCTTTTTTGTCATCAGGTTCTATGAAATAGTTGGCGCAGGGTGTTATGAGTGGGGTTAACTCAACGGAATTGAGATTTTTATCTTGGAATGTAAACGGCCTGCATGTGAAACCTAGGAGAGAGTTAATTTTGAAGTATCTGGAGGATTCTTTGGCCCAAATTATAATTTTTCAGGAGACTCATTTGTCTGGGGATGAAAGTAAGGAACTGTTTTTGGCTCAGCTGTGGCGTGCTCATTCTTTTTTTACCCCTCAGATGGCTGTTACAAAAGGGGTTGCAGTTTTAATCAGGCAGGGGGTTAATATTTTAGTGGAGTCTAAAGCGGCTGATGTGAGAGGTAGATGGCTGATTGTAAAATTGAAGATGGCAGGGGAGATGTTGATTATCATTGGTTATTATGGCCCTAACCAGGATGATGTGGGTCCTATAGATGATCTGGCTAGGGAACTATTAAGTTTTTCTGGTAAAATAATCATGGCAGGCGACTTTAATACGGTGTTGGATCACAAGTTTGATCGTTCTGAAAAAAGTAGAGCCTTGGTAAACTCTAAAATGTCGAGCAGAGTTAAGACAATGATTGCTCAGCAAGGTTTGTGTGATATTTGGAGATGGAAGGCGGGCCAACAGTTAGGTTATACATTTTATAACAAAAAATATAACCATAAATCTTGTATTGATTTTTTCTTGCTTGACTCTCGTCTCAGGGATTGTGTGACTCAGGAGGGTCATGTAGGCGTGCACCTTTCCGACCATTCAGCCATCTCACTGTTCTTGGAATTAGGGGGCGGCGTGTCGGGTTCAACCTGGAGGTTAGATTGTACGGTCCTTAATGATCAGGAAAACCTAAAAGTCCTGAGTGAAGAGACTGAAATCTTTTTTGATAAAAATATGGGTTCAGCTAGGATGGAAATTGTGTGGGATACTTGCAAGGCTTTTTTGAGAGGGAGATTAGGTGCTATGGGTGCAAAGAAAAAGAGAACATACTATAGTAAGATTTCTGAATTGGAGGAAAAAATTTGTCTCTGTGAGGCTAGCATTGTAAACCATGGCGGACCTGAGGCGGATGAACGGGCATTGCATGATTTGACGGAGTTAAAATCAGAGTTGGTGGTAGTTTTGACCCAAAGAGTTAAGGAGAAATGGGATACTAGCCAACTTGCACATTTTAACTATGGTGAAGGGTGTAGTAAACTCTTAGATTGGAAAGCGAAAAAGGATCGAGTCCGAAATCAGATCAAGGAAGTAAGAGCAATTGAGTCAGGTTTGACCATTACAGATGGCAAAGGAATAGCGGAGGCCTTTCATGATTATTTTGTGGAAGTATATAAGGAAGATCATAGCCCAGATGACCTAGCGTTAAAGGGTTGGTTAGAGTTTCTGGAGCCGCTATCAGATGACCTTCAGGAGGTATTAAACCATGAAATATCTCAATTAGAGGTGGAAAGGGTCATTAAAGGGGGAAAGAGAGGCAAGGCTCCGGGACCGGATGGCCTTCCGACCGAAGTTTACAAATCAATGATAGGTATCTTTGCACCAATTCTGTGTCAACTATTTAATCAAATCTTTTTAGGTAAGGCTTCACTACCTTCTTCATGGAATGACGCAATTATTACACTAATATCAAAGCCAGGGAAGTCACCTAAGTTTATGGATTCTCATAGGAACATATCGTTATTAAATTGTGATTATAAATTGTTCGCAAAAATTAAGGCCGATAGGTTGAGTATTGTCATTCCAAAGTTAGTCCACGAGGACCAAAAGGGCTTTATAAAGGGTAGATTTTTGAAAGATTTAACTTTCTCGCTTATTGGTACAATAGATATGGCCTCGGCTCAAAACCTTCCCTTGGCGGTTATCGCACTTGATGCCGCCAAGGCTTTTGACCGTGTAAACTGGAGATTTTTACTGGCTTTGTTAGAACATCTTAAATTAGGGCAAAACTTAACTAGCTCTCTTTTATCCTTATATCAGTCCCCTACTTCTAGAGTGTTAGTAAATGGGATACTAACTCAGCCTGTTATGATTATGCGGGGGACCAGACAAGGGTGTCCTCTGTCACCATTACTATTTGACTTATATATAGAGCCTCTAGCCTGCAAGATAAGAGCCACAGAGAAGATCTCCCCTTTTGTTTTGGAGGGTTGGTAAAAGAAAATAGGTTTGTATGCAGACGATATAATCATCTACACCCCCAAATTACAACAGTCAATGGAAGGTCTTTTAGAACTGACCAAGGACTTTGGGGCTATGTCAGGCTACGCGATAAATGAAGATAAAACTGAGATCATGGCCTGGAATTTAAATGTTGAGGGAGTTTTGTGTAAATCTGATATGAGATATTTGGGGGTGAGGATAACGCATGATATTGGAGATCTTACTAGGGTTAATTTTTTAAAAATAAAAAGGGAGATAACTGCTACTCTTCGAGGGTGGGCACACTTACCACTGTCTTTGTTTGGTCGCACGAACTTGGTAAAGATGATGATTTTACCGAAGATAATTTTTTTGTTTGAAACAATCCCGCTGGCATTTAAGAAAGACTGGTTTGCTAAATTACAGAGCGAGATTAGCTCTTTCTTATGGATTTCAAAGGGGCCTCGCCTTTCTTGGAAGAAGTTTAGAAGAAAATTGGTTAAAGGTGGATTGGCGGCCCCTGATTTTCAAATTTACTCGTGGGCCTTCTTCTTGAAGAACTATAGATGTTGTTGGGTACCCCGACTTCTTCAGTGATTGGAGAAATACTTGGTGCAATGCTTTGGAGCAGTAACTATAATGAGCATGGCTTTCTGTATAAATTGGCGGATCCAAATCGCAAAAACTTTAGCGAATTCTTAATGCATGGGAATTTGCGATATCGAAATTGCGATTCCTTAATTTTCGCAATTTAGGAATCGCAAATTCCTACAATGATGCATGTGGCTGCAAGGCCCACATGCATCAATGGTTTTGCATTCGCAAACGGTGCGAATCGCAAAATTCGGCCGTTTGCGAATGCAAATCCCGTTTTTTGGATGCATGAAGCTTTTTGCCATTTTCGCAATTTAAGAAATCGCAATTTTTTTGCGATTTCTCAAATTGCGATTGCATTTAAGAAATCGCAATTGTGCGATTTCTTAAATGCAATGCATGATTTTAAAAAAATTGCGAATTCGCAAATTAGAAGTGGTAAATTACCATGAAGTTAACCTTCATGGTAATTTTAGAAAACTTTCAAAAATGCACTAAAGTGCATTTTTGAAAGTTTCATTTTAAACACACACATGCCCTTTGGGCATGTGTGTGTGAAAAAAGCATTTTCAGGTAAATTTCAGGGGTGCAGGGCGGGGTCCTTTGGATCCCCCCCTGCACCCTTGAAATTGCATTCTCATTTTGCCATTCCTTAATTGCGAATCGAAAAATGAAAATGCCTTCCAATTAATCAATGTAAAGGGATTCCTTATTTGCGATTCGCAAAATTGGGAATTGCAAATAAGGAAAAATAAGGAATCGCAAAAAGAAATGCACATTTTTAATGCATAGGTATTTGCGATTTCTAAATTGCAATTCCTTAATTTTCGCAATTTAGGAATCGCAAATACCAACAATGATGCACGTGGCCGTAAGAGATTTGGCAAAGCTCTGGTTCAGAATCAGGAGGTTGTTAAAAATTCCATATTACAGTTATATGGCCCTGATTTGGGATGCTCCAGGGTCACCTCTCTGGTCAAAGGATGCCTTGGCTACACCGCTAAGAGAAGCGGGACTGCAGCGATGGAATGAGCTATTTCCAGATGGCAAATTGATTTCTTGGGGCACTGTGAGCAGGAATGGGGCCGGAGTTTCTCGAGGTTTAAATATCGGCAGATCCAGAGTTGGGCAACCGAAATGGGGAACTTGGTTGGAGTTAATAATAAACTTGAAGAGAAGCTATTTTTAGACTGTATGTTTAAAAAAGAAGTTGCCCTCAGGTATTTGGCTGATACTCGAGATGGAAGATGGCCCCTTTTCGCTTCCTGAGTCTTTGTGGGGCGACTGCTTGCCGGAGATCGCGACAGAGGATCAATGGCAAGTAACAATGGCTATGTTATATAAAATAGTCAAACCTGCAAATTTAAGGCAGAATCATTTTTTTATGATTAATAGGGCATACTGGTATCCACGCAGACTCTCGAAATTCAAGACTGGTGGTGTCGTGGTCTGCCCAAAGTGCAAGAGCCCCAATGAAGACGACTTACACATGTTTTTGTTTTGCCCGAAGATAAGAGAATTTTGGGTGGCCGTAAGCAGCTGTTTGTCAAAAGCCTTAGGCCAGCAGATCGAGGTTAGTCCAGAATTAGTCCTAACCGGGAGACTGGATCTGCAAGGTAAGGGCATAGATGATAATGCTAAACTTATCTTTTATGCTATACTGCCGGCTCGCGGAGAGATATGTAAACTATGGGTTTCTCCGCTATCTCCGACAGAGCTGGACTGGTTACAAGCCATGAGATTTATTGCCAAATTAGACATTTCGGATCAGACTAGGAAAAAGCATGGATTTTGGTCACCTTTTTTGTTATGTTTTGGGTGAGGAGGTGGGTGTTGTGTATGATGTTTCTATAGATGAACAATATCAATCCAATGATTAAGCCTTTGCCTATCTCGCTGGCAGAGTCTCCCTAGCTCGAGTGGAAATTGGAGGGTAAAGTGGCTGCGCTCTGGAGGAAGACTAATGGTTTTCTGCCCCATATACAAGATGGTCATGCTGGGAGTAGGGTCTACCTCTAAATAGCGCTGCACAAGCCGTTCTCCTATACTGCCAACATGAGATAAAAGCCCAGGGGTGGTTCCGTTGAGCAATGGGTGGCGAGAAGGCCAATGAGGATAAAACTTTTTTTTTTTTTAAACATTAAGAAAGTATAATGCTATAAAGGTAACTTTAATGTTGACTAGTCACTGATGGTGAGGATAAAGTATTGTTCTCTGGTGCTAAAGTCTTTGGAGCCAGACAATATATTTGTGAAAGGCCGGTGTAGATATTATACTAATCAGAATACATCAGGATGAGGGCCTTTGTCAGACCAATACTTTTGCAATGGGGCTGAAAGGAAATATACAAAGTGGTTGATGTGGGGGTGAAAGGGCATACGAGAGGTTGGTATCCAACAAAATCCTCAGATTCCTTACTTTCTGCAAAGTGGAAGGAGTGTTTCAAAGTTTTGAGAGTCTGTTAAATTTATTGAATGGTGCTTACTTCTTAGGTTACGAGGTTATCAGTCTTGAACCATTCTTGCTCATCAAGTTTGCCTTCCGGCATTGAAATACATATTCCAGGTACAAAAGTATGGTAACAGAATATTATGGGCTAAATATTGTCTCACAAAAACTTTGGGCCTAAACATTGTTTACAAAACCATCCGCACAATTGAGTTAGTAATAGAACTTTTAAACATAGTGCATACATACCTACATTTTAGAAGTGGGAGAATAAAAAAAAAACAATGGGGAGAATGTATTTCCCCAATTGACTTCAATTCAAGAAGGGGCAAATTCAGACAAGAGACCTTCAAAATAAATCCATTTTAGCTTCAAACATCGTGAGTCTACCCATGGAATCTAATCTATTGACACATATGACAGTGGAGAGCTATTTTTATCAATAACATTTAAGTAATCCCAGACAATATTTTTATTATCAAAATAACCAGGCACCAAGTGATGTTGCTTGGATGTTCTGGCCTGTTACTAAAAGTGGATTTGTTTGCTTTCTGCTGACATGTACACTGTCACATGATGCTGCTTGAGGAGGCAAGCCAAAAGGTGAACATAAATATAGAGGAGCATGCATGAAAAAGATCAAGAAATAAAGGGGCTTATTTATAAGGCCCTTGCGCTGCCTGTGCATTACTTTTGAAATGGGAAAAAGTGACAGACAAGTGGCGCGAGGGGCTTTTAAATAAACCCCAAAATATATTTGAAAATTTGAATGATCTGACTTTTGGCTATGATCAGTGAGGAATTAATGGACCCATTATAGTAGAGGCCTGGAAATGTCTGCCCACTGTTCAAGCCTCTCAAGCAGGATTGTTTATCAGAGGTAGGCACAGCTCAGTATTAGGGCAGTTTACTCTTCTCTTTAAGGAGAGAATGTGTGTGCCCCTTAAGCTGCAGAATCCTGAATTTCATGTTCATGGAGTGTCTGCTCCTCATAAACTTGGAGTTGTTTTGTCACCTCCTTCTGCAGGATTTTGCTGAGGAATAGAACATTGGAATTAGGTGTGCAGTTGGGCAGAATTTGTGCTCAGCAGATGGTTGTGATATCAGTGTGTTTCTTGAAGTCATGAATACTGTCAGAGAAAGGTGAAGCATTGATCAGGTAGCATTGTATACCATGATTGAGGTAAGGAATTGTATGAGGCATGTGTAGCAAGGAAGATAATGGATACTTTTGTTTTGTGGACAAGTTGACAAGTACAGCTGAATTGAATCGTGTGAGGGGGTGAAGGATCATTGCAGCACAGGAGGATGAATGAAGTGTAAGATCACAATTCTGAGGACTTGGTGACAGCTTCAAGGATTTTAGCATTCCTGGCCACAAAAAACTCAAGGAGATATATGAAGGTCAGTTGAGATGACCAGGAATCACACCTTAGAGTGACTACATTGAAATGTTCCTGGTATATGTTGGGAGGTGAACTTGAGGACAGACAAAACTTGGAGAAAGCCATGTGAACAAGTCATCTTTCACTAGTGACACCATCAATCAAAAACATACCTCTATGCTCATGACACTAAATTTGTTTTTCTGTTGTTCCATGGGTCAAAGGATATTGAGTGACTTTGTTTTTGAAAATAACCTACAGTATAACTGTCTTCATGCATAAGACCATTAAAGAGTTAATTGCATAATACATGTATAATTGGTGTACAGTTCATGACTGTTACATGTAACATGCATCGAAAACCATGAGCTGTCGCACCCCCCAGCTTTTATCCCCCTATTGGTACCTATTTCTGTGTGGAGCTAGTATTCCACATACCACTTAATTATACTACTTAGCATTATTTTAGGAGGTATAGATTAGCACTGATTTAATAGTTTTCATAGTTTATCTGGGTTTTTATACTTTATTCGGGGTTTCGTACTACACAAAACAATGCCATTTACTGCTACACTTGCAGAGACATTGCGTGCAAAAATTGTTTGTGTGCAAACGTTGATCAGCATTGTTGTTTGATTGAGAGCTGGGAAAAATAGAGTCAACCTGCTCCAAGAAAACTGTGTCTTCATACTGGTTTGTTTGGTGGAAACTGATAGGAAGATTTCTAGAATCTTCTCTCATTCTTTAATTGTGTAATCTTCAGAACAGTTGAACAGACCATGTCTTGTCTTTGCTCAGAGAAGACTCCTTCTTCTCTCTGCTTTCTCAAGCCTGTAGTGTTGAGCTTTATGGTTGACCACTCCTACTTTCCTCTTGAACCACAAGCTAGGCTCATCTGAAGCTGACACCTCTCTCATAGTCTTTCTCCTTTATCATTTACAAATACAGGCTGCATGAACATTTACATATGTATGCTCTTACTATATATTTTCTTAACTTTTGCTGAACAATTAGTTCTGTATTTGATTTAAATTGTTAAAGAAACATTTAAGATATGGACACCAAACTCTACGTCAATCTTGTAGAGCCTCATTAATTTCACTGTTCTTGAAATGTATTCCCGATGTAAGCTCCTTCCTTACACTTCGAGTCAACAATCAAATGTCCATACAGCCAGTGTGGATTCTCTCAGATGATGGTCCCAAGAGATTGAGATTCAAGAATCACTGCCAGAACCATATCAAATATAAAAACTGTCAGGACCTACACATTGTAGTAGGAGTCTGTCCCTTCTACTGATTACGTTTGCATTGTTCATTTTGGATGAGAATTGGTGGTGGAAGACTTGCAGGCCAAAGGGTGTGCTAGACTACTGGCTATTCATAGATCTGGAGGAACTGTTAGAAATAAAGAAGGGTACTTTCATTGGTGATAGGTGTTAAATAAAACAACAATAAAACAAATAAAAAAAGCCAGAGAGGGGCGGGGTGTTACTTCTTCATTGTTTATTGTTGGCGAAAGTTATATGAAATTGTGGGTATGCTGATCTCAAAACTTCCCTAGATATAATGCACTGTGTTTCACAAAACAAATCCAAAACCGTTATATAAGTGAAGTGAGTGGATATATGTAGTAAAAAGGTTTTGTTAAAAGGTGTCCATGTTCTAGCTTGATAATTCCACAAGAGCCTGATGTAACACCCCCCTTCACTAACCGAGATGTGCAAAGTGTCTTAAAAAACTGAATGTGAAGTGTAAATGTGAATGTCCTCCACCTAAAAACGATAGGGGACATTTACAATCTTGTGTATAGGTTTTCACAAATAAGAAATTGATTTACACAGACCATAACTGTGACACCTCTTGTGCCTACAAACCTATCTCATCGAGTCCACCCGGACATCTCTGGTCACCAAGGTCATTGCACTGCCTCTTCTCCAACCCAGCTGGATCCCGTTCTGGAATCACCATTGCGGACCATCTAATTTTTCATTTACCCGATTGCGCTTGAATAGACGTTAATTTTTGCGCCTCGTCTCCAGTGCAGCTGGTTCCCGTTAATTTTCCAATTACCCTATTTTTCTTTAATGGACGGTTAACTTCTGCATTGTACCATGCTTGGTCTACCCTCCTGGCAAACCTGCACCTTAAGGGAATTCACCTTCTATTCATTAGACCACTTGCTCATGTGCACCCAGCATGGCAAATCTTTCTCAGGCACGTAATACTATGTCCTGATGATGATCCCAGTATTGTTCTTATGGGATCGAAACATTGTCGAATCATTGTACACCGACAACACAACTCAATTTGCTATTTATGTGTGACAGTGTCGCTGTTCATTTTTGCTTGTTTTATTTCCTGTACAGCATACAAGCTCCTTGTCCTGCCTGAGCCTTTGTTTTTGTTATTGTGCTATATGTATTGCGTTGGATGCAGGATTGTGTCCCACTTTATATGTGTCTCGAATTTAAACATTATTAAAATAACCCTGTCCGGCTGGACAGCCTTAAGATAGTACTAATTCAGAGTCTATATTCAGTCCTTCTCCTATGTATTCTCCTTGTCAGGGACAATTGTGTTTGTAACTTACAAACCTATCTCTGGCCTTTGTGCTCTGTTCAGACCTAGACATCCTGCTTTGAGCAGTGTCATTTCTTACATGGTAAGGTCTACACCCAGATGCATGATGGAGAAGTAGAATACCTGTATAATATTCGATAAAGTACCACTGCTAAGCTCACTTCAGTGTTGCTAATTGATGATATTGTTTATGAATTCAACTCACGCCAACCCTGTATTTGTATACATAGATACAAGAACTGGGAAGGAAACAGATAGTCTTCCATGATCAATCGGCATATATCACTTAGCCAGGACACAGAGATGCTTCCACCTACGGGTCTACAACTGCCCCCTATACGCCCCATTCCTTCTTTCAATGACAAATTATTTGTAGGACGAAAAATGGGACATTTGAAAAATGGAGTGTGTTTGTGAAGCAAAGTGTTGACATTTAACTTTCCAATAAGTATTTTTCTTTTTTTATTGATGTTTACCAAAAATAAAATGTAATGTGGACATGAATAAGTTGTGCTCCCTCTCTTTCTCTTGCACAAGTGATGGACAGGGAAAGGTGTTAACCCTTATCGCATTTTGGTGCTCCTTGCTGGGCCTATTTGTTTGTAAAGCATCTTGTTAGAACTAGGGTAGGTACCACTGCCAAATAGGGACCCTTGCTTCTAGTCAGGGTAAGGAGGAAACACTCTTTAGATAACCTCTGCTCACCCCCTTAGTAGATTGGCACAAGCAGTCCGGCTTATCCAAAAGCAATGTGTAAAGTATTTGTTCCAACACTCACAGTAACACAGTGAAAACACCACAAACTGACTCCACAACTGTTTAGAAAAATAAAGGTATTTAATCTATACCACACAAGACCAAAACTACAAAAATCCAACATACACAGTTCAAGAATATGGTTGCAAAAGAGTTCTTAAGGTTGCGATAAAATAATCCACAGTTGCGTGAAAAGTTCACTGTCGCGTCACATTTTGCCAACAGTACCTTTTAAAAGCGACAAAGTTCCAAAGCAGAAGCTGGTGCAGTGGAAAACAAGCGATGCGTTGCTCCTGAGACCCAGGGTTGGCGATGTGACAACCCCGCTGCAGCAGCGGGCGTGTTGCGACGAATCTGGTCTGTATGGGGAGAAAGGCGGACTTGTATGGATTCCGGTGCCTAGGTTCCGTAGGAAGTTTTCTCTCGCAAAGGCACGATGCGATGATCTTTGGAGTTGCGATGATCTCCGGGGTGACTATCCGCGGACCAGCGGTGATCTCTCTCTCACAGGTCCTCGATGCGATGGCTTCTGCGACGACACTCGCAGCGACGTGGTGCGGTCCGCAAGCAAGCCGTGCGGCAATCTCACCCAGCGACGACAGGCTCTGCGACGACACTCGCAGCGATGATAATCTTCCTGCACCGGTCTGGTGCATCCCGCAAACGAAGGATGCGACGGCTTTGGCAACGGTTACAGGCGCTGTGACGACCTCTACCTTCGTAGTGGCAGGAATTTCCTGGGACTGTCTGAGATGCGCTCCGCAAGCGAGCGATGCGACAAAACTTGCAGAAAGTCTTTAAAAGCTTGGTTTCCAGCTTCCCAACACATGTACAACTTCTAGAGGCACCACACATGGGCCACGCACTCCAGGAAGGACAGAACTCTCTCAGTAGAGTTCAAGGAAGCTGGGGGTGAAGTTCTTTTGTTCTTGGGACTTCAAAAATGGGAGCCAGCTCTCTCGCAAGCCCTTGGAGAATCCTTCAAGCAAGGGGACACAGCACAATGCAAAGTCCTTCCCCTCTCCTTGGCAGCAAAGCAACAGCAGGTCAGTACAGCAGAGCAACAGCAGGACAGTCTTCCTTCTTCAGTTTCAGCTATCTCTTTGGCAGTGGATCCTTCTTAATTCCAGGATGATCTAATTTTCTGTTGTCAGCGGTCCTGTACTTATACCCCTAAAAGTCTTTGTTCTCTTTGTGCAAGTGGGCCCTGAGCCGGGTCTGAACCAGTTCTGGGTGTTCCTTGAGCACTTTGTTTTTCTGGCTTCCCCTTTCCTTTCAGAGTGAGGGGCAGGGTAATCAACCGCCCAGCAAGAGTTGGAGCCAGCATTTTGGAAGGCAGGCACAGCCCTAGTCAGGCCCAGGTGCTATCTCCTCCCACCGCTCAAGTTGCAAATGCAGTCATTCAGCCCAGGGCTGACCCAGCCAGCCTCCTGGGGGCTCCACAGCCCCTGTCACTCTTAAACCGGACAGTCAATTCACAAACAGGCCAAGGCACACAGATGGGTCAGACAAGAGAACAGCTACTTTCTAAAAGTGCTGTCTCAAACACAGGATTTAAAAATAACCTTTCCTAAAAGATGTGTTATTAAATTCTGAGTTCAGGGATACCACACTTTTATATCGTATCTTGTTCCAATGGGAAGATATGCTGGTAGCCACTGTAGCCAGCATCCCCAATGATAGCCTATGGAGCAAAATAGCCTTACAATAGTGAAAAACGAAAATGGCTGTAATTCACTACCAGAGCATGTCACCTGCACAAGTACATGCTCTACCTTTCACATATACTGCACCCTGCCCAGGGGGGTACTTTGGGCCTTCCATAGGGGTGACCAATGTGCACAGAAAGGGAAGGGTTAGGCCTGGTCAGTGGGGACACTGACCAGGAGGACATGGCATATCACAGACTGCACACAGGCACTGCGGTGGCAGGCCTGAGACACCCTTTTAGAGCTACTCCTGTGGGTGGCACATTCAGTGCTGCAGGCCCACTAGTAGCATTTTACATCACCAGCCCTGGCACACTCAGTGCACTTTACTAGGGACTTCTTGGTGTTACAAATATGCCAATCAGGGATAACCAATTACAATAACAATTTACACAGAGAGCATATGCACTTTAGCACTGATCAGCAGTGGTAAAGTGCGCAGAGTCCTATTTCCAACAGCCATGGGTCAGGAAAAATAAGGGAGGAAGAAGCTAAAAGTTTGGGGATAACCCTGCAAAAAGGGCCAGTTCCAACACATCTAAATGACAATTTCAATTCAGACATGTAGAAACCATATGTTCCTACAAGAATTACAGCCAGGCAATGTTTAAAACTTAAAGTTTTATTTCCAGATGGTACGATATACAGAAATCAAATGATATACTAAAAATCACTTAATTAATTAAGCAGAGTACAACGCTCAGTTGGAGTACTCAATTAAAGAACGCACTAAAGTCCAGGTCAGCAAAATGGAGTCTATAATGGGAGAGCAATCCGGCATTGTGTCCTGTCATAAGGTCACTGAGAAAGGGCTCTATCACATCCAAAAAGAGCATAGTCCTACAGGGCTCGGAACAAAGGATTCCATGCATTCAATACAATTGTACACGGTTCTCACAGTATAATCTAATCCAAATTAAATAGAGTGAAACACTTACAAGAAAATACATTTTAAAAGTCTCTCATAATTCTACAACATGGACATTGTCACGAACACCATCTAAACTAGAAAAAATATTGCTATATTTAATTTGATTCTGCTAAGATGGCAAGACCACTAGGTAAAACCGTGAACATGTACAAATCTACTAAAATAAAAGTTTAATATTTTTGGGAAGGTCTCTGTTTGCATGTAAAAATATTTTCAAACATTATTTTATGGTGACATGAAAATGCAAGTTTGTCCTTGTGATACAAAACATTATTAGCAAACGTCACAAACAAAATCAATTAGGAGGTCCACAATTCATATGTAAGCTAGAGTTTGATTTTTCATTAGTGCAATGTATTTTTGGGGGAATAGTTAACAGTATATTCCTAAAATTGTAGTAAAAGAGAGATGTCGGCTTGTGATCCTCCCGGTAAAAAGAACAACACTGCTTCTTACTGATGTGAGCCTAGGTGGGTCCCTGGTGGCTCTGGGTAACTGTTTAGCTGCCAGATGATTCAGGGGCATGCTGCTGGGACTTACTAATGAGTACGGGTCCCTCACTGTGTTATAAATACAGCCACATTTCTAGTCTTTATGTGCAGGGGAAGGATACTTTGAGATACACTAACTCCAGCAGCCAGCATTTGCCAGTCTGCATTTCAGCACTTACTTCCGGTGGGTGTCACTATTTAGGTAAAGAAAGTGTTGCCTCTTATGTTAGTTGCTGCTGCTGGGGGGTGGGCGGGTGCGAGTGGTGGTTGCATGGTCTATCAATCACATGAGTCTGGTGAATACAGAGCAATATGGATAGACAGCAGAAGACTATGGGCCTCATTTATGAGAAATGACGCACCGCTGCGTGAAAGCAGCGATGCATCACTTCTCAGTGCGCACTCCTTGCGACATGATGCGTCATATTTAATGTATGACGCATCATGTCGCAAGGAGTTACAGATACGTCAGTATTTCTGACGTATCTGTAAGCGCAAAAGTGACGCATTGCTGGAGTGTGTCTCAAAAGTGACGCAACTTCAGCAATGCGTCCTTTCACATGGGGCAAGCCCCATGTGAAAGGGCCTGCGTCAGTCTTATGCCTGCTGTGAGGCAGGCGCAAGATTTTGATGCAACGGCATCCTAAAAGTGACGCAGTGAAATCTCATAGATTTCACTGCGTCACTTCTACGACCCTTCCTTGCGTCAATACGCCCCCCTTGCATACATTATACCTGGCGAGGTATAATGTGGCGCAGGGGTTTACAAAGTGACGCATCTACCTAGATGCGTCGCTTTTTAAATATGGCGCAACAAGGCGCATTTTTTGCGCCACTGGTGCGTCAAAAAAAGTGACGCACTGGCGGCGTAAAAGTGACGCCCAGCCTCATAAATGAGGCCCTTGATGTCCAGAGGGTTGCTCTGAAGGGGCACACTCACAGTCCGTCACCTTCTAGGTGGCGCACTGTGAGTGCGCCTCGTTGCTATCTTCTTTGCCTCTGTGCCTGTAATACGGTGCGGGTGCAGAGGGAAAAGTATTCCCTCATTTGCATGGGGCCACACCCATGCAAATGAGGGATCACCCCCTGCAGATAGAGCGAGCTCTCTCTGAGCGGCAGTGCTTTCGGTATTACAGAAGGGGCCGCACAAGCATCTGTGGCCCCTTTTGTAATACCAAAGTGCCCTTTGGGCATGCAAAGCGCCCACAAACACCCAATGTGCCCCCTGGGCAATTTCTGTAATTCGACCCCTGATGCTGAATGTAATAAATTTACAATTCTTTGGTTTGGCTCAAGATTGATTTTCGTGCCACAAATGGAAATACTTTCCCTCAATAAAATTGCATGAGGAAGAGATTTTGTAAATGCAAAAACAATGAATCTGTGGGTTTTGTTAGGCTACGTGTTTTTTAGTAAATCGATAAAAAGCAATATTTTTAACCTCCAAGTGTTCATATACTCTCCGCTGAATGTGCTGGAGAAGCACACCATATCTATAAGAAACTTAGGGCCAGATATACAACCCTATCTATTTCCTAGTCGCGAATTGCGTTGTTTTGCGACTCACAATTTGTTTCTTGCCAATAGGAATGTACAAAAGTGTCTCAGACACTGTTTGCGATTCCTAATGGGGTCACAAATTGCCTGCCTCATTATTATTCATGAGGCAGGTGCAATTTGCGACCCCATTAGACATTTTCTACCACTTCCAGGGATGGTGTCCTGCTGGGGTCAGCAGACCACCAAGTCTGTGACTGCTTTTTAAATAAAGCATTTTCTTTTTTTAAATGTGACCTATTTTCCTTAAAGGAAAACCAGATGCTTATAAAAAAGGAAAATGAAACGTTACTGTTTCATTTTTTAAGAGTTATGATCCGTGGAACCACTGAGTGCTCTTAAAAAATATTTTCAATGCCAGTCACAAACGGGAAGGAGCCCACTGGCGCCCCTTCCCATTTTTGAGTCGGTTACCACCCGTTTTAAATGGGTGGTAAACTGCGAGTGTTTTGCAGCCGCAATTGCAGATTATAAATCTGGCCCACAGTGTGTTTGTAGAGAGAGCACTTAGAGGCATGCATTATTTGTGATAGGTATGTGATCCATGTCAGTGAGGCCCAGGATGATGTTAAGGTCCTTGTTAGGACTCAAAGTTATGTGTGTGACACCCCTGCTGGCATTACCATGACCAACTGCATGGAAGTAACTGTAGGTAATGAACATAAACAGATAGCGGACCTACGTGAAGGAATTGTACATGTTTAGGGGTTGCTATTCTTATTGCCACATGACAACGATACTATTTTATTTGAGAGTGACTTACTGACATTAAGACATCATAAACACTAAATGCATGACAAGTACAGTAACATACCTGAAAGGAATGCATGTATTCTTTTAATTTGTGACCTACCAAGATTACTGCAATTTGTTTGAAAGCGTTTGAACATGTGCAACTATTAGTGTAAGCTGTAGCTGTGGTTCATATCTTGGGCTTTCATTTTACATATCGGTGCATTCTGGGAATTGGAGTTTTTATTTGCTACAATTTAAATAATCTATATTCTACCAATGATTTATAAAGGTAAAGTTCAGGACTGGGTGTTCAATGCAAGCTGGAGATGGAACAATCTGACAATCCTAAGAAGTATTAAAGAAATTAAGTATGTAGTTGCAGAAAAGAGGCAAAGGATGCAACAAGTATGTGTAGAGTACAGCATTGTTGTGAAAGATGATCATTTGAAAGGGTTGTATGTTGGAACCATGCTTGCTTTTACGACGCATGCCTTTATAACGTGGTCCAAACCACAAATGTTTTTTTATGATGCATTAATTTACCAAGCAAGTAATAGTAATAAGGAATAGTGGGGCATATTATCAAGGGGGTTTATCTCCGCTTTTTTGGCTTTAAAAGCCAAGAAAGCAGAGATAAAAGTATCTCCCTATTACCTAGCTGTCGCTAACACCAGTTAGCGACAGCTAGTAGGAGATAGCGACCATCTTGGGCCCCACTTTGCATGTCAGTGATATTTATCACTAATGACATGCAAAGTGGGCGTGCCAAGATGTTAGCGACTGGAAACAGTCGCTAACATCACTATCTCCTATTACCAACTTTTGGAGATATTCGCGCTAAGCGCGAAAATCTCCAAAAGCTATCACCTGCCCTGAGCAGTTCTTAGCCATGTTATCCAATGGGAGGTGACTAACATGGCTAAGAGCATTGGCTCAGTAATGCATGAATATCGCGGACTTTTCAGCGATATTCATGCATTGCGGCCGTTTTTTATCGCATTTGCGATAAACCTTGGTAATACCAAGGTTTATCTGCGGTAAAAATCGCCGCAGCTCAGCGGTAAAATTTTGTCTCTAACCAAGCAATAGCGATAATTATCGCTATTGCTTGGTAATATGCCCCAGTGTCCTTTACTTTTCCACCTCAGTCTGCGCAAAAGTAGGGAAAGGGTTGGACTTAAAGTTGAATATCAGTCCAACAACGCTTTCCCTAAGGCAAGTCGTTGTAACGACTTGTTGGTAAAGGAAGTGTTGTAAAGATGCATTTGCGGTTTGACCCCATTGTAAATGCATAGAGTGATTTAAGCCGAGTTGTAAAGGCTAATTCCCATTTCACAGAGATTTGATGGACAAGAATTTGTAATGAACTGACACTTGTCTTTCCACTAACTAAAATGTATTTTAATTAATGAGCGGACTAAATATTAAGTGATCATGAAACCAGTATGAATACATGTATGTCTGTATGCATGTATTTATACAGTAATCTTGTAGCACCCTAGCCAAAAGGCAACAGAGCATTATATAGGGTCAAAGACACGTATAAAATTTGTGAATGGCGCAGTAGTTGGTTTGTGGACTGGTAATGCATTGCGATGTAGGCTTCTATAAAGAGGTGAGGCTTCAAATGTTTCCAAAATTGGGGCCATATTGTGTCGGTACTGATAGATATGGGGATGTTGTTACAGATCATGGGTGCATAGATGGAGAAGGCATGCTGGCTTTATTTTTTTTTTACACTTTTTACTCTGCAGTCTGATTGTGTCCTGGCTCTGGGTGTGCAGAGATCCACCAGAGTTTGTGAGTTTGTCTTCAATGTTAGTGGAGGAGCTGGTCATGATGGCTCTCCAAATGATACAATTCTATGATGATCACTTGAGCTCTTTTATTTTTTTATTTTTTTATTTAATGCGATTTTATATAGCGTGAACATTACCTGAAGGTGTCAGAGCGCTTTACATAAGAACCAGTTGCGATACATAAGGACTCAGGATTACGTGCGTTGCATAAAAGATACAAACAGAAAAAAATTGCAAATGTACAAGTCATAGTCACACAAGGAGGAACATTCAAGGAAGGGATACGAATAAACTCTGAGAGTCACATAGGAATGGTAGATAGTACAAAGGTCTACTGCATACACTAGTGATTAGAGTTATCTCTATATACATAAGGAAGGGATACGAATGGATATACTCTAAGAGTCACATAGGAATGGTAGATAGGACAAAGGTCTACTGCATACACTAGTGATTAGAGTTATCTCTATATACATAAGGAAGGGATACGAATGGATATACTCTAAGAGTCACATAGGAATGGTAGATAGGACAAAGGTTTACTGCATACACTAGTGATTAGAGTTATCTCTATATTTATAAGGAAGGGATACGAATGGATATACTCTAAGAGTCACATAGGAATGTAAGATAGTACAAAGGTCTTCTGCATATACTAGTTAGTGATTAGAGTTATCTCTATATACATAGGAAAGGGATACAAATGGATATACTCTAAGAGTCACATAGTCCATACTTTCCCTCTCCCTCTATGCATGTCTGCTTGTATGCCATCTGATTGTATGTGTTTTGGAGCCTTTATATGTGCCATTATCTTTGCCATTTGTATATCAGCCTTTGTGTATTGTTTTGTGGACACGGGTACCTGGCTCTGCAGGCTTACACGGGCATATCCTAACCATTTCCAAACTCTTCCATGGCCTGATTGCACACGCTGTCTGAACTCAGTAAGTTCTACCATTTGTCCTCTCCTGCTCCCTTCGTGCCTTTCATGACACCTATTACCCTCTCCAACGGCCTCCTAGCCATGTATGTCTGTGTATGGGTAGTTGTATGTCAGTGTGCATGGGTGCCAGTTTATCTGCTAGACTATGTCTTTAGATTACATTAGGTGTGTTTGTATGCATGTCTATAGGCATTTTTAGAGTGTGTTGTTCTGTGTGCACATTTGCAAGAATGTGTCATGTATACCAATGTGTATTTTGATACTGTACATATGTGTTTATGTGTTCATTCACCACAAAAAAGTAAAATCTATTGGCTTTGTCAATGCTAGCAAAAAATACCTTAGGGCCCTGTTTTTAAAATATATGTCCTTTTTTCATTAATTTGTGCACTTTGGGGCAATACAATGTGCACACCTTATATTTGTTTGTGAAAGGCAGAATGTTTCATTCATTCTTCAGCTTTGATGACTTTGCATTGTTGTGGGTGGAGGGAGAACAAGATGTGCAGCAAAGGTTGTGTTTCTGGGCCATGAAGCGGTGGACACAACGTGACTTTGAGCTTGATAGGTTTTATGAGTTGTGTGTAAGATTTGCACAAACTCATTGTTTTTTTAACCTGGATGCATTTTAACAACTAAAACCAACTGAAGTGTGTGCCAGGAAAGAATGCAATATTCCCAGTTTTGGAGTGAGAAATGGGAAAACATGTCTGCTACTCATGCACTATCCCCCAGTCTCCCCAGTGAGACTCATAATTTTCTCACACCCCGGAAAAAAGTAACCCCACAGAATGAGTAATTTAGCAATCAGAATTACCACATCCTTTTTACCTGGGCACTCGAAATTAGACCCTATATGATCTGTTGCTACCAAGCTTCTATTGCATTTGCAAGTCTGCTCAAGTCCTTTTTTCTGATCTAATAAATTAATCTAGTAAGTAAGAAACAAAAGAATACAAGAAACATAAGAGGATATGTAAAAAAAATGTCAGTGCGCTGTGTAGCGCCAATTTTGCCAACACGCAGGGATAAGCGGTAAATATGTCACACCTCTGTGTTTACCCTAGTGCTGGCACTAAAATAGCTGCCTAGCGCTTACACAGGCACCCTTGCGCCATGTTACAAGGGTGCCTGTGCTGCAGGGGGGATTGTTTATGTGCAGAACACCTTCCTGCACATTAACAATCTTTAAAGGAGATTTGCTTTTTCTATGTGTGCTGCAGAATGCAGAAGACATCGAAAGAGCAAAATACGAGGAGAAATTAATAATTTTTCCTCATATCACCAGGTTAAGACCAGGTTCTAGCCGACCTTTCTTTTTGGCGCTGCCCCAGGCTTGTAAATATGGGGCAGCACCAAAAAGCATTGGGTGTTGTGGTGGAAAGCCCACTGCAACACCCCTTGCAAGCCTCTTAAACCACAGCGGACTGCTGCAGTAAGCAGAGTATTTACAAGGTGGCATTAAGCAGCATTAAGTGGCTTAATGCCACCTCGTAAATATGGGGTGGAGAGCAACGCCACGGTGCATCAGAAAAAATGATGCTCCAGTGGCGTTAGAGGCTTGTAAATATGCCCCATAGTCTATTAAAAGTAGACTCATTTTCTTCAGGCAAGTCCTTCACTACAAAAACCACCACCAGATGAGCTGACAATGGGTCAAACATAGCACCTGACCATTTGTATGCTCTTTAACCCCTCCGCTGCGCCGAACATTTCGCGCTGGTGCGGAACGTTCTATTGCACGGGCGGGGCTGGAACGATCAGCGGACGTGCGCAGCACTACCGAGGTAGTGCACACAACGTCCGCTGAACGTGCCCCACACAGAAGGGGTTAAAACTAAAAATAAGGTATGCATTAGAGGCTTAAGACATAATTCAGACCCGTAAGCCGGGGTGATAAGGGGACATTTCCCGCTGGGGTGGCTCCACTGAGGGCCTTGTTGCTTTTGGTGGATGGGTACCATGTTTGATGTACTGGCTCAGCAAAGTTTTTTGTTGCATGAAAACAAACCTGTGAAACAGTAGTTTATCTCAAAGCAAACAAAATGTAATTGTGTGATGGGCAAGGTGCCTGGCACTGTGGCCTGTGGCAGTTGAGCCATCAAGTCAGGAGTTTCCAACAGTGGAGCCAGCTGTGACTCCTCAGTTGGAAACCCAACACTTCTAATAAAACCTCCTTAGTCCCTTGTTCAGTGTAAAAAAATTAAGGGCCTTTTTTAGAGTTTGGCGGGCGGGGCATTCCATCAAATATGACAGATATCCGGATGGCTGTATTGCAAGTGCCATAGGCTATAATGCATGTGTAATACTGTGGACAGGACATCAGTCACATTTGTGATGGAGTATCCTCTCCGCAAGTCCAGAATAAGGCCCACATTCTTGTTGCAAGATGCACAGAGTTGGAAGTCAAGCCCCATAGGCAAACAAATTGATCTATAGAGATGTACGACATATTTCCACCTATGCCCCTATGTGCTTTATTTAGCACATTTTGTCAACTACTATTCTTGTAATTCGTTGAAAATCCAATAATGAGGCTACCAAAATACGCCCTTAACCTGATCTAAACAATTGAATCCTCTGTGTAGTACATTTCTTTTAGATATCTACCAAAATGGAAGACATTCACTTAATCATTAGTAATGTACTATTTGTATATGTTTTTGGTAAGGCAATGACTAACAGCCCTTTCTAAGCTTTTGTACCGTAGGATGGCCATTATTGTGATTGTAAAGCTCATATATATTTTTGGTTTGTTGTTACTAAGGATTTCAATAATGAATTTTTTTTTTTACATACATACCTTCTTGGTCTTGCCCAACCAACTCTTCGGCTAAACCTCTTCATTCAGAAAACTTTCCTGAGGTCACACAAAGAAAAGCTGATTACCCAATCCAGGTTCAACTAGAAGAGCTATGGGCTGATAAAGATCTGATAGTTGGGTGAAGAGTCCTGAAGCTAAAAGAGTTCAGACCAGAAGGGATGGCCAAACCTGGAGGTATTCTAAAGACAGTGACACCAAGCAGTGATTACCCCACACTGCACAGGCTGGCAGGACCGCCCCACTTTCAAGTAAGCACCAGACATTTTTAGCAGAGCACTGACCCTTCCAAACTTCTTGGTCAATCATCGACACAGTTGGAAGCAGATTTACTAAAAGTTCATGGCACTCAACGCAGCAATGCAAGTGGCTGCACTGCATTGAGTGAATGAGAGAAAGCTGAACAGAGCCATATTTGCAAAGATATGGCACTGTTCAGCTCTGTCCCTGGGCTGGTGCCCTTGTGGCTTCTTTACACCAACAAAGACACCCTGGTGTCATATGTCAAGTTGCCTGCATAGAGGTTAGGATTGTTTTTGTGCAGGAAGGAACAACGTTCTGAACAAAAACCATACCCAGAGGAATATTCCTCTTTCTATACGAACCACTTAATGCTGCTGAAAGAGGAAGAAATGAGTATCAGGTAGGCGCATCATTTTAGCGCAAACCTGGAAACGTCAAAGCTCTACGCATGTAACTCCTATCCAATCCAATGTAGCACAACACAGCACAAGGCACTGTGCTGGCACACAAGGTGACAAATCAGATCGTGCGTGGCTTTGTAAATCTCAACTAGCATTTTGCGTTCTGGCTGTGCCAAAAAAATGGTGAAATCGCAAAGCAAAAGGTTAGTAAATCTGGGCCAGTTGATAGCTGCATTAATTGTAGTTTTCTCAAGAGGATGCCGATTCCAATGCACTGGGTGTCAATGCAAAGTGACTGATCAGGTCAAGCCCAACTAACAAATGGATGAATGAATGAATATGACTTTTCCTTCTTAGCATTTTCCAATTGTATCTTGTTAAACCTATTACACTCACGGCAGACCATGCTGTTTTATAATTCTAAGGCGGTAAAGATGGTGTAATTTCATTGCACCAAAATCCCCTTAAGCCCTCCAGGAGAAGAACAAACCAGTAGAGGAAAAAGTGGGTAAAACAGGTGTTTTTCACATTTAATTAACATTCTTTTCTATTTATTGAAGAGATAACAGCTTCTTTTTCTTAAGATTGCATTTGAATCAAACCCAGTGACAGCGGTACAGCATGATGGAGGCACTCCAGGCTTGTGCTTCGAGCCCAAGCTCAGGGGTAATAGGTCTGCTTCAGAGACAATGATTTTCATCCAAACCTTTCCAGCATTACATGTAGTGGGCCGAAGTTGTGTTCTCTTTTTGAATAATTACTGAAGTAGAGAAGCCATGGCTTTTGAAAATGTTCATCTTCAGGAAGCTGCTAAAGACCATGGGCCCAATGTAGGCAATCCCAGATTACCGATTATTAAATACCGAATCATACCGATTCGGTATTTAAGAACAGGCAAATGGGATGTAGGTAATTTTACCGAATAAATTACTGAATCGGTAAGTTTCAGTAATTACCGAATCGGTAAATACCGATTCGGTAATTGCCATTGTTAGACCTGGCACCTTGGCGTGAGTTTCCCTTCCACTTTTTGCTGTTGTGCCTCAGATGTTTTTGCTGGTGTCCGCGACTCAGGGCACTGCGCCACGGCCAACCCGTGCCGCAGTGCAAGTGCTCCCTACTGTAAAGTGTACATGTGATTGATATACCTGATTGGTTCATTGGATTTACTGTCAGTCCCCAGTAAAGTGCACCAGGAGTGCCAGGGCTTGTGAATGCCAATACTGCTAGTGGGCCTGCAGCGCTGGTTGCGCCACCCACAGAAGCAGCCTTAAAATGTGTCTAGGGTCTGCCATTGCAGAACCTGCGTGCAGTCTGGTACTGTCACCCTGGCTGGGCAAGTGCACACACTTGCCAGCCCCTAAACCTTCCCTTAACTTCATATTAGTCACCCCTATGGTAGGCCTGAGGGCAGGGTGCATTGTAAGTGTAAGGTAGAACATGCCCTGATGTGTGTGGCATGGTCTAATAGTGAATTACTGCCAAATTCGTTTTTCACTATTGTAAGGCTACCAGTTCCCTTCTAGGCCAGATGGGCTGCTGGAATTATTACACTCTATAATCCCAGCAGGCTCAGGGAACATGGTAGAAATTCATGTTTAGTATGCCTGAACTCAGAATAATAAAATACTTCTTTTAGTAAAGTTTATTTTAATATCCTGTGTTTGCAAATGCTACTTTTAGAAAGTTAGCATTTGCTTGCCTAACCATTTCAGCCCGCCTCTGCTTGGATGTGGATCTGACTGTCTGGTGTGTGTGAGTGACAGGGCTGGGAGTTGACAGGTAGTGATTAGCAGGAGGACCCCTTAATGGGTGGTGGGAGTTTCCCCTGAATGATGCATCAGGCTGTGCTCTGCCTCCACAATGCTGGCTCCGCCCTCCTGGGGAGCGACTGATGACTCAGCCTGCACCTGGCCCAGGAAGGACCGAAGCTTGTCAACAAAGTACTCAGGCCACTCCTGCCCTCTCAATGCCGGCTCCGCCCCCCTGGGGAGCGGCTGATGTGCCTGCCCTCACACTGAATACAGAAGTCATAAGTACCCACAACAAGTACTCAGAGACTGAAGCAGTTATGCAGAGGCCCCCCTGGCCAGTGAGAACAAAAGAAACTGTGTATAAAAGTAGGAGCCCTGCTCCTTGTGATTTAGAATCCTGTTTCACCACGAAGGACCTCTGCCCGACTAGAAGGAGAAGAGACGCTGGGAGAACTGGCCTGCTGCTTGCCTTGCTGAGAAAGGAGAGGAAAAGACTTGATGAGAAAAGACTTTGCTGCTTTGTGCTTAAACATTCTCCAAGGGCTTGACTGAGCTTGCCCCCTGACCTGAGCCACAGGACCATCTGGCTCAACCTGCCTCTGCTCGTCTGCCGGTAATTAACCGGGATATCTACTACTGCCGGAGCTGTGACTTTGGTGCCCCTCAGCCCCTCTCTGAGGCCGTGACCGACTGTGTCTCCTCGTCCCCGCCGAGGAAGAGCTCCGCTCCGTTGAGCCGCTCTTCCCCCGCTGAGGAGATCGCTGTGTTGACCGCCTGGAAGGCTCGCTGCTGTGGTGCCCCCCAGCCCCTCCCTGAGGCCGTGACCGACTGTGTCTCCTCGTCCCCGCCGAGGAAGAGCTCCGCTCCGTTGAGCCGCTCTTCCCCCGCTGAGGGGATCGCTGTGTCGACCGCCTAAAGAGGGCCCGCTGCTGTACCTCACCCTCCCGCCAGAAATCCCTACCGGACGCAAAACAGACCCAGGGGACAGACCTCCGACTTGGACGGACGCCTCGGGTGCCAGCCTCGCTCTGACCGAGCCGCTGGGCACCTCGCCTTTGTCCCCGGAGGAAAGCCGCCACCGAGACCGTCAACGGGCTCGGGGCCCGCAACGTTTGTTTTCCCCCTTTTTGTTGTGCCAGCCGCCCTGCCTACGAGTGCCCCCGGCCTCCAGATCAGCTGTGGTGCGAGCCGCCTTTCGCAGCTGACTCGCACCGCTCTCTGTCCCTGCTCGCGGCGCCGCTCCGCTCTGTGCGAGCGCCTCAGCCCCTCCCGCTGGAATCCGATCCAGGCGGGCGAGGGAAATCACAGGCTGCATCCAGCGCCCCGGCCACAGTGACAGGAGCGGCCCCAGGTCCTTTGGCCCTTGCCTTCCGTGGGCCGCTCTGAGGCCAGCACTCACCCCTGCCTGAGCCCCCCAGACCTGTGGGGGCCGCCCGCATCGACAGCCCCGGCAGGGCCGAACGCGTCCCACGCGGGAAGCGTGAGCTTTGGGCGGTCGGGCCCCGATCTCGGCCCGGAACGGGCAGAAAGCATCCCGGAGCCCCTGGACTGGCTGCAACAAGTTGGGAAGGAGCAGTGTGACCCTCAATACCCCCCAGGAACTAAGAGAGCCATCCTGAAAGGTCCACTGCAGGAAAACATCCATCTTAAAGACTGAAAGTACATTTTTGAACTACAACAAAGAAAGCTTGCCTATTTACAACCTGTGGGCACCCCAGAAACGTTATTTGATCTTGTGATAAGTCTGACCTAAGAGATATATATATTTTATATAAAGAAGCGTATTTTTATATACTCACAGCCTGGTGTCCATTTGTGGGGGGATTGGTATATTTTACTGTGTGTGGGTCTACAAATGCTTAACTGACTAACGCCTGGAGAATCGCCTTGGCTGCTCACGCCACGCACCTAGAGGGTGAGCAAGGGTAATTCTGAAGGGTCATCCTTTGCCCTGACTTAGAGGAGAGGGTCCCTGCTTGTCACAAGTACCTACTTGCGCCAACCAGAGACCCCCAATTCTAACATTGGTCGCAGCGGTGAGGATTTGCGAATTTGCATTTGTAGTTTACATACAGTGAATTACTGATCACCACATAGGGAGAGCAGATCTATAACGCAGCCACAGGTTTCCAGTTCCTTTTTGCTAATTTTGTTGAGACCTCTGCCATTACTGAAGCCATGCCTGGCTCACTTCCTGCCGGAAGAGCGCTCTCTACCTTCTCTGGAGCAGATGACATAGATTGGAGAGAGGGAGCCTTGAGGAGCTTAACCAATGACCAGCTGAAAGATCTCTGCGCAAAATGCAGGATTGCCAAAAGTGGATTGAGCAACAAGACCCAACTCGTGACGGCGCTGAGAGCCTGGAGGGAGTCAAGAGATCCACAGACCCCGGTGGATATCATTCCACCAGATGGCGCTGTAGAGCCCCCCAGAGGCCTGTCACCAGAGGAGCTGGCAGACAGAGCCGCAGACAGGGCACATGCAATGGAGATGGCAAGATTAGCTGGGCAAATGGAAATGGAAAAACAAAAACTGGAAATGGACAAGCAAAGATTGGCCATGGAGGCACAGCAACGCCAGCTCGACCATGACCTGAGAATGAAGGAGTTGGATCAAAGAGGTTTGGGAACAGCTCCTTCTGGTGGCAGCACAACGCCGGTGCAGGTAGAGTCCAAGGTGTACATCCCCAAAGATATAGTTAAAGAATTCTTTAGGGGGGATGACATAGGACAGTGGTTTAGGGCATATGAGGTAGCCATGTCCTCCCACCGGGTCCCTGAGAAAGATTGGGGAGCGGGGTTGTGGGGAAGGTTCCTTAGCGAAGGGCGGGACACCCTGCTAGATTTGCCCACTGCAGAACAAATTTCTTATCCCCACATGAAAGAGGCCTTAATGACCAGGTATGGGCTTACCCCTGAATTATATAGACAGAGGTTCAGGGGGTGTGCAAAGCGTCCTGGGACTACGTATGTGGAGTATGTGAATTTTTTTTGCAGAGCCCTGGATGGTTGGGTGAAGGGTAACAAGGTGAATGATTTTCAAAGTCTCTTTGATTTAATTGCATGGGAGCACTTGTCTGATAACTGTTTTCCTGAGTTACGCCAGCACCTGATTGATAGCAAGCTGTCCAACCCGAGGAAGCTGGCTGAGGAGGCGGACCGCTGGCTCAGCACCAGGGTCCACAAGGGTCCAGTGGGAGACTCCGCCAAGGGTGGGCAGGGTCCCCAGCAGAAGAGTGGGGGGGACAGGGGTAAACAGAAAGGGTTCCCTAAAGGCCCCCAAAGTAATCCCCAAGGGAACCAGCAGAAGGGTTCTCAGCCTCCCCCACCCCCAAAGCAGAATGGGGCCCCGACAGGTAGACCTGTTCCAAAGGGGCCCTTCAATTGTTACAAATGTGGTGACCCGGGGCACATAGCCAGTGACCCCAAGTGTCGCCTGTTTGGAAAACCAGCACCCACTGGTGCTCCGCCCCGACAAGTGACCAGTGTTCACTTAGGAGAAGAAGTGATGGTCCCGGGGGGTGGAGATCCTGTTCAGATGACCCTAGTCTCACTAGGAGACAGTGAGATGGTCCCTACAAACTACCTGCCCTCTAACACTAAAAAATATGGGCAGGTGGTTACCATCAATGGTAAGAAAGCTGAGGCTCTTAGAGATACAGGAGCCAGTGTGACTGCAGTGAGGCAGCACCTGGTGTCTCAAGAGCAGGTTGTACCCCATGCCTACTGTAGGGTTGTCAACGCTGACAATTCAGAGAGTCAGTGTCCGATGGCTCAAGTTCCCTTCGAGTGGGGGGGGGTCTCTGGTACTCTGCAGGTCTGTGTGAGGAAAACCATGCCTGTTGACTGTTTGCTAGGGAATGACTTGGAGGACTCCCCTTGGGAAAAGGTGGAGAAAACGACTCACCTGAAGATGGTGGGTCTACCTGACTGGGCGTGCGTGACCACCCGGTCAATGGCAGCCAGTAGGGGTGATCAAGAAGTCCTGGGACCTGAAGGAGAGGCCCAGGAACCGGCCTTAGGGAGAAGGCGCAGGGGGCGCGGGAAACCGGCCCCTGCTGTTCCCACGGTCCAGGAGGAAGCAGACCTTGAGGGGGATGCCCTGGAGCCTACAGGGGAACAGATTGCTGAACTGGGGGACCTGCCTGAGCTGACCCATTGGCAGCAAGAAGGAGGCCCCTCCAGGGAGGAATTCTGCAGGGAGCAGAAAGAATGCCCTTCTCTCGTGGGTATGCGGCAGCAGGCTGCAGACCAGGCCAATGGTGTTCAGGCCAAAACACATTATGTGTACTGGGAGAATGACCTCCTGTATTCCGAGCCTAAGACTGCTGAACCTGGGTCAGCCCGTGTGCTGGTGGTACCCCAGAAGTTCAGAGCCTTCCTACTGGGACTGGCTCATGATGTGCCGCTAGCAGGACATTTGGGGATGGACAAGACCTATGACAGGCTTGTCACCCACTTTTACTGGCCCCAAATGCACAAGAGCTCAGATGCTCATTGTAGGACCTGTCCAACTTGCCAGGCAAGTGGGAAGAGTGGAGGGAAGAACAAGGCTCCACTCCAACCATTCCCTGTGGTCAGTACTCCATTCCAACGAGTGGGTATTGACATTGTTGGGCCTCTGGACCCCAAGACAGCCATGGGCAACAGGTTCATCCTGGTCTTGGTGGATCATGCCACCCGGTACCCTGAAGCCATCCCTCTGAGGACAGTGACGGCCCCCGTGGTGGGGCGTGCACTAATGGGAATTTTCTCCAGAGTGGGGTTCCCTCTAGAGGTGGTGAGCGACAGGGGGACCAACTTCATATCCAAGTATATGAAGTCCCTTTGGCAAGAGTGTGGTGTGACCTACAAGTTCACCACACCTTACCATCCCCAAGGAAATGGGTTGGTTGAAAGATTCAACCGAACCCTAAAGGGCATGATCATGGGCCTGGAAGGTCCAATGAGGCGTAAGTGGGACGTCCTCTTACCATGCCTGCTCTTTGCATACCGCGAGGTGCCACAGAAGTCTCTAGGGTTCAGCCCCTTTGAGCTGCTGTATGGTCACCCCGTGAGAGGACCACTGAGTTTGGTAAAGGAAGGCTGGGAGCAATCTCCCAGGAAACCTCCCCAGAATGTATATAGCTACATGCTGGCCTTCAGAAACCAAACCAGGCGCTTCAGACAACTTGCTGAGGCAAATCTGGAAGCTAGCCAGGAGGAGATGAAGCGGTGGTACGACCAGAATGCCACTCTGGTAGAGCTTCAGCCTGGACAAGAGGTGTATGTCTTGGCCCCAGTGGAACCCTGTGCACTTCAGGATAAGTGGACAGGCCCATTTGAGGTTGTGGAGCGCAAGAGCTCAGTGACATACTTGGTGGACATGAAGACGCCCAGGAATCCTTTAAGGGTCTTACATGTCAACCGCCTCAAGCCCCACTTGAGAAGGTCCGAAGTGGGCATGCTGTTGGCCACTGATGATGGAATGGAAGAGGAGTCTGAGCCTCTTCCTGACCTCTTAGTGGCCTGTGAGAAGGATGGGTCAGTGGATGGAGTTAACCTCTCACCCACCCTGACCCCTGAGCAACAGGAAGACTGCCGCCAGTTGCTGGGGCAGTTTCCAGACCTGTTCTCCCTGGTTCCTAGTGTCACAGATTGGTGCGTCCATGATGTGGACACAGGAGACAGCTTACCTGTGAAGCATAAGGCTTACCGGGTAACTGACAGGGTCCGGGCCTGCATCAAGGAGGAGGTCTCCAAGATGCTTGCTCTTAGGGTGGTTGAGTCTTCCAGCAGTCCTTGGTCCAGCCCCGTGGTCTTGGTCCCAAAGGCTGCTGCGCCGGGAGCCACACCTGAACTCCGGTTCTGTGTGGACTACAGAGGACTCAATTCAGTCACCAAGACTGACGCGCACCCTATCCCCAGAGCTGATGAGCTCATTGATCGGCTAGGGGCTGCCCGGTTCCTCAGCACGTTTGATTTAACGTCTGGGTACTGGCAGATCGCCTTGACCGATGGGGCAAAGGAGAGGTCAGCATTCTCCACACCAGATGGGCATTTCCAGTTCCGGGTTATGCCATTTGGGATGAAGAATGCCCCTGCCACCTTTCAGAGGTTGGTCAACCAGGTGTTGGTTGGACTGGATGAGTTCAGTGCCGCCTACCTGGATGACATCGCGGTGTTCAGTGGCACCTGGCCAGAACACCTGCGGCACCTCTGGGAAGTGTTGATGGCCCTGCGCAGGGCAGGCCTCACAATCAAGGCGAGCAAGTGCCAGATTGGGCAGGGTTCCGTGGTGTACTTGGGACACCAAGTGGGGAGTGGCAAGGTGGCACCCTTGCAACCCAAAATTGAGACCATCCTGGCTTGGGAACCCCCCAAGACCCAGACTGCAGTGAGAGCCTTCCTGGGGCTCACTGGGTATTACAGGAGGTTTGTCAAGGGCTATGGCACTATTGTGACCCCCTTGACAGAGCTGACTTCTAAGAAGCAGCCCAGGAATGTGATTTGGACCGACACCTGTCAGAAGGCTTTTGACACCCTGAAGACTGCCATGTGCACGGCACCCGTGCTCCTGGCTCCTGATTTCTCCAAGGAATTCATAGTGCAAACAGACGCTTCAGAGCATGGTGTAGGGGCTGTTCTCTCACAGATGACTGAGGAGGGCTGGGACCACCCTGTAGCCTTCATCAGTAGGAGGTTACTGCCACGGGAAAGTAGGTGGAGTGCAATAGAGCGTGAAGCATTTGCTGTGGTCTGGGCACTGAAGAAGCTAAGACCCTACTTGTTTGGGTCTCACTTCCGGGTTCAGACAGACCACAGGCCCCTCAGATGGTTGATGCAAATGAGGGGTGAGAACCCAAAACTGTTGAGGTGGTCCATCTCCCTACAGGGTATGGACTTTACGGTGGAACACCGCCCTGGCACAGATCACGCCAACGCTGACGGTCTGTCCAGGTTTTTCCGCCTTAGTGATGTGGAACTCCCTGGGGAAGGGTAGTTCCCCCCACATTTCAGCTGGAGGGGACACGTGTTAGACCTGGCACCTTGGCGTGAGTTTCCCTTCCACTTTTTGCTGTTGTGCCTCAGATGTTTTTGCTGGTGTCCGCGACTCAGGGCACTGCGCCACGGCCAACCCGTGCCGCAGTGCAAGTGCTCCCTACTGTAAAGTGTACATGTGATTGATATACCTGATTGGTTCATTGGATTTACTGTCAGTCCCCAGTAAAGTGCACCAGGAGTGCCAGGGCTTGTGAATGCCAATACTGCTAGTGGGCCTGCAGCGCTGGTTGCGCCACCCACAGAAGCAGCCTTAAAATGTGTCTAGGGTCTGCCATTGCAGAACCTGCGTGCAGTCTGGTACTGTCACCCTGGCTGGGCAAGTGCACACACTTGCCAGCCCCTAAACCTTCCCTTAACTTCATATTAGTCACCCCTATGGTAGGCCTGAGGGCAGGGTGCATTGTAAGTGTAAGGTAGAACATGCCCTGATGTGTGTGGCATGGTCTAATAGTGAATTACTGCCAAATTCGTTTTTCACTATTGTAAGGCTACCAGTTCCCTTCTAGGCCAGATGGGCTGCTGGAATTATTACACTCTATAATCCCAGCAGGCTCAGGGAACATGGTAGAAATTCATGTTTAGTATGCCTGAACTCAGAATAATAAAATACTTCTTTTAGTAAAGTTTATTTTAATATCCTGTGTTTGCAAATGCTACTTTTAGAAAGTTAGCATTTGCTTGCCTAACCATTTCAGCCCGCCTCTGCTTGGATGTGGATCTGACTGTCTGGTGTGTGTGAGTGACAGGGCTGGGAGTTGACAGGTAGTGATTAGCAGGAGGACCCCTTAATGGGTGGTGGGAGTTTCCCCTGAATGATGCATCAGGCTGTGCTCTGCCTCCACAATGCTGGCTCCGCCCTCCTGGGGAGCGACTGATGACTCAGCCTGCACCTGGCCCAGGAAGGACCGAAGCTTGTCAACAAAGTACTCAGGCCACTCCTGCCCTCTCAATGCCGGCTCCGCCCCCCTGGGGAGCGGCTGATGTGCCTGCCCTCACACTGAATACAGAAGTCATAAGTACCCACAACAAGTACTCAGAGACTGAAGCAGTTATGCAGAGGCCCCCCTGGCCAGTGAGAACAAAAGAAACTGTGTATAAAAGTAGGAGCCCTGCTCCTTGTGATTTAGAATCCTGTTTCACCACGAAGGACCTCTGCCCGACTAGAAGGAGAAGAGACGCTGGGAGAACTGGCCTGCTGCTTGCCTTGCTGAGAAAGGAGAGGAAAAGACTTGATGAGAAAAGACTTTGCTGCTTTGTGCTTAAACATTCTCCAAGGGCTTGACTGAGCTTGCCCCCTGACCTGAGCCACAGGACCATCTGGCTCAACCTGCCTCTGCTCGTCTGCCGGTAATTAACCGGGATATCTACTACTGCCGGAGCTGTGACTTTGGTGCCCCTCAGCCCCTCTCTGAGGCCGTGACCGACTGTGTCTCCTCGTCCCCGCCGAGGAAGAGCTCCGCTCCGTTGAGCCGCTCTTCCCCCGCTGAGGAGATCGCTGTGTTGACCGCCTGGAAGGCTCGCTGCTGTGGTGCCCCCCAGCCCCTCCCTGAGGCCGTGACCGACTGTGTCTCCTCGTCCCCGCCGAGGAAGAGCTCCGCTCCGTTGAGCCGCTCTTCCCCCGCTGAGGGGATCGCTGTGTCGACCGCCTAAAGAGGGCCCGCTGCTGTACCTCACCCTCCCGCCAGAAATCCCTACCGGACGCAAAACAGACCCAGGGGACAGACCTCCGACTTGGACGGACGCCTCGGGTGCCAGCCTCGCTCTGACCGAGCCGCTGGGCACCTCGCCTTTGTCCCCGGAGGAAAGCCGCCACCGAGACCGTCAACGGGCTCGGGGCCCGCAACGTTTGTTTTCCCCCTTTTTGTTGTGCCAGCCGCCCTGCCTACGAGTGCCCCCGGCCTCCAGATCAGCTGTGGTGCGAGCCGCCTTTCGCAGCTGACTCGCACCGCTCTCTGTCCCTGCTCGCGGCGCCGCTCCGCTCTGTGCGAGCGCCTCAGCCCCTCCCGCTGGAATCCGATCCAGGCGGGCGAGGGAAATCACAGGCTGCATCCAGCGCCCCGGCCACAGTGACAGGAGCGGCCCCAGGTCCTTTGGCCCTTGCCTTCCGTGGGCCGCTCTGAGGCCAGCACTCACCCCTGCCTGAGCCCCCCAGACCTGTGGGGGCCGCCCGCATCGACAGCCCCGGCAGGGCCGAACGCGTCCCACGCGGGAAGCGTGAGCTTTGGGCGGTCGGGCCCCGATCTCGGCCCGGAACGGGCAGAAAGCATCCCGGAGCCCCTGGACTGGCTGCAACAAGTTGGGAAGGAGCAGTGTGACCCTCAATACCCCCCAGGAACTAAGAGAGCCATCCTGAAAGGTCCACTGCAGGAAAACATCCATCTTAAAGACTGAAAGTACATTTTTGAACTACAACAAAGAAAGCTTGCCTATTTACAACCTGTGGGCACCCCAGAAACGTTATTTGATCTTGTGATAAGTCTGACCTAAGAGATATATATATTTTATATAAAGAAGCGTATTTTTATATACTCACAGCCTGGTGTCCATTTGTGGGGGGATTGGTATATTTTACTGTGTGTGGGTCTACAAATGCTTAACTGACTAACGCCTGGAGAATCGCCTTGGCTGCTCACGCCACGCACCTAGAGGGTGAGCAAGGGTAATTCTGAAGGGTCATCCTTTGCCCTGACTTAGAGGAGAGGGTCCCTGCTTGTCACAAGTACCTACTTGCGCCAACCAGAGACCCCCAATTCTAACAGCCATTCATTCCTATGGGCCTGAAGGCCCATAGGAATGAATGCCGATTCGGTAAAAGGGGGAAACATTGAAGGGTGGCAGGGTGTCACTTTGACACCCTGTTGCACCCCTCAATTGTGTATGGGGGCACATGTTGCAGACATGCATGCCCTAAGGGCATGGTTGTCTGCAACATGGCACTGTTGGAAAAGCAAAAAAAATGCTTTTTCGAAGGTTTTCATTATTTACCACCAACTTGTAGTTGGTGGTAAATAACGAATCCTAGAAGGGGAAAAGCACTCATTTGAGTGCTCCCTACATAGCAAAATCGGTAATTTACCGATTCGGTTTTTTAAGGAATCGGTAATTTACCGATTCCTTAAAATACTGATTCGGTAAATTACCGAATCAGTAAAATGCCCACCTACATCTCATTTTCCAAATACCGGTCGGTAGTGGCCGAAATTACCGAATTTCAGCCGTTACCGACCGGTATTTGCCTACCTACATCTGGCCCCATAGGTTTTATTTCATGTGGATGAGTTTTAGGAGTGCTTTGGTTTTTACATTAGACATCGGTAGGGAGTAATCGGATTTGTCATTGTGGTGTTCACACTCGTTTGTAAGAATGCACGAGTGGGCAAGTGTTACTTCAGAGGTCATCTGGAATTATTTCAGGTCGAGAGTGGTTAGGCTCCCGATCATATTTGCTATGACAAGTCTGGAAATGACTGTTTCAACTACTTGGAGCCACGAGATTAGGTGATTGGATAGAAATAACTTGTTTAAAAAAACAAAAATCATTGAATTGTTCACTTAACATTGAGATTGATCATGGTTCTCCAAAATAGGTCACGGAGGGCCTGATCCTTGCCAGATGTTTAAGATAACTACATTTATCTAAATAGGGGTTATGTTGCTAAAAATCTGGCATGATTCCAGCCTTCCAGGTCTGACTTTGGAGAACCCTGAAACAGATTTTAAGGCAAAATCACAAATGTGATAGCAGAGTGTGCTGATTTATGCTACTAGTAAAGTTTATAGGCACAAGCACATCGTTGTGTCTGATTCTTTTTTTGAGGAAACATCTAACATCATAATGTCTTCCCTTAGCCATGACACTTCTCTTCCCCCTTCTGGCTTAGTCTAGCTGTATACCCTTACCAAGATCACCTGATTCAATATTCACTTCTAGCTTAGTCTAGACTTATACCATTACCAAGTACACCTAGTTTATTCTCCAGCTCTAGTTTAGTGTAGACGTATACCTTTACCAAGTCCACCTAATTCTGTCTCTACTTCTTGCTTAGTCTACACTTCTATCCCTTACCAAGCTCACTGATTTGATCTCCACTTCTATCTTAGTCTAGCCGCACACCCCTACCAACTCCTCTGATTCAATATCCAACTCTGATTTGTTCTCCAAATTCATTTCCATCGCAGCTCAGTTGGCTGCTGGTGGGTGCTACCTTCATTTTACATATACGATGGTCTGCCCTGGGGCACCTAACACTATGCTGGTTGCTCATCTTTGCATTGATTCAAGGCACTTGTGCTAAAAAGGCTATCACCAAAGTAGTGCCTCTTGCTACCTTTTGCAAGTTGCCTTGACATGTTAAAATTTCCAATTCTTTACCAAGGTTCCATAGTACTTTTGTACCATTTCTGCTGTACCTTTTTTTAAATCTTACTAGTTCACTAGTTGGTTTATTTGAGATCGCCTTTTATGTGATTTCAGTCACCAACCCCCTTTCAAGATCACCGAAAGAAATTAAGGGTTATATTTACCATTAGCCACCTTGATGCGCTGCGTGAAAGGGCTTATTAAAATGATAGAGCACATTCCTGCGCTTTTCTTGCACTGAGGCACAATGTGCTGCCTTGCACCAACACAGGCACTCTTGCATCATGGTTCAAGGGTGTCTGCGCTTGAGACAAGAATGAGTTTGTGCAGAAAGGGTCCCTTTACTGCACATAAACAATCCTCTGCGACATTTTCCTCTTCCAATGTGTGCTGCAGAATGCAAAAATGAGGAGAAATAAAGATATTTCTCCTTGTTACACCTTCCCATAGGAGGCGTGGCATTTAAATGTGTTTTCAGGTCTACCGGTAATTGCAAATCTGAGAATGCACCAAAATCCATGGGTTGATGCGTGGGAACACCCACTCTCCATTCATGAAATGCCTCCCTGAAATGTCAAAACAGCAATATTGCTGACTGTTTCTGACCATCAATACATTTGGGCCTGAAGTACCATTCCTGTCAAAATGGCTGCCCTGTCGTGGAAAATTCTAGGAAGCATAGAGATGTGAGATTGACCAGGGGACTCTGTTCCTTTTAGAGGTGATGAAGGGCTGTTCTGTTGAAGTGCCATTATTTTTTAAGCAGGTTGGAAGGGATTTCTGCTTGCACAGTGGTGAAGGCAGTGTTTAGAACATTTATATTGGCTGTTTTCATTGGAAAAGCATTGGTAATGATATGATATTGATCATTGTTTTTTTATAAAGGTTTTAGTGGTGTCAACATCAGATTTAAATATAACTCAGCTGAATCATATTCAGTTTATCAAGCTCTGAATGATAGAAGGTTGAATAGATCTTGTCATAGCCCAAACTTGTGATTTTGAGATCACAACTTTCTATAGCACTGACCATTCTGTGCATTAAGTCATCCTGCTGGCTGAAGCAGAGATGCATGTTGTCAGTATAACAGAGGTGTAGGATTGTGCAGATGTTGATGACTGTGAGAGTAGCTTGGAGCACCAGAGGCTTCAAGATAAAGATGTGGCTTGTCAAGAATAGCCCCAGTATCATTTGCTGCAAGTGGTTGTGTAGAGAGGAAGAAACCCCGAAGAGAGAGGAGTCTAAAACTCTTGGCACTTCATGGAGATACATTTGCTGGATTTTGTGATCAGACGTTTTGCTCACTACCATGAGACAGTTGTCATTTGTTTGGTGTGTATTATATACATGAATAGGATCGTAGTGCAGTTTTAGTGGAAGAAGTGGAGGTTATGATATGCTGGGGCCAGGATTTGTAGGTGACGAGGTGTGTTCAGTATATTGATTACAGATTATCAATGGTACTTAATATTGAAGTCATTATGTCAACTGTTCTGTTATATTGACGTTTTGAATATTGATGGCAAGGAAATTCTTTTTCTTTTTTTTTCAACCATCATTTTTTTTAGAGGATGTCCCTCCCTCCGTATGGAGAACATTCTGAATCACAAAATTATCACCACTAGCGGCGACATTATGCATGTGACACATTTTCCTTTATTGCACTCAGTGCACCTTCTAAAAGCTACGCCTAGGGAAATGATGGAAAATGCACCATGTTATGATGAATGCGCTGCCCTTAGGGCAATTGCGAACTCACACTGGGGCAGCACATTCATGTTTAAAATGGAGCAGCCACTTTGAAGCCGCTCCGTGTTTTAACAGTGCAGGCGGCAACCTGCCTGCACTTTGAAGGGGGATTAGAGATTTGCTTCCAGGCGTGTGCAGTCAGTGGCTGTGAGAGAGCACAAGTTTGAAAAAATGTACAAGTACGCCATATTTACAAGCACGTAGTTAGTTAACATGTACTTTGCACCAGAGTGTTTATATTTAGAAGTGAAATACACAGAGTGTCTTATATTCAGTAGTGAAATGCATAGAATGTTTAAGTAGAGTAACAATAATCATAACTGTGTGTGACTAATGTAGAAATGTTTGGGATGAATATGAAAACCTCACGTTCTCATGTTAAAGGAATAATGTAAGAGTTGAATGTAACTCTAAAAACCAGTATATTGTGTAGGCCTCATGGCAATTCACAAGCAAATCTAAACGTGCTGCTAAAATAATGTGAGACAAGGTTGACATGGTTCTTTCAAAATGTACTATTGAACTTAGGGTTAAAAGTATATGTTTTATAGATGTGTTATTTTAGAAACGTATGCTAGTTAAGAATGTTTGCTGTTTAAATCAAGTTAACGTTTTAAGAGTGCAGGAACCTGCTGCATGTAAATCAAGTAGGCCAGAACAGATAATGTCATGTAGTTTAAATCGTCATGTGCTCGTTAGAGGAGAGGTCGTGAGGTGTCCAGTATGGAGCTCTGAGAGTGTTTTATGGCCTAAGATATGGTGAAGTCTGGAATTTGAGGCCCACTGCAGGACGAGTTGTATGCAGGTGCAAGGGTCCTAATCAGCTCGAATGAAAGGGACTTTGTTCAGTGGCGCCTTGCGCAGGCCTGTAGGAGTTTCCAGGAATTTCAGGGGGTATCAGCGCACGGAAGAAGCCGCCTGGGAACCAAGGCCAACTTTAACGAGGGTCTTCAAGAGTACCATCATGGAGTTTGCCGCGGAAAGATGTACCACGTGAGGGGCGTCCCAAGGGGCGTTTCTATTGGAAATGTGATTTGGTATTAGGGAAAGTGACCCGGGAGGAGAGCAGAGCAGATGATTTTGGGAGCCTAAGGAAGCGGATGGGTAGGCAGATAGGCTGATCAGGAGAGACCCATTATCAGAGAAGAGACAAAGAGAAGTGCGTGATCTTCTTAGGAAATCACCACGGCTGACACCTAGAGGGTTAAGATCTTGTTAAGTAGGGATGTCATTTAGTGTAGTGTAGGGACAGACTAACCTTAATTTTTCTTTCTGTAATGACTTTGAGGTTGCAACTTGTATTCATTTTGGCAACACTCATGTTATTAGAGCTTGTACTTATTATTTTGTTTTTCAGACTCAGACTATTCAAAAAGTTCATGTTCATAGTGATACCGATATACCTTTTGAATCTCATTTTGAGAAGTTTGTATCTTCAGTTATCTTTGACTTTATATTAAATCTTTAAAACTTAATTTTGGTCAGTGGTCATTTAGAGTGGTGTAAGTTCTTAAATTGATTGTTTACTTCGAGATTACCTTTTACTCAAGACAGGTACCAACGATTCAGTCGACAGGAAATGGGATTTGGTAAGATAATTAGTAACCAGTAATCCCGCGTTAGCAGTTGGTAGCAGAGTGAGGATGGTTATCTTCTTGAGGAAGGTAATCTAGAGAGGTTAGTTTACCCCAAGGCCCGAGACGTCGAGAGACGAGCAGCGGAAGAATCGTGTGCCGAAAGGTGCAGACGGTGCGAGAAAAGCAGCAGTATCGGAGAGTGAGTATAAAAAGGGTCATGCGTGAACAGATTGCGGTGTTTTGTGTTGTATTTGTATTGTAATGTCTTGCGGAGTTGAATGCCTGTAGTGTGAAAGAGAGAAGGTTGTGAGCGCGCGCAACCTGGTAAACTGGTAACCTGGTAAACGGGTGAACTGGTGAAATCTTAAGTTCAGGCCAGAGCTTAAGTGGTTTTGGGTGTATCGAACATCCAGGGTAGTTGTCGACCATAGTATGGAGGTCACGAGGTACCATTGACCGCCGTGGATCCAAGATAGGGGGAGTGTAAGAGTGAGTGTATGAGTAACGGACGCTGGTCGAAAGTTACTGCGTGTGAGTAACCTATCGGAGAAGGCGATTGTCTGGAAGTAAACGGAAAGACATTTCGCCAAGTTAGGGTGACAACTACAGAAAGACTGTGGGCGTACAGTCAGAGAAAGGTGATCGCTTGGACGGAAGTAATCATTTTTCAGAGTATGAATGGGATGCGTGCATGACCGAGGAGACGAGCTGAGAAAGGAGGGGAACTGCTGCGAAGGGGGACGGGTGACGTCGGCTAGAGCCGCGCTGTGATTGAGCGGTTGGTGTGACGTTAGCTAGAGCCGCGCTCTGGTTGGGCGGCTAGAGTGACGTCGGAGGAAAAGCCGCGTACGGATAGGCCAGTTAGTGAGAACGGCGCTGAGATTGGTGGAATATCATCAGGAAGTAAACAAACGCGGAGAAAAGAGAAATCATGAAGTGTTTTAAGTGTTTGAAAGGGATTTTTAAACGTAAACGAAGTGAACATTATTACGGGGAAGAGGCTCCCCCAGAGGGTACGCCAGCTCATTATATGGCAACGAATGTGGGGCTGCATACGATATTGTGGATCGGGGCTTGGAATAAGCTTACGGAAGGAAATGAGGAAATGCAGTTCCCGAAGTATGGAACATTTAAGTTAGAGGTGTTACATCGGCTGAAAGCAACCATGTCCTCATTGAAACCCTCGCCCAGACCAACACAGTTTGAGGCTCTTAATGCATGGATTAAGGCTGCACACGACCGAAATTTGAACAGGCGTCAACAAAGGCTGACGCGATCGGTAAGGGCAGTGCGAGATTCCAAATGGGATGAGGAGGAAAAGCGTTGGAGGGTACAGACTATTGAGGTGGAGAAAATGTATCCGATGAGAGAGGTGTCAGGAGGAGGAAACCTCATGGAAGAAGACGAGGAAAGCGAGTCGGAGGACAATCTGATAAACAGATTGTTAATGGATAGACCACCTCCGAGAGTGGGATTGATAGAAGATAGAGGGCTCGCAAGGGAAGATGGGAATGAGATAGAGGGATATACACCACTCCCTATATCGGAATGGACACCTAGCAAAGGCGGAGAAACACCTCCAAACAACACTGTGCAGAGTGTAGTGGGAAGGTTTGTGGTGCAGAAAACGCCAACCACAGAAAGGGTTGAGTCTGTGGGATTGCCAGACGCTCTTCAAGTGCCTGTTACCATAGGACCCATAGTTTCGATCTATAATTCTGAGAGAGATAGAGGGGAACAACAAAGGCAATTGGATAGGGAAAGGATTGAGATGGAAAGGAGGAATAATGTGACGAATGCATGGAAACAATTACCAGGTTCGGTAACGTGGAACACCCCATTAGACACAACTGTCGGTCCCAATTCAGAACAGGGAGGTCCGAGAGGACCAATGGATCTAAGGGGACCGCGGCCAAGATCTTTTTCAGAGTTAAGAGCTGATTTGAGGGAATGGGACGGGTCCATAGTATCTCCGAGTAACAGGACAAGAACAGAACCAGAGTGGGAAAGCAGGGGCAATGGGACAGTATCTCATTGTGGGGCCAGCGAGAGTAGTCAGAGCCGGGAAGGCCAAAGTCAAGAGAATAGAGGGGATGCATGTCCTACAAATCAGAGAGAACAACCGGAACAAAATACTAAGATTGTAGAATGTGAGGAAATGTCCCGTCTCTGGGGGAACGGAGGAGATGAGGCGGTACGGGCTTTTCAGAATAGGTTTAGGTGCCTTCATCATACACTTGGGGAAGACGTTCAACATTGGAGAAAGGAGAACAGCGATAGGTCCCGCCACGCCTCGAATACTCAGGAAGCACAGGGAAGTAGGGAAGAAAGAGGGAGTAATAGAACCTCTTACCCTCTATCCCGTGAAACTAGCCAGGATGGAGAGAGAGAGGCTGGGAGGCATGAAGGAGTGTTTCACCACCCACCCCGAGAAGATGGAAAGGCATGGGACTTAGAGAGATGGGAACAGGGGAGGACTCCCTATAATTCACCAATACCTAAACGTAGATCTCGGAGCTGGGATGGGAGAGATGCGGATGGAGGAGCTAAATTGAGTGTCTTGAAAGCTGAAATTAAGGCAAAAAGGCTTGATGTTACCAGTTTAAAATCAGATGTTGATGAGATAATAGATGGAACATTGCCTTTGGAAAGGATAGAATTGTACGAACAGGATGAGTTATTGTTCATGGCAAAGGATATTACTAGGAAAGCTAGAGCGTTTCATGAAAAACTGACTGATTTGGCAGACAAGTATGCCGTGGATTTGTCTAGGACAAGGGCATTGCAGAGCAACCACAGATTACAGTACGCAGACCAAGATCTAGATGAGAAGAGAACTACTGGATTAAAAACACACATAAGAGAGTTGGTAACAGGGATAAGAGTGTGGAGAGAACTGGATAAATGGGAAGAAAGGTGGTCGAAAAAGGGCACAGTTAGACGAAGTACAAATGTGATGACCCCTGAGGGAAGGGTAATGCAGATGGAGGCATTCCCTTTGCGAGAAATATCAAATGGAAATTATGTACATGTGCCCTGGAGTAGAGGAGACTTAGCCGCATTTACCAACTCATTTCCGAAGTTGCGGGACAATCCAGTCGAGTGGTATAAGCAGGTAGAGAGGTTCGTTAAAATCTCGAAAGTACTGTGGATAGATTTGAACACGTTGTTTGACATCGTGGTCCCATCTGATTTGTGGACCCCTTGTAAGACTAGTGTCGAATGGCCAAATGCTGAACCATTGAGGGATGCTCGAACAAATGGACCATCTGAGATTGTCATGCGAAAGTATGAGAGGGTAATAGCATGGCTGAAAGATAAGGTACCACCACAGGATATAGATTGGGTAAAAATAGACCGAACAAGGCAGGAACCCAAGGAGACAGTTCACGAGTTTTATGAAAGATTGCTGAAAACATTCAAGCAATACAGTGGACTAGATGTAATGGATCCCAAAGACATAGGGCAGTTCGTGTCAAAGTTTGTCTTGGGGTTGAGACCTGATATTTGTTTGATGATACAGCAACATTTAATCTGTTGGCAGAACAAACCACTAGATGAGATTTTACGCTATGCGAGGTACTGCAGTGACGAGATAGATTCTAAAGCCAAGAATCTAAAGGAGAAATTGATGGTGGTGCAAATGCAGTCCGCTGGGAAGGGTGGCCAGCAGAAGCAGGGGATGGGACGAAAACCAAATGGTCAGAATAAAGATAATGAAGAAGGGCAGAGACCTAGGATAGACTTTGCCACTTTAAAGAAAACGACAAAGTGTCATCTGTGTCATCAGGTGGGGCATTGGCGACGCGAGTGTCCCTTTAACCCTGAAAACGGAGAGCTAGAAGTAGAAGAGCAGGTCCAAGAAGACCCAGTGCAAAAAGTGACAGTCCCAAGCAGTAAGGTGGCCAAAGGGGGGACTTCGGCTCCACGGGCCCAATTCCCACAGCCACCAAAGATAACAGCTGGAGGAAAGGTCTTTAAACAAATGCCTCTGTTTATTGAGGAAGAAAAATGTTATTACATTGATCCGTTGACAGGACAACGGGTGAGCAGTGAAGAGGACTGTACCCTCGGGGCAGTTCTAGAAGTGGATCAGAGAGGGCCATTTGTTGAGGCAGAAGTGGCAGGGTGTCCCACTACGTTCTTAGTGGACACTGGGGCTACTCGTTCGACTCTGAGATCAGCGGTAGTTCCAGACTTGCCAATGTCAGGGGAAACAATTCAAGTGGTAGGAGTCGCAAATAAAAGAATGACTAGTCCCTTGACAGAACCAGTGTCTGTGAAAATTGGAAACCACATGAACGAACATCAGTTTGTGGTTTGTGACTCGAGTCCGGTATGTCTGTTAGGTAGGGATTTGTTATGCAAATTGAACTGCACCATATACTGCACCCCACAAGGAGTGGAGGTACAGACTACCGACGATGATGCTACCTTTAAGGTGGCCAATTCAAAATTCTGTGTAGAACTATATCCTACTCTGACGGTAGAAGATCTTCCACAAGACCTAAGAGATGCAGTGGCGTCAGAGGTGTGGGATTTCACAGGAGAAGATATAGGATTGATTAAAGGGGTAGAACCGGTAAAAATTCTGGTAAAACCAAATGTTGAGTTTCCAAGAACGCCTCAATACAAATTGTCCCAGGAAACGATTGCAGGAATAAAGCCTGTGATCGAGTCAATGATACAGCAGGGAATACTGAAGGAAATCGTGGGCAGTCCTTGTAACTCCCCGATTATGGGTTTGCAGAAACCTAGCGGGAAGTTTAGGATAGTTCAGGATTTACGAAAAATTAACAACATAGTCGTTTCATGTTGTCCCGTGGTACCGAATCCATCAGTAATATTGTTTCAAATACCATGTCAAGCAGAATGGTTCACAGTGATAGATCTTTGTCAGGCTTTCTTTTCAATCCCATTGGATGAAGAGAGCAGGTACCTTTTTGCGTTTAAAATGGAAGATCGCGTTTTAACATGGTGTCGAATTCCACAAGGATTCACAGACAGTCCATCCATCTTTAATCAGTTGTTGAAAAAGAATCTTGAGAATCTAGTACTGCCGCAGAACTCGGTTCTGGTACAGTACATAGATGACCTACTTGTTGCGTCAGAAACAGAGGAAGCTTGTAAAGTAGATTCAATTGCCTTACTGAATCATTTAGCTGAAAATGGACATAAGGTATCTCCGAGCAAGTTACAGTATTGTCTGACAGAAGTACAGTATCTAGGGCACAGGTTAGAAAAAGGGAAACGTAAGGTGTCCCCAGAGAGGATTGAGGCGATAATGAAAATGAATGCGCCTACAACACAGAGAGAAGTTAGAATGTTCTTAGGAATGGTGGGTTACTGCCGACAGTGGATAGTTAACTTTTCACTGAAAGCAAAGCCCTTACAGAAACTGACGCACAAGGAGGTGAGTGATCCGGTACCATGGGATGAAGAATGTCTGGTGGCGTTTTTACAGCTGAGAGACGATTTATGTCGTGCTCCGGCTCTGGGAATGCCCGATTACGAAAAGTCATTTTCACTCTATTGCTGTGAGAGAGAGGGATGTGCTTTGTCAGTCTTGGCACAGACCCACGGTAATGCCCGTAGACCAGTTGCATATTTTTCGGCTACATTAGATCCAGTAGCCGCAGCGTTGCCCGGATGTCTCAAATCCGTTGCTGCAACGGGTGTCAGCATTGAAAGGAGCGAAAGTATTGTAATGGGACATCCAGTAGTGGTGTATGTACCACATTCAGTTGAATTGTTAATGACCAGGACGAAGACGCAGCATCTGACCAATAGTAGGCTCACGCGCTACGAGCAAGTTATACTTGCCGCAGAGAATGTGACTCTCAGGAGATGCTCTGTCTTGAATCCTGCTACTTTGATGCCTTTACCTACTGTAATAGAAGGCGAAGGATGTGAAGACCACGATTGCCTTGATGTGACTGAACTATGCACGAAACCCAGACCAGATATTGTGGATGAGCCATTGTCTGACCCCGATGAAATTTATTTTGTTGATGGCTCATGTTTAAGAGACGATACTGGTCGGTTGAGAGCAGCTTATGCTGTTTGTACCATTACTGGAGTTGTGGAAGCCGCTTGCCTGGAAGGAGTACATTCCGCACAGGTAGCAGAGATTATTGCCCTAACTCGTGCCTGCATAGCAGGAAATGGAAAGAGAGTCACCATCTACACGGACAGCCAATATGGTTTCGGTGTGGTTCATGATTTCGGGCAGTTGTGGTCTCAGAGGGGTTACATGACTTCCTCTGGTTCGCCCATTCGAAATGGAGAATTTGTGCGATTGCTGATAGAAGCATTACAAGGTCCTGTTGACATTGCAGTGGTGAAGTGTGTAGCTCATACTAAGAATACAGATTTTGTGTCACAAGGTAATAGATATGCTGATGAAGTCGCACGCTATTGTGCGGAACAAAGTTATTCTTTCTCAAAGGTGGAAATAGAAGGTGCAGAAGAAAAGACTGAATTAAGTATGATGCTAGAAACGGTAGACACTTGGGAGGATTTAAGGATAATGCAGGAGAACGCACCTGAAACAGAGAAAAAGGCATGGGAAATAGCAGGCTGTGTGCGAAGTGAAATGGATTTTTGGGTTTCAGCAGATGGGAGAGCTGTGTTACCTGAAGAATTAGCTAATCCCATGGCGAGAGAAATACATGGTCCAGTACATCTAGGAAGGGATGCTATGATGAGAGTTTTTAGGCAGACTTGGTATTGCCCGAAATTCAGAATAGCGGCAGAATCAGTATGTAAGCGATGTGTTACCTGCCAACAACTGAACGTAGGCAAACGAACACCAGTCACACTGAGTCACATTGGGAGGTCGGGGGGGCCTTTCAATAGAATGCAACTAGATTTCATCGAAATGCCAAGAGTCAATCGCCTTCGGTATGTGTTGGTGATTGTATGCGTATTTTCCAGATGGGTTGAAGCGTACCCTACACGTAGGTGCGATACACTCACAGTGGCTAAATTGTTGCTCAGGGAGTTGATACCGCGCTTCGGGGTGCCTGCCTCTTTGGAATCGGACAGAGGAAAACATTTTAACAGCGAAATAGTGAAGATGTTGTGCTCCACACTGAATATCGATCAAAAGCTGCATTGTAGTTATCGACCAGAAGCTTCAGGAATTGTGGAACAAGTGAATGGCACTTTGAAGAATAGATTGGCTAAAGTAGTGGCATCCACATCCTTGAGTTGGCCAGATGCTCTTCCATTGGTGCTCATGAGCATGCGCAGCACACCTGATAGGAGGACAGGTCTCTCTCCCCACGAGATCCTGATGGGGAGGGCCATGAGACTTCCTACAGTTCCAACTACTGCTCTATTGAATATTACAGATGATCTGATCTTGGATTATTGTAAAGGACTGTCTGACGCCATCCATTCTGTGTCCCTTCAGGTGCATGCGGCTGAAGTTCCAGCAGCGAGGAACCTGTGTCATGACCTGAACCCAGGGGACTGGGTCCTGGTTAAAAAGCACGTCCGGAAGAACTGCCTAGATGTTCGCTGGCGAGGGCCCTTTCAGGTAATCCTGATCACGAACACCGCGGTGAAGTGCGGGGGGCTGCCAAATTGGATCCATGCATCCCATACTAGAAGAGTTCCAGCACCTCTAGAAGGAACAGCTCCCATCCCAGACGAAAGCCCGGAAGTGGAAGAAGAGTCGCAAGAAGGGATTGAGGCAACTGAGGAGGTGTCGGAAGAAGTTGGGAACGCATCGGATTCAGAAGAAGAGCGAAGGCAGGACGGCAGTGAAACAGAAGACGCAACTGAAGGAGAGAGCAGAAGTGAATACGACTCAGACTCAGATCCGTATCGGAGCGATCAAGAACCAAGTGGGAGGACAAGGAATAGGAGAATAAGGCTTGGAGCTGCCACTTGGCCAACAAGGAGAAGAAGGCTAAGTTTGAGGTCGGCCCAGGAAGAAACGCTTACTCCTATATCCGAAGACTCAGATCCAGAAGAAGATATCCAGGATCAAGCCGAGGAGGGTCTTAGAAGATCAAGTAGGGTGCGAGTGCCTAGCAGAAGATACTCTACTCCCGACTGGACCTACCTTGTTGCAGATGTCTGGGAGACACAGAACAGGGAGGATCAGGGAAGTGGAACTGATCAGAACTGACCCGATCATCACAGTGCAAATAAAGTTTCTACTGCCAGGAGCGGAGACCGAAAGGTTGCTGACACTCAACATCGTTCATCCTGCTCTCCTGAGTGGAATAAGAAAATTGCTTTTAGAGACAGTTGAGTTTCCAGTTTGCTGTTCACGATATCCAATATTGGAGGGAACTCTTCTTCGTTTGGAAATGCTTGAACGAGTAGTAGAATTGCTAGGAGTGCTTATTGTTGTGGACTAATACCATATTGTGAATGTCTTCAAAGGGGTGCAGATCTGGAAAGGTGAAGAAAGTGATCTTGATTAGAACGGACCCCTTTGTAACTGTGGATGTAGAACTGATAGTACCAGGATTGGAAATTGAAAAAACGCTAACTCTCAATTTCGTCCGTCCACTTGTCTTGAGCGAAATAAGGAGAATAATCCTAGAAAGGGTTGACTTTCCATGTTGTGGTACGAACTGTCCAGAACCTGAGGGAATGATACTTCGGATGGACGTTTATGAAGAAGTAGTGTCACTCCTTGAGTCATACATAACTTCAGACGAAAATAAGACTGTTGCAAAGAAATTGTAAAAACTTGTTGCAAGATAACCTAGCGCCGAGTGGAAGAAGAAAAGTGATAGGGGTTTCATTTTAGTGGATGGAGAAGGGCTAGGGTTGTCTATTTTACTGGACTTTGAACTGTTTTGCGGAAACAAATTGTCAAGCTTCCAAGTGTTTCAAGAAAGACATTGCAAGAGAGAAAGACTTTGTTTGAAAAGAAGAGGAAGTGAATGCTGGAAGAAAGTCGAAAACTACACTGTTTGAGAACATGGAGGCTGGCAACCCGAACCGCAGGGCAAAATGTATAGCTGTTACATTTTTAGGAGTAGTGGTTTCTCTTATAATTTTAGTGGTAACTGTTTCATTCCTAGCGGGACACGAAGGGGATGGAACCACAGTTAAGGAGGATAAGGGAGTGTCAACACCGAGAACTACCATTATTAAGGAGAAGGGAAACATCAATGAGAAAGACAAAGCGTTGTTAGATGCAGAAGTAAAAAGGTTACACATGGATGAGTCACAGGGGAATTACAAGTCAAATGCTTATGCTAAGTTGCTTTATGAATATGTTGATGCCATGGAGGTAAAGGACTGCTATGTCTGTATGCAATTACCAATTTCGGTGGAGGAGGGTATCAAATACCATCATCTCCCGTTGACATATGGGATAACGTGCAGTTTATTGTTAAGTATGTTTTATGGACGAGACGGATTTGAGTATTACTTCTCGAATTTCGACTCGACATTGCCAGAGGTTCCGAATTTCAAGCATTTGAACAAATGGGACTACTACAAAAGCGAAGACAGATTACACAAATGGTTTATTCCATGGAGAACGTTAGATACTTCACATGCTCGAATAAACAATCTGACTTGTCAAATATCAGAAGTTGAGAAAAAGTTTATAGCACAGGTAGATACTAGATACAGGAAGCAGAAGGTATTGAAGGCATCAGGACAAGGAGAAACAGATTGGACCAAGGAGGAAAGGGCACAACAACGAAAAGGTAGTATTGGTCCAATTGCTTTGGATAAGGAGAAACGGGGGAAACTGTGCATTCACAGGAGTTACTCCTATTATGAAAACGTTTATGTAGGACAAGTAAATTGTGAACATGCCTTTCAATTGGAGTACTACTCTAAGAACTTCATGAAAGGGATGCAAGCAATACCAAATGTATATTTTGTATGTGGAAGATATGCCTATGTGAAGTTACCAGATAATTGGTACGGATCATGCTATCTGGCTGTTGTCTTCCCTAAAATATATCATGTTGAGAATTTAGACACGCCTAAGAAAGAAATATCAACTAGATGGAAGCGAGGGCTGGGTGCAGCAGAAGTAGTCGGAGATGTAATAGGTGCTGCATTCCCTTTCCTAGGATTGATAATGAATGACATTAAGATCAGGAGGTTAGCTACAGTCGTAGATAGGCTATCTGCCAGTACTGCAAGATCCTTGATGCTGATAGAGGGGGAGATGCAATCGATTAGGGCAATGGTTCTTCAGAACCGACTTGCTTTAGATGTTCTGTTAGCAAAAGAGGGAGGAGTCTGTAGGGCCTTGAAGGTACAGGAATGCTGTACTTACATTCCAGACAATTCAAAGCCTCTAGAGAAGTATATACAAAACATCACTGCCATACACTACGAAATTGAGGACCTGGCAAAGGTAAATGTGTGGGAAAAAGTGGGTCATGGAATGGGTAAAGTTGGAAGTTGGTTTGCCAACTTAGGAAAGGGTATCGTTTGGTACATATTGAAACCCATCATCATAGTAGTGATTTGTGTAATCACTTTGTGGGGATTGGTGCGTTTGTATCAATGGTATAGAGCAAATAGGTTACAGAGAGCTATGAAGAAACAGGAAGAAGAGTTGACAGCGATGCAGGACACTCAATATAAGAGTCTGAAAGCATTAGAGAGTATGAAAAGAAGTGGTACTGTCCTGACTTCACTTTAAAAAGGTTCTACATTTTAGTGTCATGGTGATGATGACCCCTGAAGGTCATCAAAGGGGGGACTGAGAGAGCACAAGTTTGAAAAAATGTACAAGTACGCCATATTTACAAGCACGTAGTTAGTTAACATGTACTTTGCACCAGAGTGTTTATATTTAGAAGTGAAATACACAGAGTGTCTTATATTCAGTAGTGAAATGCATAGAATGTTTAAGTAGAGTAACAATAATCATAACTGTGTGTGACTAATGTAGAAATGTTTGGGATGAATATGAAAACCTCACGTTCTCATGTTAAAGGAATAATGTAAGAGTTGAATGTAACTCTAAAAACCAGTATATTGTGTAGGCCTCATGGCAATTCACAAGCAAATCTAAACGTGCTGCTAAAATAATGTGAGACAAGGTTGACATGGTTCTTTCAAAATGTACTATTGAACTTAGGGTTAAAAGTATATGCTTTATAGATGTGTTATTTTAGAAACGTATGCTAGTTAAGAATGTTTGCTGTTTAAATCAAGTTAACGTTTTAAGAGTGCAGGAACCTGCTGCATGTAAATCAAGTAGGCCAGAACAGATAATGTCATGTAGTTTAAATCGTCATGTGCTCGTTAGAGGAGAGGTCGTGAGGTGTCCAGTATGGAGCTCTGAGAGTGTTTTATGGCCTAAGATATGGTGAAGTCTGGAATTTGAGGCCCACTGCAGGACGAGTTGTATGCAGGTGCAAGGGTCCTAATCAGCTCGAATGAAAGGGACTTTGTTCAGTGGCGCCTTGCGCAGGCCTGTAGGAGTTTCCAGGAATTTCAGGGGGTATCAGCGCACGGAAGAAGCCGCCTGGGAACCAAGGCCAACTTTAACGAGGGTCTTCAAGAGTACCATCATGGAGTTTGCCGCGGAAAGATGTACCACGTGAGGGGCGTCCCAAGGGGCGTTTCTATTGGAAATGTGATTTGGTATTAGGGAAAGTGACCCGGGAGGAGAGCAGAGCAGATGATTTTGGGAGCCTAAGGAAGCGGATGGGTAGGCAGATAGGCTGATCAGGAGAGACCCATTATCAGAGAAGAGACAAAGAGAAGTGCGTGATCTTCTTAGGAAATCACCACGGCTGACACCTAGAGGGTTAAGATCTTGTTAAGTAGGGATGTCATTTAGTGTAGTGTAGGGACAGACTAACCTTAATTTTTCTTTCTGTAATGACTTTGAGGTTGCAACTTGTATTCATTTTGGCAACACTCATGTTATTAGAGCTTGTACTTATTATTTTGTTTTTCAGACTCAGACTATTCAAAAAGTTCATGTTCATAGTGATACCGATATACCTTTTGAATCTCATTTTGAGAAGTTTGTATCTTCAGTTATCTTTGACTTTATATTAAATCTTTAAAACTTAATTTTGGTCAGTGGTCATTTAGAGTGGTGTAAGTTCTTAAATTGATTGTTTACTTCGAGATTACCTTTTACTCAAGACAGGTACCAACGATTCAGTCGACAGGAAATGGGATTTGGTAAGATAATTAGTAACCAGTAATCCCGCGTTAGCAGCTGCACCTGTCTGCAAGGGGATGTCTGGAGGTTTCATAGGACCCCCGTTTCACCCCTCCAGAGGGCTGCTCTCAGAGGGCAAAATGACTTTCAGTGCGCCACCTTAAAGCATCTTTGCCTCTGCGCCCATGTCTGTAATACGGTGCAAGCGCAGAGGCAAAGGGATTACCTCTTTTGCATGGTGCACGCCCCCTGAAGACAGAGCTAGCGCTTTATGTGCGCCAGTGGTATCCATATTACTGAAGGGGCCACAGATGCTTGTGCAGCCCCCTCTGTAAAACAAGTGCACCAGGTGCTCGCAAAGCGGGTGCAATGCCCATTGTGCCCCGAGGAACTTTATGTAATATGGCCCCCGGGGGCTCTAGTGGGATAAATCTGACCCTGGAGCTAAATCACAAAAGTTTATCTACCTTTGCAGAGGGTCAAGTTCCCAACTACCCCCGACTTTGTGGGCAGAGTTGTAGCTTTGCTCTCTATAAATGTAAAGACAACTTTTCAGAAGGCTTCTAGCATGTCCCTGAAGAGCATTTAGACGAACCTAATGCCAGACACCATATGTTAAGCGCTTTAATGCAGCAGCATGTGTGATATATAAATAACATTTAAATGAAGTTCAAGTGGGGGTGGAAAAAACGACGACACCTGATCTATATTTTGAACATTGCTTATCAAAAACATCAGTTAAAACAGAATGGACTTCAAAGCAGTTTGGAAAAAACAGCAAAGAAGACAGGACCTTGATGTAGCTGGATCTTTACATCTCGTTCTTTTAGTCTTATCATCAATTAATATCCTCCACTGGTCGTATGGACATTTGATTGTTGACTTGAAGCATTGTAAAGGAGCTAACACCAGCAATGGAGCTTCACAATGATGAGTGACCACTTTTATTAACCTTTAAGGTATTTTTTTTTTAATTCAGTCAGCATATAAGCAAAGTATAAGCAAATTCAAGAAGTACATTTACATGGTTTCTACAGTGAAGTACTCCAAGATTCAAAGTCTTAATGAAATGTACTACAAAATAGTAACAGCCACCATGCAAAAGAAACAAATAGGTCCAAACAGGTATTCAATAAAGAAACCTTCCCTGTCTATTGTACTCATATAAATTATGAGGGGATTTCTAAAGAGGATCTCTAATAGGGAAGTATAGAAGGCGTCAGCATAGTTTTTATCTTGAGTAGAAGTTTGGAAAAAAAGTGAGTGTTCAGCATGAAGTCAGGATGAAGTCTGCCTCTATTAAATAATACACCAATCAAAACCACAACTGAAACTTCCAGAACATCCATATCTCCTTTCCACCATCAGGAACCAATCCCATAACAGCATTCGAGGGGAGTCATCCTGCGCCCTAACTTCCCATCATTGTGCAGTTAAACTTGCATCTGCTTGTCCTTGAAAGTTGCACCTCCTTGGTGTTGAAGGCTTCTCTCACCATCATTTGTCCATTTGTATTTCCCAACTTTGATGCTGAGGCTTCACTATCAGAAGTCCAATATATAACAATAAGCCTTTCTCTAGCTAACAGAGGAGAGGAGAGAGAAAAAACATTCATGGCAATATTTAAACACACGTTTGCAGCATTTTAATCAAATAAGACCTAATGTCAAGCTAAGCAACTTCAAAAATCAAAATGGATACTCACTACAGTATTGTCACGCATTACAACTCAGAAAATCATTACTAAAACCTATATGGGCAATACGTGTAAAATCATTTGTTCGGTAATCAATGTGGTAGAACTACATATAAATATGTATATATTAAAATGGTTACATGCTAAAAATGTATTAAGGCAAGGGGCTTAATTCCATCCTTATGCAACCAAGTTTGCACCTGGATTAGACTGAAGAGTTATATGATAATCATCATATCCTCACAGTTTTCCATGAATAGATTCTGGCAGGTCAAACCTACCTAAAATTACTGGAGGAAAATGCCAGTGAAAATGCACAAAATGTAGAATTTGATGTGTTAAAGACTGTTTCTGTAAGTTGCATCTAATTTTGAAGTTGAAAACTCGAAATAGGAAGCATTTATCACATATGGTACATAACTTACCCTGGGGTAATAGTAGTTATTAAGTGTGATAAATGTCACACCCTATTACATAATGAATGCCACAGTCAGGTCTTCCCCCGAGATTAGAGGCAGGCATGGGTTGGAAGCATGTGATTGGAAGGTTCTGTGTCCTTAGTGGGACCTCTACTTCCATTTCCAACCACAGGAGCCTTTGTTGGTTAGGCAGCAGCCAGTGGGTTGTGATTTCATGTTTTGTATCATCTCATGCTTTATGTTGACCCACCTCTCTCATTGCTGCTTGCATTGCAGTTCTTATGTGGATATTGCAAACGTCTTAACTATCCATGCAGGGTATCAGGGTAATCAGGTAGTGACCGATTCGCTGGTCTGACAGGTACACCAGTTTTTTGGCTGTTTATGGGCCTGTTTTATGGTCTGGGGATGGTTTTTACTGTTGATTTCCCTGATACTAAAGCAAACATTGCCAGAAACAAGCTCAAATCCATGCAGTCTCCCAAACTATGCAAAACATTTATGCAGTGTGTCTTTAGAAGTATGAAATTGCCCTAATTTGGAAACATGGGCAATTTTTATGCAATCTAATTCAGTTTGTTGGCACTTATATATCGGTACCCAGGCCTATTTTCTGCCCTGTATCCATGAATAAGAAATATCCCTCTCTTTTACATGGACCAGGAACCCTGGCATAGACTTCTCCTGGTAGTACACAGTAGCTAATGTTGGTTGGGCAGGCATGCATTTTTCTGAATATCACATTTAAAGAACATAATTGTCTGCCTTCTGTAATGAAAATGTAATATTTGCAGAGCGATTGTAATGCTAAGGGGTGTGGTCAAAAATCACAGCTTCGCAGTATGAGACAGCTGAAACGCTGTCAAGCTGAAATGTACACTAGAACACCATCATATGACCTCTTCGTTAAACCCACAAGTTAACTTGTATGTTGTACTTTTCAATAACAGTACTAACACTTCTCTACAGGAATGAAAGCATTGACATAAATTCAGCAAAATGCCAGGGGTAGCGAAGGTGACATTGCACGCTAGTTAACCTTTACTTTCACTCACACACAAATGCTTACACATACGCACACCTTTACATATACACACACTCGCTCTCACTTAAACACACTCTCACCCGCAAGCACACACACAACCTACATTTGAGATATTTTTTTACTTACCTTAGCTGCCACAGCTGCCAAGGAGGGCATATTTCAACAAATTGTAATTCATTCTTTATTACACTAATAGTAAATATTAAAATGATATTTACTCTTATTGTAATACAAAATTGACAGAAAACAAGTAAAGTGGAGCTGCCTCTGTGTTCCTGTCACTGATTTTGCAACCTCTGAGGCCACAGGTCGCACAGGCATTGCCAGCGGTCGCAAGAATCAAGGAACCCCTAAATAACGTCGATGACCGAAAGGCATTTAAAGAGAAAGTAACAGGACTTCTTACCAAAGTAATTAAATAACCAGGAGGGAAAGTTGCAGAATGTCACTGTTATTAAATTTACCAAAAAGCAGCATGGGGGAAGTAACGCTGGCCATACCTTAGCAAAAGTGTAACAGTAACTTTTTAGAAAATAGGTGCAATATTGCACATTATAGGGAAATTGGGTGCGTAGCATAGATCAAAACACCATGAACTGTCACTTATGCTTCGAGACCCCGGTCACCATTTCTCCACTTGGTTTTACCTCTCAATTTGCGCCTTCAGTGCTCGTTCAGTCTTCTTCTCTTGCACATCATAATTGCTGTCCCTTCTACTTCTCTTCTCATTTTCCTTTTTACTTCCTTTACTTTTTTCTCTATCATCTCCTTTTTAGGTCACGCCTACACAGTGCTTGCGCTGTTAGGCGATCAGTTGTCTGATTGTTGTGGGGTGTGACTCCTCCCACGTCTTGGATTGCCTTTTCTGGTTGTACTTTAAAAATCGTAGCCTGCAAATGGCTAATGGTGGGTGCATGCCCCATATTTTCTCAGAAGAGGCTGCTCCCATGCCTTTCTCTTCTTGTTTTTTGTAAGTGGGACACTGAGAAACACAGGTTTAATTTACTGCTAAAAATGCAGGCATCAGGAAGACTGTGCCACAAACAATCGTTTTTGGGAACCGCAGCTATGTGCTGCAAAAACATGGAAATTGCATAAAACACAGTTGATGGACAGAATGTAGAACAATGTCATACATTCACCCCAGTACAAGGATTTGGGCCTTAATCCATCATTTTTTTGCACTCCACACCACCCTGGGTTAGACACTGGCTATATGCAAATCAGCTCTGACCCTGTGCCTCATGGGAACAGTCCAGTCCGAACTACCAAGCCATGTCTTTCCCAGACCGGAATCAAGCATCCAAGGACCGGTTTCTGGCTATCAGCCTTCATCAGCCTGGATAGCTTGACTCCAGTGGTGTGGTGAGCCTGGGACTCACGACTGAGCATACCCAGCCCACTCGTGGTGAAAATTGCAAACAACACAGTTGATGGACAGAATGTAGAACAATGTCATACATTCACCCCAGTACAAGGATCTGGGCCTAAATCCATCGTTGTTTGCACTCCACACCACCCTGGGTTAGACACTGGCTATATGCAAATCAGCTCTGACGCTGTGCCTCATGGGAACAGTCCAGTCCGAACTACCAAGTCATGTCTTTCCCAGACCGGAATCAAGCATCCAAGGACCGGTTTCTGGCTATCAGCCTTCATCAGCCTGGATAGCTTGACTCCAGTGGTGTGGAGAGCCTGGGACTCACGTCTGAGCATACCCAGCCCACTCGTGGTGAAAATTGCAAAAAACACAGTTGATGGACAGAATGTAGAACAATGTCATACATTCACCCCAGTACAAGGATCTGGGCCTAAATCCATCGTTGTTTGCACTCCACACCACCCTGGGTTAGACACTGGCTATATGCAAATCAGCTCTGACGCTGTGCCTCATGGGAACAGTCCAGTCCGAACTACCAAGCCATGTCTTTCCCAGACCGGAATCAAGCATCCAAGGACCGGTTTCTGGCTATCAGCCTTCATCAGCCTGGATAGCTTGACTCCAGTGGTGTGGAGAGCCTGGGACTCACGTCTGAGCATACCCAGCCCACTCGTGGTGAAAATTGCAAAAAACACAGTTGATGGACAGAATGTAGAACAATGTCATACATTCACCCAGTACAAGGATCTGGGCCTAAATCCATCGTTTTTTTTGCACTCCACACCACCCTGGGTTAGACACTGGCTATATGCAAATCAGCTCTGACCCTGTGCCTCATGGGAACAGTCCAGTCCGAACTACCAAGCCATGTCTTTCCCAGACCGGAATCAAGCATCCAAGGACCGGTTTCTGGCTATCAGCCTTCATCAGCCTGGATAGCTTGACTCCAGTGGTGTGGAGAGCCTGGGACTCACGTCTGAGCATACCCAGCCCACTCGTGGTGAAAATTGCAAAAAACACAGTTGATGGACAGAATGTAGAACAATGTCATACATTCACCCCAGTACAAGGATCTGGGCCTAAATCCATCGGTTTTTTGCACTCCACACCACCCTGGGTTAGACACTGGCAATATGCAAATCAGCTCTGACCCTGTGCCTCATGGGAACAGTCCAGTCCGAACTACCAAGCCATGTCTTTCCCAGACCGGAATCAAGCATCCAAGTACCGGTTTCTGGCTATCAGCCTTGATCAGCCTGGATAGCTTGACTCCAGTGGTGTGGAGAGCCTGGGACTCACGTCTGAGCATACCCAGCCCACTGGTGGTGAAAATTGCTAAAAAAACAGTTGAAGGACAGAATGTAGAACAATGTCATACATTCACTCCAGTACAAGGATCTGGGCCTAAATCCATCGTTTTTTTGCACTCCACACCACCCTGGGTTAGACACTGGCTATATGCAAATCAGCTCTGACCCTGTGCCTCATGGGAACACTCCAGTCCGAACTACCAAGCCATGTCTTTCCCAGACCGGAATCAAGCATCCAAGGACCGGTTTCTGGCTATCAGCCTTCATCAGCCTGGATAGCTTGACTCCAGTGGTGTGGAGAGCCTGGGACTCACGTCTGAGCATACCCAGCCCACTCGTGGTGAAAATTGCAAAAAACACAGTTGATGGACAGAATGTAGAACAATGTCATACATTAACCCCAGTACAAGGATCTGGGCCTAAATCCATCGTTTTTTGCACTCCACACCACCCTGGGTTAGACACTGGCTATATGCAAATCAGCTCTGACCCTGTGCCTCATGGGAACAGTCCAGTCCGAACTACCAAGCCATGTCTTTCCCAGACCGGAATCAAGCATCCAAGGACCGGTTTCTGGCTATCAGCCTTCATCAGCCTGGATAGCTTGACTCCAGTGGTGTGGAGAGCGTGGGACTCACGTCTGAGCATACCCAGCCCACTCGTGGTGAAAATTGCAAAAAACACAGTTGATGGACAGAATGTAGAACAATGTCATACATTCACCCCAGTACAAGGATCTGGGCCTAAATCCATCGTTTTTTTGCACTCCACACCACCCTGGGTTAGACACTGGCTATATGCAAATCAGCTCTGACACAGTGCCTCATGGGAACAGTCCAGTCCGAACTACCAAGCCATGTCTTTCCCAGACCGGAATCAAGCATCCAAGGACCGGTTTCTGGCTATCAGCCTTCATCAGCCTGGATAGCTTGACTCCAGTGGTGTTGAGAGCCTGGGACTCACGTCTGAGCATACCCAGCCCACTCGTGGTGAAAATTGCAAAAAACACAGTTGATGGACAGAATGTAGAACAATGTCATACATTCACCCCAGTACCAGGATCTCGGCCTAAATCCATCGTTTTTTTGCACTCCACACCACCCTGGGTTAGACACTGCCTATATGCAAATCAGCTCTGACCCTGTGCCTCATGGGAACAGTCCAGTCCGAACTACCAAGCCATGTCTTTCCCAGACCGGAATCAAGCATCCAAGGACCGGTTTCTGGCTATCAGCCTTCATCAGCCTGGATAGCTTGACTCCAGTGGTGTGGAGAGCCTGGGACTCACGTCTGAGCATACCCAGCCCACTCGTGGTGAAAATTGCAAAAAACACAGTTGATGGACAGAATGTAGAACAATGTCATACATTCACCCCAGTACAAGGATCTGGGCCTAAATCCATCGTTTTTTTGCACTCCACACCACCCTGGGTTAGACACTGGCTATATGCAAATCAGCTCTGACCCTGTGCCTCATGGGAACAGTCCAGTCCGAACTACCAAGCCATGTCTTTCTCAGACCGGAATCAAGCATCCAAGGACCGGTTTCTGGCTATCAGCCTTCATCAGCCTGGATAGCTTGACTCCAGTGGTGTGGAGAGCCTGGGACTCACGTCTGAGCATACCCAGCCCACTCGTGGTGAAAATTGCAAAAAACACAGTTGATGGACAGAATGTAGAACAATGTCATACATTCACCCCAGTACAAGGATCTGGGCCTAAATCCATCGTTTTTTTGCACTCCACACAACCCTGGGTTAGACACTGGCTATATGCAAACAGCTCTGACCCTGTGCCTCATGGGAACAGTCCAGTCCGAACTACCAAGCCATGTCTTTCCCAGACCGGAATCAAGCATCCAAGGACCGGTTTCTGGCTATCAGCCTTCATCAGCCTGGATAGCTTGACTCCAGTGGTGTGGAGAGCCTGGGACTCACGTCTGAGCATACCCAGCCCAATCGTTGTGAAAATTGCGAAAAACACAGTTGATGGACAGAATGTAGAACAATGTCATACATTCACCCCAGTACAAGGATCTGGGCCTAAATCCATCGTTTTTTTGCACTCCACACCACCCTGGGTTAGACACTGGCTATATGCAAATCAGCTCTGACCCTGTGCCTCACGGGAACAGTCCAGTCCGAACTACCAAGCCATGTCTTTCCCAGACCGGAATCAACCATCCAAGGACCGGTTTCTGGCTATCAGCCTTCATCAGCCTGGATAGCTTGACTCCAGTGGTGTGGAGAGCCTGGGCCTCACGTCTGGGCATACCCAGCCCACTCGTGGTGAAAATTGCAAAAAACACAGTTGATGGACAGAATGTAGAACAATGTCATACATTCACCCCAGTACAAGGATCTGGGCCCAAATCCATCGTTTTTTTGCACTCCACACCACCCTGGGTTAGACACTGGCTATATGCAAATCAGCTCTGACCCTGTGCCTCATGGGAACAGTCCACTCCGAACTACCAAGCCATGTCTTTCCCAGACCGGAATCAAGCATCCAAGGACCGGTTTCTGGCTATCAGCCTTCATCAGCCTGGATAGCTTGACTCCAGTGGTGTGGAGAGCCTGGGACTCACGTCTGAGCATACCCAGCCCACTCGTGGTGAAAATTGCAAAAAACACAGTTGATGGACAGAATGTAGAACAATGTCATACATTCACCCCAGTACAAGGATCTGGGCCTAAATCCATCGTTTTTTTGCACTCCACACCACCCTGGGTTAGACACTGGCTATATGCAAATCAGCTCTGACCCTGTGCCTCATGGGAACAGTCCAGTCCGAACTACCAAGCCATGTCTTTTCCAGACCGGAATCAAGCATCCAAGGACCGGTTTCTGGCTATCAGCCTTCATCAGCCTGGATAGCTTGACTCCAGTGGTGTGGAGAGCCTGGGACTCACGTCTGAGCATACCCAGCCCACTCGTGGTGAAAATTGCGAAAAACACAGTTGATGGACAGAATGTAGAACAATGTCATACATTCACCCCAGTACAAGGATCTGGGCCTAAATCCATCGTTTTTTTGCACTCCACACCACCCTGGGTTAGACACTGGCTATATGCAAATCAGCTCTGACCCTGTGCCTCACGGGAACAGTCCAGTCCGAACTACCAAGCCATGTCTTTCCCAGACCGGAATCAACCATCCAAGGACCGGTTTCTGGCTATCAGCCTTCATCAGCCTGGATAGCTTGACTCCAGTGGTGTGGAGAGCCTGGGACTCACGTCTGAGCATACCCAGCCCACTCGTGGTGAAAATTGCAAAAAACACAGTTGATGGACAGAATGTAGAACAATGTCATACATTCACCCCAGTACAAGGATCTGGGCCCAAATCCATCGTTTTTTTGCACTCCACACCACCCTGGGTTAGACACTGGCTATATGCAAATCAGCTCTGACCCTGTGCCTCATGGGAACAGTCCACTCCGAACTACCAAGCCATGTCTTTCCCAGACCGGAATCAAGCATCCAAGGACCGGTTTCTGGCTATCAGCCTTCATCAGCCTGGATAGCTTGACTCCAGTGGTGTGGAGAGCCTGGGACTCACGTCTGAGCATACCCAGCCCACTCGTGGTGAAAATTGCAAAAAACACAGTTGATGGACAGAATGTAGAACAATGTCATACATTCACCCCAGTACAAGGATCTGGGCCTAAATCCATCGTTTTTTTGCACTCCACACCACCCTGGGTTAGACACTGGCTATATGCAAATCAGCTCTGACCCTGTGCCTCATGGGAACAGTCCAGTCCGAACTACCAAGCCATGTCTTTTCCAGACCGGAATCAAGCATCCAAGGACCGGTTTCTGGCTATCAGCCTTCATCAGCCTGGATAGCTTGACTCCAGTGGTGTGGAGAGCCTGGGACTCACGTCTGAGCATACCCAGCCCACTCGTGGTGAAAATTGCAAAAAACACAGTTGATGGACAGAATGTAGAACAATGTCATACATTCACCCCAGTACAAGGATCTGGGCCTAAATCCATCGTTTTTTTGCACTCCACACCACCCTGGGTTAGACACTGGCTATATACAAATCAGCTCTGACCCTGTGCCTCATGGGAACAGTCCAGTCCGAACTACCAAGCCATGTCTTTCCCAGACCGGAATCAAGCATCCAAGGACCGGTTTCTGGCTATCAGCCTTTATCAGCCTGGATAGCTTGACTCCAGTGTTGTGGAGAGCCTGGGACTCACGTCTTGCAAAAAGATGGAAGGCTTCTAGGTTCTTCATAACCCTTAGTCAGTTCAGGAAAAAGTTAGAACGTGCTCCTGTTGACTAGTAGTGCTTTTAGCAAATAAAATGACCACTGTAGGCAGCTGCCTTTTAGTGAAACCAAAAATGACCACAAGAAGGTATAAGACAACCCCCGGTAGAACAATGATACTCATAAGAGGTGAGCGCCCATACTGCAAATAATTATTTTGCCCTAAACATGGAACATTCTTGCACCGAAGCTAAGGCTGCTGCTCATGAGGAAGTAAAACGAGTGAACTTTAATTATTCCACTTGTTTAATTAAGTGTCCTCTGGACATTACATAGAAATAACATCCTATTTCTGGAAATACAGGGGCTTATTTACAAGCCCCTTGCGCCACTTTTGCGTTACTTTAAACATGGGAAAAGTGATGTAAATATGATGCAAGGGGCTCGTAAATCTGCCCCACAGCATTTTGTGATACTTTATAGCAGGTGGGGTTGGGGCTTCTAATACACAATCCAGAAGCGCCTGTCCTAGCATCCAGAATCCTAAGAGTGTCCAATTCTGCTCCCGGAGCTGATATTGGACTCTGATGTGCTTCAGCCCTCCCTTCTCCCTTCACGCCCTTCACTGCCACCACAAGCCCCCGCCAATGTCTCTGGATGTTCAGCTCAGACACCAAGGGCCAGAAGGAGTGAAGGGACTTTCATAAGATGGATCATCATGGATTTATTACAAGGGGTATGCAGCACAAAACTCCCTGTCTTGTAACACACAGTGTGACTGACACCATTGAATGCAGTGGAGCAATCTGTGAAGCAAGTGAAGAGACATGGACTGAATGCTTGGGAAGTGAGGTGGACAAGATAAGATAGAGCGACCTGTGGTCTGTGGTGGATGATTTTTGCAAAATTCCGGTTTGCTACAGAGGAATGACATCTTCATCGGTTGTCCATGCCTCAAGACCCTGCGGGAGGAGTTTAGTGTAGGCTTCTGCCTCAATGTCTAGCAGCACTATCAGATGATAGTCTGCTGGATCATGGTTTGGACCCTTTATATCAATGGGGTGCAGTATTGATCCTCTCCAGGAGTACGGAACTTGAGCAGACAGGAAGCTTTGGGTCTAGACTGGAAGGAGGCCAGAATTCAATGTTCACCCTGAATGTGGAGTCTGGCAGGTCGTCAGGCACAGTACCCACATTCTCTTTGCTGGAATTTCGGGCTTTGGTGACCATAGTGTTGCCTTATGCAGTCAATTCAATTCATTGGTGACGCAGTTTTTTGGTGGTGTTTTGGTGGGCTTATTGGTAGCTGGTTCTGGCTGACTCTGAGCGTGGAAACAGGAGGCCCCTGTCAAAGCATTGACAGTAGATCTGGAATCAGACTTCTTGGCTAATGAGGGCAACTTTGCCAGGTTTTCCTTGCCAGTCTGTTAATTATAAAGGGCGGAGACGTGCATAATCCATTGCTGCATTGGTACTCCATTCTCCCTTAACCCCTTGCGTGCGAACGTCGGCCGTCGCAAGCACTACCTCGGTAGTGCTGCGCACGTCCATTGGCTGACGCGGTCCCGCCCACTCAATAGACCTCCCGCTCCGGGGCGGAATTTGTGAGGATTCATCAGAGTATGTACGTAGATCCATTCACTTTAGGATATTCGGCCTTACCTTTCCGCAACATCCTGCGGTTTCCTAAGACTCTTAAGGTTCGTAGTCATTTCTTGTTGTTTCTATTTTTATTGCATTCACTGGTGGCAGACCTTAGCTTCCTCTTGCTGTTTCTCTTAGTAGGGGAGCACAATGGATGCTTGGCAAGTCCAGAGCAAGTGTAGTGTGTTGGCAGGGTCTTCTTACTACCACCGATTTGATGATTGTCAGTTGTTGAACCTTGCTTTGTGGGTTATATCAATTTTATTCCCCTTAATCCATTTTATTAACACCAGATTGTATGGATCCTTTAGAAGAGCTCAATGTACTCGTATGATTGGTTACCTGAGCCATTAGTCGGATGCAGATGTTGTGAGGCAGGTGGTCACTTTACAATAGATTCATGTGTCATAGTCAAAGTGTAGTCGAACATTAAAATATTCAGGTTTAGCACCCTTGAAGGTTTGTCATTGCTGGTCATTGAATGTTCTACAAAGGTATCACAGGAACACTCACACACTATAAGACAATGGAAGAAGAATATGAATGAAGACATGAATTTATGAATGAATAAATGAAATATTTTGTTCAGCAGTTGTGTGCTAAAATTATTTCATTCATTCATGCATTCATTCATGCATGCATGTTCTTCTTCCATTGCCTGATTGTGTGTGAGTATTCCTGTGACATAAGGAAAATATCTTGGATAGTAACCCTGACTGGAAAATACATGGAGGAAAAAACATTGAAGACTATTATCCGTTAGTTAATCAGAATTCTGCCGTCATAGCTATTCCACCTAATTTTCTTGTAAAAATAAAAACGTGAGAAAACTGAGATTTTTTTGTACCTCTTATTTGTTCAGTTTGTCCAGGCATTTGCGGGTGAAAATAACATGGCTATTAAAAATGCAAATACAGAGGGGGGCAAAAAACTGACCAACATTTGAAATAAATTGGGGTCCCTGGTCAGAAAACATAAGAGAAACCTTGAACGTTAAAAATGATTTAAGAGAATTCAACAAGTTATTTGTGATTAATATACCCATCGGCTGCTAGCATGGTGTAATGTCTCCCCTCGCAGGGCAAACCAAGCCCAAGGTCCATGGAGACTGAATATGAAGGCTGAGGTGGGTCAGGAAAAAATGCTCGTGGCATTGCCTTAAGTTGTATAAAAGTGTCACATGTTGAAAGTCGTGCGTCTTCAGCAGGGATCTCTAGAGGTTTTTCTTAGTTGTTTTGCCTTGAGTATAACCAGGGCCTTTAGAAAATGTATGGGAAACCAAGAACACTGACAAGCTCTCAGGCTGGTATGGTACCGGAATATTGTAGCCTTAATACTGTTTGACAAAAATATTAACTGCAACTCAGAGGCAGGTTTACACTAACAGGCGCATCCCTGCATGTTAGCAGGGATGCGCCAGGTATTTTGCGTGACTCAAAAAAAACCTTGCGCCACCATGGATGCACCGCAGAATAGACAGATGCGTGACGCAACTGTCGGCGTAAGGGTGACGCAGTGCTGGAGTTGTGTCGCAAGCGCGATGCAACTCCAGCACTGTTCAGAGGTGCCCCCTTACATAATATGCTGCGTCACTCCTTACGCCTGCTTGAAGCAGGCGTAAGGATTTGACGAAGCAGGGATGTAAAAGTGACTCAGTGAAATCTTGTAGGTTTCATTGTGTCACTTTTACAGGGCTTCCTTGCCATGGAACGCCTACCCTGCATACATTATACCTGACGCAGGTATAACGTAGCGCAGGGCTTTACAATGTGACGCATCTAACTAGATGCGTCACATTGTTAATATGTCGCATAGTGGCGCATTGTTTATGCCGCCGCTGCATCACAAAAGTGACGCAACGGCGGCTTAAAAGTGTCGCAAGGGGCTTGTAAATCTGCCCCATAATCTTTATGAAAATATCCCCTGGTTGGTGTCAATAATAGAAAATATACACCCAATAGAGCAATATTTTGGTGAACAATGTTTATGCCAGGCTATTTTTGTCAGATGATATTTTTGTTATTTATGTTTTGAAATATAACCCACAGAAGGGCCAGCCAGGATGGAGAGTTTCCAATATGGACAAAGGGAGTGCAGATCAGAATGTTTTATTGGATGGCTAGAAACTAAGTAACAATGAAATCCCGGCTAGGGGGCCCTCGTTGATGTTTTCATGCTTATTACCCTGACACTTGTGTATGATAGAGTGACCCACAGTATTTTCACAGGAAACATGTTCTATTTGAAGAGTATTTATAAAGAAAAGAGAACCCTTTGTAACATCATCAGAAAAGCAACATTGATGAAAGCAGTGAACTACCTTATTCTATGTATTGTGCAACTTGAAATGATGAAAATGATCCCTTCAAGGTATCAGAAATCATACAATCAAAGTGTTTTGCTGCTTAGCCCTGTTGAATGCCAACAAGAGATAAACAGGAACCAGAAACGTTTGCTTTCGCAGGTATTTCATTCCAAATTAACCTGTATTTGGCTTGAATGTCTCATAGCTCTTGGATACCAACGTGGAATTTGCAATGGGATATTATTTACAGTTATTTCCATTTCAAATGGATGTTTTGCAACAACGTCCAAAAGCAAAGGTTCATTTAGGGATTCATATAAAATTGTCCGAGAAAGAATATGTTACAAAGCACGAATTGTGTCAAGCCCTGGTTCTTCTTATTGGATTTTGAAGTTGTGTGGAGGAGTCTTTTTGTGATCCTCTGATAGTATAGCCACTCAGTTCAGGAACCATCTATTGCAGGAATGATTTTGCTACTCATTCAATTGTACAGCATACATTGTCATCTAACTGTTCAATGGTTTTTATGAAAATGTAAGATTAACAGTTAAGTCTATCCTTTTAGTTTCACTTTCACAGGAAGGTTCTCCTTTGAATCACCAAAAGGCACGATAAACCTAATCTGAGTGGTATGCAAGTCATCCGCAATATATCACCAGCGGTACACCAGTGACATTCATTCTTGTTGGCATCCCTGGGCTGGAGGACGTGGCGCTATGGGTCTCACTTCCCTTCTTTTCAGTGTACACAATGGCACTCTTCAGCAATTTCCTTCTTTTGTTCATCTTAAAGACAGACCAAGGCTTTCAGGAACCAATGTACTTTCTGCTGTCCCTGCTTGCAGCCAATGACTTGGCATTTCCTAGTTCTATTATGCCCAGAATGCTGGCACTCTTTTGGTTGGATTTCAGAGAAATTGACTTTGCTGGATGCCTTGTTCAAATGTTCTTCGTTCATTCCCTCTCGGTGGTGGAATCTGGGATCCTGGTGGCGATGGCCTTCGATCGCTATGTTGCTATCTGTTATCCTCTAAGGTACACTTCAATCTTGACAAATGCAATACTGGAGAAAATTGGACTGGTCATTATAAGTCGAGCCATTATTACCATCCTGCCTATTCCAGTTCTAGTGAGGCACTTGCAGTATTGCAATTCCAATGTCATCTTCCATTCTTACTGCGAGCACATGGCCGTGGTGAAGGTACTCTGCGGCAATGTGAGCATCAACAGTATGTATGGTTTGGTTCTGTCCCTTTCCATAACTGGATTTGATCTGCTGGCCATCGGCCTCTCCTACGCGATGATCCTCCTTGCGGTCTTTAGGCTTCCCTCTAAGCAGGCGCGTCGCAAGGCGTTCAGCACCTGTGGAGCCCATGTATGTGTCATTCTGATTACATACACACCAGGAATTTTCTCATTTGTAACATATAGGTTTGGACAAGAAAACATCCCCCATCACGTTCACATTCTCTTGGCAAATGTCTATATTGTTTTTCCAGCTATGCTTAATCCTATAGTATATGGTGTTAAGACCAAACAGATTCGCAGCAGAGCTCTGTATTATTTCCATATGAGAGATCTTCGGTTTTAGAGGGTGCAAACACCTATTAGCAGGGGGGAACCAGGACATGTCTAATGTCTCCTAATCTCCATTAATTGAGTCAGACAACCAGAACATTTGAAAATGCCACATAGACACAATAATTGAGGTCAATATTGTGGATGATGTGAAGAAAGTCATGTGCCTTGTGTGTTTGCTCTCTTTCATTCCTTTTGTCCTCTAGGTATTGGTCTCAACTGTTGCTTGAGGCCTGTCAAACAGGCATCACATTGATTTACTCCATTAACACATTGTACCATACTAGTGGTATAACACTTTATTTTGTTTAAATGAAGATAGACCTGAACTACCAAGTCTGGCCCTATTACCACAAGCATGAGAGAGGTTTGTAAAACTAAGGTACTTCAGCTTAGATGTAAGGTTTAAAACAGGCACCAAAAGCCTACAAAGCCGTATAAATCAGGTAAGGAGCCTCCAAGGCCAACAACCTTAACAATGGGTAGTGAAGGCAATGATTACAGTGGACTACAGAGGACTATGCCTTTCCATGAACCATTCAGTGCCAGAAACCTAATGAATAACTGCCAGGAGTCATTTAAAGTTAAGTTGAGCTGGAGCTCTGTCAGAAATGGGTGCGTCACTTGGTTTGGCAACTTGTTCTTCCCTTGCCACCATTTAAAGGTGGGGAAACTGCTCAGCTGGCTGTCAATCATTGTGTTAGAACTAGGGGTCTCTAGTTGGCAGTGGCTTGCACCCTCTCCAAGTAGTATAACCTCTGCTCACCCCCGTGGTAGCTTGGCATGAGCAGTCAGGCTTATTTTAGAGGCAATGTGTAAAGCATTTGTACATAACACACACAGTATCACAGTGGAAACACTACAAATGGACACCACACCAGTTTAGAAAAATATGGTATCTTTATCGAAACCAAACAAGACCAAAATGACAACATTCCAGCGTACGCAAATCAAAATATGACTTTTAAAAGGCTTTGAGCAATTCTGTCAATAGAACTCTATGGATGCGGTTATTTTACACAAAGTACCTTACAAGAGTAAAAATCCAGAAGGCAAAACAGCTGCAGAGGAGGCAAGCATCGGAAACCACAGTGATGCGTCAGTTCCTGTGTCCTTGGGAGGCAATGCATCAGTTCTGCTGCATGCAGGAGAAGTGTTTCATCAAATCCGGACTATTGAGGAAGCAATGCATCGAAATTCAAGATGGTTCTGGTCTGCGGGTAATGCGTCGGAAAAACTTGGTGCACAGGAGCGATCTGTTTGCAAATCGGACATGCTGGAGGTCAATGCAGCGGTGGCAAATAGGCGTGGTTCCAGGATGCGTTGATTCTGTCAGCCGCAAAGCAGGGCTTGCGTCAAAGTCAGTGGGGGGTCTCGGACTTCAGAGACACAGTGCACTGACACGGGCTATGACACTTTCTTTGGTCGCTGATAGGCGCTACGTTAATTTCCCCAGGTGCATTGAGGCAATGTGTGGAAATTTCTCCCGCACGACGGTCCTGCGTCAGAAAAACAGGTGCTGGAATGTTGATGTGTCAATTTTGATGTTTTCAAGCATGTCTTTGCAGCACAAAAAACCTCCAAGGTCCCAGGACTGGAACTGATAGCACTTGGCAGGTCAGAATGCCCAGCTGTGGAGTTCAAGGAGGCTGCAGGTGAAGTCTTTGCTTACCATGAGACTTATTAACTGGAGGCAAACACACACAAGCCCATAGAGAAACTTCACAAGCAGGAAACAAGGCAAAATCCAGTCATTTTCCTCTCCAAAGTAGAAGCAGCAACTGCAGGCCACTCCAGCAAAGTAACGCACAGCATTGGGGCAGTACTCCTCCTCACAGCTCTTCTCCTTGGCAGAGGTTCCTCTTCATCTAGAAGTGTTCTAAAAGTCTTCGGTTTTAGGTCCAATACTTTTACCACTTTTGACCTTCAAAGTAGGCATTCTTCAAAGAATTGCCTTAGTAGAGTACAGGTTGTTGTCCTGCCTGGTCGTGAATCTAGACACAGGTTTGGAGAGAGCATTGTGAGAAGCCAGGCACAGCCCTATTCAGGTGCAGCGGACAGCTCCCTGCACCACTCTAGCTCAGGAAGGTACATAAGTAAACCTGGGCGGAGTTGCACTATGCGGAGCTCCGCGAAGTGCAACAAAAACTCTGCCGCACTACGCGGAGCTCCGCAAGTAGCAGAATACTATAGAAAAATGCTGTTCACGGTGATTGCAAAGTGCCAGATGCTTGTCCACACTGTGCAATCATCACGAATGGTACCATGCACAGCGCAAGCGGTCCCTGCTTGCCTTCTCTGCCGCTCGAGTCGATTTTTACTCTAGCGGTAGGTTTCTCAACGCGAACGGGCTGTTTCTCAATGTGAGCCGTCGCGAGCATACGCGACCAATCGCATTGAGAAACCTGAACGCCCCCGTTGAAAAATCTCTCCGGGAGGTTGATTTTCCACACTCACACTTGCCAACTTGATGTTGGCGATTGCAAAACAAGGAAAAATCTCGCCGGGAGACTGATTTACCTCGCTCGTGGTTGCCAACTTGACGCTGACGAACGCGAGCAAGGTAAAAAACCTGTGAGCTCTGTGTAATGCAGAGTGCAGAAAACTCGGCAAACTCTGCGAGCGGAGCAGAGTTCATCACCCAGGGTTACACATAAGCCTGCGATGGGCCATCAGGGTAGACAGTGCACACCTCAGCTCCCTTTGTGTGACTGTCTAGAGTGAATATACAAACAGGCCCTTGTCAGTCTAAACCAGACATTAATTCCACAGACAAGAAAATGACCACTTTCTAAAAGTGGCATTTTCAAACACACAATTTAAAAACCACCTTTATTAAAATATCTGTTTTTAAATTCTGAGCTCAGAGAGCACAAACTCCAAATCTCTAGCTGTTCCCAAATGAAAGTTACACTTGTAAGCGGATACAAGCCAGCTCAAATGATAGCCTATGGGAGAGCTAGTCCTTGCAATAGTGAAAAACGAAATTGCCAGTATTTCACTATCAAGACATCTTAAACACACCAGTACATGTCCTACCTTTCACATACCCTGCACCCTCCCCATGGGGCTACCTTGGGCCTAAATTAGGGGTACCCTACATGTTGTAAAAGGGAAGGTTGGGCCTGGCAAGTGGGTTGGCATAGCAAATTAAACCTGCATGCACAGACACTGCAATGCAGGCCTGAGACAAGATTACAGGGCTTCTCATGTGGGTGGTACAATCAATGTTGCAGGCCCATTAGTAGAATTTGATTTACAGCCCTGGGCACACACAGTGCACTTTACTGGGGATTTCCAGTAGATCAACAATGCCAATCATGGAGAACCAATCAGAATTACAATTTAAACAGAGAGCATATGCACTTTAGCACAGGTTAGCAGTGGTAACGTGCCCAGAGTCCTAAAGCAAGCACAAGCAGGTCAGTAAAAATAGGAGGCAAAAGTAAAAAAGTCAGGGGATAAAACTGCAAAATGGGCGAGGTCCTACCCATTGGGAGATAATCCATGACATGGCTCCTTCCTTTACAGGGCCAGGGATATTTTACCAGTTAGGGTACGTCTCCCAACACAGATTTATCATGCCTTGGTCCACCATGTGAGGTATGGCGGACCCAGTTAGGAAACATTACCAATGGCCCCACACGCATGGGAAAAATTGAGGACCATTTATTTGGTTGTCATTCGTTTAGTAATTATAGTCTCACATCTTTCACGCAGTAGCACTTTTTCTGTAGGTCCCGAAGAAGACTGTGACACCTTCCCGGGTCAATTTGGCCAAAACATGTAGACCTGTTTCATATGTCCCATGCAGTAACCATTCTTTCATACTGCAAGTGCGCTGTAATTCTAACACTAGGAGTGAGCCAATAAAGTTTTATTCATTCTTAGTAGTTAGTTTTAGTGTCACATAACTCACACTTTAAGATCCCTTTCTTTGCACTGCGCCTGTTACCCAACCTTCTTGTTTCACATCTCGAGGATTTTAGGATATCCTTCATAGAGTAGGTATCTAAAAACATCCCTGAGCTCCTCCCTCACAGTGAGGGGGCTGTAGCCCTTGGTGGGCTAGGAGTCTCCGTCAAGAGAAGAATCCCAGATGATGAAGCATGCCACCTCGGTGGGTGATGGGATATCGTCCTAATTAAAGGACTCCCCCACTAGCAACAAGATATCTCTTTTGTAGTCTCTTCTCATTCTTTCTCCAATATTTTAGATCCGAGGATTGCTTATGTTTTGCATGATTGTTTGGGGAACTAATCCTTGCTGGTCTTTATATTTCCCTTGGACCCCACCTCCATTATTTCTCTGTTTCTTAGAGTCTCCATTCTCCAGGGGGAACGGAGTCCTCTGAGGAATCCTAGGCTTTCAATGCTCTCATCTTGGGTGCACAGTAAGGGTGCTCCCTAGCAATAAGGTACTCTTGGTTCTAATTTCAAAATCCTTACCACACCACAGCCTCCCTGGATGAGACTTAAAATGAACTGCAAATACTTCGTGACATAGAGTCTGCTGCTTCCATTGGAGCTTTTATACCAGTGTTCTCATTGGGAATGGGATCATGTGCCAGGGCAACAAGGATTAACTGGATTGAATGGTGAATGTAGTTATGCAACTGAGGAAACACCTCCCCGGAAGGAGATCATCAGAAGATCCGGGCCACCACATCTGTTTACAGTTCTGAAATTCTTCTATGTAATTTTCCTTGCCATGGTGAAGTCAAAAGCAAACCTCAAATTATCCTTTGCTTAACCCTCTGGTGGCTTGGTGCAAACACAGCCACACTTAACTTAGAGGCAATGTACAAAGTATTTTTCAAATAGTAATTATGTGAAACGCAACACAGGAAACCCCCATACCAATTTAAAAAAACCTTTAATAAATAATTTAAGACCAAAACAACAAAAATTCAATCAGTAGACCTGGAGATATGCAGTTTTAAAGATTTAAGTGAAATGAGTGACAAAAAGCACAAATCAACAACTGTGGTTGTCTGGTGGCGCTAGACCAGGACAAGGTCACAAGTTCAGACCCACAGCAATGGAGCGATGGAGTGTGGGCCAGCAATAAGGATCCAGTTAGGCCCACTGAATAAAAGTGCAATTTACTAGGAACTCATAAGTAAATTAGATATGCCAAATGGGTATGAGCCAATATTACCATGTGTTAGGGAAAGAGCACATGCACTTTAGCACTGGTTAGCAGTGCTCATAGTTTTAAGGCCAGCAAAAACAAAGACAGAAAAAGTGGAGAAGGAAGGCAAAAACTTTGGGGGTGACCCTGCAGAAAGGGCCATTTTCAACACAACCCACCGCCATCCTAAACCAGGGCAGACTAACCCCCAAGAGATAGCACCAATGTTTTGGAAACCAGACAGCCCAAAAGAACATTCATAAAACAGCTCATCAGGGAAAGACGTATGATTTACCTAGGACCTAGGTATCATTGGCATGCTAATGCAAGTGGACTTCATGATTGGCAGCTTTGCTATTTTAGTTGGTGAGAAATGATCAGACATGTGCTAGGATTTCTGCAAAGGAAAACAATTATATAAAAGCACAAATGTCTAGGGAAACTCGGAAGAAAAGAAAGGATAAAAGCAAAAAGCGTCCAGAATAAACATGAAAAACTGAGGTCAAGCAGATGATAGCTGGAGACTCTAGGATATCAACTGTCAAATGCGGTGGCTTCCGCCGGCCCGGAGGATACGGATTCACCACCATCCTAATCGATTGTTGGAGGTGTTTTATTGAAATGGTGCAAATGGCCAACAATCACCCAACTCTTTCCAGTGGCATTATACTTCAATAGGTGTTTCCAGAGGCCCTTCCAAAGTTCAAAGAATGCATGTTTATAGTTTTGATACAAACAAAAGAAAGGATATATCACATAACACACACTTTTGGTGTAGCACAAAAATATTTTCAGTAAGTGCCTGATTTTTTTGTTTGATCTGTTTATTAAAGATTTTGTTGTTGTATACATGAATACAAAACGATATAACATCATAAAAAAGTAATACAGAGTCAGTAGATAAGTAACAAGTAACATGTCCAGGTCGTACATCAACATCTCAACTTCATGGTTATATCAACAAGTTTATACATGACTGGTAACAACAAGCAGCATATTCTGTCAATCATAGAATCAACTCAATCCGTCTATAAAGCTGTCCAATCGCATTAAGGTACATTATGTCTTCAAATAAGCTTATTTCGTATGGCTTCACTCCACCATAGCACTGCAATTTGTTTATGAATTCAAACAATTTTTATGAAAAACACCCAACGTGGGACAAGCAAACAGAAATGGGGAAGTGAAGGGAAGCTAGAGCCACACAATGTTAGGGGAAGAAACGCAGTTCCAAGTTGTCATAAGACAGGAGCCTATCTATTATCACATGGGTGCTCAGCCCTACTGCCAGAAAAAATGACCATTTAGTGTGGGGTACAGGGAACCCTATCTACACATCAATACAAAGCTCGGGCCATAAGTCTACTGCTATATAACCCACTATTCATCCAGAGTGGGAACATCCAGCAGGTCATCTGGCACCAGTACCCCCTGCAGCTCAGATAACATACTGTTCCATGAAGCGGAGATGGGAAATTTTCGCAAACCTAATGTGTCCTCCCTTACCAGAGAAACCGCTTCAGCCTTCACCCAGTTCAGCATGGAGAGAAAAGAAAGCTTTCGAAGACGGGCTCTTCCGCTTCCACCTGCGAGTGATCAACAGTTTGGCCACAATGAAACCCAGATCCAGAAACAGAGTGGATGCTTTATCCTCTTTATTCCTTGGAAATACACCAGTGATGCACATCTCCCATGTCTGTGGAACCTCTCTATCTGTGCAAGTGGCTAGCGCCCGACACCTCCTCCCAGTAAGCATGCAAAGCGGGGCAGGGCCAGAGCATGTGTAAAAGTTCAGCATTCACCAGCTTGCAGCATGGCCAACTTCCATCCTGACTATGAAAGTAATGATTGATTTTTTTCAGGGGAGAGATAAGCCCTGTGTACAATGTAAAATTGGATTAACCTGTAACAAGCGTATCTGGGGACCTGCTTGGGACTCTCCAGGACCATGGACCACTCCTTCTCTGAATAAAGTATCCCCCGAACTGCCTCCCAAATAATTCGCAAAGGTGTTACGTCTACTAGGGTATGCTCCCTAATCGACTCAACAAACCACTTCTCCAGATGTCGTCCTGTATCCATCATATGTACACACTGCATTAGAAGATGCATCGGAGGTTTCCGCGTGATGTCTACCCACCAATGGCTCATCGCAGCCGTCCAGGAAGAGATTCCATCTTTGTTTGTGATAGTGCTGGGTTTGTTATAAGCAGAACTGCTGTGCCAGGCTACGTGAGAGCTTTATCTGGGGCACATTGTAGTGTAGTGAACATTGCCTTGCTCTATTCTAACTTTAAATAAAAAAGATTTGGCACTAATCATCTTTTCTGTAGTATTTCACCTCTTCTTTGAGTTGGCTTTACACTGTATATAATGCATAAAATAAAAATTAGAGCTTGCTATTCAAGATACTCAAATCAATGCAGCGTGTGCATTAACCCACCAAATGTCATTGCTGTTATTGTAACCTATGACCTGAATGTTAGTCACAGATTACAGCAGCAGACACTCCACCTCCTAAACTTCCTCTTTGAGACAGGTGTTTGTATAGTTAATGTGAAGGTTTCCATGACATTTGTTAAAGAAATTGATTTATAGGATGCATTTTTTTTTGCAACACAATGACTTCTTTAGACAGATACAACGGGCTTCCACAATATTTGTTTTTTTTTACTTTTCATAATTTCTTCCTGCCACTGATGGCACCCCACCGCTCACCCTCCAAAACATTCCTTTCACACTAAAACTAGCGCCTCATTCAACACACCGTCTATTTGTTGCATTATATGACAATAGTAGTTGAGAATTATTCATGTATTTGCATTTTCCCTCACATGTTACTGACTCACATTTTCACACAGTTCTGTGAGTGTTCTGGACAGAGATCACCATTAGGAGAGGCTGCAGCCCCAAATTTACTCCGACTTCCATAAAATACAGCTTCAATGGTAAAGAGAAACAAGATAATAAGGCCAACCAACTGTGGGGCCCACCGGTGCAGGAGTTCTCCCTTCGTTGTCCTCAAGTCCTTTGACTAACAAAATAGAGGTTGGCACGAAAGCTGTAATATCAAACAAATATTTTATTATTATCACGCATGAGTGGGGCCTACATCGATACAGAACCCTCAGGCAATGTATGAGGCAGTACAAGGAGTACGGAATCCATGGTGCTTATATATGCTTTGGTTGCATTGTCAGCATGAGACCAAGGGGAGGTACTGGCACATACAAGAATAGTTATTGACTAACATGGGCATACAAATATGTCTTGGTCAGCAAAGTGGGAGGGCAGACATTTCTCCTTACATCAGTAAAAACAGCCTGACATTTACAAACTAAGACAGGTGCATTCTGGCAGCTACAGGCCTTTCTGAGCATGCGCAAGGCTCTGGCTCAGTACTGAAGAAGTTAATTATAGTTGATGACTCAGGCAAAATACAAGGGCAGCCAACAGTGAAGACGGAGGAATCATATGGCTAACACATGGCTAACTAAAGTGGCTGCCACAACAAAATGGCTTCAGCTCATGCTAACAACGATTTCTGCTAGTTTCCACACAACTAGCACTAACACAACACTCCACAACTGTGCATCTGCCTTCTCCGTGCACTTTTGAGGGAGGCAGAGACTGTGAGCAGATAGATACTAGCACAGAGCCCAGCTTAACAGAGCGCCTCAGCCTTATTGCCTAAAAGAAAGCATGGTGCCAAAGTCTGGCGGTCACTGCAACACTAGAGAAATGCACACCACATGCAGGAATCACTCTTTAGAAGGAAATGTAAACAGCAAACAGACACCTACTTAAATCCCATAAAGACTTAACAACATTCTGGCCTCAGATTTAGAGGGGCCAGGCAGAAATATAGGGGTGCCGGGCCCCGCGGCCAAGCCCCCCCACCCCTCCCCCTGTGGCTACGGCCCTGCGTCAATGGCAGTGACGAGTCAGTGGCCATCTTAGGTGAGTGAAATATCCTCCCATGATTGATGTTTGGGGAAAAACTTTATTATCAACAGTGTTTGGATACGGTAGTCTTGTTCTCTGACGAGGATCAATTTTACTCCATTCAGATGGCCTATTCAACCATATTCTAAGTAAAACAAACAGGCAAATCGTATAGGATACCTACATTTATTAGATAATAGTGAAAGAATTTTCGGGAAAGAAACATATGAATAATATAATGGCATCAGCGAGAAAGTGTTTGGTGCAGCAAGTGCTCAAAAGTGTAGACATTAGGTCGCAAATGTATTTTATGCACATTTTAATTCATGGATTTAAAACTATATGGAAAATAATGGTAATGAATTATAGTAAGCAGTAGAATTTTTCTCACAATGGCCACGGTTCTCAACTGCACTTCAAACCGTTCAATGGTAGGTCATCATCAGGATAAAGAACTGCAAGCCTGAGCACAGGTTATGCAAGATGGCCAAAAAAGAATTGACTGAAGCAGACCTGGGACAAAGGATCCCTCTCCACCGAGATGGTGGAGGATTAATAAGAAATTTGAAAAAGGAACAAGTTGTTCAGTATTACTTTGGGGCTAAAATCTAATGGTATACATTTAGCAGATGCCCATATTGAATGTCCCGATATATGTCACTGAGGGAGAGAACAGCACATTCTGCAAAGTTACACAACAGATTATTCATGAGGAACTCTGAGTCAGCACAATTTGCTGCACTGAAGAAAGGGTGGCAGAGGATGCTCCATACATAGCTAGAGGATACCTCATTGATGTCTAAGTATTAGAGGTGCAGTGGCTCTTTCTTCGCTCTGAATGCTGAGAGTCTGTAGTGCTTGTGTGTGCTGTAGGCTGCCTCAATGTGCAAAGTACTTTCCACTCACCACTGTAATGAATCCACATCTGCTTTACCTCTAATGCACACAATACCCTTTTTCCAAGCAATGAGTGTGATTGAGCTTAGATGACATCATGCATCCATCTTCACCAATTCCTATCTGTGAAGTCAATTTACGACACTTTTTAAATGAAGGAAACAAACAATGTTCTGCTTACCTACTGAGTGAAATTTCATCTGCAGTCATGTTTTAGATACTACATCGTAAAAGCTTGCAGAATGATAGAATACATTTTATGTATAGCAATGAGCAACTATGCTAAGAATCAACAAAGTTATGTAAAAGCATTTACGTTTTCTGTGAGAAAAGATGAAAAGCAAAACAGTAATCTAAAGAGTTTATACTGACCAATATATTACTGTGACTAGAACAATGTATTTGATTTAACTGCACTAGAAATTGTGTATTGCCATTAACCAACTGAAAGAATGCATTTAATAGAGAACTGGCACAGAATTTAGAGGGTTTCCTGTAACGAAAATAAAGAATATGCATTTTTAATGTAACCTGTTGACATTAGCTCATATGGCAACATACTGAAATAATACTGATATACTACTTGAAAGTTGATTTTTTTTGTAGTGCTTATTACTGACTTGAATTTCATAAACTTGCATTTGATTAACTCGACAAACTGAAGAAATTAGAAATGTGTGATATTTAATAATAATAATATTTTCTTGATTTAGCTGTTTTCTACTTAGACCCCAAAGGCTTTCTTTCTTTAGTTAATGTTGAGTCATGTGAAAGCTGTCACCCAAGCTGTATGAGCACTTTCTGAGAAGTTTCCATCTGTGTTCAAGTGTTCCATGGATTCGCTTCTCACTAGTAGCACATTCGATTGAATTTGTAACAACTTTGTTGCATCCAAGCAGAAAAGCGCCTGGAAATGGACTGACAACAGATGACTAAAAGTACCACCTACTTCCAAGTATGTTACTAGACACAAACCAAATGGAATATAATCATCCTAAAAAAATCATGAGAAAAGCATTATTTAATTAATTTTGTTTATTTAACTGATCCCCACATAACAGCCCATCGTGAATGACCAATCAAACTCCATGGACTGATGTAATCGATACTTTGAGTAGTGTAAACTTGAAAGCATTGGAGTATAAATTCCCTAATTAAGGAGGAGTCTAGGGCTGGCTGTCTGACTTCTTGCATTCCGTGACTGGCATGCACCTGTTCTGAGAGGTAAAGACTCTAACGAACTGACCCTTAGCAAACTGAGACCTTATCCGGTGCGGTTGCCCGCTGGAAAATGTGTGCATGAAAATAACCTTTCAGCTGAGAGGTTATGGCAATCGGTGCTGCATAATAGACACAAACTGACTTGCTTGAGGATAGAACCTGAGAACAACATTGATTGGTTTGTATGAGTAAATACTTTATCGACTAAACTACAACAGAGAGGCTACCCTTGTCGTTTGGTCAAAAATGCAATGAAAAGGGCCTGGTATTGCCCTCGGAAAACACTGCTAGAACCAAAGCCGAAAAAGTCTACTGAAAAGTTGGTATGTGTTACCACATTCTCAACAATTTCTAATAAAATACGGACATCCATTAAAAAGAATTGGCACATCCTAAACTCTGGGACACTTGATTTAGAAGCACCCATGTTTGCTTTAAAAAAAAACAAAAGTCTAAAGGATCAACTTGTTAGGGCAGCTCTGCCCTTAAACGCAACCGTAAACACCACCCTGAATGATCACTGGTCTTTACCACCGGTTAGGGGTCACTATAAATGTGGTTCTTGTGTTGTCTGTGAATTTTGTATTGATGGGAAATAATTTATTTTTGAAAATGCAAAAAATGAGCGTAAAACCTTCACGAACTGTAACAGCTGTAATCTCATCTATGCCATCTTGTGTCCCTGTAATAATATCTATGTGGGACAGACAACACAAAAGATAAAACTTCAGATTTCTCAGCACCGGAGTAGGATCCGTTGCAGAACAGCAAATGCTCCCCTTGTTGAACATTTCACTGACAAGGGACACAACGAAAATGATGTCAGCTGGACTGTGATTAACCAAGTAATCCTCCCCCCGAGAGGCGGTGACCTCACTAAACTATTGAATCGTGAAGAATTGAAATGGATCCTGAAAACGGATAGTCTTAACTCCGGATTGAATCTTCAGGAAGACTGGACAAATCTGGTCTAAGTGATGTCCTCAACCAGACTTGTCATATCTAATTGAGACTTCAGAGTGTCTCTGGTTACCTGAATGGTTTGATTATTCTTTTGATTAAGTTACTGTGTTCTTAATGTTCACTTTCTCTCCTTTTTATTCTTCTCACATCCCATCGACCTTGTCACTATTCACATCCCCTTCTCACTCCGTGGCTTTTTCACCCACCTCAACACAAACTAACCAGTTCCAATATGGCCTCCGTAAATCCTAACCTTTTCCAGTCCGTTTTGAGGCATCTTCTATTTCTATGCCCTCTTCCTGGACCAATCAGAGTGCCCCTATCAGTTTAAGTATGCTACAGTGGTTTCAGCTAGCGATCGCACTGACGAGTGGGACATGATACTGACTAAACCGGTAAGCTATGCTCCTTTTAACCCCCCCACCCCGATTTTTGCATTGGCCAGACCCTAGGCATTAGCCCCTAACCTGCATTCCTCCCTTCCCTCGTAGGTACTCCCAGCCACTTAAGTGATCGGACTCCCGACGCCACGCGTGATTTCCAATTTTGGTAAGTCCACCACTCTGTTGCTCGCTCTACAACCTTCAGAATCTCTCTCCATACTCTGATCACATTCCCCGTTTTTCTCTACAGATGACCACCCACAAGCCTTATGCCCAACCCCTAGCCATGCAATTGAAATGGTAAGCCCGCTTCCTCACTGCGCCGCTATTTATCATTTCACGTTTCTCTCCCCCGTTCTCCTTTCACTCGTCGCATGTATAGCTTCATTCAGTCTCCATGCCCACACCCGGCATGTTTTATCACGCCCTTCTGTGCCATAACTCCGTCAAATCACATTACCACGAGAGTATTGTTTACGCAATTATAGTCTTGTTCACTGCAGCTCCTCGCACAAGTGGTACTGCATTTACCCACTGGATCCCATACAATCCTTCATCTCTCCACCGTGGCAGATTCCCACCCACGGGAGCTACTAGTAGTCACTAAGTCTACCCGCACACCCTTGTATCTACTCCACGAGTACAAGTCGCTAGATCTGTTGCCCGACTCACACTTTTTCGCTAAAACCTCTAGTAACCTTAAGTTACTTTGAAATACTCAGCCCGGCCGAGCAATTTTTTGAAGTCTTACTTCATTTCACTTCTGGTTTTTAGTCCAACCGATAGAAATTTACTTGCCTGGTTGTTTTTAATCAACACCACCTCTCCACCTATCACCACGTTGTGAGTCAATTTCTTTAAATGTTGATTTTATATATCTCCTTATATCTCTTTCCTCCCCCCATTTTCTTTTAGGTTTTAGAGGCTTGAAATTAATTAGGCACTTACCAAATGTCCTGATGATGATCCCTTTGATTTAAAAGTGGGATCGAAACGCCGTCGACCAATTTATGTGCCTTATACAATGTTTATACCATGCACTATGTTGATGTAAAGGTGCCTCTTGAAATTCTTGTTCCAACTGCAATTTTGAGAACACTTAAGCTTTTTGCCTAAAAGCCCTTTCCTGTTCACTTTTAGTGTACTAAGGTGTTTGTGCTTAATTGGGGTACAGGCTTGTGCCCCACAACGAGAAATTGTTGAAGGAAATTTTCTGTGTATTCCTGCTTAAAGTAAAAAATTCAGACCTCTGTCCGGCTGGACAAGTCACTTAATACAGAATCGACTCTGTCTGTGTTTATCTTGACGCTTGATTCCTTGATGGATGGGACCATTGTTGTTTCAAAAAAGTTGCTCCCTGAGGTGCTGTGCTGATTCGCTCGGGGTTCCCTTGTTGTTTGAGACATACTCTGCGCAATCGCACCATTGCAAGGGCAATTGTTCTACCTTTCACTCTCACAAGTGGGTTACTTCCTTTCCCTTTTTTTTCCACTTCCACCTTTTATGCATTTTTTCACCCCCCTTATTGCTATTCTATTTCCCTACACGAACACAGTTTAACTGATATGTCAGACCAAGCCCCATTACACTCAGTGGAGTATATTAAAAAGATTTGTGAAGGTCCCTCACTATTCACGGACCTAGATGTTAATACCCCTACAGCATGCTCTAATCTCTCGGAGGATTTAGAGAAACAAAGAAAGAAATTTGTCCGATTGGAGCTAATGATATTGATGCTCACTGAATACGTGAGATCTAATACCATACCCCTGGGATTACAAGTGAGAAATATTCCAGGAGTGTTTACAGATAACCCAAGTACATCACTGGGTTTAGCCACATAGGAACTACATGCTCCTGTCATTGGTTAGTCCTTGGTATTGAAACAGCAAATGAGGAATTAAAAAAACTAGGCTAAATTATCAAGGACATTGAGAAACAAATTAATGAGAACAATACCGTTCCTGACGCAAAAAAACTTTTAGAGAAAGTTGAGAAAACGGTACTTGAATTCCACCGCATTGAACAGAACAAGAAATCTAATAAAGTAAAATAAGATATCACATCCTTCACACCTGAGCGTGCATATCCATATCTCCAAAAAGACTTTTATATGAATTGCAATTTTAATCAAAACTCACAAAATCCTAGACACTGGGGGTGCTTTAACAAGAGAATCACAGTTGTTGGCTTTACAGACTCGTCTGCAGACTCATCTGATAGCTCGGATCCTGGAGAGGGGGCCAGCTCCTCAACACATAATCAGAACCCCCATTTTTTAGGGAGAGGCGGTTCAGAACCTGCCAGAAGGGGCAGGGTAAAACGGCAACAAAGGTGGTACAATCCTCCAGGAGAGAGGCAAACCCGACAGAAGTTCTACCAATGGAGATTGATCCAAATAGTACGGACATGACTATTCCCCTATTTAATCTATCTGATCATATCCTCTCAAGCTCAGAGATCTCTATTCTCAGTAAAGGGTTATCATTCGTCCCCTCCACCTACCCTAACTTTCTAGACCTTCAATCTGAACTGTTGGGTTTCTTCAGAAAGATCAGACTCCGTGCTTTCTTTGACCTTAAACCTCCTCAACCCAGAGTAGCTGCGACATCCTTCAGACCCCCATCTACTTTCTCTCCATCTTCCAATATGATCCCCAAAGAGATAATCACATTAGAAAAAGTGATTCTCAAAGAAACTACCGATCTAGCTAAATCCCACCTATTCATCCCTTATAATATCTCACTGGATGAAAAAATGGCCATCTCAACCCTTCGTGACAATAACCACCTTGTCATTAAACCAGCAGACAAGGGGGGTGGTATTGTCTTGCAAGGCATTGATGACTATAAAACAGAGGTCCTGCGCCAGCTTTCCAATATGGATCATTATTGTAGACTATCTACCAATCCCACCAAAAAACTGCAAAGATTGATTAGACAAATCACCCAGGAGGCACATGACACCGGTTTTCTCAGTAAACATGAACTCAACTTCCTCAATGTAACCAACCCCAGAACACCGGTAATCTATACCCTGCCCAATATTCATAAAAGACTGGATTCCCCACCTGGTAGACCTATTGTGTCTGGTTGTGGGTCAGTATTGGATCCATTAGGTCATTACGTAAACTTCTTCCTTAAAGACTTTCAGCCAGATTCATCAATATCCCAATCTGCGATTCCTAAATTGAGAGAAAAAGCGAATCACAATTAAGAAATCGCAGATTGGCATTCATGATTATTTGCGTGAAAAAAAAGCAAATCTCAATCGGCCGCAATCGCCGATTGCAAGTCCCAGAAAATCGGTAAATAATCGCATATTTGACCGATACCCGTGCTGAGATTGCGAAATCGCAATTAGCGATATCGCAAATTGCGATCTCGCTAACTGCGAGATCGCAAAAACGGGAAGTCGCATCCTGAGCACAGTGATGACATTACAACCAGGAAGTAGGCAGGTTCCACCCTCATTCAGCAGTGAGAGCCTGAACTGGAAGCATCATCATCAGAGGTCCTCTCCAGTGTGCCTACAGGAGTTATTCAGGAGACACCCCAGTGGCAAGCATGTCTGTGGAAGCTGCAGCTGGATCTGCCAGTGGGAGAAAAAGGAAAATCTAATTTTCTGAGCAAGAGCTCGAATTTTTAATTGAAGGAGTGTAGTATGGCTTGTAGGATAAATAAGTGATGAAAATCTGAGGTGTTGTATTCAATATAGGTTTATTCCAAGATAAGTAAAACCCACGACCAGCAAGGATGAATAACCGCCTTGTAATGGTAATGACATCTGAGGTAACGCATTCTGAGAACATTCAATTGGAATACACATTTAACATTCCTCAAAGAGAACAAGTGTAATAAATACCATACATACTACACATCCTTCCCCTAATAAATAAACTTTAAAAAAATATAAATTGTACACACCTAAGTAAAAAGAAACTAATTCAAAACATAATCATGAAGTCTCACAGGGACAGATCTGATTCTGCGACCTACCCCCCTTCCATCCCCCGCACCAATGGTATTAGAAACAGGTTGTAAAGTGGGGAGAACAGTAAGATTATTTGAATCACCGTGAGCTAATAATGAAGAATCAGGAACAATATTTGCAGAACGATTGACAGGATGAGATGCACTCATTGAAGATTCACCAACACCAAACCAATCAGCAGTAGAATTATCAGATAAATCCGAAGTCTGGTTGTTAGAAGAAATAATCCTTGCTTGCTGATCAGAAATCTTAATGAGAGCATTCTTGTTCCACCAACCTCTTTCAAATAAAAGAGCTGCAGTTCTAGATACTTTTAGTACTTTCACAGGAGCAGAAAATTTGGATTGACCCTTAGTGATTTTTACAGGTTTCTTAATAATAACCCAATCACCCGTAACAAGAGGTTTTTCTGTAACATTCATGCGTTTGTCATAATTACCTTTGTAACTCTCCTGTTTCATTTTAACACGTTCACGAATCTTAGCTAAATCAACATTTACAAGAGAACTTTTCATTAACCAAGAAGGATTCAATTTAGATGTAGGAATCCTACCACGAAGTAAAACAAAAGGAGAGACTCCTGTGGTACTGTGCGGGGTACAATTATAGTTCCATATTTTCTCACAAAGAAATTCCGAAATATCAAGATTATTAGAACAAGCTGTTTGAACAGCTTCCTTCAACAAACGGTTTGCTCTCTCCACAAGACCATTTGATGCAGGACTGTAAAGAGGAACTAAAGTATGCTTGACATCTAAATTGTTTAAAAACGTATTCACCTCCTGTGAAACAAAGTGTGAACCATTATCGGAAACAATTTCATGTGGAGTACCATCAATGACAAATAATCGCTTTAGAAATGAAATTACAGCTCCAGAATTCGGATTCTTAACAAAAGAAAAATAAATCCATTTTGAAAAGTAATCAATGGCCACAATCAAGAATTTAAATTCTTCATTGAAAACAGAAAATGGACCCGAAAAATCCAGGGCAATTTTCTGCCAAGGAGCCTCAGGCCATTGTACAGGAACAAGTGGTGAATTGGACAACTTCCAATGTTTATCTGAGCATAAACATTGTGGACATTGGTTGACAAATAATCTTACCTGATTGTCAATACCAGGCCACCAATAAGTGGTTTTAATTTTATTTGTGGTACCAGTAATCCCGGGATGAGTCTCATGTGCCACAGAAATAATAGATTGTCTAATGCCAACCGGTGGGACAAATTTATCTTGCCTAAACAAAATGTCACCTGACACAGACAATTCAGATGCAACTTGTGCATAATGTTTCTCCTCCATGGACATGCTTCTATCCCTAGGCCAACCTTTTATCAAAAATGTCTTAACATTCAGTAGGCAAGAATCATTATCCATGCTACTTAACCAATCTTGTTTGGTGATCTTACTACCTTGAAGGGCATCATCAACTGCAAAAACACACTCTAGATCAGAATTAACTGACTCATGTGTGGATAAAGGAATGCGTGATAAACAATCCGCACGGATGTTTTTACCTCCCGGTAAGTATTTTATCTCAAAATTGAACTCTTGGAGTCGAGCCAATAATCTAACTAAACGAGAAGAAGCTCTATTGGAGGAACTTTCACCTAGCATGTAAATCAAAGGCTTATGGTCTGTGTACAAAAGAAACCTAGTTCCCCAAATATACATTCTAAATTTTTCCACCGACCATGAACACGCTAATGCTTCTCGCTCTATAGTACTATAATTGACTTCAGCCGAAGTCAAAGAACGTGAAGCAAATGCAATGGTGCATTCTTCACCATTAATCATTTGACTAAGGACAGCACCCAGACCACGGGAACTAGCATCCACCGTAATGATGCTCTGAACACCATGGGAATAAGGCTTGATAGCAGGAGCAGAGAGAATCATATTCTTGATGGAGTCAAAAGCAGTTTGAGATTCCGTAGACCATATATATTTGGCATGTTTTTTCAAAAGATCTCTAAGGGGTTGGACCACTAATGCGTAGTTCCTGACGAAACGAGCGTAATATTCACTTAATCCCAAGAATGCTCTCAATGAGTCTTTATCTAAAGGAGAGGGCGCATTTTTAATAGCTTCTAACAAAGATGATTTGGGTTTAATACCTTCTTTTGAGAGGTTGTGGCCCAAATAATCAACTTCATCTGTTAAGAATTTGCATTTCTTCTTGTTGATAGTAAGACCATGACTTTGTAATGACTTTAAAACATATTCCATCAGTATATAATGTTGATCTAAAGATTCAGAATGTACCAAAATGTCATCTTGGAAAGCTTGAATTCCAGGACAATTATTAAAAATGGTATCCATTAACCTTTGAAATATACTTGCCGCTGAAGCAAGCCCAAAAGGTAATCTTTTATACATATACACTCCAAAAGGTGTTACAAATGTTGTAAGAGGCTGAGATTCTTTAGATAATGGAATTTGATGAAACGCTGAGCGCAAATCAATAGTAGAAAAATATTTGTTACTACCAATATTGGCCAGCATATCATGGATTTTTGGCAAAGGATGCACATCAATAACAATGTTGCGATTAAGTACCCGAAGGTCTGCACATAAACGAATTTCCCCAGAAGGTTTTCGTGCTACGACGGCAGCAGAAACCCATTCCGAAGATTCGACCGGACAAATAATGTCCTGAGCAACAAGAGATTCAATGTGCTTCCTTAAATCTTGTCTAACAGATAGAGGCACTGGACGTACCTTCTGGACAACAGGACAAGCCTTGTCTTTTAATTTAATATTGTGCTCGAAATTTTTAACTAAACCAATTCTGTCTTCAAATACAATTTTGTATTTTTCTAAAACATTGCAGAGAATAGGATCATTACAATAATCAAAAACGGATAGAATAGGTAAATCTCCCAAGGCAACGGGTTCAGGATGACCAGGCCTTAAAATAATACCTAGCTTGGCCTGATCTTGCCAACCCAAAATATCCCTGCCATTCAGTGCAACATAAATTTTGGTATATATTACTCGCCCTTTAAAATCTATGTTATCAGGGAAATAACCACGCATGGTTATATCAAAACCCCCAAAGGCTTTGGGATTAACATCTGTGGCAAGTAATTTTTTGTCATTCCAAGAACACTGAAAAGTACTTTCATCTAAAATGGTAATGGGAGATCCTGAATCCGCCATAACTTGTATAGTTTGTATACCAATAGAAATTTTACAAATAGGACCCTTGATGCTGAAGTCACATAGAGCATTAATCTGAACGAAGGATATAGAAGAAAGATTTAGCGCATCACAAATTTCTTCTTCAGAATAAACCATATTAACTTTAGTCTTGTCTCTAGGTAAACGACATGACGCAGCAAAATGACCTATATGTTTACAATTTGAACATCTTTTACCTTGTGCTGGACATTTAGGGTTGTTTCCCACATGAAATTTTGAACCGCACCTGTAACAAAATACATTAGATTTTTGTTCATAAACTTTTTTGCCAGTATTGCGATTAGAAACAACATTAACACTACTATCATCACTAGATGTCTGTGAAACATTACAAACATTTGAAGAGGATGCATGTTCAGCTAAAATCTTTGAGGAGACCACAGAACATTCGATGCTTTTCGCAATTACAATAACTTCATCCAATGTTGGGTTTTTACATGTCAAAATTCGCTCCTGGATCTTTTTGTTGAAACAATGAATGTATAGTATGTATGGTATTTATTACACTTGTTCTCTTTAAGGAATGTTAAATGTGTATTCCAATTGAATGTTCTCAGAATGCGTTACCTCAGATGTCATTACCATTACAAGGCGGTTATTCATCCTTGCTGGTCGTGGGTTTTACTTATCTTGGAATAAACCTATATTGAATACAACACCTCGGATTTTCATCACTTATTTATCCTACAAGCCATACTACATTTATTGGCGACGATTTAAAGCTTGTGGATGTCAAACCCACCGACGTGAGCAGATCGAAAAATTTTATTTCAAAATCAACGCCGGAGCCGATTGACAGCGTCGGACCCCATTGAAGCGAGTCAAATTGAACATTTCCCGTTACCGCTTTAACTCGTGGGACTGATACTACAAAAACTGTAAGTTTTTTTTTAAAGTTTTTGTGTTTTACCTCGTCAAAGGAGTAGCTCTGCCTCAACGTTATTTCAAACGCGAGCTGTGTTCCATGCTCGCGAACCAAGCCGACTTGCAGCCTGCACACGCGCCGCCTGGACTAGCGCAGCACGTCACACGCGCTGCCTGTACTCGCGCAGCACGTCGATTATAAAGACGTCACAGCTGAACGCGCTCCATGGCAACGCGTATTGCTTTATAACAAAGCACTCGCTGTGTCACAACGTGATTCACCCATTAGCTCAAGGAAACGTGTGATTTAATCGGTTTTACACGAAGCTTGTCAAATAATTTTTACAGAACAACATACAACACGGAAATTGGTATTTGTGAACACCATTTTCAGACAAGTAAGATTTTTTTTTTTTTTTTTTTAAATTGTTGTTTTAATTTACATTCATAATGGCAACTTCTAGTAATAACAACAATGGGATTGTGGCACCTCCTTCATTTTTAATAGTGCCTGGAAAACCTCCAACACCATGGCACAAATGGTTAAGAGTATTCACAAATTATTTGGAAGCTATAGACGCTTTGGATTATTCTGCCTCAAGTAAAAGAGCTATTCTCTTTAATCATCTTGGAGATGCAGGTCAACAATTATTTGATAATTTATCAGTTGTTCAAGCTCCGCCTGATGATGACACTTGGAATGTCTATACTGAGGCATTAACGCGCCTTGGCAAGCAGTTTTGAAGATGATCCATCAGTCATGGTAGAGAGACATGTGTTCTTCAAAAGGAAACAATTACAAGAAGAGTCCATTGAAGACTATTTGGCAACTTTACGTGTTCTTGCATCAAAATGCGAGTTCGGTACTTATTTAGAAACTGCTCTGTGTGATCAGTTAGTCTTTAATTGTTTCAACAAAAAGATCCAGGAGCGAATTTTGACATGTAAAAACCCAACATTGGATGAAGTTATTGTAATTGCGAAAAGCATCGAATGTTCTGTGGTCTCCTCAAAGATTTTAGCTGAACATGCATCCTCTTCAAATGTTTGTAATGTTTCACAGACATCTAGTGATGATAGTAGTGTTAATGTTGTTTCTAATCGCAATACTGGCAAAAAAGTTTATGAACAAAAATCTAATGTATTTTGTTACAGGTGCGGTTCAAAATTTCATGTGGGAAACAACCCTAAATGTCCAACACAAGGTAAAAGATGTTCAAATTGTAAACGTATAGGTCATTTTGCTGCGTCATGTCGTTTACCTAGAGATAAGACTAAAGTTAATATGGTTTATTCTGAAGAAGAAATTTGTGATGCGCTAAATCTTTCTTCTATATCCTTCGTTCAGATTAATGCTCTATGTGACTTCAGCATCAAGGGTCCTATTTGTAAAATTTCTATTGGTATACAAACTATACAAGTTATGGCGGATTCAGGATCTCCCATTACCATTTTAGATGAAAGTACTTTTCAGTGTTCTTGGAATGACAAAAAATTACTTGCCACAGATGTTAATCACAAAGCCTTTGGGGGTTTTGATATAACCATGCGTGGTTATTTCCCTGATAACATAGATTTTAAAGGGCGAGTAATATATACCAAAATTTATGTTGCACTGAATGGCAGGGATATTTTGGGTTGGCAAGATCAGGCCAAGCTAGGTATTATTTTAAGGCCTGGTCATCCTGAACCCGTTGCCTTGGGAGATTTACCTATTCTATCCGTTTTTGATTATTGTAATGATCCTATTCTCTGCAATGTTTTAGAAAAATACAAAATTGTATTTGAAGACAGAATTGGTTTAGTTAAAAATTTCGAGCACAATATTAAATTAAAAGACAAGGCTTGTCCTGTTGTCCAGAAGGTACGTCCAGTGCCTCTATCTGTTAGACAAGATTTAAGGAAGCACATTGAATCTCTTGTTGCTCAGGACATTATTTGTCCGGTCGAATCTTCGGAATGGGTTTCTGCTGCCGTCGTAGCACGAAAACCTTCTGGGGAAATTCGTTTATGTGCAGACCTTCGGGTACTTAATCGCAACATTGTTATTGATGTGCATCCTTTGCCAAAAATCCATGATATGCTGGCCAATATTGGTAGTAGCAAATATTTTTCTACTATTGATTTGCGCTCAGCGTATCATCAAATTCCATTATCTAAAGAATCTCAGCCTTTTACAACATTTGTAACACCTTTTGGAGTGTATATGTATAAAAGATTACCTTTCGGGCTTGCTTCAGCGGCAAGTATATTTCAAAGGTTAATGGATACCATTTTTAATAATTGTCCTGGAATTCAAGCTTTCCAAGATGACATTTTGGTACATTCTGAATCTTTAGATCAACATTATATACTGATGGAATATGTTTTAAAGTCATTACAAAGTCATGGTCTTACTATCAACAAGAAGAAATGCAAATTCTTAACAGATGAAGTTGATTATTTGGGCCACAACCTCTCAAAAGAAGGTATTAAACCCAAATCATCTTTGTTAGAAGCTATTAAAAATGCGCCCTCTCCTTTAGATAAAGACTCATTGAGGGCATTCTTGGGATTAAGTGAATATTACGCTCGTTTCGTCAGGAACTACGCATTAGTGGTCCAACCCCTTGGAGATCTTTTGAAAAAACATGCCAAATATATATGGTCTACGGAATCTCAAACTGCTTTTGACTCCATCAAGAAAATGATTCTCTCTGCTCCTGCTATCAAGCCTTATTCCCATGGTGTTCAGAGCATCATTACGGTGGATGCTAGTTCCCGTGGTCTGGGTGTTGTCCTTAGTCAAATGATTAATGGTGAAGAATGCACCATTGCATTTGCTTCACGTTCTTTGACTTCGGCTGAAGTCAATTATAGTACTATAGAGCGAGAAGCATTAGCGTGTTCATGGTCGGTGGAAAAATTTAGAATGTATATTTGGGGAACTAGGTTTCTTTTGTACACAGACCATAAGCCTTTGATTTACATGCTAGGTGAAAGTTCCTCCAATAGAGCTTCTTCTCGTTTAGTTAGGTTATTGGCTCGACTCCAAGAGTTCAATTTTGAGATAAAATACTTACCGGGAGGTAAAAACATCCATGCGGATTGTTTATCACGCATTCCTTTATCCACACATGAGTCAGTTAATTCTGATCTAGAGTGTGTTTTTGCAGTTGATGATGCCCTTCAAGGTAGTAAGATCACCAAACAAGATTGGTTAAGTAGCATGGATAATGAATCTTGCCTACTGAATGTTAAGACATTTTTGATAAAAGGTTGGCCTAGGGATAGAAGCATGTCCATGGAGGAGAAACATTATGCACAAGTTGCATCTGAATTGTCTGTGTCAGGTGACATTTTGTTTAGGCAAGATAAATTTGTCCCACCGGTTGGCATTAGACAATCTATTATTTCTGTGGCACATGAGACTCATCCCGGGATTACTGGTACCACAAATAAAATTAAAACCACTTATTGGTGGCCTGGTATTGACAATCAGGTAAGATTATTTGTCAACCAATGTCCACAATGTTTATGCTCAGATAAACATTGGAAGTTGTCCAATTCACCACTTGTTCCTGTACAATGGCCTGAGGCTCCTTGGCAGAAAATTGCCCTGGATTTTTCGGGTCCATTTTCTGTTTTCAATGATGAATTTAAATTCTTGATTGTGGCCATTGATTACTTTTCAAAATGGATTTATTTTTCTTTTGTTAAGAATCCGAATTCTGGAGCTGTAATTTCATTTCTAAAGCGATTATTTGTCATTGATGGTACTCCACATGAAATTGTTTCCGATAATAGTTCAGTCTGCAAGGACTACAATCGGCTCTTCGGGAAAGACTCCAAACGGGTGCCCGAGGCCGATAAAAGGCGGCTATGGTTCCGCATCCGCGCTAAAGTTAACTCTGTGGGGGTGACCCAGGGCTCCGTGGACGAGCTAAAAAAAACGCTAGTATGACCTCAGAGGGCGGTCAAAGGAGAAGATTGCAGAGAGGCTGGGGGAGCGTGTGGTGACAGGTGGAGGGGAGCCCACTGTCCCACCGAATACACCACTGGAGGACCGAGTGGAAGACACCATAAATCCGCAGGCATGAGTGGGTGTGACACGGCTTGACTCCTCCTGACCCACCCAAGACACACCAGGTAAGTGTCATGCAACTGCGACCCCCTGTCCCCTAACAATGTCCATGACTCCAGAGCATCCCATATCAAACCCCAGTCATGCAGCCAAAGCACACCACTAAAGCGCTATTGCATTGTGGGACATGTGGTCTGACCACAATTACCATCTTGCCCCATAAGCCAGACATGTTTAGTGAGATTCAATCCTGCAGCGACTCAGGGAATGGTAGTCTGCATGCATGTAGGAAGCCTAAATGTGTAAGAAACATGTCACTAATCAACGTCCACTTTACATCACAGGTGGCGTAGAAGTTCCCAGCAAAGACAGTGATGGCCTGGTCATTGAGGACATCACGGAGGACACAGAGGGAGATACAAATCTATCCCCATAGCCCGGACCATCAGGGCAAGCTGCCGCACCAGCGGTCATTACACCACCTGCCCCTGTGGCCAGTGCCACCCCTGTGCCACCATGCGCTGCAGTAGCACTGCCCGTCACACAACCACCAGTGGGGCATGCAACACTAGCAGCAGTTCGTCAACCAACCCGCCGCCCTGCGGCAGTGAGACCAGCGGACTGGTGAGGGGTCAGCGCACTAACAATTCCCGTGCTGGCAGGGGACAAAATGTGCGAGCAGGTGGGCCCTCCATCGAGCGCCGTATGCTACATGTGCATCAGACGCAGGCCCGTCATCTCGGGGCTATCCACCTCCAACTGGACAAGACCGCCGGTAATGTTGCAGTAATGTCAGACCGCATGGAGAGGACGACAGCTGCTATGGAGGCCAACACACAGGCCATAAACAGGCAGCGGGATCTCAACCGCCGCAGACACCGCCAACTGCTGACCCGCCTGTCAGCATACACGCGGTCCAACTACATAATAGGGAACGCGACCTCCCAGCTCTCGCGACGCTCCTTGGCCATGCAGGTCCAAATGGTCCAGTGCTGCCAGGACGTCGCGAGAGCTCGGGAGCATGTGTCAACAGCAGTGCAGGGCATGCAGGCTGCCGGCCATGGCCAGGAGGGGGGGGGCTGACGACACAAGTGAGGCTACATCCAGCCATAGCAGCCAGTCCATTCCACCGGCGGTAGCACCCCCCCGCAGCAGCAGGCCCTCTGCTGCCTCACGGCCTAATCAGGAGGAGGATGGAGAAAGGAGGCTGGGAGCCTCTGCCCAGAGGCGGCATTGAACGTTATAACATGAACATGAGGGGCCATGCTGCTGCTACAAGCATGCCCTCCTGAAGAACAGACATATGACGCAATATGTCAATCATGTACCAGTTAGCAGAATGCCCAGTTTATTGTGCTGTAACAATTACAAATATTCTGACTAAGTTAATCTGACTCATGTCATTATTAATGTTGTCATGCATGAGTTAGGTAATGGGTGTGGGGAGTGGGTGCACTAGAAATAGTTCATGCAGATTTGGTTGCGCCGCATGTGTCCTTCTGCAGGATTCTCGCCACGTGCGCGACGCACATGTGCAGGTGGTCGGTTGTCCCCTTCCGACTCACTGCCAGAGATGTCAACAGGTATCCTGCACTTGGTAGCAATGGTGTGGAGGATTGCACACACGGCCACGATGCGGCAGCAGACCTCTGGCTCGTATTTGATGGCCCCACCAGTCTGTTGCAGTATGCGGAATCTGCTCTTCAAAAGGCCAAATGTCCTCTCAATGCAATTTCTTGTGCGTATGTGTGCTGCATTGTAACGCCGTTGCTGTGGTGTTGCAGGGTTGAGATATGGTGTGAGGAGGTACACACGGAGAGCGTAGCCGCTGTCACCTGAATGATAGGAGCAGAGGGTGAGTGCCTGTGCGGCGCAGCTACATTATAACAGTGTAATATTGTGGGGCATGTGTACTTACCCAGTAGGTGTCCTTCACCAAAGTCTCCACTGGCCAGTCGTGTGTGAATTCGACTGTGCCGGAATATGAAGGAGTCATATGTGCTCCCCGGGTACTGTGCCACTATGTCCGTGATGATTGTCTTTGCATTGCACACCATCTGGATATTGAGGGAGAGGTAGGACTTGCGCTTGCGATACATGTATTCCGTTTGTGCTGGTGGGCAGATGTGGATGTGGGTACAGTTAATGCATCCTAACATATTTGGAAATTGGGCTACATTGTAAAATTGCAGCTTGGTGTCATTCAAATCCTGTTGGCTGGTGGGGAATGAGATGTAGTGGTGTAGCCGGGTCAGCATGGCCTCCAGGAAACTCCTTAGGCAGCGTGACATGGTGGGCTGGGATATCCCCCCTGCGACAGCGACTATCTCCTGGAAGCTTCCGGAGGCCAGTAGGTGCAGGCTGCACAATACCTGCACATGGGTGGGAACGGCATTGGTCCTCCTTGTTGGGTGCTGCATCACGGGGTCTAGGTCCTGGATCAGCTTGATGATCATTGCCCCATTTAGGCGGTACTTTGCGTAAATTTGCTCCCTGGTTTGGCCCAGAAGGGTGACCCGCACACGGAATATCCGCTTCTGGATCCTAAGTCTGTTCCGTGCTGCTCGCTGTAGCCTTCGCCGCCTGACCACCATGTAGAGTCCAGGCATTGTGAGAGTCCTCCGGCTCCAGCTGCATGTCCTTAAGTGTGTTTGGTCAGGCCAGCACCTGTTTGTAGTTTGCTAACGTTGTTTTGTAATTTTATTTTTTATTCTTACTGGTTACCACCTGCTTTGGGTTCTTCTTAATTTGAGCGTCGCAAATAGCGATTTTCGGGCTTTTCGCAATATGCGATTTTTCATGAATGGCGATTGCGAATATTTTGCGAGTTCGCAAATGAATTTGCAGAATCCATGGTTTCTCGCTATTTCAGATTCGCAAATAGGTTTGTTCCTGTATTCTGCGAATTTATTTGCGGACTCGCAAATTTTATGTTGCGAATTCGCAATTTGGGGATTTTCACTATCATGAATCCCTTTCTTTGAAATTGCGATCGCAATTGCTATTTCGCAGCAATTGCGATCGCAATTTTGCTTCATGAATCTAGCTGTTTGTGGCCGGTATATGTTGCTTCATTCAAGACAGTATGTTTATGATTCACTTTTTTTTTTTTTTTTTTTTTAAATGTTATGTTTATTGCGGAAACCAGGAATATAAGAAAGAAACATATACCAGTCCCCTCCATAACACAGGCAGTTCGATTCAGAATCGACCAAAATCAACAATCAGGAGAAGACACAGCCTTTTGGCCCACATCCCGGAGGTCGGGCGGCGTTACATGGAGGGATGTCACAAACAAAGAAGGAAAAACACAATCAATTATATGGGCACACCAGGAGTTCTAACAACTATGGAGTCAGTTTTTGGTTTTCCTGTATCATCCCTCCTCATTCGCATCATTCATTCCCTTGTCTATGTCTTCCACATAGCCCAGCTACCACCCATCCGCACAGGTGGTTGCGATACGGACCTTACCAAACACTCAATAACAAAGCACTCCCCCCCAAAACGCGGCATCATCAGAAGAGTACAAGTAACAGTCAGGTCATGTACGTATGTCCCTATAGGGTGCAGTCCCTTCACTCCCTGTCATGTCTCTGGGACATAGGACCACTTGTATGGTCACAAGATATGGAACGTACGTGCGCGTCAATCAGGGCACTACCCCAATGCTGGTCCCCCCGTCGTGCCTCTCACAACATCTCCCTCAGAATCAGAGCCCTCAGGGGTGAATAGTTTGGCACTAGTGGCATCCGAATCATTATCCAGCAGCCCTTCAGTACACATCCCTCTCCAGGCCAGGAGGTCGTCTTGAAGTTTCACATCTTGTCTCGTGCGCATCATGCGCGTTTCTTCGGCCAGGGACCACTCGCGGACATCTTTAAGCCATAGGGACAGTGTAGGGGCCCTCTGCTCCATCCAGGTGATAATTTACAACAAGGGGTGGTGATGGACAGAGTCTCTGAATTAAGCAGAATACTCTCACCCAGTCAAGAGATCAGGGCTAGATCCAACACCGTTTTTTAGCTCATTGCACCATCCCAGTTTCAGAACCTGGCTGTATGCAAATTAGTCTGTCCCTGGCCCAGTGCATCATGGGAACAGGGCAGACCAGACTACAAAAGCCAATTCTTACACTGGGAAGGAAACAAGCTTCCGGGGACCGGTTTCTGGCATTCCAGCCGTCTTCGGCCCGGCTTGCTTGAATCCTGATGGTGCAATGAGCAAGGGACTCACATCTGAGTATACCCTTCCACGCTTAGGGTGGACCAAATAATTTACAACAAGGGGTGGTGATGGACAGAGTCTCTGAATTAAGCAGAATACTCTCACCCAGTCAAGAGATCAGGGCTAGATCCAACACCGTTTTTTAGCTCATTGCACCATCCCAGTTTCAGAACCTGGCTGTATGCAAATTAGTCTGTCCCTGGCCCAGTGCATCATGGGAACAGGGCAGACCAGACTACAAAAGCCAATTCTTACACTGGGAAGGAAACAAGCTTCCGGGGACCGGTTTCTGGCATTTCAGCCGTCTTCGGCCCGGCTTGCTTGAATCCTGATGGTGCAATGAGCAAGGGACTCACATCTGAGTATACCCTTCCACGCTTAGGGTGGACAAAATAATTTACAACAAGGGGTGGTGATGGACAGAGTCTCTGAATTAAGCAGAATACTCTCACCCAGTCAAGAGATCAGGGCTAGATCCAACACCGTTTTTTAGCTCATTGCACCATCCCAGTTTCAGAACCTGGCTGTATGCAAATTAGTCTGTCCCTGGCCCAGTGCATCCAGGTGATAGCCACGCATCGTCGAGCCAGCACCAGCAGCAGCTGCAGGAACTTGTAGGACAAGTTTCTTTTTTTGGGCTTGGGGACCATCGCCAGAAGACAATGAAGCGGTTCGAGGCTAATCCGGAGGCCCGTGACACGGCCTATGTGTTCCACTACCTCCGTCTTAAAGCGCCTTATTTGCGGGCATTCCCATGCCAGGTGAAAGAACCCAGCCCTCAGCGTCCCACATCTAGGGCAGTCATCTCGCCTGTCTGCAGAAATACGCTGCAAGGATGTTGGGGTCATGTAGGTGCGATGCATAAAGTTGAAGTGGATCAACTTGAACCGCGCATTACACGAGACCTTCCGGGTCAAAAGCCCGATACGCCTGCGCTGCCCGGGTCCAAAGCCCTCCCCAGATCCACCTCCCAAGCCGCCCAGGAAGGCGCGGTTGGTGGAGCTGAGTCTCTCTGCATGGCAGAATACAGTAGGGATATCAATCTCTTGCCCCTACCACAGGAGAGGAGAATATTAAGGGTGTGCGTCAGCGGGGGCGCCTCCCGGAACTGGGGCCAGGTTGTCCTCGCTACCTCCTGGAGTCCCCTATAGTGTAGAAATTGTCCCCTGCTTAGGCCAAATGCCTCAGTGGCTCTCTCAAAGGATACGAAGGAGTTATCCGGATAAAGGTCTGTCAAAGTCTCGCAGCCTCCATCCCGCCACTCCCGGAAGGACACACTTTTCTCCATCAGCAACACTGGGGCTAATATCCACAGCGGCATCTCTCTATGAAAGGGGGCCCGTTTCAAGATTTTTTCTACAAATCGCTGCCAGATTCCCGCCGTGTGGCGTACACATAGGGCAGGGTTTCATCTGCTGTTTATGATTAACTTAATTGAAAATCATCCTTTTGACCCCACTAAAGAGACTCTATGTACCCTGGACGTAGAGTCTCTTTATACTAACATCCCCCAGAGAGAGTCACTCTTGGTCATGGAAAGTATATTGAACAGCAGGAACCGTCCCCATACGGTGCCTACTCTATTTATCATCCAACTACTCGAAAACTGCTTGACACAAAACTTCTTTGTGTTTGACACCCAATACTACCAACAAGTGAGGGGGACCTCTATGGGTGCCATTTTCGCACCAACCCTGGCTATCCTCTATATGGACTGGTTGGAGTGTAACACCATACTCCCCTTGAGCAATCCATTCCATCAAGGAATCTCCCAGTGGAAACGTTATATAGACGATATTTTCCTCATTTGGGAAGACCCTGTAGAATCACTCAATTCCTTTCTACACTGGCTCAATAATAATTGTAGCGGCCTTACCTTCACCCTCACTCACAGTATAATAAGCATACCGTTCCTCGATCTCTGTATTCAACACAAAGAAGGACTCTTGTTTACCTCCCTTTTTCGTAAACCTACCGAAAGGAATACTCTACTCAGTTACCAGAGCTGCCACCCTAGAGGACTCAGAGACAGCCTACCATACTCCCAATTTCTCAGATTAATAAGGAATTGTTTTCAGAAAACTGACTATTTTGAGGAAGCAAATACTTTATCGACTAAACTACAACAGAGAGGCTACCCTCGTCATTTGGTCAAAAATGCAACGAAAAGGGCTTGGTATTGCCCTCAGGAAACACTGCTTGAACCAAAGCCGAAAAAGTCTACTGAAAAATTGGTGTGTGTTACCACATTCTCAACAATTTCTAATAAAATCCGGAAATCCATTAAAAAGAATTTGCATATCCTAAACTCTGGGACACTTGATTTAGAAGCACCCATGTTTGCTTTAAAAAAAATAAAAAAGTCTAAAGGGTCAACTTGTTAGGGCAGCTCTGTCCTTAAACGCAACCGTAAACACCACCCTGAATGATCACTGGTCTCTACCACTGGTTAGGGGTCACTATAAATGTGGTTCTTGTGTTGTCTGTGAATTTTGTATTGATGGGAAAGAATTTATTTTTTAAAATGCGAAAAATGAGCGTAAAACCTTCACAAACTGTAACAGCTGTAATGTCATCTATGCCATCTTGTGTCCCTGTAATAAGATCTATGTGGGACAGACAACACAAAAGATAAAACTTCGGATTTCTCAGCACCGGAGTAGAATCCGTTGCAGAACAGCAAATGCTCCCCTTGTTGAACATTTCACTGACAAGGGACACAACAAAAATGATGTCCGCTGGACTGTGATTAACCAAGTAATCCTCCCCCCGAGAGGCGGTGACCTCACTAAACTATTGAATCGTGAAGAATTGAAATGGATCCTGAAGACGGATAGTCTTAACTCCGGATTGAATCTTCAGGAACACTGGACAAATCTGGTCTAAGTGATGTCCTCAACCAGACTTGTCATATCTAATTGAGACTTCAGAGTGTCGCTGGTTACCTGAATGCTTTGCTTATTCTTTTGATTAAGTTACTGTGTTCTTAATGTTCACTTTCTCTCCTTTTTATTCTTCTCACATCCCACCGACCTTGTCACTATTCACATCCCCTTCTCACTCCGTGGCTTTTTCACCCACCTCAACACAAACTAACCAGTTCCAATATGGCCTCCGTAAATCCTACCCTTTCCCAGTCCATTTTGAGGCATCTTCTGTTTCTATGCCCTCTTCCTGGACCAATCAGAGTGCCCCTATCAGTTTAAGTATGCTACAGTGGTTTCAGCTAGCGATCGCACTGACGAGCGGGACCTGATACTGACTAAACCGGTAAGCTCTGCTCCTTTTACCCCCCCCCGATTTTTGCATTGGCCAGACCCTAGGCATTAGCCCCTAACCTCCATTCCTCTCTTCCCTCGTAGGTACTCCCAGCCACTTAAGCGATCGGACTCCCGATGCCACGCGGTGGTTTCCGATTTTGGTAAGTACAACACTCTGTTGCTCGCTCTACAAACTTCAGAATCTCTCTCCATACTCTTATCACATTCCCCGTTTATCTCTACAGATGACCACCCACACGCCTTATGCCCAACCCCTAGCCATGCAATTGAAATGGTAAGCCCGCTTCCTCACTGCGCCGCTATTTATCGTTTCACGTTTCTCTCCCCCGTTCTCCTTTCACTCGGCGCATGTATAGCTTCATTCGGTCTCCATGCCCACACCCGGCATGTTTTATCACGCCCCTTTAGTGCCATAACTCCGTCAAATCACATTACCACGAGAGTCTTGTTTACGCAATTATAGTCTTGTTCACTGCAGCTCCTCGCACACGTGGTACTGCATTTACCCACTGGATCCCATACAATTCTTCATCTCTCCACCTTGGCAGATTCCCACCCACGGGAACTACTAGTAGTCACTAAGTCTATGCGCACACCCTTGTATCTACTCCACGAGTACAAGTCGCGAGATCTCTTGCCCGAGTCGCACTTTTTCGCTAAAACCTCTAGTAACCTTAAGTTACTTTGAAATACTCAGCCCGACCGAGCAATTTTTTGAAGTCTTACTTCATTTCACTTCTGGTTTTTAGTCCAACCGATAGAAATTTACTTGCCTGGTTGTTTTTAATCAACACCACCTCTCCACCTATCACCACGTTGTGAGTCAATTTCTTTAAATGTTGATTTTATATATCTCCTTATATCTCTTTCCTCCCCCCATTTTCTTTTAGGTTTTAGAGGCTTGAAATTAATTAGGCACTTATCAAATGTCCTGGTGATGATCCCTTTGATTTAAAAGTGGGATCGAAACGCCGTCGACCAATTTATGTGCCTTATACAATGTTTATACCATGCACTATGTTGATGTAAAGGTGCATCTTGAAATTCTTGTTCCAACTGCAATTTTGAGAACACTTAAGCTTTTTGCCTAAAAGCCCTTTCCTGTTCACTTTTAGTGTACTAAGGTGTTTGTGCTTAATTGGGGTACAGGCTTGTGCCCCACAACGTGAAATTGTTGAAGGAAATGTTCTGTGTATTCTTGCTTAAAGTAAAAAATTCAGACCTCTGTCCGGCTGGACAAGTCACTTAATACAGAATCGACTCTGTCTGTGTTTATCTTGATGCTTGATTCCTTGATGCATGGGAGGATTGTTGTTTCAAAAAAATGGTTTGTATGAGCAGCACTTCAACCTGAAATGTCATGCTCTGTGTCTGTGGTCTTCTTTGCATTATCAACTTGTTATTAAATCTGATCATTAAATGTATTTCTGCCCTTGCATTCTTGTGCCCTTAGATAAATGTTTTTACTGAATTACATTGATCGATTCTTTCTCATTCGTCTGGGATGCTCTTTGTCTCTAGAAATCTATATTCATGGCTGATAAAAGTGATGTTATGTTGAATCATTGGTCTGAAATAACAATTATCTATTCCAGGTCCTCATAGAATAATTGTTCATTGCCTGAATATTCTAGTCCCTTATAGCTCAACGCAAGATCCACCGGAGGCCCTAAGTGGTAATTGTAGCATCTGTTTAGGGGAATCTTGACAGAAGAAACAATGAGAGTTAGGTGAAACATAGGCCTGATGATCTGACGTTATGCTACTGAGATCAAATGGTTACAGGTTGTATTCTTGCTTCCACTGCAATAAGTGAAAGAAGCTGATTCAAAGCAGCCAATTGCTGAAGGGCGCTGATTCAAACTCAAACTTGGGTATTTTTGACGTTCATAACATCAGTTATAACAAATTACAAACTGCAGTCAGATTTAACAATTAAATAAACCCCAAACGTGTGTGGCTTTTTCTCTTTACCGACGGCTACAATATATTTTATGTGACCAACACACAGGCTCACTTGCCTCGTATACACACGGGCACACACACACACACAAACACACACACCGAAGATGCACACACACAAGCACACAAATAGGCACACAAGCAATCACAACCTTGTTATTTAGGTGGCAGTCCATTTCCCCATTGCTTGGTGGAGAGCATCTGAAATTAAATATAATAAACTTTATTCGGATTTTACAAATCCATAAAAGCAGTACAGGTAAAAAATCTTCAGTAAAATATAATTACAGATTACTTAAAAACAACAAAAAAGGAGTTTTGGAAATGTATACAGTACTATTATAGTTAAAGGTTTTTCCTGTGTCCATATATACATTTCAGAAAGTTAAGGACATGGTAACATGTGACTTCGGTATCCAAAAGCTGCAAGCTCAACATGGCTACTCGGCATTGTCTGAGACCCCAAGATTTTAAAAGAGTTAGTAACCAGAGTTTGCGATGTTCCTGATAAAATTTGCAGAACAGAACAGTATGAAGGGTGGTTTGGCCTGATATCCCATCGCATGGACATGGAAGTGGATTTGGGTCCCAAACGTTTGGCGTTGGGAAAGCTACCAGTTTATGAAATATGTTCAGTCTGAATCTTATCAGGAGAAATCGTTCGAAGATACCAATGTCAAGGTTTAAATAGGGCTGCATTAAAAGGGTAGATTGAACCATTATTGCGTGCTGCACCGACTGTTTCCCAGCTTCTATTTGTAGTCTCAGATTGCCCAGATGGTCCAAGGCTCGTTTTTTTAAGTTATTTTTTGAGAGTTCTCCAATTTTTTCGGGGTTTAAATAATATTTTCCTATTCCAAGGTCAAAGAGAAAGGTCCGGATATAAGCCAGCCATTTAATTTTTAAGACATAGTCCAGAGACATTGCATCCGCCAGTATTGTTTTTGTGATGTCGTTTTTATCTGACGCCCAGATACGTCGCCAAAGGAGGAGTGGTTGAATTTTGGCAAGATCTTCGATGTATGGTGCCCCCAATTCTAAATGGCAGGCGTAAGTCGAGGAACTTTTGGGGGCGGATAAAAGGAATCTGAAAAACTTGTTTTCTGCAATTTGCAGAGAGGTGACATCCGTATGGCCCCATAGTCCTGCTCCATATAAAGCTGTAGATTGACACTTGGCTTTATATATGGTTATCAATTCCCTGGGCGGACGTTTTCCTAGTTTTTGTGTAAACGACACCAATGCGGCTAATGCTCTTTTAAAACAATGTTTTCTGGCTTCTACTGCTGGTTTCCAGGAGAGTTTATTATCTATCATGACTCCCAGATAGCAGTATTCATTTGTAGAATCTATTTTTTGGCTGTCAAGGTAGATGGAGTTTTGCTGTTTCCTCCCAACCCCAGCCTTCATTACGAAAGTCTTTTTTACGTTTATGTGAAGGTCAAGGGTTCTCATAAACTGCGAGTATCTATTAAGGGACCTTTGGAGTTCACGGGGGGTTTGTGCAAGGAGGACGGCGTCGTCCGCGTAGAGTAGGGCGGGGATCGGGCGATGTTTGGCCAGTGGAAGGTCACGGGCACCCTTCAGGAGCTCGACCTCCAAGTTGTTGGTGTAGAGGGAGAAAAGGAAGGGTGCCAGGACACATCCTTGTCTGACCCCACGCTCCACTCTAAAAGACGCCGTCAGTTCCCCCTTTGTCCCGTAGCGGACTCTTGCAGATGGATTGGAATAGAGTTCCCTTAAAAAGTTCAGGAGTGATGGATCTACCCCCGTCTGTGCTAAAAGGGACCACAATTTTGTATGGGAGACGCAGTCGAAGGCCGCGGACAAATCTACGTAGGTCATATAAAGTTTTGCTTTCTTTGCATGCACATATTTTCCAAAGATTATCGATAAATTTAGGGCTTGTTCCACAGTACCTAGTCCTTTTCTAAATCCAAATTGAAGATCGGATAGGATGCCTCTCTCTTCCGCCCAGTCCTGAAGTCTTTCTAAAATCACTCTTCCTGCTATTTTTCCCAGTGAGTCCAGCAAAGAAATTGGGCGATAGCAGGCAGGGTCCATACGGTTACCTTTTTTAAATATCGGCACCATAATGGACCTTGTCCATGACTCCAGAATTCCTAATTTTGCCGTGGCAGTGCAGACCCTTGTTAAAATCGGTGCCCAAAGTTCTGTTTGATGTTTAAAAAAGTCTGCCGGGACTCCATCCGGCCCTGGAGCTTTTCCTTTTTTGGTTGAGTTCAATGCCACAAGAATCTCGGAAATTTCAAAATTTATATCTATAGGGTATGGTAGGAATATTTTTTCCTCTTCTTCCGTCTCTTGGTCAGAGGTTGGTTTTTGGAAGATGCTGGTAAAGTGTGATACCCAAGTTGCAGCGTCTATAGCAGCTTCGATTTTTGGGCAAGTGTCGTCTGCCAAGAAAGGAGTTCTTATAATTCTCCAGAAGGCTTGAGAGTTTTTTTCTTGGGCACTGGTGTGGAGTTCATGCCACAGCGCTTGCTTCAGTTCCTCTTTCCTCTTTTTCCTTATTTTATGGTATTCACTTCTGAGGGTGGCTATTGTACGGGAATCCCTTTCGTTTTTGTTTAAGGCTAGCTTCAATTTTGTATGAGCCTTCGTACACTCTTGGTTAAACCAGCCTTTGGCCCGGGATGGACCGAATTTTTGTTTTTTTGTGAGTAAAACCTTTAGTTTGTCCATAATTTGGGCAAAGTTATTTAGAAGCTCCGCGTCATTAGTTGCTATGTTCAAACAAATTTTAATTTGGGAATAGACTGATCTTATTAACTCTTTGGTAAGTTCCTCTGGGTTTATCCCTCCCCATTTTATTGAGTACCCGTTTACTTTATCCATATTGATATTTTCCTGGGTCAATGCATTGGCTATTATTACTGGAGAACATTGTTGATAGTTTAATGAGACTTCCAAGGTTAATATTGCATGGTCACTTTGAGGATTTGGTTTGACTTCAAAGTTTTTTATTCTTAGTTGTAAGGATGTTGATATAATTATGAAGTCTACCGTGGTTTTGTAGCCTCTTCCTATGTAAGTGGGTGCAAGTGAATTATCCCCATAGTCCCAGGTGTTTACTATCTGGAGATCCAGGTCGGATAGGAGATCATTCATTTGTCTACCCATTTTATTATGCAAAAAATGGGTGAGTGAGAGGCCATCTTCTGTCACCATGCCAGGACATTTTCTTTTTGGTTGGGTACAGGCGTGAAGATTGAAGTCGCCTGCCCATATTATTGCGGCCGGGCCTCTTTCTCCTTGTTTCATTCTGAGAGTAAATAATTTTTCGTGAAGATGGGCCAGGACTCCCTCAAAGTCCAGTTCATCCAGGTTGTTATAAAAATTAATGATAACTATTGACTCTTTTTTCTGAAGGAAAAGACCAAGGATCTGCAAATTAGGTGCCAGTTCTATAACCTTTATTTTAGCGTTTTGGATAGTGTTGGCTACGTATATGCACAGACCTCCCTTTGGTCTGCCTATGTGTCCCGACTGCGCGAGAGAGGAGTACGTTTTGTACCCCTGCAGGTGATGTTCTTGTAATGACCATGTCTCCTGTATGCATATTACTTGGTGATTATGCATGTGGTGCATGATTGTCCCATCCTCTATTTTTGTCCTTAAACCGGCGATGTTCCACGAGATCAGACTCAGGATTGTTGGACTGTCCCTTGAGCTTTTTACTCTTTTTGATTCATTAAGGATCTCTGGGGCTGGAGGAGTCTCTAGGTCTGGAGGGACTAATAGGGAGACCGTGGGTTCCAGTAGGTCTGTGTGGATTTGGGAGTGTTCTTGTGGTTGTGGTAGTCAATCGACGCACTCCAAAGCGCTATACCTATTTGCTAATTGAAGGCCATTCCAGCTATCCCAGCGTGTGGGGTCACTGTACTTTCTCCAGTGTTCCTGTCCACTCCATTCGTCCCTGTCTCTGCCTTGGTAGTTAAGGCCTAGTGGGTTGGGCGGGGGAAACCGTCCTTGCCGCGGCTGCTGCCATGGGTGAGTGTTGTATTGCATGGAATGCTGGGGTTGCCACCACTGTTGGGTGGTATGATATGGGTATTGAGGAAAATGCGCTGGTGGGTGGGTCGCAGGGTGTATGGATTGAGGAAGTTGGATGGGGGGTTGCCACTGGAAAACTGATTGTTGTGAATTTTGTGGGAATCGTGGCATGTGTGGGTGCTGCTGGTGTTGATACATATTGTATTCAGTGGAGTTTATAGGCCCAGTGTTTAATGGGAGTACGGGAAAGGGGAAATTTTGCCTTGAGGATGGGGGTAGGAAATAGGACAAGGGTAGGGGATTTATTTGGGTGGCTGGTCCTCTGTTGGGTGAGTTGCAAATATAATTTGATGCCCCTATCTCCCTGAATTTGATGCTGATGACATCCCCCGCTATTGCCTTCGTGCATCTACCAACCCAGTCTCCTCTGCGTGCAGAGAAGATGTCACCCCTGATGTGAGCGGGTAGGGGTTTATGGAGTTGGAGCCACTGTGCGCATTTGTTCCTCAGCTCTGCGAAGGTTTCTCTTACGCCCTCCTTCAGTGGGGGAACAGCTGTTAGCACCACCACGAAGGGAGAAGCTTCCGGGGGTAAGTTGATTATTTTGGGCTGAGACTGCTTGGTCTTCAGTTCCGGAGGTTTTTCTTGGGAGGAGGTTTCTGCTGGAATGGTGGTATTTCCTTTTTTTTGTCGGTTGTTTGTTTTAGTTTGGCCTGCTGGACCTATTTGTGTGGCAGAGGGGAGATCTACCGCCACCGGAATAATTTGGGAGGCATCTAGATTAGTCCCTTTTTTAGCTAGGGGTTGTGTTACTGCCGCTTTTCTGGTTGGTGAAGTGTGAGGCTTGTTTGTTATACCTGTAATTTGTTTGGGACTAGATGGTTTTTTTGGGAGTATTTCCTTTGCCCCCTGCGTTGGGGCGGGACCATTCCCGCTTGCCTTGCAACTGCATTTGGTATTGATTAGTGACGTAAGTCTGTCCAACTTTGATATTAGGGGTTTGATCTGTGCTGTAATTTTGGCTTCGAGGTCTGATTTTAGGTCCATAACCATGTTTTCCACCCAACAGGGGATACCTGCCGAGGAGTTTGGGGTGGGCGTGATCAGGTTATGATTCTTTGTTTTTGTTTTAGGTTTTTCCTTGATAATTGGCGTAGCCTTAGGGAGGGTGGAGGTGTTTTTCCTTGATTTTGTTGGTTCTAGGGTCGTTACTGGATCAGGTAATAAGGGATTACTGATGGCACTCTGATCTAATTTTTCAGTCGGTGATTGGCAGGCTTCTAAGTCTGGGGTTGCTTCAAAGTCGACATATGATTGATCAGAGTCAGTTTGGGTTACGGATAAATCTACAGAATTTGGAACAGTCATTGTAGGAACGATGGTTAGTGGCAGTGGTAAAGAGCAATTGTTAGCAACCTGGTGAGCAGGGGAAATTGCGGTAGCAAGTGAGCCGAGCGAGGATCGTTTGGCCTGCATGAGGTCCAAGGAGACTCTTTTCTCCAGTAGGATGATACTCTTATCAATGGTGTCGTTTACCCTGGATATGAAAAGGTCTATAGGACCGGTCACTTGTGTCACCAGTGTAGCTTTCTTAGACGTGCTTCTAGTTTTGGGACGCATCGTGATTCTCAGTGATGTGCTTCAGAAGTCGTGGGGGCCTGTGGAAACGAAGTAAAGTACAGGGTGACAGGGCCGGGGCCGTCCTCTGCCGTCCTCGAACGGCCTCAAACGGCCCTGTCTTTGCCCAGTCTTCGCCCGTGCTGCGTCCCGCGCTGCGGGAGTGAGATGTTATTAAGTAGGGAGCGTAAAGGGCAGGGGGCGGGCCAGCAGGGAGAGCGGACCGGAAGCTCTTCCTTGGTCTTGCAGGGACTTCTGGGAAATGAAGTCCCCGCACGCTCGCAGCCCCGCTGGTTCCTCGCGCCCCTTACCGCCTTGCTGCCGGCGTCCTCGCGTTGGTCCTTGGAGATGCTGCCTCTACCAGCACCCACCGGCGAAGCGGCACCCGCGAAGCGGGTGCGGCGAGAGGTGGGCTGGGAGGCCGGTGCGCTGCTGGGCTGATAGGTTACAGCGTGAGTGATACCTTCCGATTCAAAAATAAGTAAGTAGGTGTCCCACAGGGTAGAGGAAGAGGAGCGCTTTTAACTGGCTTTGATGGGCGGGGGGCGGGCCAGCAGGGAGAGCGGACCGGAAGCTCTTCCTTGGTCTTGCAGGGACTTCTGGGAAATGAAGTCCCCGCACGCTCGCAGCCCCGCTGGTTCCTCGCGCCCCTTACCGCCTTGCTGCCGGCGTCCTCGCGTTGGTCCTTGGAGATGCTGCCTCTACCAGCACCCACCGGCGAAGCGGCACCCGCGAAGCGGGTGCGGCGAGAGGTGGGCTGGGAGGCCGGTGCGCTGCTGGGCTGATAGGTTACAGCGTGAGTGATACCTTCCGATTCAAAAATAAGTAAGTAGGTGTCCCACAGGGTAGAGGAAGAGGAGCGCTTTTAACTGGCTTTGATGGGCGGGGGGGCGGGCCAGCAGGGAGAGCGGACCGGAAGCTCTTCCTTGGTCTTGCAGGGACTTCTGGGAAATGAAGTCCCCGCACGCTCGCAGCCCCGCTGGTTCCTCGCGCCCCTTACCGCCTTGCTGCCGGCGTCCTCGCGTTGGTCCTTGGAGATGCTGCCTCTACCAGCACCCACCGGCGAAGCGGCACCCGCGAAGCGGGTGCGGCGAGAGGTGGGCTGGGAGGCCGGTGCGCTGCTGGGCTGATAGGTTACAGCGTGAGTGATACCTTCCGATTCAAAAATAAGTAAGTAGGTCTGAAATTAATCCTTTTAAAGGTCCCCTAAGATACTCGTGGTGCGGTCTGTATGTCCCGGGGTGACTGGTAAATGTAGCGAGGAGCCCTAAACGTTTGCTTCACTTCTTTTGCCCCGTTTGATAGAGTTCCTTGCAGTGGGTGGCACAGTTATCACTCCTGACCACAAAGGCGATGGGCAGGTTCTCTTTCACCACTCATTCTAAGAAAGAATCCCTTTGCACAGATGATGATCCACAGTGTTTTATATGGGTGTAGAAGGCATTTAATTAAGCTCCTGTTTGGCCAATCAGATCTCAAAGTGATCAGCTTCCTTGGAAGACGGTTCTCTCAGTCAGACGGATGTGCTTCTTGAAGGAGGGAACTGGTACCAAGATGGGCACCTAGCAAATAGCTTTGTTCGAAGCTGGAAATTAATTCACTCAAAGCAAATGACAAACCAGCCTAAATACTAGCTGGCCACGGATGGCAATACTGTTCAAAAGAATCCCAGCCCCAGCCCCACTCCTCCAGCTCAAGGCTATATTATATCAAGAGACATCAATTTACACCAAGGAAGATCTGGGGAGAGCTTACCATCATGCTTGTGTGTGTGTGAGTGTGTGCGTGTGTGTGTGTGTGTTCCAAACACAATTGAATACAAAATACGGGACATTTCCTTCTATATCTTGTACTTATGTATCAAAAAACGAACAACTGCCCCATGGATTTACTGACCTGTATTTACTACATTGATTTTGACTAATGATGGTACATATTGCTTACAAGAGGATGTAAGAGACATATATAATATTCATGTCTGCTAATAAAACATGCATTTTTAATTATAAAAAAAAACAGCAATTGCAAAGCATGAGCTTAAGATTCAGGGTGGTGTGGAGTGGAAAAACGATGGATTTGGGCCCAAATCTTTTGACTGGGGTGAATGTGTGACATTGATCCACATTCTGTCCATCATTGTTGTTTTTGCAGTAACCGCTGAAGATTCAGTACAGCATCTGTGTTTTAACCGGCTACAGCATCAAACCACAGTGTCTGTGGCGTGGGGCGAGGAGGGGCTTCACCTGATCTAAGGCATGATGTACTAGAAGGCAGGCAATGGCATTGGTGGCACATTGGGCACTGATGTTTGATCTCTGAGACCAAGATACTAAAAGGTCGCATCAGAAAATCTGCGATTGCATTGGTTCTCAAAGCTACCTGTTTATTCAACATTCATTAGCAGGTCACTATTCCAATCCTCTGTGATTGTTTACAAACACAGATGTGGTATCTGCAAGGAACAGCAATCAACCATCACAGTAAAGCAGCTCATGTTCCTCAAAGAAACCAGAGCTGCTTTCTTTTGAAAAACAATAGCCCAGATTTACCAATGCTTTGCAGCAGGTTTGTGTCACAAAAGAGATGGAAACTGGTGCAAACTGTGTTTTTGGTGTTCGCTTTCCAGAGCCAAAACTTGTTTTTTACTGAAAGGTAGCCATGCACTACTTTGCGCAAATATATATCAAGGATGGTGTCGTGTTGGGCCTTAGGCCCACATGGCGCTGCAATGAAGGATGCAGACACGAGATAGTGGGTTAGTAAAACTGCCCTCGAGCACGAGGGCCCGGTCCCCTTTATTAACTGGGTCACGTGACTCGTGACACCAGTGGTGGGTGGGTGTAAAGTGTGGATGACATCATTAGAACAACTAGACCGTGTCCAGCAGGACACCACATTCCTCCCAAACTTTAGTAAAATGGAGACAAAACAAAGTCCGAACCTGTGGGATGAAAAACACAAAATATGCAAACTCATAATTTTAGAAAGGGTTTCTGCAGCTGCATGCTAGATGACACGGATTGAACTTGACGCTGAAGTGTTAGTTTTTCTTCGGCTCGACGTCCTGGTTCTCGGTGGGCGTGCTCTTCTGGACTGGCGCCATGGAAGTGTGTTCTGCAGTCCATTGAGATCTTGCTTTTGGGGTGACACAGAACAGGATGACCAGATGGTAGATTTGATGGAGGTTGTATTTTACTAGTCTTTCGGGTTTCTTCACTGTAGGCAGCTTGGCTTCACATTGCAAAGGAGGGAGAGGATGAAAGGCACCCCTCTCACTGGGACGCCCCTCTCGCGGGTATTCTCCTGCCACAAGATGTCCCGGAGGCCCTCTTCTTCAGGTTTCCGTTGGGCAGGGTGTTCTCTGCAGCGTTGCTTCAACTCCACAAGCCGGTGTGAATGGAGGAGGCGATGAGATTACTACCATGCATCCGTAGCTCTGCCTGGAGGGTGGTTGTTGACTCTTTCCTTTGCGCACCAGTTCCTCTTGTTCCTGGGACGTGCAGGGTAGACAGTGACGGATCCATCTCTCGTGTCGGGGCCCTCTGCCACCTGTGTCCCTGAGGCCTTTGCTCCTTGGATATCCACGAGCTGGTGTGGAGTGGTCAGTTCTCCTTCTGCCGGACGTCTGAACATTCTCCGCATCCAGGCTTCCGCTCAATCCCAAAGGTGGGTGTTGCCAATGGTCCAGGCTGTTCATTCCTGCAGTCGACGGGTTGTTCTGGGAACTTGTAAGTAGATGCCTGTTCTGTTTCTAGTGCCACCAATGTTCTCCTGGACATGTGGGTCACTGTACGCGGTGTTGTGGTGCATGTCACCTCTTGTTCTGGTGGGTGTGTAGACTTGTCACACCTCTCCTCACCTTTCTGGATGTTGTTGTTCTTGCTGGAGTCGTGCCACATGACTCCTTTCTTCTTCTCTTTTCTTCATGGCGTCGTGCCCTTCTTTTCTGTTTCCCTTTTCGCGACGCGGTCTGGCCATCTCGCTGCTCTTGTCCTCCTGACCAGGTTTCTCCGAGCGGCGTGCACTCCGTCGGTTTCCTTCTGGTCTTCTCCTGGCTCTAGGACACTGTCTTCTTTTCCACTCTGTGACTGGACCAGTCGCCGCGACCTTCTCCTGTTAATGGTTATACTTCTGGTTCTTGAGGGTGTCGAAGTTTGTTGGTTCCTTGGTTGCGGACCACGTCTTACTCGAACTTCTTGAACCTCTTGCCAGTCCACACTGCTGGTCTCTGGCAGTGGTGTTGATTGGCGCAGGTGCTGATGGCTGGGGTGATGGTGGTTGCCAGCCATGTAGAGACTCGGGATGATAGGTGTTGGGGACTTGCTGGGAGTGTTGGATGTCCGGAGAGATTTGGCAGCCATGTGCCTCCGCTTTGTTGATGTTGACCTTAGGTGGCGGCTTGACACGTAGAGTGTTCGGTTCCTCTCTTGCCTGTTGTGGGGCCACTGCCGACTCCATCTTGAGGTCGTGAGAGGGCGGCCGCTCAGTGCTGATCGTCGCCCTTGGCATCTGCGGACGGGAGCAGGGATGCCGACTGACTCAGACTGCCGACGCTCGGGGATGGACGGTCGCCTGGGGAAGCGTTGGGATGAGACGTGGACTGCGCTTGCTGCGGCTTATGTTTGGTTCATCCGTGGGGCTGTATCCTGGGACGTCGGTCTGCCTTGGTGGCTGTCTGGCATGTCAGGGTGTGCTCCTTGGCTGGCTGTGAGTCCTCGGTTTTCTCCCTTTGTTGACTTGTTCAGCCCACCTGTGCTCATCCGGTCTTCTGGGTGACAGAGCTGTCACTCTTTTCCTTTTCTTCGAGGGCGTTGCGTTTGGACCTCGAGGCGGCGCTGTCGTGGCGCCGGCTTCTGCCTTTGCTCTGGCGTGTCGCTGCCTCACTCTGGCACCTTTGTGCGCTGTCCTGTGGTGTTGGCGTGTTGCTGTGCAGCGCCTCTTTGCGTTTTTCACAGTTCTGTGGTGTCTTGGTACCATTGGCACGTCAGGTAGCCTTGTCATGCAACTCCTGTGGAATAGTGCCAATCTTTACTGTCACTGTGCTTGTATGGCAGCAGTGTTTTAGCTGTTGTGTATTTCCATGATCCTGGTTATGTTCTCTACTTTTTAGTAGTAGCCTGGACGTGGCTTCCTCTGTTGTTGGCACTGATTGTGGGCGGCAGCAAACGAGTGCTCTTTATTGCAGGCTTGACAATCCCCTGTGGGCTTTATTTTTTCGTTTCAAACTGCATTGGCGCAAAACGGCCACTAGATGGCGCTGCAGGGCTTTTCTCTCACAGTCAGCGGCCGTTTTGTTTGCTTTTCGAACCCTCAACAGAATGCAGCCAGTAGCCTGTACACCGCAGGAGGCCCTTCCGCAGGCCAGCGGCGGCACCTCACGTCTCCCGGTGAGTCACTTTATGCATGTGTATCCTTTGGTGCTGGGAAGAGGGGGGGGAAAGACGCCGGATGAGGCAGCGCTGTTGGTGATCCACCTGGGTGTGCCCTGTGTGTTGCGGGTACAGGGAATGTCTGCCCAGAGACGGTAGATTTTTCAGTTGCTCCTTACCGTGTCTTGTGGCCGGTGCGGTGCTGCTCGGGTTGGCCGGGTGGCGCTGCAGGCACCTCACAGGCCAAAGTTCTCTTCCTGGAGGCCTCCCTAGATCGGGGCAGGCAAAGCGGGAGGGGCCGTGCAGTCGCTCTGCTTCGCTGTATATGCCTCCTGGTGCAGGGAGTGGGGTCGGCTTGTACTTTCCTTGGCCGAGACGGGCCGTTCCGCTGGAGGTCTCCTCAGTGCAGCAGCTGCAGGGAGCGCAGACCGCGTGGCTATGGCTTTGCTTTGATGTCCTTCTTCACCCCACGCAGGGGGAAGGTCATGCGCTGAGCACAGGAGGCACAGGGACGGCTCCCAGTCACCTCCGGTGGGGGCAGTCAGTTGCGGCCCGGTTATGGCAGATGCGGGTGGGCTCCGCTCGGCCTCCTCGTTTGTGGGGCTAAGGGGCTCACGATGATGTGGGTGGGCTCCGCTTTGTGTGCATGGGCGTCCGGCAGCTCTCCACATGCTGCGCGGCGGTCCCTTTAAAAATTATCCACCCCGCCGCCGCAGTCTTACTTCACACCCGCTGCGCGGCGGGGGGTGCTGCAGGCTGGCCGCGGGTGGGCTTCGCTGGCCTTGCTTCTCTATGTGTTCTTCTTCGGCAGCATCGCGCTCAGCAGGGCGCCATGGCTATGTGGGTGGGCTCCGCGTTGGACTCTCCGTGGTGGGGGTCAGTGGCGACCGACGCGGGTGGGCTCCAGTCGGTGCGCTGTGTCTCTGTGTGCCTTACTCCACATGGCAGCACTCGGCTAGGCTGGAGAGGTGTGGGGTGGGCTCCCGGTCACCTTCTCCTGGACGTGCAGACTCGGGGCTAGGCACTCGCTCCGCAGGCTTGTCGGCGGCAGGCGCCGATCGTCGCAGGGGGTTTGCCTTTAGGCAGCCATCAATCTCTCCCCCTTTTTCTTTAGCTGGTGCACGCGGGGCACAGCCACCTCATCGCCAGTGTCGTGTTGGGCCTTAGGCCCACATGGCGCTGCAATGAAGGATGCAGACACGAGATAGTGGGTTAGTAAAACTGGCCTCGAGCACGAGCGCCCGGCCCCCTTTATTAACTGGGTCACGTGACTCGTGACACCAGTGGTGGGTGGATGTAAAGTGTGGATGACATCATTAGAACAACTAGACCGTGTCCAGCAGGACACTACAGATGGTACATGTACATTTTCATGCAACCACCCACATTTTTGGGCTCGAATCCTTAGCTACAAAAAAGGTCACACAGATCTGTATCAAAAAATGACATCTCCTTGAAGCTGGAATAATGTGCAGTGCACATAAATAGTTAGAAAACTTGTTAACTGTGTCTAATCAGAGTATTTTGTGTTAGAAAGATACCCTTTCAGTACAAAGGCAGAACAAAATCTATATTAGAGATCACAAACAAACACTTTAACTATGGTGCAAGGGTGTGTAAGTTGCATCAGGCAGTCCAAAGTGTGACAGCACTGGGAGAGAGAGCAACAGCACCATATGTTAGGAGCAATGGCGCTGTTCTGTCCTGTCCCTCTGACACAATGAAGTGAAGCAACTTTGGGTTTAGTATTGAGTCAAATGTTATGAAATTTGCTCCAAAGAGTTTTCCATTTTGAAATATATGGAGATGAATGGGCAGGGATTCCCTGGACCACTGTCTGTTGCATCAGGATGCATTCACAAAAGAACTAAACAAACTGCCTGATGAATTCAATTGGCCCAGTATCTCACCTTGCTTTAGAAGATGCTCATCTAGGAGTCATGGTATATGGTATATATGCATATAATTTCAGCAATACTATTCATAACAACAAAGAATCAAAAGTGTCATCATTTTGAATGTTATAAGAATTATATATCGTTTATTGTAATCATATCTATATAAATATATCCATACATATCACATTGCAAAGCCATTCCAAAGGTCCATAAATATTAAAACGAAAATGACTGCACCCTCAGATATGACCATGGAGGTGCCCCCACTAGTGCTCCCGCTCGTCAACCAATCCACTCATACCGCATTCATTCAATGGACAGACCTTTTCACATACCAAAAGATCCATAGATCAACGAGGCAATATCAACACATAATGGTAGCAATATACAAATGCTGAACAGGTGAGAGATTTTTCGATCTTCAGCTATTTTACACACAAATGTGTAAGTTGATGTATTTATTAACCATGATCACTCAGAATATGATCATTTGGATTTCCTAAGGGTCGTGTCTTGTTGTCTAATAATGCGCCATCAGGATGCACAACAAGATTTCCGAATGGAAACAAGTACGAAAGAGACCTTCCCCTTCTTAAATCTTCTTTTTGAATTGTCAATAACTGATCTGCGCTACCAAACCAGCGATACATTCCGCTGTGACCCCCAATTAGTAGGAAAGGCCCCTTTCATGTCCCCTCCTAATTGTGATACAAACAATAAAAGACAGTCCTTCGTGTCTGCTTTATCGTTTGAAGCAGACACGAATGACTGTCTATGGAGCACCCAGGGTTGAAAGAGCTATAAAGCTTACGCAAGAGCATTCCGGGTGCAGGGAGGACAATGTAAGAAACGTATTGCCCTATACATCTAGAGGTCTATCCCCCTTTTTTAATAAAAGGCTTCATTTTCACTAGAAGATATACCGAGACACGATCCGGTTCATCTCAACAGAGAGATTTGCTATACTAATGCTGATGTGATGTTGTGAGCTAAGGCCGCTACACATTGATTCTGAGGGATACCCAACTATTTCAACATTGATTATCGAAGACATAGGTGCCTGCCCTTATCAAAAACTACAATAAGAGTGAAGGTACACTAATTGAAATTGAATGAGGAAGGAAAATTATTGTTAGTCCTGAAGAAGGAGGTCCTCTTCGTTTACATCCACCGAAACGCGTCGACGCAGAGAGCTTTGTTAAATTTGATGTGGAACAGGAACTTCAGAAGTAAGGGATAGTTGTTCTCTGCTAAGTCTTGTCAACATAAGGTTCAAATTAACACTTCAAAGGCATAATCTGATTGCCTTTTTTATTTCCCTTCCATGTGGTACTTTCTTTTTTATGTTGACATATTTACTGTATTAGCCATGAATTTTTTAATGTGTTTTTAATAGCCCTCTCGGGTATCATGTTATTCTCTGATGTGGTTTTAATATGAATTTTTATGTTGTGATTTATCTTTGTGATTTTCATAAATGATGCATTAAAACTTTTTACTATAAGTACTTTCATATCTGGAGTGGAGTTGTTCCAACTGTGTGATAAATTTGGGCTGATTGGTGTGAAATTGGATGTTTGAAAGAAATAAACTTTTCGAGTAGAGTTAGAAAGAGCATAAAGTACAGGTTCAAAGGGAATCTTTATAACTATACTGTTGTTTGTGGTGATCTGTCCGTTTGGACATTTTGAGCCCCTCTCCTTGTTTTAAGATAAACAGTACAACCACATGGCAGACGCCTGCCCTTCTCTCTGAGTAATTTACAACAAGGGGTGGTGATGGACAGAGTCTCTGAATTAAGCAGAGTACTCTCACCCAGTCAAGAGATCAGGGCTAGATCCAACACCGTTTTTTAGCTCATTGCACCATCCCAGTTTCAGAACCTGGCTGTATGCAAATTAGTCTGTCCCTGGCCCAGTGCATCATGGGAACAGGGCAGACCAGACTACAAAAGCCAATTCTTACACTGGGAAGGAAACAAGCTTCCGGGGACCGGTTTCTGCCATTTCAGGCGTCTTCGGCCCGGCTTGCTTGAATCCTGATGGTGCAATGAGCAAGGGACTCACATCTGAGTATACCCTTCCACGCTTAGGGTGGACAAAATAATTTACAACAAGGGGTGGTGATGGACAGAGTCTCTGAATTAAGCAGAGTACTCTCACCCAGTCAAGAGATCAGGGCTAGATCCAACACCGTTTTTTAGCTCATTGCACCATCCCAGTTTCAGAACCTGGCTGTATGCAAATTAGTCTGTCCCTGGCCCAGTGCATCATGGGAACAGGGCAGACCAGACTACAAAAGCCAATTCTTACACTGGGAAGGAAACAAGCTTCCGGGGACCGGTTTCTGCCATTTCAGGCGTCTTCGGCACGGCTTGCTTGAATCCTGATGGTGCAATGAGCAAGGGACTCACATCTGAGTATACCCTTCCACGCTTAGGGTGGACAAAATAATTTACAACAAGGGGTGGTGATGGACAGAGTCTCTGAATTAAGCAGAGTACTCTCACCCAGTCAAGAGATCAGGGCTAGATCCAACACCGTTTTTTAGCTCATTGCACCATCCCAGTTTCAGAACCTGGCTGTATGCAAATTAGTCTGTCCCTGCCCCAGTGCATCATGGGAACAGGGCAGACCAGACTACAAAAGCCAATTCTTACACTGGGAAGGAAACAAGCTTCCGGGGACCGGTTTCTGCCATTTCAGGCGTCTTCGGCCCGGCTTGCTTGAATCCTGATGGTGCAATGAGCAAGGGACTCACATCTGAGTATACCCTTCCACGCTTAGGGTGGACAAAATAATTTACAACAAGGGGTGGTGATGGACAGAGTCTCTGAATTAAGCAGAGTACTCTCACCCAGTCAAGAGATCAGGGCTAGATCCAACACCGTTTTTTAGCTCATTGCACCATCCCAGTTTCAGAACCTGGCTGTATGCAAATTAGTCTGTCCCTGGCCCAGTGCATCATGGGAACAGGGCAGGCCAGACTACAAAAGCCAATTCTTACACTGGGAAGGAAACAAGCTTCCGGGGACCGGTTTCTGCCATTTCAGGCGTCTTCGGCCCGGCTTGCTTGAATCCTGATGGTGCAATGAGCAAGGGACTCACATCTGAGTATACCCTTCCACGCTTAGGGTGGACAAAATAATTTACAACAAGGGGTGGTGATGGACAGAGTCTCTGAATTAAGCAGAGTACTCTCACCCAGTCAAGAGATCAGGGCTAGATCCAACACCGTTTTTTAGCTCATTGCACCATCCCAGTTTCAGAACCTGGCTGTATGCAAATTAGTCTGTCCCTGGCCCAGTGCATCATGGGAACAGGGCAGACCAGACTACAAAAGCCAATTCTTACACTGGGAAGGAAACAAGCTTCCGGGGACCGGTTTCTGCCATTTCAGGCGTCTTCGACCCGGCTTGCTTGAATCCTGATGGTGCAATGAGCAAGGGACTCACATCTGAGTATACCCTTCCACGCTTAGGGTGGACAAAATAATTTACAACAAGGGGTGGTGATGGACAGAGTCTCTGAATTAAGCAGAGTACTCTCACCCAGTCAAGAGATCAGGGCTAGATCCAACACCGTTTTTTAGCTCATTGCACCATCCCAGTTTCAGAACCTGGCTGTATGCAAATTAGTCTGTCCCTGGCCCAGTGCATCATGGGAACAGGGCAGACCAGACTACAAAAGCCAATTCTTACACTGGGAAGGAAACAAGCTTCCGGGGACCGGTTTCTTCCATTTCAGGCGTCTTCGGCCCGGCTTGCTTGAATCCTGATGGTGCAATGAGCAAGGGACTCACATCTGAGTATACCCTTCCACGCTTAGGGTGGACAAAATAATTTACAACAAGGGGTGGTGATGGACTGAGTCTCTGAATTAAGCAGAGTACTCTCACCCAGTCAAGAGATCAGGGCTAGATCCAACACCGTTTTTTAGCTCATTGCACCATCCCAGTTTCAGAACCTGGCTGTATGCAAATTAGTCTGTCCCTGGCCCAGTGCTTCATGGGAACAGGGCAGACCAGACTACAAAAGCCAATTCTTACACTGGGAAGGAAACAAGCTTCCGGGGACCGGTTTCTGCCATTTCAGGCGTCTTCGGCCCGGCTTGCTTGAATCCTGATGGTGCAATGAGCAAGGGACTCACATCTGAGTATACCCTTCCACGCTTAGGGTGGACAAAATAATTTACAACAAGGGGTGGTGATGGACAGAGTCTCTGAATTAAGCAGAGTACTCTCACCCAGTCAAGAGATCAGGGCTAGATCCAACACTGTTTTTTAGCTCATTGCACCATCCCAGTTTCAGAACCTGGCTGTATGCAAATTAGTCTGTCCCTGGCCCAGTGCATCATGGGAACAGGGCAGACCAGACTACAAAAGCCAATTCTTACACTGGGAAGGAAACAAGCTTCCGGGGACCGGTTTCTGCCATTTCAGGCGTCTTCGGCCCGGCTTGCTTGAATCCTGATGGTGCAATGAGCAAGGGACTCACATCTGAGTATACCCTTCCACGCTTAGGGTGGACAAAATAATTTACAACAAGGGGTGGTGATGGACAGAGTCTCTGAATTAAGCAGAGTACTCTCACCCAGTCAAGAGATCAGGGCTAGATCCAACACCGTTTTTTAGCTCATTGCACCATCCCAGTTTCAGAACCTGGCTGTATGCAAATTAGTCTGTCCCTGGCCCAGTGCATCATGGGAACAGGGCAGACCAGACTACAAAAGCCAATTCTTACACTGGGAAGGAAACAAGCTTCCGGGGACCGGTTTCTGCCATTTCAGGCGTCTTCGGCCCGGCTTGCTTGAATCCTGATGGTGCAATGAGCAAGGGACTCACATCTGAGTATACCCTTCCACGCTTAGGGTGGACAAAATAATTTACAACAAGGGGTGGTGATGGACAGAGTCTCTGAATTAAGCAGAGTACTCTCACCCAGTCAAGAGATCAGGGCTAGATCCAACACCGTTTTTTAGCTCATTGCACCATCCCAGTTTCAGAACCTGGCTGTATGCAAATTAGTCTGTCCCTGGCCCAGTGCATCATGGGAACAGGGCAGACCAGACTACAAAAGCCAATTCTTACACTGGGAAGGAAACAAGCTTCCGGGGACCGGTTTCTGCCATTTCAGGCGTCTTCGGCCCGGCTTGCTTGAATCCTGATGGTGCAATGAGCAAGGGACTCACATCTGAGTACACCCTTCCACGCTTAGGGTGGACAAAATAATTTACAACAAGGGGTGGTGATGGACAGAGTCTCTGAATTAAGCAGAGTACTCTCACCCAGTCAAGAGATCAGGGCTAGATCCAACACCGTTTTTAGCTCATTGCACCATCCCAGTTTCAGAACCTGGCTGTATGCAAATTAGTCTGTCCCTGGCCCAGTGCATCATGGGAACAGGGCAGACCAGACTACAAAAGCCAATTCTTACACTGGGAAGGAAACAAGCTTCCGGGGACCGGTTTCTGCCATTTCAGGCGTCTTCGGCCCGGCTTGCTTGAATCCTGATGGTGCAATGAGCAAGGGACTCACATCTGAGTATACCCTTCCACGCTTAGGGTGGACAAAATAATTTACAACAAGGGGTGGTGATGGACAGAGTCTCTGAATTAAGCAGAGTACTCTCACCCAGTCAAGAGATCAGGGCTAGATCCAACACCGTTTTTTAGCTCATTGCACCATCCCAGTTTCAGAACCTGGCTGTATGCAAATTAGTCTGTCCCTGGCCCAGTGCATCATGGGAACAGGGCAGACCAGACTACAAAAGCCAATTCTTACACTGGGAAGGAAACAAGCTTCCGGGGACCGGTTTCTGCCATTTCAGGCGTCTTCGGCCCGGCTTGCTTGAATCCTGATGGTGCAATGAGCAAGGGACTCACATCTGAGTACACCCTTCCACGCTTAGGGTGGACAAAATAATTTACAACAAGGGGTGGTGATGGACAGAGTCTCTGAATTAAGCAGAGTACTCTCACCCAGTCAAGAGATCAGGGCTAGATCCAACACCGTTTTTAGCTCATTGCACCATCCCAGTTTCAGAACCTGGCTGTATGCAAATTAGTCTGTCCCTGGCCCAGTGCATCATGGGAACAGGGCAGACCAGACTACAAAAGCCAATTCTTACACTGGGAAGGAAACAAGCTTCCGGGGACCGGTTTCTGCAATTTCAGGTGTCTTCGGCCCGGCTTGCTTGAATCCTGATGGTGCAATGAGCAAGGGACTCACATCTGAGTATACCCTTCCACGCTTAGGGTGGACAAAATAATTTACAACAAGGGGTGGTGATGGACAGAGTCTCTGAATTAAGCAGAGTACTCTCACCCAGTCAAGAGATCAGGGCTAGATCCAACACCGTTTTTTAGCTCATTGCACCATCCCAGTTTCAGAACCTGGCTGTATGCAAATTAGTCTGTCCCTGGCCCAGTGCATCATGGGAACAGGGCAGACCAGACTACAAAAGCCAATTCTTACACTGGGAAGGAAACAAGCTTCCGGGGACCGGTTTCTGCCATTTCAGGCGTCTTCGGCCCGGCTTGCTTGAATCCTGATGGTGCAATGAGCAAGGGACTCACATCTGAGTATACCCTTCCACGCTTAGGGTGGACAAAATAATTTACAACAAGGGGTGGTGATGGACAGAGTCTCTGAATTAAGCAGAGTACTCTCACCCAGTCAAGAGATCAGGGCTAGATCCAACACCGTTTTTTAGCTCATTGCACCATCCCAGTTTCAGAACCTGGCTGTATGCAAATTAGTCCGTCCCTGGCCCAGTGCATCATGGGAACAGGGCAGACCAGACTACAAAAGCCAATTCTTACACTGGGAAGGAAACAAGCTTCCGGGGACCGGTTTCTGCCATTTCAGGCATCTTCGGCCCGGCTTGCTTGAATCCTGATGGTGCAATGAGCAAGGGACTCACATCTGAGTATACCCTTCCACGCTTAGGGTGGACAAAATAATTTACAACAAGGGGTGGTGATGGACAGAGTCTCTGAATTAAGCAGAGTACTCTCACCCAGTCAAGAGATCAGGGCTAGATCCAACACCGTTTTTTAGCTCATTGCACCATCCCAGTTTCAGAACCTGGCTGTATGCAAATTAGTCTGTCCCTGGCCCAGTGCATCATGGGAACAGGGCAGACCAGACTACAAAAGCCAATTCTTACACTGGGAAGGAAACAAGCTTCTGGGGACCGGTTTCTGCCATTTCAGGCGTCTTCGGCCCGGCTTGCTTGAATCCTGATGGTGCAATGAGCAAGGGACTCACATCTGAGTATACCCTTCCACGCTTAGGGTGGACAAAATAATTTACAACAAGGGGTGGTGATGGACAGAGTCTCTGAATTAAACAGAGTACTCTCACCCAGTCAAGAGATCAGGGCTAGATCCAACACCGTTTTTTAGCTCATTGCACCATCCCAGTTTCAGAACCTGGCTGTATGCAAATTAGTCTGTCCCTGGCCCAGTGCATCATGGGAACAGGGCAGACCAGACTAGACTACAAAAGCCAATTCTTACACTGGGAAGGAAACAAGCTTCCGGGGACCGGTTTCTGCCATTTCAGGCGTCTTCGGCCCGGCTTGCTTAAATCCTGATGGTGCAATGAGCAAGGGACTCACATCTGAGTATACCCTTCCACGCTTAGGGTGGACAAAATAATTTACAACAAGGGGTGGTGATGGACAGAGTCTCTGAATTAAGCAGAGTACTCTCACCCAGTCAAGAGATCAGGGCTAGATCCAACACCGTTTTTTAGCTCATTGCACCATCCCAGTTTCAGAACCTGGCTGTATGCAAATTAGTGTGTCCCTGGCCCAGTGCATCATGGGAACAGGGCAGACCAGACTACAAAAGCCAATTCTTACACTGGGAAGGAAACAAGCTTCCGGGGACCGGTTTCTGCCATTTCAGGCGTCTTCGGCCCGGCTTGCTTGAATCCTGATGGTGCAATGAGCAAGGGACTCACATCTGAGTATACCCTTCCACGCTTAGGGTGGACAAAATAATTTACAACAAGGGGTGGTGATGGACAGAGTCTCTGAATTAAGCAGAGTAATCTCACCCAGTCAAGAGATCAGGGCTAGATCCAACACCGTTTTTTAGCTCATTGCACCATCCCAGTTTCAGAACCTGGCTGTATGCAAATTAGTCTGTCCCTGGCCCAGTGCATCATGGGAACAGGGCAGACCAGACTACAAAAGCCAATTCTTACACTGGGAAGGAAACAAGCTTCCGGGGACCGGTTTCTGCCATTTCAGGCATCTTCGGCCCGGCTTGCTTGAATCCTGATGGTGCAAAGAGCAAGGGACTCACATCTGAGTATACCCTTCCACGCTTAGGGTGGACAAAATAATTTACAACAAGGGGTGGTGATGGACAGAGTCTCTGAATTAAGCAGAGTACTCTCACCCAGTCAAGAGATCAGGGCTAGATCCAACACCGTTTTTTAGCTCATTGCACCATCCCAGTTTCAGAACCTGGCTGTATGGAAATTAGTCTGTCCCTGGCCCAGTGCATCATGGGAACAGGGCAAACCAGACTACAAAAGCCAATTCTTACACTGGGAAGGAAACAAGCTTCCGGGGACCGGTTTCTGCCATTTCAGGCGTCTTCGGCCCGGCTTGCTTGAATCCTGATGGTGCAATGAGCAAGGGACTCACATCTGAGTATACCCTTCCACGCTTAGGGTGGACAAAATAATTTACAACAAGGGGTGGTGATGGACAGAGTCTCTGAATTAAGCAGAGTACTCTCACCCAGTCAAGAGATCAGGGCTAGATCCAACACCGTTTTTTAGCTCATTGCACCATCCCAGTTTCAGAACCTGGCTGTATGCAAATTAGTCTGTCCCTGGCCCAGTGCATCATGGGAACAGGGCAGACCAGACTACAAAAGCCAATTCTTACACTGGGAAGGAAACAAGCTTCCGGAGACCGGTTTCTGCCATTTCAGGCGTCTTCGGCCCGGCTTGCTTGAATCCTGATGGTGCAATGAGCAAGGGACTCACATCTGAGTATACCCTTCCACGCTTAGGGTGGACAAAATAATTTACAACAAGGGGTGGTGATGGACAGAGTCTCTGAATTAAGCAGAGTACTCTCACCCAGTCAAGAGATCAGGGCTAGATCCAACACCGTTTTTTAGCTCATTGCATCATCCCAGTTTCAGAACCTGGCTGTATGCAAATTAGTCTGTCCCTGGCCCAGTGCATCATGGGAACAGGGCAGACCAGACTACAAAAGCCAATTCTTACACTGGGAAGGAAACAAGCTTCCGGGGACCGGTTTCTGCCATTTCAGGCGTCTTCGGCCCGGCTTGCTTGAATCCTGATGGTGCAACGAGCAAGGGACTCACATCTGAGTATACCCTTCCACGCTTAGGGTGGACAAAATAATTTACAACAAGGGGTGGTGATGGACAGAGTCTCTGAATTAAGCAAAGTACTCTCACCCAGTCAAGAGATCAGGGCTAGATCCAACACCGTTCTTTAGCTCATTGCACCATCCCAGTTTCAGAACCTGGCTGTATGCAAATTAGTCTGTCCCTGGCCCAGTGCATCATGGGAACAGGGCAGACCAGACTACAAAAGCCAATTCTTACACTGGGAAGGAAACAAGCTTCCGGGGACCGGTTTCTGCCATTTCAGGCGTCTTCGGCCCGGCTTGCTTGAATCCTGATGGTGCAATGATTATGGGACTCACATCTGAGTATACCCTTCCACGCTTAGGGTGGACAAAATAATTTACAACAAGGGGTGGTGATGGACAGAGTCTCTGAATTAAGCAGAGTACTCTCACCCAGTCAAGAGATCAGGGCTAGATCCAACACCGTTTTTTAGCTCATTGCACCATCCCAGTTTCAGAACCTGACTGTATGCAAATTAGTCTGTCCCTGGCCCAGTGCATCATGGGAACAGGGCAGACCAGACTACAAAAGCCAATTCTTACACTGGGAAGGAAACAAGCTTCCGGGGACCGGTTTCTGCCATTTCAGGCGTCTTCGGCCCGGCTTGCTTGAATCCTGATGGTGCAATGAGCAAGGGACTCACATCTGAGTATACCCTTCTACGCTTAGGGTGGACAAAATAATTTACAACAAGGGGTGGTGATGGACAGAGTCTCTGAATTAAGCAGAGTACTCTCACCCAGTCAAGAGATCAGGGCTAGATCCAACACCGTTTTTTAGCTCATTGCACCATCCCAGTTTCAGAACCTGGCTGTATGCAAATTAGTCTGTCCCTGGCCCAGTGCATCATGGGAACAGGGCAGACCAGACTACAAAAGCCAATTCTTACACTGGGAAGGAAACAAGCTTCCGGGGACCGGTTTCTGCCATTTCAGGCGTCTTCGGCCCGGCTTGCTTGAATCCTGATGGTGCAATGAGCAAGGGACTCACATCTGAGTATACCCTTCCACGCTTAGGGTGGACAAAATAATTTACAACAAGGGGTGTCGATGGACAGAGTCTCTGAATTAAGCAGAGTACTCTCACCCAGTCAAGAGATCAGGGCTAGATCCAACACCGTTTTTTAGCTCATTGCACCATCCCAGTTTCAGAACCTGGCTGTATGCAAATTAGTCTGTCCCTGGCCCAGTGCATCATGGGAACAGGGCAGACCAGACTACAAAAGCCAATTCTTACACTGGGAAGGAAACAAGCTTCCGGGGACCGGTTTCTGCCATTTCAGGCGTCTTCGGCCCGGCTTGCTTGAATCCTGATGGTGCAATGAGCAAGGGACTCACATCTGAGTATACCCTTCCACGCTTAGGGTGGACAAAATAATTTACAACAAGGGGTGGTGATGGACAGAGTCTCTGAATTAAGCAGAGTACTCTCACCCAGTCAAGAGATCAGGGCTAGATCCAACACCGTTTTTTAGCTCATTGCACCATCCCAGTTTCAGAATCTGGCTGTATGCAAATTAGTCTGTCCCTGGCCCAGTGCATCATGGGAACAGGGCAGACCAGACTACAAAAGCCAATTCTTACACTGGGAAGGAAACAAGCTTCCGGGGACCGGTTTCTGCCATTTCAGGCGTCTTCGGCCCGGCTTGCTTGAATCCTGATGGTGCAATGAACAAGGGACTCACATCTGAGTATACCCTTCCACGCTTAGGATGGACAAAATAATTTACAACAAGGGGTGTCGATGGACAGAGTCTCTGAATTAAGCAGAGTACTCTCACCCAGTCAAGAGATCAGGGCTAGATCCAACACCGTTTTTTAGCTCATTGCACCATCCCAGTTTCAGAACCTGGCTGTATGCAAATTAGTCTGTCCCTGGCCCAGTGCATCATGGGAACAGGGCAGACCAGACTACAAAAGCCAATTCTTACACTGGAAAGGAAACAAGTTTCCGGGGACCGATTTCTGCCATTTCAGGCGTCTTCGGCCCGGCTTGCTTGAATCCTGATGGTGCAATGAGCAAGGGACTCACATCTGAGTATACCCTTCCACGCTTAGGGTGGACAAAATAATTTACAACAAGGGGTGGTGATGGACAGAGTCTCTGAATTAAGCAGAGTACTCTCACCCAGTCAAGAGATCAGGGCTAGATCCAACACCGTTTTTTTAGCTCATTGCACCATCCCAGTTTCAGAACCTGGTTGTATGCAAATTAGTCTGTCCCTGGCCCAGTGCATCATGGGAACAGGGCAGACCAGACTACAAAAGCCAATTCTTACACTGGGAAGGAAACAAGCTTCCGTGGACCGGTTTCTGCCATTTCAGGCGTCTTCGGCCCGGCTTGGTTGAATCCTGATGGTGCAATGAGCAAGGGACTCACATCTGAGTATACCCTTCCACGCTTAGGGTGGACAAAATAATTTACAACAAGGGGTGGTGATGGACAGAGTCTCTGAATTAAGCGGAGTACTCTCACCCAGTCAAGAGATCAGGACTAGATCCAACACCGTTTTTTAGCTCATTGCACCATCCCAGTTTCAGAACCTGGCTGTATGCAAATTAGTCTGTCCCTGGCCCAGTGCATCATGGGAACAGGGCAGACCAGACTACAAAAGCCAATTCTTACACTGGGAAGGAAACAAGCTTCCGGGGACCGGTTTCTGCCATTTCAGGCGTCTTCGGCCCGGCTTGCTTGAATCCTGATGGTGCAATGAGCAAGGGACTCACATCTGAGTATACCCTTCCACGCTTAGGGTGGACAAAATAATTTACAACAAGGGGTGTCGATGGACAGAGTCTCTGAATTAAGCAGAGTACTCTCACCCAGTCAAGAGATCAGGGCTAGATCCAACATCGTTTTTTAGCTCATTGCACCATCACCACCCCCTTTTCTGTATCGTTTTTGGCCACTATAGGTGTGGCAGGGTATACTCAGACATGAGTCCCTTTCTCACTGCTCCATCAGGATTCAAGCAAGCCGGGCCGAAGAGGCTGAAATGCCAGAAACCGGTCCCCGGTAGCTTGTCTCCTTTCTGGTGAAGAATTGGCTTGGTAGTTTGGTCTGCCCTGTTCCCATGATGCACTGGGCCAGGGACAGACTAATTTGCATATAGCCAGGTTCTGAGCTGGGATGGGGCAGTCAGATAAATAACGGTGATGGATCAAGCCCTGATCTTTGGACTGGGTAAGAGTGGTCTGCTTAATTCAGACACTCTGTTCATCACCACCCCCTTTTCTGTATCGTTTTTGGCCACTATAGGTGTGGCAGGGTATACTCAGACATGAGTCCCTTTCTCACTGCTCCATCAGGATTCAAGCAAGCCGGGCCGAAGAGGCTGAAATGCCAGAAACCGGTCCCCGGTAGCTTGTCTCCTTTCTGGTGAAGAATTGGCTTGGTAGTTTGGTCTGCCCTGTTCCCATGATGCACTGGGCCAGGGACAGACTAATTTGCATATAGCCAGGTTCTGAGCTGGGATGGGGCAGTGAGATAAATAACGGTGATGGATCAAGCCCTGATCTTTGGACTGGGTAAGAGTGGTCTGCTTAATTCAGACACTCTGTTCATCACCACCCCCTTTTCTGTATCGTTTTTGGCCACTATAGGTGTGGCAGGGTATACTCAGACATGAGTCCCTTTCTCACTGCTCCATCAGGATTCAAGCAAGCCGGGCCGAAGAGGCTGAAATGCCAGAAACCGGTCCCCGGTAGCTTGTCTCCTTTCTGGTGAAGAATTGGCTTGGTAGTTTGGTCTGCCCTGTTCCCATGATGCACTGGGCCAGGGACAGACTAATTTGCATATAGCCAGGTTCTGAGCTGGGATGGGGCAGTGAGATAAATAACGGTGATGGATCAAGCCCTGATCTTTGGACTGGGTAAGAGTGGTCTGCTTAATTCAGACACTCTGTTCATCACCACCCCCTTTTCTGTATCGTTTTTGGCCACTATAGGTGTGGCAGGGTATACTCAGACATGAGTCCCTTTCTCACTGCTCCATTAGGATTCAAGCAAGCCGGGCCGAAGAGGCTGAAATGCCAGAAACCGGTCCCCGGTAGCTTGTCTCCTTTCTGGTGAAGAATTGGCTTGGTAGTTTGGTCTGCCCTGTTCCCATGATGCACTGGGCCAGGGACAGACTAATTTGCATATAGCCAGGTTCTGAGCTGGGATTGGGCAGTGACATAAATAACGGTGATGGATCAAGCCCTGATCTTTGGACTGGGTAAGAGTGGTCTGCTTAATTCAGACACTCTGTTCATCACCACCCCCTTTTCTGTATCGTTTTTGGCCACTATAGGTGTGGCAGGGTATACTCAGACATGAGTCCCTTTCTCACTGCTCCATCAGGATTCAAGCAAGCCGGGCCGAAGAGGCTGAAATGCCAGAAACCGGTCCCCGGTAGCTTGTCTCCTTTCTGGTGAAGAATTGGCTTGGTAGTTTGGTCTGCCCTGTTCCCATGATGCACTGGGCCAGGGAGAGACTAATTTGCATATAGCCAGGTTCTGAGCTGGGATGGGGCAGTGAGATAAATAACGGTGATGGATCAAGCCCTGATCTTTGGACTGGGTAAGAGTGGTCTGCTTAATTCAGACACTCTGTTCATCACCACCCCCTTTTCTGTATCGTTTTTGGCCACTATAGGTGTGGCAGGGTATACTCAGACATGAGTCCCTTTCTTACTGCTCCATCAGGATTCAAGCAAGCCGGGCCGAAGAGGCTGAAATGCCAGAAACCGGTCCCCGGTAGCTTGTCTCCTTTCTGGTGAAGAATTGGCTTGGTAGTTTGGTCTGCCCTGTTCCCATGATGCACTGGGCCAGGGACAGACTAATTTGCATATAGCCAGGTTCTGAGCTGGGATGGGGCAGTGAGATAAATAACGGTGATGGATCAAGCCCTGATCTTTGGACTGGGTAAGAGTGGTCTGCTTAATTCAGACACTCTGTTCATCACCACCCCCTTTTCTGTATCGTTTTTGGCCACTATAGGTGTGGCAGGGTATACTCAGACATGAGTCCCTTTCTCACTGCTCCATCAGGATTCAAGCAAGCCGGGCCGAAGAGGCTGAAATGCCAGAAACCGGTCCCCGGTAGCTTGTCTCCTTTCTGGTGAAGAATTGGCTTGGTAGTTTGGTCTGCCCTGTTCCCATGATGCACTGGGCCAGGGACAGACTAATTTGCATATAGCCAGGTTCTGAGCTGGGATGTGGCAGTGAGATAAATAACGGTGATGGATCAAGCCCTGATCTTTGGACTGGGTAAGAGTGGTCTGCTTAATTCAGACACTCTATTCATCACCACCCCCTTTTCTGTATCGTTTTTGGCCACTATAGGTGTGGCAGGGTATACTCAGACATGAGTCCCTTTCTCACTGCTCCATCAGGATTCAAGCAAGCCGGGCCGAAGAGGCTGAAATGCCAGAAACCGGTCCCCGGTAGCTTGTCTCCTTTCTGGTGAAGAATTGGCTTGGTAGTTTGGTCTGCCCTGTTCCCATGATGCACTGGGCCAGGGACAGACTAATTTGCATATAGCCAGGTTCTGAGCTGGGGTGGGGCAGTGAGATAAATAACGGTGATGGATCAAGCCCTGATCTTTGGACTGGGTAAGAGTGGTCTGCTTAATTCAGACACTCTGTTCATCACCACCCACTTTTCTGTATCGTTTTTGGCCACTATAGGTGTGGCAGGGTATACTCAGACATGAGTCCCTTTCTCACTGCTCCATCAGGATTCAAGCAAGCCGGGCCGAAGAGGCTGAAATGCCAGAAACCGGTCCCCGGTAGCTTGTCTCCTTTCTGGTGAAGAATTGGCTTGGTAGTTTGGTCTGCCCTGTTCCCATGATGCACTGGGCCAGGGACAGACTAATTTGCATATAGCCAGGTTCTGAGCTGGGATGGGGCAGTCAGATAAATAACGGTGATGGATCAAGCCCTGATCTTTGGACTGGGTAAGAGTGGTCTGCTTAATTCAGACACTCTGTTCATCACCACCCCCTTTTCTGTATCGTTTTTGGCCACTATAGGTGTGGCAGGGTATACTCAGACATGAGTCCCTTTCTCACTGCTCCATCAGGATTCAACCAAGCCGGGCCGAAGAGGCTGAAATGCCAGAAACCGGTCCCCGGTAGCTTGTCTCCTTTCTGGTGAAGAATTGGCTTGGTAGTTTGGTCTGCCCTGTTCCCATGATGCACTGGGCCAGGGACAGACTAATTTGCATATAGCCAGGTTCTGAGCTGGGATGGGGCAGTGAGATAAATAACGGTGATGGATCAAGCCCTGATCTTTGGACTGGGTAAGAGTGGTCTGCTTAATTCAGACACTCTGTTCATCACCACCCCCTTTTCTGTATCGTTTTTGGCCACTATAGGTGTGGCAGGGTATACTCAGACATGAGTCCCTTTCTCACTGCTCCATCAGGATTCAAGCAAGCCGGGCCGAAGAGGCTGAAATGCCAGAAACCGGTCCCCGGTAGCTTGTCTCCTTTCTGGTGAAGAATTGGCTTGGTAGTTTGGTCTGCCCTGTTCCCATGATGCACTGGGCCAGGGACAGACTAATTTGCATATAGCCAGGTTCTGAGCTGGGATGGGGCAGTGAGATAAATAACGGTGATGGATCAAGCCCTGATCTTTGGACTGGGTAAGAGTGGTCTGCTTAATTCAGACACTCTGTTCATCACCACCCCCTTTTCTGTATCGTTTTTGGCCACTATAGGTGTGGCAGGGCATACTCAGACATGAGTCCCTTTCTCACTGCTCCATCAGGATTCAAGCAAGCCGGGCCGAAGAGGCTGAAATGCCAGAAACCGGTCCCCGGAAGCTTGTCTCCTTTCTGGTGAAGAATTGGCTTGGTAGTTTGGTCTGCCCTATTCCCATGATGCACTGGGCCAGGGACAGACTAATTTGCATATAGCCAGGTTCTGAGCTGGGATGGGGCAGTGAGATAAATAACGGTGATGGATCAAGCCCTGATCTTTGGACTGGGTAAGAGTGGTCTGCTTAATTCAGACACTCTGTTCATCACCACCCCCTTTTCTGTATCGTTTTTGGCCACTATAGGTGTGGCAGGGTATACTCAGACATGAGTCCCTTTCTCACTGCTCCATCAGGATTCAAGCAAGCCGGGCCGAAGAGGCTGAAATGCCAGAAACCGGTCCCCGGTAGCTTGTCTCCTTTCTGGTGAAGAATTGGCTTGGTAGTTTGGTCTGCCCTGTTCCCATGATGCACTGGGCCAGGGACAGACTAATTTGCATATAGCCAGGTTCTGAGCTGGGATGGGGCAGTGAGATAAATAACGGTGATGGATCAAGCCCTGATCTTTGGACTGGGTAAGAGTGGTCTGCTTAATTCAGACACTCTGTTCATCACCACCCCCTTTTGTGTATCGTTTTTGGCCACTATAGGTGTGGCAGGGTATACTCAGACATGAGTCCCTTTCTCACTGCTCCATCAGGATTCAAGCAAGCCGGGCCGAAGAGGCTGAAATGCCAGAAACCGGTCCCCGGTAGCTTGTCTCCTTTCTGGTGAAGAATTGGCTTGGTAGTTTGGTCTGCCCTGTTCCCATGATGCACTGGGCCAGGGACAGACTAATTTGCATATAGCCAGGTTCTGAGCTGGGATGGGGCAGTGAGATAAATAACGGTGATGGATCAAGCCCTGATCTTTGGACTGGGTAAGAGTGGTCTGCTTAATTCAGACACTCTGTTCATCACCACCCCCTTTTCTGTATCGTTTATGGCCACTATAGGTGTGGCAGGGTATACTCAGACATGAGTCCCTTTCTCACTGCTCCATCAGGATTCAAGCAAGCCGGGCCGAAGAGGCTGAAATGCCAAAAACCGGTCCCCGGTAGCTTGTCTCCTTTCTGGTGAAGAATTGGCTTGGTAGTTTGGTCTGCCCTGTTCCCATGATGCACTGGGCCAGGGACAGACTAATTTGCATATAGCCAGGTTCTGAGCTGGGATGGGGCAGTGAGATAAATAACGGTGATGGATCAAGCCCTGATCTTTGGACTGGGTAAGAGTGGTCTGCTTAATTCAGACACTCTGTTCATCACCACCCCCTTTTCTGTATCGTTTTTGGCCACTATAGGTGTGGCAGGGTATACTCAGACATGAGTCCCTTTCTCACTGCTCCATCAGGATTCAAGCAAGCCGGGCCGAAGAGGCTGAAATGCCAGAAACCGGTCCCCGGTAGCTTGTCTCCTTTCTGGTGAAGAATTGGCTTGGTAGTTTGGTCTGCCCTGTTCTCATGATGCACTGGGCCAGGGACAGACTAATTTGCATATAGCCAGGTTCTGAGCTGGGATGGGGCAGTGAGATAAATAACGGTGATGGATCAAGCCCTGATCTTTGGACTGGGTAAGAGTGGTCTGCTTAATTCAGACACTCTGTTCATCACCACCCCCTTTTCTGTATCGTTTTTGGCCACTATAGGTGTGGCAGGGTATACTCAGACATGAGTCCCTTTCTCACTGCTCCATCAGGATTCAAGCAAGCCGGGCCGAAGAGGCTGAAATGCCAGAAACTGGTCCCCGGTAGCTTGTCTCCTTTCTGGTGAAGAATTGGCTTGGTAGTTTGGTCTGCCCTGTTCCCATGATGCACTGGGCCAGGGACAGACTAATTTGCATATAGCCAGGTTCTGAGCTGGGATGGGGCAGTGAGATAAATAACGGTGATGGATCAAGCCCTGATCTTTGGACTGGGTAAGAGTGGTCTGCTTAATTCAGACACTCTGTTCATCACCACCCCCTTTTCTGTATCGTTTTTGGCCACTATAGGTGTGGCAGGGTATACTCAGACATGAGTCCCTTTCTCACTGCTCCATCAGGATTCAAGCAAGCCGGGCCGAAGAGGCTGAAATGCCAGAAACCGGTCCCCGGTAGCTTGTCTCCTTTCTGGTGAAGAATTGGCTTGGTAGTTTGGTCTGCCCTGTTCCCATGATGCACTGGGCCAGGGACAGACTAATTTGCATATAGCCAGGTTCTGAGCTGGGATGGGGCAGTGAGATAAATAACGGTGATGGATCAAGCCCTGATCTTTGGACTGGGTAAGAGTGGTCTGCTTAATTCAGACACTCTGTTCATCACCACCCCCTTTTCTGTATCGTTTTTGGCCACTATAGGTGTGGCAGGGTATACTCAGACATGAGTCCCTTTCTCACTGCTCCATCAGGATTCAAGCAAGCCGGGCCGAAGAGGCTGAAATGCCAGAAACCGGTCCCCGGTAGCTTGTCTCCTTTCTGGTGAAGAATTGGCTTGGTAGTTTGGTCTGCCCTGTTCCCATGATGCACTGGGCCAGGGACAGACTAATTTGGATATAGCCAGGTTCTGAGCTGGGATGGGGCAGTGAGATAAATAACGGTGATGGATCAAGCCCTGATCTTTGGACTGGGTAAGAGTGGTCTGCTTAATTCAGACACTCTGTTAATCACCACCCCCTTTTCTGTATCGTTTTTGGCCACTATAGGTGTGGCAGGGTATACTCAGACATGAGTCCCTTTCTCACTGCTCCATCAGGATTCAAGCAAGCCGGGCCGAAGAGGCTGAAATGCCAGAAACCGGTCCCCGGTAGCTTGTCTCCTTTCTGGTGAAGAATTGGCTTGGTAGTTTGGTCTGCCCTGTTCCCATGATGCACTGGGCCAGGGACAGACTAATTTGCATATAGCCAGGTTCTGAGCTGGGATGGGGCAGTGAGATAAATAACGGTGATGGATCAAGCCCTGATCTTTGGACTGGGTAAGAGTGGTCTGCTTAATTCAGACACTCTGTTCATCACCACCCCCTTTTCTGTATCGTTTTTGGCCACTATAGGTGTGGCAGGGTATACTCAGACATGAGTCCCTTTCTCACTGCTCCATCAGGATTCAAGCAAGCCGGGCCGAAGAGGCTGAAATGCCAGAAACCGGTCCCCGGTAGCTTGTCTCCTTTCTGGTGAAGAATTGGCTTGGTAGTTTGGTCTGCCCTGTTCCCATGATGCACTGGGCCAGGGACAGACTAATTTGCATATAGCCAGGTTCTGAGCTGGGATGGGGCAGTGAGATAAATAACGGTGATGGATCAAGCCCTGATCTTTGGACTGGGTAAGAGTGGTCTGCTTAATTCAGACACTCTGTTCATCACCACCCCCTTTTCTGTATCGTTTTTGGCCACTATAGGTGTGGCAGGGTATACTCAGACATGAGTCCCTTTCTCACTGCTCCATCAGGATTCAAGCAAGCCGGGCCGAAGAGGCTGAAATGCCAGAAACCGGTCCCCGGTAGCTTGTCTCCTTTCTGGTGAAGAATTGGCTTGGTAGTTTGGTCTGCCCTGTTCCCATGATGCACTGGGCCAGGGACAGACTAATTTGCATATAGCCAGGTTCTGAGCTGGGATGGGGCAGTGAGATAAATAACGGTGATGGATCAAGCCCTGATCTTTGGACTGGGTAAGAGTGGTCTGCTTAATTCAGACACTCTGTTCATCACCACCCCCTTTTCTGTATCGTTTTTGGCCACTATAGGTGTGGCAGGGTATACTCAGACATGAGTCCCTTTCTCACTGCTCCATCAGGATTCAAGCAAGCCGGGCCGAAGAGGCTGAAATGCCAGAAACCGGTCCCCGGTAGCTTGTCTCCTTTCTGGTGAAGAATTGGCTTGGTAGTTTGGTCTGCCCTGTTCCCATGATGCACTGGGCCAGGGACAGACTAATTTGCATATAGCCAGGTTCTGAGCTGGGATGGGGCAGTGAGATAAATAACGGTGATGGATCAAGCCCTGATCTTTGGACTGGGTAAGAGTGGTCTGCTTAATTCAGACACTCTGTTCATCACCACCCCCTTTTCTGTATCGTTTATGGCCACTATAGGTGAGGCAGGGTATACTCAGACATGAGTCCCTTTCTCACTGCTCCATCAGGATTCAAGCAAGCCGGGCCGAAGAGGCTGAAATGCCAAAAACCGGTCCCCGGTAGCTTGTCTCCTTTCTGGTGAAGAATTGGCTTGGTAGTTTGGTCTGCCCTGTTCCCATGATGCACTGGGCCAGGGACAGACTAATTTGCATATAGCCAGGTTCTGAGCTGGGATGGGGCAGTGAGATAAATAACGGTGATGGATCAAGCCCTGATCTTTGGACTGGGTAAGAGTGGTCTGCTTAATTCAGACACTCTGTTCATCACCACCCCCTTTTCTGTATCGTTTTTGGCCACTATAGGTGTGGCAGGGTATACTCAGACATGAGTCCCTTTCTCACTGCTCCATCAGGATTCAAGCAAGCCGGGCCGAAGAGGCTGAAATGCCAGAAACCGGTCCCCGGTAGCTTGTCTCCTTTCTGGTGAAGAATTGGCTTGGTAGTTTGGTCTGCCCTGTTCTCATGATGCACTGGGCCAGGGACAGACTAATTTGCATATAGCCAGGTTCTGAGCTGGGATGGGGCAGTGAGATAAATAACGGTGATGGATCAAGCCCTGATCTTTGGACTGGGTAAGAGTGGTCTGCTTAATTCAGACACTCTGTTCATCACCACCCCCTTTTCTGTATCGTTTTTGGCCACTATAGGTGTGGCAGGGTATACTCAGACATGAGTCCCTTTCTCACTGCTCCATCAGGATTCAAGCAAGCCGGGCCGAAGAGGCTGAAATGCCAAAAACCGGTCCCCGGTAGCTTGTCTCCTTTCTGGTGAAGAATTGGCTTGGTAGTTTGGTCTGCCCTGTTCCCATGATGCACTGGGCCAGGGACAGACTAATTTGCATATAGCCAGGTTCTGAGCTGGGATGGGGCAGTGAGATAAATAACGGTGATGGATCAAGCCCTGATCTTTGGACTGGGTAAGAGTGGTCTGCTTAATTCAGACACTCTGTTCATCACCACCCCCTTTTCTGTATCGTTTTTGGCCACTATAGGTGTGGCAGGGTATACTCAGACATGAGTCCCTTTCTCACTGCTCCATCAGGATTCAAGCAAGCCGGGCCGAAGAGGCTGAAATGCCAGAAACCGGTCCCCGGTAGCTTGTCTCCTTTCTGGTGAAGAATTGGCTTGGTAGTTTGGTCTGCCCTGTTCCCATGATGCACTGGGCCAGGGACAGACTAATTTGCATATAGCCAGGTTCTGAGCTGGGATGGGGCAGTGAGATAAATAACGGTGATGGATCAAGCCCTGATCTTTGGACTGGGTAAGAGTGGTCTGCTTAATTCAGACACTCTGTTCATCACCACCCCCTTTTCTGTATCGTTTTTGGCCACTATAGGTGTGGCAGGGTATACTCAGACATGAGTCCCTTTCTCACTGCTCCATCAGGATTCAAGCAAGCCGGGCCGAAGAGGCTGAAATGCCAGAAACCGGTCCCCGGTAGCTTGTCTCCTTTCTGGTGAAGAATTGGCTTGGTAGTTTGGTCTGCCCTGTTCCCATGATGCACTGGGCCAGGGACAGACTAATTTGCATATAGCCAGGTTCTGAGCTGGGATGGGGCAGTGAGATAAATAACGGTGATGGATCAAGCCCTGATCTTTGGACTGGGTAAGAGTGGTCTGCTTAATTCAGACACTCTGTTCATCACCACCCCCTTTTCTGTATCGTTTTTGGCCACTATAGGTGTGGCAGGGTATACTCAGACATGAGTCCCTTTCTCACTGCTCCATCAGGATTCAAGCAAGCCGGGCCGAAGAGGCTGAAATGCCAGAAACCGGTCCCCGGTAGCTTGTCTCCTTTCTGGTGAAGAATTGGCTTGGTAGTTTGGTCTGCCCTGTTCCCATGATGCACTGGGCCAGGGACAGACTAATTTGCATATAGCCAGGTTCTGAGCTGGGATGGGGCAGTGAGATAAATAACGGTGATGGATCAAGCCCTGATCTTTGGACTGGGTAAGAGTGGTCTGCTTAATTCAGACACTCTGTTCATCACCACCCCCTTTTCTGTATCGTTTTTGGCCACTATAGGTGTGGCAGGGTATACTCAGACATGAGTCCCTTTCTCACTGCTCCATCAGGATTCAAGCAAGCCGGGCCGAAGAGGCTGAAATGCCAGAAACCGGTCCCCGGTAGCTTGTCTCCTTTCTGGTGAAGAATTGGCTTGGTAGTTTGGTCTGCCCTGTTCCCATGATGCACTGGGCCAGGGACAGACTAATTTGCATATAGCCAGGTTCTGAGCTGGGATGGGGCAGTGAGATAAATAACGGTGATGGATCAAGCCCTGATCTTTGGACTGGGTAAGAGTGGTCTGCTTAATTCAGACACTCTGTTCATCACCACCCCCTTTTCTCTATCGTTTTTGGCCACTATAGGTGTGGCAGGGTATACTCAGACATGAGTCCCTTTCTCACTGCTCCATCAGGATTCAAGCAAGCCGGGCCGAAGAGGCTGAAATGCCAGAAACCGGTCCCCGGTAGCTTGTCTCCTTTCTGGTGAAGAATTGGCTTGGTAGTTTGGTCTGCCCTGTTCCCATGATGCACTGGGCCAGGGACAGACTAATTTGCATATAGCCAGGTTCTGAGCTGGGATGGGGCAGTGAGATAAATAACGGTGATGGATCAAGCCCTGATCTTTGGACTGGGTAAGAGTGGTCTGCTTAATTCAGACACTCTGTTCATCACCACCCCCTTTTCTGTATCGTTTTTGGCCACTATAGGTGTGGCAGGGTATACTCAGACATGAGTCCCTTTCTCACTGCTCCATCAGTATTCAAGCAAGCCGGGCCGAAGAGGCTGAAATGCCAGAAACCGGTCCCCGGTAGCTTGTCTCCTTTCTGGTGAAGAATTGGCTTGGTAGTTTGGTCTGCCCTGTTCCCATGATGCACTGGGCCAGGGACAGACTAATTTGCATATAGCCAGGTTCTGAGCTGGGTTGGGGCAGTGAGATAAATAACGGTGATGGATCAAGCCCTGATCTTTGGACTGGGTAAGAGTGGTCTGCTTAATTCAGACACTCTGTTCATCACCACCCCCTTTTCTGTATCGTTTTTGGCCACTATAGGTGTGGCAGGGTATACTCAGACATGAGTCCCTTTCTCACTGCTCCATCAGGATTCAAGCAAGCCGGGCCGAAGAGGCTGAAATGCCAGAAACCGGTCCCCGGTAGCTTGTCTCCTTTCTGGTGAAGAATTGGCTTGGTAGTTTGGTCTGCCCTGTTCCCATGATGCACTGGGCCAGGGACAGACTAATTTGCATATAGCCAGGTTCTGAGCTGGGATGGGGCAGTGAGATAAATAACGGTGATGGATCAAGCCCTGATCTTTGGACTGGGTAAGAGTGGTCTGCTTAATTCAGACACTCTGTTCATCACCACCCCCTTTTCTGTATCGTTTTTGGCCACTATAGGTGTGGCAGGGTATACTCAGACATGAGTCCCTTTCTCACTGCTCCATCAGGATTCAAGCAAGCCGGGCCGAAGAGGCTGAAATGCCAGAAACCGGTCCCCGGTAGCTTGTCTCCTTTCTGGTGAAGAATTGGCTTGGTAGTTTGGTCTGCCCTGTTCCCATGATGCACTGGGCCAGGGACAGACTAATTTGCATATAGCCAGGTTCTGAGCTGGGATGGGGCAGTGAGATAAATAACGGTGATGGATCAAGCCCTGATCTTTGGACTGGGTAAGAGTGGTCTGCTTAATTCAGACACTCTGTTCATCACCACCCCCTTTTCTGTATCGTTTTTGGCCACTATAGGTGTGGCAGGGTATACTCAGACATGAGTCCCTTTCTCACTGCTCCATCAGGATTCAAGCAAGCCGGGCCGAAGAGGCTGAAATGCCAGAAACCGGTCCCTGGTAGCTTGTCTCCTTTCTGGTGAAGAATTGGCTTGGTAGTTTGGTCTGCCCTGTTCCCATGATGCACTGGGCCAGGGACAGACTAATTTGCATATAGCCAGGTTCTGAGCTGGGATGGGGCAGTGAGATAAATAACGGTGATGGATCAAGCCCTGATCTTTGGACTGGGTAAGAGTGGTCTGCTTAATTCAGACACTCTGTTCATCACCACCCCCTTTTCTGTATCGTTTATGGCCACTATAGGTGTGGCAGGGTATACTCAGACATGAGTCCCTTTCTCACTGCTCCATCAGGATTCAAGCAAGCCGGCCGAAGAGGCTGAAATGCCAGAAACCGGTCCCCGGTAGCTTGTCTCCTTTCTGGTGAAGAATTGGCTTGGTAGTTTGGTCTGCCCTGTTCCCATGATGCACTGGGCCAGGGACAGACTAATTTGCATATAGCCAGGTTCTGAGCTGGGATGGGGCAGTGAGATAAATAACGGTGATGGATCAAGCCCTGATCTTTGGACTGGGTAAGAGTGGTCTGCTTAATTCAGACACTCTGTTCATCACCACCCCCTTTTCTGTATCGTTTTTGGCCACTATAGGTGTGGCAGGGTATACTCAGACATGAGTCCCTTTCTCACTGCTCCATCAGGATTCAAGCAAGCCGGGCCGAAGAGGCTGAAATGCCAGAAACCGGTCCCCGGTAGCTTGTCTCCTTTCTGGTGAAGAATTGGCTTGGTAGTTTGGTCTGCCCTGTTCCCATGATGCACTGGGCCAGGGACAGACTAATTTGCATATAGCCAGGTTCTGAGCTGGGATGGGGCAGTGAGATAAATAACGGTGATGGATCAAGCCCTGATCTTTGGACTGGGTAAGAGTGGTCTGCTTAATTCAGACACTCTGTTCATCACCACCCCCTTTTCTGTATCGTTTTTGGCCACTATAGGTGTGGCAGGGTATACTCAGACATGAGTCCCTTTCTCACTGCTCCATCAGGATTCAAGCAAGCCGGGCCGAAGAGGCTGAAATGCCAGAAACCGGTCCCTGGTAGCTTGTCTCCTTTCTGGTGAAGAATTGGCTTGGTAGTTTGGTCTTCCCTGTTCCCATGATGCACTGGGCCAGGGACAGACTAATTTGCATATAGCCAGGTTCTGAGCTGGGATGGGGCAGTGAGATAAATAACGGTGATGGATCAAGCCCTGATCTTTGGACTGGGTAAGAGTGGTCTGCTTAATTCAGACACTCTGTTCATCACCACCCCCTTTTCTGTATCGTTTTTGGCCACTATAGGTGTGGCAGGGTATACTCAGACATGAGTCCCTTTCTCACTGCTCCATCAGGATTCAAGCAAGCCGGGCCGAAGAGGCTGAAATGCCAGAAACCGGTCCCCGGTAGCTTGTCTCCTTTCTGGTGAAGAATTGGCTTGGTAGTTTGGTCTGCCCTGTTCCCATGATGCACTGGGCCAGGGACAGACTAATTTGCATATAGCCAGGTTCTGAGCTGGGATGGGGCAGTGAGATAAATAACGGTGATGGATCAAGCCCTGATCTTTGGACTGGGTAAGAGTGGTCTGCTTAATTCAGACACTCTGTTCATCACCACCCCCTTTTCTGTATCGTTTTTGGCCACTATAGGTGTGGCAGGGTATACTCAGACATGAGTCCCTTTCTCACTGCTCCATCAGGATTCAAGCAAGCCGGGCCGAAGAGGCTGAAATGCCAGAAACCGGTCCCCGGTAGCTTGTCTCCTTTCTGGTGAAGAATTGGCTTGGTAGTTTGGTCTGCCCTGTTCCCATGATGCACTGGGCCAGGGACAGACTAATTTGCATATAGCCAGGTTCTGAGCTGGGATGGGGCAGTGAGATAAATAACGGTGATGGATCAAGCCCTGATCTTTGGACTGGGTAAGAGTGGTCTGCTTAATTCAGACACTCTGTTCATCACCACACCCTTTTCTGTATCGTTTTTGGCCACTATAGGTGTGGCAGGGTATACTCAGACATGAGTCCCTTTCTCACTGCTCCATCAGGATTCAAGCAAGCCGGGCCGAAGAGGCTGAAATGCCAGAAACCGGTCCCCGGTAGCTTGTCTCCTTTCTGGTGAAGAATTGGCTTGGTAGTTTGGTCTGCCCTGTTCCCATGATGCACTGGGCCAGGGACAGACTAATTTGCATATAGCCAGGTTCTGAGCTGGGATGGGGCAGTGAGATAAATAACGGTGATGGATCAAGCCCTGATCTTTGGACTGGGTAAGAGTGGTCTGCTTAATTCAGACACTCTGTTCATCACCACCCCCTTTTCTGTATCGTTTTTGGCCACTATAGGTGTGGCAGGGTATACTCAGACATGAGTCCCTTTCTCACTGCTCCATCAGGATTCAAGCAAGCCGGGCCGAAGAGGCTGAAATGCCAGAAACCGGTCCCCGGTAGCTTGTCTCCTTTCTGGTGAAGAATTGGCTTGGTAGTTTGGTCTGCCCTGTTCCCATGATGCACTGGGCCAGGGACAGACTAATTTGCATATAGCCAGGTTCTGAGCTGGGATGGGGCAGTGAGATAAATAACGGTGATGGATCAAGCCCTGATCTTTGGACTGGGTAAGAGTGGTCTGCTTAATTCAGACACTCTGTTCATCACCACCCCCTTTTCTGTATCGTTTTTGGCCACTATAGGTGTGGCAGGGTATACTCAGACATGAGTCCCTTTCTCACTGCTCCATCAGGATTCAAGCAAGCCGGGCCGAAGAGGCTGAAATGCCAGAAACCGGTCCCCGGTAGCTTGTCTCCTTTCTGGTGAAGAATTGGCTTGGTAGTTTGGTCTGCCCTGTTCCCATGATGCACTGGGCCAGGGACAGACTAATTTGCATATAGCCAGGTTCTGAGCTGGGATGGGGCAGTGAGATAAATAACGGTGATGGATCAAGCCCTGATCTTTGGACTGGGTAAGAGTGGTCTGCTTAATTCAGACACTCTGTTCATCACCACCCCCTTTTCTGTATCGTTTTTGGCCACTATAGGTGTGGCAGGGTATACTCAGACATGAGTCCCTTTCTCACTGCTCCATCAGGATTCAAGCAAGCCGGGCCGAAGAGGCTGAAATGCCAGAAACCGGTCCCCGGTAGCTTGTCTCCTTTCTGGTGAAGAATTGGCTTGGTAGTTTGGTCTGCCCTGTTCCCATGATGCACTGGGCCAGGGACAGACTAATTTGCATATAGCCAGGTTCTGAGCTGGGATGGGGCAGTGAGATAAATAACGGTGATGGATCAAGCCCTGATCTTTGGACTGGGTAAGAGTGGTCTGCTTAATTCAGACACTCTGTTCATCACCACCCCCTTTTCTGTATCGTTTTTGGCCACTATAGGTGTGGCAGGGTATACTCAGACATGAGTCCCTTTCTCACTGCTCCATCAGGATTCAAGCAAGCCGGGCCGAAGAGGCTGAAATGCCAGAAACCGGTCCCCGGTAGCTTGTCTCCTTTCTGGTGAAGAATTGGCTTGGTAGTTTGGTCTGCCCTGTTCCCATGATGCACTGGGCCAGGGACAGACTAATTTGCATATAGCCAGGTTCTGAGCTGGGATGGGGCAGTGAGATAAATAACGGTGATGGATCAAGCCCTGATCTTTGGACTGGGTAAGAGTGGTCTGCTTAATTCAGACACTCTGTTCATCACCACCCCCTTTTCTGTATCGTTTTTGGCCACTATAGGTGTGGCAGGGTATACTCAGACATGAGTCCCTTTCTCACTGCTCCATCAGGATTCAAGCAAGCCGGGCCGAAGAGGCTGAAATGCCAGAAACCGGTCCCCGGTAGCTTGTCTCCTTTCTGGTGAAGAATTGGCTTGGTAGTTTGGTCTGCCCTGTTCCCATGATGCACTGGGCCAGGGACAGACTAATTTGCATATAGCCAGGTTCTGAGCTGGGATGGGGCAGTGAGATAAATAACGGTGATGGATCAAGCCCTGATCTTTGGACTGGGTAAGAGTGGTCTGCTTAATTCAGACACTCTGTTCATCACCACCCCCTTTTCTGTATCGTTTTTGGCCACTATAGGTGTGGCAGGGTATACTCAGACATGAGTCCCTTTCTCACTGCTCCATCAGGATTCAAGCAAGCCGGGCCGAAGAGGCTGAAATGCCAGAAACCGGTCCCCGGTAGCTTGTCTCCTTTCTGGTGAAGAATTGGCTTGGTAGTTTGGTCTGCCCTGTTCCCATGATGCACTGGGCCAGGGACAGACTAATTTGCATATAGCCAGGTTCTGAGCTGGGATGGGGCAGTGAGATAAATAACGGTGATGGATCAAGCCCTGATCTTTGGACTGGGTAAGAGTGGTCTGCTTAATTCAGACACTCTGTTCATCACCACCCCCTTTTGTGTATCGTTTTTGGCCACTATAGGTGTGGCAGGGTATACTCAGACATGAGTCCCTTTCTCACTGCTCCATCAGGATTCAAGCAAGCCGGGCCGAAGAGGCTGAAATGCCAGAAACCGGTCCCCGGTAGCTTGTCTCCTTTCTGGTGAAGAATTGGCTTGGTAGTTTGGTCTGCCCTGTTCCCATGATGCACTGGGCCAGGGACAGACTAATTTGCATATAGCCAGGTTCTGAGCTGGGATGGGGCAGTGAGATAAATAACGGTGATGGATCAAGCCCTGATCTTTGGACTGGGTAAGAGTGGTCTGCTTAATTCAGACACTCTGTTCAT